>NC_084850.1:106206079-106879932 GCF_033115175.1 Lepus europaeus | reverse complement strand
GACCTCCTTCCCTTCCCTGTCTCACTTTACTGCTCCCTTACAGGTGGTTTCTGATATCCCCTCCCCCAATCACTTGCACGCAAATCCTTGACTCTAGGTTTGTGTTTAAGGTAATCCAAGCTAGGACAGCTTTTTATAGAGGGAGGTTGACAGCTTTAGTTAATAAAGAGATCATAGAGGATGATGAGTGACCTTATGGATTCATATTCTACAACTCTTTACAAGAGCTATGATGAAATTAGGGAGAAAGCTTTCTGCCTTTTAAGGAGAGAGCAGGTGACCGAGCAACTGAGTTCATGTGGGAGAGAGACAGAGACAGAGACAGAGACAGAGACAGAAATAAATTTAGGGACAGAAAAAGACCTTGAAGTTGAGAATGACATATGAGTGTATGGGAACCAAAACTCCTAGTTGAAGGAAGAGAATTGAGTTGCTTGTGGCAGCACAGTGGCAGCCAGAGCTTTTGAGATACCAATATGTCTGCTACCCATCAGTTCTTTTATAGTGTTCCCCTCCACTCCCCTACACTATCTCTATCCATAACAGGCAAAGCTAGAAGTTGACAGAGATTACCATATATATTTCCGCAACTATTTTTTTTTTTTTGAAATTTGGAAATACCATTATGGTAAGAGTAAAAAATCTGTAGGTAGTTAATATTCCCAGATAAGGGGCAGAGAGCAGTACTGTAAAGAGGAGCAAGATGTTGTTTGACATTTAAAAATAGATCTAACTCTGCCAATTAGTCTGTTCTGCCCATGGTAACTTTATTCAATGTTGTGGTGGTAATCGCTTCTGGAAAGCTTTGACATGTTTTATAATTGAACTGCCAGGTTCACACTTAGCTATAATTCATTCACAGATAAGCATGTCTTGTTAACCAAATTACGTTGACTCCCTTGGAAAGCTGGTGTGAGGACTTTCCTGTTTCCTGTCTTCATGTGGTTTTATAGTCTCATGACAGACCATTAGCATGATGAAAGATTGATTATTGTCTTGGGTACCAAAGTGTAATTTGGCCCCATTTTCATTTTTCTTTTTCATCAGCTGCAGAATCATATGCATTTATCAAAGTGGGTGTCATCTGTTTTGAAATTCATGAAGTTAGATTGCATACTTGTCAAACAATTTTTTCTAGCATTGACAAAAACATCAACATCAAGCTTTACTTAAATTGTCTAGGAATAGAGATGTCCAGGTGAAACAATGGTGGAATCAAAATGAAAGACTAGGGACTGGAATCACTCATTCATCCTACTAACACATTTTGAATGTATTCAGTGCACACAGCAATTTGCCAGACTTGGGCTGCATTCTGTGAAGGGTTAGAGGAATATGAGGTTGATACATTTGTTCCAAAATATTTAGCATCTACTGTGCCTGACACTATGCTAGACACTAGGAAACAACAGTAACAAAACAGGCAATATCCCTTCCCTCATAGAGATTATATATTAGAGTTTATGTGATATGGAGGAAAGGGAATATTTAGTCCTTTTCCTTAAGGATCTTAAAATCTATATGGAAAGACAAAGTAAATACTCTAAATTAAAGTCACAAAGCAATGCAAAAACAGGAGAAATGAGTAAAGAATGCATTTCAGATGTAGATGGTAAGACAAGTGCAATAAAAAATGACCAAACACTGCTTCTGTTGGACACTTGCAAGGACCTGAAGGAAGCTCCCTGACTGCCCATATCTGCTCCCACAGCAGTGGTCCATGGATAACTTTGAGGCTGAGTACTCTCTGGCCATTTATTTTGAAGGCCATTCTCAATGAACAATCTGGATATACTTAATACTATGGAGTGGGAACCCCCTCAAAAAGCAAACGACCAAACAAGGGCCAATAGAGAACAAATCTACAGTGAATATCATACTACATAGTGATGGATGTATTTCTTTAAGATTTAGTAACGTGATAAAGTTGCCTGTTTTCACTGTTTGGGTATCTCATGGTATGAGAGGTTGTGAGCAGACTAATAAAGTTTCAAGAGTTGCAAGGAACAAGATAAATTGAAATTCAAGAGACCAAACAAGCTATTAAAACTAATAAGAAATTTCAACAAGGTTAGTGGATAAAAATAAAAATTTAAAATCACCACTGTTCCAATACAACAACAACCAATTTGAAAATGTAATTTTAAGAACCCTAGTCACAAGAGCAAGAAACCCTTATCTATGCCTAAATCTAATAAAAAAAATACAACTTAATGCAGAAAACCAGGTGGAGTGTGCTAAAAATTATGGATATAATGTCAATAAAATTCTCAGAAGATTTGTGTGTGTCTTTGTGTAATTTGATCAAAAGACCTTAAAATTCAAGCAGGATGGTAAAAAGCCAACAAAACAAAGTTTTGTTTTTTAATTTTAAAAAACAAATAAATAAAGCAAGATAAAAGAGCAAGCATTGCCTGTTATACCTATTGCAATACTACGTTAATTAAAACAGTATAGTGTTGCTGCAGGGATAGAAAAATCACTACACAGACTTTTATGTGAGTGAGTGTGCTTTTGCATATGTGTGTTGAAGTGCATGAGTGTGTGCCACTGTTTCAAATAGAACTCTTCTTGTCTCAGTTTTCACTGAAGCCTGAAGACAGCAAATCCTATACGCCAAAGCCACCACCATGCAAACATTTCAAAGTCAAAGCATGAGAACTGTGAGTTCAGCTTTGAAAGTCCTTCCCTCTCATAGAGAATATTCATAGCAGTGAAGACTTGGAGGGGGAATCTGTGAAGAAAATGTCTTTTTCAATTGTTGGCTGCCTCACTTTAAACCCCTTCCAAGGCAGACAAGTTAGGGAGGCTCTCCCTTTCCCTCAAGTCCAAGGGAAGAAAGAGACTATGAGAAGTTGGGATTTAAGTTTCACAGTTATTGAGACACAATAAGCCTAGAGCTTGTGTGTGTGTATGAGAGTTGTGGGGGCTGCTTTGATTTGCGGAACAGGGTGTCCCTGTATTGAGATTGGCCTCCAGTCCTAGAGCTGACCGACACTAAGGATGACAAAATGATTCTTGCGGATGAGATGGGACCATGTGCAAAAGGGACAGCAAGCTTTCAGCTTTACACAGCTCTATCCCATACAGCCACCAGCAAAGGCAAAAGCGTATCTAAGGAGAGGGATCTATGGAGTGGGAACCCCCTCAAAACACAAATGAACAAATAAGGGCCAATAGAGAAGGCAGCAGCCAGAAGAGAAAATGGGTCAGCCTGGCTCACAGAAAGTTCACATCAACGCCTCGGGGGAAAGCTCTGGAAAACCTCAGAGAAAAGAAACTGAGTCTCTGCTGGTCCCAGTGAGTGTAAAGTGGGTTTGCACTCACCCTCACTCTCTTCCTTCTTTAGCTCTTCTACAATCATAAAGCTGGGGAGGAAGGTGGGAACAAGGAGTTGGAGGGGTTAGATGGCAGGAGAAAGTAGAAGGGTCATGCACTGTTTCCACAACATAGTCTTCCCTACAGAGGCCCCAGCTGGCTTGGAAATTGTAACTTATAATTTAGTTTTGAGTTTTAATCATTATACAGGGAGTGAATGGTTTGAAGATTTATTTGCTTATTTTGAATGTCAGAGTTGCATAGAGATCTTCTATCCACTGGTTCTCTCCCCAGATGACTGTAATGGCCAGCACTGGACCAGACAGAAGCCAGGAGCCAGGAGCCAGGAGCCAGGAGCCAGGAGCCAGGAGCTTCATCTATATCTCCCACGTGGGTGGCAAGGGTCCAAGCACTTGGGCCCTCTTCTACTGCTTTTCTCAGGCACATTAGCAGGGAGCTAGATCGGAAGTGGAGCAGCTGAGACAGGAACTGGTGCCCATATGAGATGCTGGTGTTGCAGGCGGAAGCTTAACCTGCTCCACCAGAACTCTGGCCCCTAAGACTGAATTTTTATATGTATGTATATATTCAGGCTCCTGCCATAACAGGAATAAATACATACATATATGACATACATATTTCTGGGGAAAAAATCGACTATTTCAAAGTCACACACTATAAAAAGGGCAGGCCACTCAAAACCTGGGAATTTCTAACAAGACTATAATCAAAAATTGTAATGATTCTAATAAAAGTAATACCATAGTTTGATCTCCACTGATATTCAAACTCAGTCTCACAATTGATCTTTGTCTGTTGTTAGCCATAGATGTATCCTCTCACATTTGTGATGCATGGTATTGAGGGCATTCAATTCTTTTGACAAGTTTCATCAAAACTAAAAATCGGATCAAGGTGTAAACATGTTTAAATCAAGGTCCACTCTCCCTTCCTTCCTTCTTTTCTACCATTTGACTAGCTTTGTTTAATATCTTTTTCAAGACAAGACATCTCAATACCAAGTTTATGAATGTGCAAAGAGGCCATTATATTTAAATTGATGACAGGGAAGTGTCAGCACAACCATAAGGCTACTCATCAGTACTGGTTCACATAGGCTTTTATTTCCACTTCATCACTTGCTCAGTTTATCTTAGCTGCTTGCTCTATGAGTGATTTCTCCAGCCATCTCTTGCCTACATTTGCTCCACCCTCCCACAATCCACTACTCAGCTGCTATGGCCAAATCTCCTTGGTCTGTGTATTATTTCTCCTGTGTCTCCTTTTCTCTTCTTCATCTCTGTGATTTTTGTGTAGTATAGAAATATATGTACAGAAACATAAAAGCAGCCAACTAAACTATAAAAAATAGGAAGTATCTCCAAATATCAGTTTGAAAACCCTATCATTGTGATTGCAATAACTGTCTAGGATAAGATACGATGTAAAATTTAAGAGAAAAATTCAATTCAACACCAAAAATGTAGTATGTGCTTGAAAAAGATAAAAATAAATTTCTCTATCAGTCACCACCAACTATAGGTAGCTACATCCATGACAGCAGAGAGCCAAAAGGAGGAGGTGAAACAGAAGGGGAAAAAAGAGATGTGTAATAAGAGAAAGAAGCTATCAAGTCATCAAGTCAATTTCTTTTTTTTTTTTTTTTTGACAGGCAGAGTGGACAGTGAGAGAGAGAGAGACAGAGAGAAAGGTCTTTCTTTGCCGTTGGTTCACCCTCCAATGGCCGCCGCGGCTGGCGCACTGCGGTCCAAGCCAATTTCTAAAAGAATATCTGTTGAAGTCTCTTCCTCCACTGCCGTGTCAGTCCATGACTCCCACTGGCACCCACCTCTTTCCCTGGTGATACATTTCCTTGAGTCTACTGCATACTTGTTTAATATGCTTCTTGACTAATACTTTTCATTGATTGTGTGAATTTTTGGCTTTCATAACAAAATTTCCAGCCTGTAAGAGGTGGGTGATTAAGAGATTTGCAGCCCCATGTCCCCTGCAAATACACAGAGATCAAAACAAATCATGGATAATGTTGTTTCTGTTGTACTATGTTGCTTATCCTGTTTTGTGTTGCTATAACAAAATGCCTGAAGGTGGGTGTAGGGATTCAGTTTGACCATGAGCACATCTGCTTTGGATATAACCACAGATTTGCCATTAGGTAACCCTGATGGTCATTGCCAGTCATTAAGTTAACCTTCCAGGCTCATCTTGCTGTGTCAGATCATGCAATGCTCCTATTTAGTGACTGTAATGTCAATTTTTCTTGGAAAGCTCAGATGCACTTAGATTGCACACAGGCCCTTTTGTCTAGCCTAGCATACAGCTGAGAATGCAGGACTTCATTGTCTTGCCACCACCCAGTCCATAAGTCCTAGTAAATTAAATTCTGTGTAATCTTGGATTGTCTGATTTCTTTCATCTCTTGGTAGCCAGTTCTCATACACCAGGTTTTTCTGAAACAGGAGGTAACTTATAAAGTAAAGAGGTTTATTATGTTCACAATTCTGGTGACTGGGGGTCCAAACAGCATAGAATGAGAGCACTCTGAGTGTGTCACAATATGGCAGGGAAATAGCCATGCATAGAGAGGGCCAAACATGTGGGCTGTTCTCATAAGAACTAACTCAGTTTTTATGACAATTAACTAATATCTTCTGAGGGTGATACCTCTGATGACCTAATCACATTGTACTGGGCCCCACCTCTAAATGGTTCCACCAAGCCTCAAACTCTGCATCCTGGGGACCGGGTCTCCAGTACATGAGCCCTTAGTGGTCAAGCTGGAATCATATCCAAATTATAACCAATGTAATCCACTTTTGTAGCCCCATGGTATCCAAGGGAAACCTAACTGTGACTTTATCAGGAGCCACAAAGAAAGAAGCATACCTAGAATCAAAAATGAGAAACTCACATCCAGGTTTGATGGGGTACAACCAATTGAAATAGTTTCTGAGGTTAATCTCTTTAATTTAGTGAAATCATGTAGTATTGGCCAGAGGTACATGTTTCCCACACATATCAAAGCAAGGTTCTCATCCACTTGTTTCCAAAGCCTAGGCTTCAGTAACATGGTTATTCAATTTAGAATAATGAACATAGTTTGCTAGATAAATTAAGAATGTGCTATCTTTGTGACTTGGTTGGCACTGTCATCCCAAAGGGAGCAGACTGTCACACAACATGCAGTTAGGATCTCAGCAATGATTCTTACCTACTATGCGACCTTGGACAAGTTTCTTAGACTCTCTGAGCTTCTATGCCTGTACAAAGGAAGTAATGATTTATACATCATGAAGTTGTGAGACTTACATCAATTGGAGTATAAAAATGCTGCATAAAATTCCTGGAACATTAGTGAACAGCCAAGTAATACATTGCTACTGCAATTTTGAATACTATATCACTTTTCAGGCATTGAACTAGCTGGGACAAGTTTAGTATTTGTCTTGGGATGGACTAGAATATGCTGTTATAACAAATAGTCTTAAATTCTCAGTGTCTTACAACAACAAAGATTAGTTTCCTACTCATGCTACATGTACACCATAGGTTAACCCTAGTTTTGGTCTATATAATCTCATCTCTGGGACCCACAATGACAAGCAGCTTACATCTGGGACATTTTCAGTAGCTGTGGCAAAGGGAATAGAAAACATGCTGAGGGAGGGGCTGGCCCTCAAAACCTGCACCCAGAACTGACACAAGTCACTTTTGCTCACAACTGTCGATCAAAGCAAAGGACTTGACTATACATAGATTTAACTGAGTGAAGATGCATACTTCTTCCACATGGGTAAACGACAAGTATTTGTGAAGAACAGAAGTTTATCACAGGATAGATAAACCCAGGCACTTATTTCCCAGTTTCATCTCCCTGAACTCTAGACATAAAGAGAGAGTATCTGATCACAGGATTATCTATTCATTTGAAAGCGTTTTATATAATCATACCTACTCATACTTTGAATTTGAACTCAGATGCTGCTTCCACCATAGTCTTCTTGGGACTCTCCTGGTTAGAAACTAAAGCCTTTCTTTCTTTTTTTTAAGATTTTATTTATTTGAGAGGTAGAGTTACAGACAGTGAGAGGGAGAGACAGAGAGAAAGGTCTTCCACCCATTGGTTCACTCCCCAAATGGCTGCAATGGCCGGAGCTACGCCGATCCAAAGCCAGGAGCTTCTTCCTGGTCTCCCATGTGGGTGCAGGGGCCCAAGGACTTGGGCCATCTTCTACTGCTTTCCCAGGCCATAGCAGAGAGCTGCATTGGAAGAGGAGCAGCCAGGACTAGAACCCGGCACCCATATGGGATGCTGGCGCGGCAGGCAGAGGATTAACCTACTGCGCCAAAGTGCTGGCCCCAGAAACTAAAGCCTTTCAACTGTGGTACTGCGTTTTGCTTCTTAGAGCTCGCAACACATTCTACCATGTGTTTTAGTGTATGCACAACCTAATCTGAAAATCCAAATCTAAAATGCTGCAAAATCTGAAACTTTCTGAGATACCAACGTGACACAAGTCAACAATTCCACACCTGATTGCATATGACAGGCCCCTCTCAAAATGCAAGTGCACCAAAAAGATTGTATTAAAGTACTTCTTATACCTTATGTGCAAAAGGTGTATGTGGAACATAAATGAATTTTGTGTTTGAACTTGGGTCCCCTTCCCAAAATAACTCATTATGTACATGCAAATATTCCAAAATCTGAAAAAATCTGAAACATCTCTGGTTCTAATCATCTGGGATCTGTATGTATAGAGACTTTCAACCTATATGCATAGATATTTTCTTTGAGAATTCTTACCTTCCAAAAGTTTATAATCTGTGTTTTTTTTGCATCCTTAGGATCTTTAAGCCACTCCAGTGTCTTGCACATAATCAATTCAAATATTGTAGAGACAGATTCCAGATCTGAGATAAGAAGTGAACAGTATGTGTGAGTGAGGTGGAGGAAAATGGCTATTACAAAATGAAGAAATTTCTCCTCTTGACGTTGGATATATGTTTTCTGGAAGGTCTTGATGGCAATCATAGGAAACTCTCTGGGGAAACTGGATGTTAGCTGAGACTCCTGAGACCCACTCTTGTGGGGTTCAAAAAGGACAGAGGCTGTTAGAGGAAATTAAAGCCATCAGAGAAATGTATCAGCTAGTTTATAATTAGCAATTACTGCAGGAAGGAGAAACATTCATTCCACTGTAACAACAGAGGTTGCATAATTGCACCAAGAGTATTGCCCATACCCTTCCCAGGATACATTAAGCATTTATGAATATAAACAAGTAGAGTCAGCATTGATATGAACAGCAAGAAAACAAGTTGTTCTCTAAATTTCTGAAAATACTGTTTATTTATATGAAAAGCAGAGAAAGTGGGAGAGATAGAGGGAGAGAAAGAGAGAGACAGAGATCTCTTCCATCTGCTGCTTCACTCTCCCAATGTTCTCAATATCTGGGGGCTGGGCCAGGAGCCTGCAACTCCATCCTGGTCTCCTACGTGGGTGGCAGGGGCCCAAGCATTTGGGCCATCATCTGCTGCCTTTCAGGGGGTGCATTAGTAGGAAGTTGGATTGAAGTGAGTAGCAAGTACTCAAACCAGCACTCTGATATATATCATGAGTGTCCCAAGTGGTGACTGTGCCTGCTGTGCCTCAATGCCTGCCCCAGAAAACAGGTGTTCTTAGGCTGTCACCAATCCATAAATACCAGACAGTAACATGAGGCATAATATGGTCACCGTATAGGTGGATTAACTGTCTCTAATCTTCCTTTTCTTCACCAACAATCTCAGTGATTAGTCAGATTTGAGAAAGAAACAAGAATGATCAATTCTTCCCCAGTGGCTTGAGATGCTAAGGAACCACCTGTATATTTTTAACTCCACTAATAGTTAGTGAGAATTTACTATCTGCCAGACACTGACAGTTTGAGTCTTCTCAGTCTTTCAAACAACTTAGAAGCTCATACTCAATATATCATTATACATGGTTTTCCCTCTGCCTGAAATATTCTGATATATTTCCCTTAAATAGCTGTCTGGCTTTAATTTAGACATTATGTCATTTGAGTAGACTTTCTAGACCTCCAAGTGAAAGTTTAATTTCCTTTTCTATGCACTTTCCTAACACATAAACTTCCATGGAGCAGGCATTTAGTGGAGTGGTTAAGATACTCATGTCCCTTACCTGGGTGCCTGGGTTCGATTTCCAGCTCTGGCTCCTGACTAATTAATTAATGCAGACCCTGGGAGGCAGCAGTGATAGCTTAAGTGTTTGGGTTTCTGCCACGTATGTGTGGAACTGGACTGTAGGCATGGCTCCTGGGTTAAGCCTCATTCCAGCCCCAGACATTAGGGTTAACTGGGGGAATGGACCAGCAGTGGGAGCTCGCTCTCTCTCTCTCTCTCTCTCTCTCTCTCTCTCATTCTCACTCTCTACCTCTCATATTTAAAAAGTAATAATAAACTTCCCTCATCATAGCACAAACTCTATTGTACTATCTGGTTTAATTGTCTGCATAGACCATTAGCCTATACACCCTGGGAGGGCAAGAACTGTTTCTTGCTTATTTCTGTATCTCCTGCACTGTTGTGATGCCTGATGAATGTTGATTAATATGTCATTATCTTTTTATGACTATTGTATGATGGACTATTACAAAGTATTACCATGACAAGGCCCTATAACAGTATTAAATGTCTGTGTACCTTTGAAGGATTTAGCCACTTGAAGCCAGCAGCAACTTTTGAAGAGCTATCTTCAGAACTTCTATGAACTGCTCCATCAGAGCAATTGGAGTAGAATGTTCTGGTTTTTCAATGAGCTAAACAAAGCCGGGAATCAAGAGTTGTATTTTCATTTTGGCACTGTAATGATCTTGCTGTGAGCTCTGGGGAATTAACTGCACCTCTCTGAGCTGTTTTCCTCATCTGTTACAAAAAGAATGTAGAATAAGAAATGTCACATCTGACATTCTGTCACTAGCACCATGTAGTGATTTTAAAACATCATCCAAACATTCTTTGACTTTCCTCCTCTTGAATATGGGCTCTGGGACTGATCATTCAATAGAACATAATGAAAGTGACACTGAGCTAGTTTCTAGGTCCAGACTAAGAATTGGACAGCTATTTTTAAAAATAATTTATTGGAAAGGCAGAGTTACATAGAAAGAGGGAGCGACTGAGATCTTCCAACCACTATTTTACTCCCCAAATAGCTGCAACAGCCGGGGCTGGGCCAGCCAGAAGCCAAAAGCCTAGCACTCCATCCGGATCTCCCACATGAGTGGCAGGCATACAAGTACTTGGGCCATCTTCTGCTGCCTTCCCAAGTGCATTAGCAAGGAGTTGGATTTGAACTGGGGCAGCTGGGACTCTAACTGGTGCTCTAACATGGGATACCAGCATCTCAAGCTGTGGCTTAACCTGCTATGCCACAATGCTGGCCCCTGGACAACCAATGAGCAAAACTGACAGTTTGAGATTCATTGATTGTTTACAGCCCTTGTCTCTGCTGTTGAGGAACAGAGTTATTTTCTGCTTATTATTTGTTGAATTCTTAATTTAGTGTACGATTAATATTTTGAGTATAAATTAAACTGAAAGTAGATCATTGTAAAAAATAAAAGAAAGAATAAGAGAGGAAGGCGGAGGGTGGCAGCATGGGCAGGAGAGAGAGTAGGGTGAGAAGTATCACTATGCTCCTAAATCTGTATATATGGCATACATGAAATTTGTTCACCTTAAAAACTAAATAAATTAACTAATTTTAAAAAATGAAAATAAAGGAAGGAGGAGGGAAGGAAGGAGAGAGGGGAGTATCATGATATCCTTAGAACTCTATGAATTACATGAAATCTTTATAGTAATAAATTTTTTTAAGAATTATAAAAATTTAATAAAATCTTTCAGCCTTCAATTGAGCTGCCTCAGCTGATGCTGCAAAAAATCCCCACCCCTCTCAAATTGCAGATTCAAGAGGAAAACGAATGAATGTTATTACTTTAAACCATGAGGCTTTGGAGTGATTTGTTAGAGAACAAGAGATAATTGATATACACCTTTTTTTTTTTTACTTCACAGTGTCTCAGACCTTTCATCCACTATCATATTGTAGTATGTGTAAAATTAGCTCCAGACCTTTGACAAATCAATGCTTACCCCAAATTTATAACAGGAACAACAGCAGTAGTGAGAGGATGCCATTAAGTTATCAAATGCTGGCTAAGTAGCACTCCTCCTGGGCCTCTCAGCAGAGGTTAATGGAGAAAGCTTTGGTTAAATTAACTGATGTAGTGACAAATGGGCCAACCATTCTCCACTGGACTGTAAGTTCTATGATTAATGATGACTCTTTGCAAGACTTTCTCCAGATGATTGTCTATTATGGGCAGGTCCCCAAACCACATGGAAGGCTTTCTCTTCATTTTTCATGCCATGTGGTTTTCATTCAACATTGCCCCCCACCCCAACACTGTCCCATGGCCTGGGACTTGGAATTCGGGGCGTTTTCTTCAAAATGGCATTATGCTGTATATAAAATAAATGTTTACATCCCAAACAGGTAAATCTCTAGCTAACACAGTCCAGGATATACAATGGAGAGAGGGTCTTTCTCAGTAGTCAAATAGTCAATATTCAATGGACTTGGGAAATGAGAATTGATTATGATTTCTGGGACTGATGGCTCCTGGACTAGGTACCAGGACTGAAGTTCTGGAATGATGCCCCTAATACATGAGGGCAGTGGTCTCTCCTGCTTAGAGCACAATGTTTGCAAAAACCAACTATGAAGCCAAATATTTGGGTCAAAGTCAAGTCACCAGACCTTTCTATGCTTCTGTTTCCTCATCATGGTGGTAATATTGGTGACTTTTAAGGTTACTTGAGTTAATATGTACACAGCACTGAGAACAATGCCTGCAACATAGAAAGTTTTATATAAGCATTAGCCATTTTAATTATTCTTAACATTGCCATTAGTTACTGTTACTTTTCTTTCTATATTATCTCATAGCTGAGCACCTTGCCTAGAATCATATTTCGTATGGGTGCTTATTGGGAAGAGCAAGTCTGCCATGTCCAGGAAAACTCTGATTACTTGTGAAAGTCTCAAGCATGCCTTTGGAACAGGGAGCTCTTCGAAGGTCTTCTTTTCCTCTCTTGTTCCTTAACTTTTGCGCCCCCCTCTCCCCCCAGCATTCCCTTGCCAGTTCCACCTCCTCCCAGGAGCTGCCCACTCCCATCCCACTTTCACCAATCACTTTTCACACTGTTGTTTGATCAACATATTTGAGAAAATGTTTGAGCTCTGGGGCCTTGTGAGTTTTTGATTTTTGATTTTCCTGTCACTCAGGTTTGAATGTGCACCTTAGATTGAGTCAGCTGGAAGCTGATTGTGAGACAGAGCTGTGTGTGGAAGGTTTACTGGGGAGTGGTCCAGGGAGATGTACCCATAAGGAAATGAGGAAAGCAGGAGTTTACACACAATGTGATCACTGCAGAGGCCTCAGCTGATCCTATGGAGAGAGCTGGAGCAGAGAAGGTCCTTCAAGTTGTCCCAAATTGAGGCTGACTGGGCTGGGCATTTGTATCTCCACGTCAGATACTGAAACTACAGTCCCTGAAGGGAGTGTAAACTTGGGCAGACATGTTTCCTGTAGCCAAAGGCATTCCATGCTAAGGGACACAGCTCTGAGCCATCTGCAGTCGATAGTCCCAGCAGCTGGGGGTGTAAGCATTGGCCCTGAGAAGTGGATCTGGATGGAGCACCACAATGTCCACTAGGAACAGACAATTTGTTTCAAGAATGATATATATTTCTAGTGAAAAGAGCTTTGAAGTCTACTAACAAGAGGCAAATGACTCAGGCACATTATTTCATCTCTCTGTGCCCCATTTTGCCCTGTAGACTGGAAATGAGATCATTTATCAGGGCTAATAAAGCTCTGCTCCTGTGTCATAGCACCTTGCTAAGTACTATGAGAGCAACAATCCCTAGGTCCAGAAATTCGAGTCCTCTCATTTGTAAATGGAACTAAGGTCCATACTTTTGCTCTCACTCAGGACTAGTCCTGAGGGCAGGAAAAATGAAGGTAACTAAAACCTACAATGAACCGGGCTCTCTGCCAACTCATGTTACCCTCACCATAACACTGAAGGACAAGTGTTAACATCCTCATTTCACACAGGAGGAAAGTGAAACTCAGAGAGACGAAGTAACTTGCTCAAGGTTACATGGCTAATAAAGAACTAAAACAGGGTTCAAGTCCAGGTTTATACACCACTTCATGTACTGCTGCCCCAGCCCCAGTATAGTTTCCTTCACTTTAAAGCGCAGGCTTCCCGAATATAGCTGGGAATAAGAAAATTAAAATTTTAAGGGCGATTAATATTTTACAAATATTGATGTGATTTTCTATTCTGCCTTCCTCAGCATGTGATCTTACCCTACCTAGTTGACTCATGCTACCCAACTGCCTAGAGAATTTTTGAAGTTATATGAGAGTGTGTGTGTGTGTGTGTGCGCATGCTAGTGATAAAAAACTGTGAAAGAGGGAATACAGAAAGACTACAATCATGTTCCCAGAATATGACTGTCTAGCACAACAGCCTTGTCAGGCAGCCTACGGTCTTAAGAAAGTACTTGCTCAATTGCTAAAGTTCAATCGCCTTTTGCAACCTACCATATCCAGCTTCAAGGACCCAGAACAGAACTTAAACATACTGAGTTCACCCTGCATACTCATGAGACTTGATGCTCAGTGCTAGGAGGAGAATATGATGCAGGGGAAGTAATAGAAAGCTGAGCACCTTTCCCTCCTGGAAGGAAGAAGGGAGGAGAGAGAAGAGAGCAAAAGGAGAACAAACCAAGCCACTGTGGGTCCCTTATTCTTTTCTCTTCAGGCTTCAGCAAGGAGAGGAGGAGGGGGTTAAGGAAATGATGGTAACACTGAGAGTGAATGAGGCACAGCATAGTCAGAGGAAAACCTGGGGTTTAATTTTTGTGGTGCTACCAGCCCTCAATTCCGGTGTAGCAGAGACTTGGGTTGGGCATTGTAGCCTGTTACCAGGCATTCTCTGTGGCTGAGCGAGAAACTCTTGACTTGAGTCTAGGGGTAGACAGTTGGGCAAGCAGACAGGATGTAATACTTGGAAGAGACCCAGGGACCAGTCAGTAGCTACTGGGAGTTGAAATGAGGACAAGTTACTGCTGAACTTGAAACCCACTAAGACGGCTAGCGGATTGTGGTTACACTACCCACAGCTCACAGTGAATGGTGGAAACTGGCCTATTTTGACAAAAAAAATCCATGTCCACCCTTTTCTATTCAGCTCCCTTAAGCTCTGGATTTTGGCTGCCTTTGGCCAACAGAAGGCACCAGTAGGAAGGCTAAAGTATGGATCCAAAGAGAGATCAGACTTATTTTCCTCCTGCTCCCTCCCTCCCTACCTGGAAGTGAGCTAGAGGGGACTGTATTCCCCTACTAAAATTATAGCTCTGTCCCATAGCTATAGATCTCACAGGGTATGGCACTCCTCCCTCCCTTTTACCATTTTAGATTTAGGGGTAACAGCACCCTCTGTTGTGAGCCTCTAGTGCTTCCCCACCCCTTGTTGCTTCTCTTAATCCTATCTATGCCTTTGCAAAATAGTCCCTTAATCAATAAAACTGCTTTTGAGTCTGATTTCCTGCTGCGTAGAATGCCTTTCTGTCCCTATTTGCTCCAGGCAGTCCCAGTCCATTCCAGTTGATCCAGTGCAATTATCAAAGCATTCTGTTACTCTCAATAGATTCTGGTCTAGACAACATCCTTCCTTGGACATTGACTGCTCCACTACCTTAGGGAGGGTGATGGGAGGAGGTGCGAAAGGTTACATTTGTACCATATTGAGCCCTTCACAAATGGCCTTTCCTGGTCACTCATGGGAGGGTGTCAGATTACTTATACTCACAACCAAAGAAACTAAATTTCCTCTACATTTGTTTTTTTTTTTTTTAACTTTTATTTAATGAATATAAATTTGCAGTGTACAGCTTATGGATTACAATGGCTTCCCCCCCCCCAATAACTTCCCTCCCACCCGCAACCCTCCCCCCTCCCGCTCCCTCTCCCCTTCCATTTGCATCAAGATTCATTTTCAATTCTCTTTATATACAGAAGATCAATTTAGTATAAAGATTTCAACAGTTTGCACCCACATAGAAACACAAAGTGAAACATACTGTTTGAGTACTAGTTATACCATTAAATCACAATGTACAGCACATTAAGGACAGAGATCCCACATGAGGAGCAAGTGCACAGTGGCTCCTGTTGTTGACCCAACAAATTGACACTCTAGTTTATGGCGCCAGTAACCATCCTAGGCTGTCGTCATGAGTTGCCAAGGCTATGGAAGCCTTCCAAGTTTGCCGACTCTGATCATATTTAGACAAGGTCATAAAAGACAGAGTGAGGATAGTAACCAATGATCCTAAGAGTGGCATTTACCAGGTTTGAACAATTATACAGCATTAAGTGGGGAAGAGGACCATCAGTACACACATGTTGGGAGTAGAGCCATTGGTGGTAGAGTAGAGGTTATGATTACAAAGGAATGAGGCCCAAGTGCACTAGACAGGGCCTAGAACAAAGGACAGAGTCATTATTAGAGGAGCTAAGAAAGGTGCTGTCTAAGCTACAATTAAGTTTTCTGATTGAGAGGCAACTAGAACCTGATAGAAGGGGCTTGATAATAATCTGGTGGGCTTTAGGCCTTGTAAGTTAAGAGGCCCAGACCTATCTATCTCTTCACATGGGGTATATCCTAAGGGAGGTGTGAACCTCCTAGGGGAAGGCACTCTGTTGACTTTCATTACTTGGCTGGCCTGGGAGGAGAGCTGGCCAGGTAAAGGCAGGTGGCATCTCTAACAAGAAATTTACAGTTCTGCCTGCAATGTTGCTGACCCTACTTGACCATCCCCTCAGCTGCAGTGGTCACTTTGGAAGTTGGGCTGAGTGAAGGGCTTTTCAGCTTAGAGCCAATAAGATCTGTGGCTCTGACCTGGGCATCCTTCGACTCCAGGGCAGGTCCATTCCCAGTGATCCAACTCTTGGCAGAGCTGCCAGGGCTCTTCACAAGCTGACTTCTGCTGAAGCCCAGGCTTACCACATTGAAAGCCACTGCAGTGGACTGGCCTGTTGGGTCTCCTTGAGGGCAGATCACTGTACAGATCAGCCATTAATAGGCCTGCCACCCATTGCTTCTGATGCCGAGCTTTCTTTTCCTCCTGGTTTGTGTTAAAGCAGACCAGAGGATGCAAGTCAAGGGAGTGCCCGTTTCCCATCTCTAATCTTCGGTGGCCTGAACTACAAGTCTATAGTCACAGGCATGTTCTGTAGTAGTTTTTCTAAGGTAGACAATGCCCATGAGGAAAATTATATTCTCACTTTAAAACTTTCTTTCCCTTTGGTCTGAAAGGGAGGTTTTTTCTACTTACTGTATACTTCGCTGATGGCGAAGTGAATCTAGCTATGAGATTATTATTTGAGTTCTTATTTTGGCTATGCTATTGCAGAAAAATGTTAGCCATCTCTTTTATAAGGTCTAAAGATTAAATTGTGCATCCTACAGATTCCTTCATAATAGAATTAGTTTCCTACCTTGAAGAGAATAGAGAAATGAAAGAACAAGTTGGGCTTCGAATAGAGAAATGAGGGAGCAAGTCCTAGATCGCTTGCTGACAATAGCAATATCACATGAATACTTAGCAAACCGTTTCAACCATTAGATAACAACTTAAGAAAACATTTACCAGAAGGTCCAATGCCTTCTATAAATTTTAAGAATCATGTATTTGAAAACACCTCTTAAATATCTAACATGGTGTAGTTTGTTTAGCCAGTAAACTTAAGCACAACCATCTAAAATGTTTTTAGTTTCTTTCTACCAACAAGTCTAAAACATATGATACACAGATTCAGGTCCCACAAATTAAAATGTATCTTTGATTGCTTTTAGCAGCTTAAATTTATGGACAATCTTATCTATAAGCCATTTAAAATAAAACTCTTAATAAAATTTCCCCATGTGGACATACAATATGTACACACATATAATATAGTATAATAGACCAATACATCAATTTTAATAATAGCTTTTAAAATCTTTAACTCTTTTTGTAGATTGCCAATTGATTTGAATTGCTTTTTCTTTTTAGTAACCTCAGTTAACCATACTTTCTCTCAGTTGGTACTGTTAATACATTATTGGCTTCATCTGTTTACAGAGCCATCCCAAAGTACTGAATACAATAAAAGTGGCTGGAAAAAGTCCATAGGAACCTATAGGAGGACAGCTAAACACAGAACCAACAACGCTTTAGTTTTATGAGCAGCAGATATTCAAATTTTTGAAAAAAGCACATATTTAAATAACCCATTGCTCTTAATAAAAATTCAGCTGTTTTTGAACAATTAGAATTTAACAGACATCAAGAGAATATAATAGATTAACACATTGCTTTAACAGAGCATCAGAGTTTAATTCTATGTCAAAGAGAAATTGAGCTTCCTTTGATCTTTTGCTGTGAGGTTTCCTTCCTTTACCTTCTTTCATATTGGTGACCATGTTTCTGTGTTTCTGTGTGTAACACATCTTTAAGCATCTTTTGCAGGGCAGGATGAGTGGCAACAAATTCTTTCAGTTTCTGTTTGCTGTGAAAAGTCTTAATTTCACCTTCATTCACAAATGAGAGCTTTGCAGGATATAGTATTCTGGGCTGGCAGTTTTTCTCTCTTAGTACCTGGGCTATGTCTCGCCATTCCCTTCTAGCTTGTAGGGTTTCTGATGAGAAGTCTGCTGTGAGTCTAATTGGAGATCCTCTAAGAGTGATCTGACGTTTCTCTCTTGCACCTTTTAGGACCTTTTCTTTATGTTTCACTGTGGTGAGTTTGATTACAACATGTCGTGGTGAGGATCTCTTTTGGTCATGTTTATTAGGGGTTCTATAAGCTTCCTGTACTAAGATGCCTCTGTCCTTCTCCAAACCTGGGAAATTTTCTGCTAGTATCTCACTGAAAATGCCTTCTAATCCTTTCTCCCTCTCCATGCCTTCAGGAACTCCTAGAACCCGAATGTTGGGTTTTTTAATAGTATCCTGTAAATTCCTGACAATATTTTTTAGATTTCTAATTTCTTCTTCTTTTCTTTGGTTTGCCTGTTTCCTTTCCTGTTCTCTGTCTTCTAAGTCTGATATTCTCTCTTCTGCTTCGCCCATTCTGTTTTTAAGGCTCTCTAATGTGTTTGTCATTTGATCTATTGAACTCTTCATTTCATTATGATTTCTAGTCACTATCAGAGTTTCTTGTTCCACTAGTTGTTTCATTTCATTTTGATTCCTCCTTAATATTTCACTTTCACGAGAGAGATTTTCTATCTTGTCCATGAAGGATTTCTGTAGTTCAAGAATTTGTTTTTGAGAACTTCTTAATGTTCTTATCAATTTTTTGAGATCTGCTTCTTGCATTTCTTCGATCTCATCATCTTCATAATCTTGAATTGGGGTGTCTTTTTCATTTGGGGGCGTCATAGTTTCTTCCTTGTTCTTGTTAGCTTGGTTTTTGCGTTTGTTGTTTGGCATGTTGGAGATATTTGGTTTCTTCACTGTGGTGTTTTTTCTTGTTACACTATGGCTCTATATTAAGTGGACTGTCTGCTTTCAGTGGAGCCTTAGAGGCTTGAGATGAGTGTGGACTGAGAGCTGTGTTTGGTTCCTCAGGATTGAGGGTGTGTCAAGGATGACACTCCCAGGTTAGGTGTGGTAAATCTCTCTTTCTTTTTTTGATTTAAAAGGGAAGTAATTCCGCACAGCTGAACGTAATTGGAGGTAGTTAGCAGGCAAATGATATACCCACAGGAGCCAGAGATTAGAAGCTCTTTCCCAAGGACCACACAGGGAATCTCTGCTGCCCTCAGTGTGGGCTCCAATTCTCCTGCAGTCTCCCACTGGGTTGCCAAGTTAGATGCTAATCTCCTGTTATTTCACCCCTCCCCACAGAGTCAGGTTTTTCTGCTAGGCTCAGGGCTGGTGCAGACCTGAGGTCGCCCTGCTTATGACGTATGTCCAAAATGGCGCCTGCTCTGTCTTGCTCGCCTGTGAGAGGTGAGCGGAGAGAGAGAAACTTGTGTCCGTATCAGTCACTTTTTTTATTTTTTTTTTCTCTCTCTTCTAGTTAGCCTGGTGAACTTTTCCCCACGGAGTTTCAAGCCTCGTTCCCTCTAGCCTCCTCTTTCCGCTTGCCTGCTGGTATCTCAGGCTATGGAGGTTCGGCTCACCTCGCGTTCCAGCGCTGGCGCGTTGAGTCTGCTGCTGGTGTCCCGAACTTGGGCTCCCACGCTCTCCACGCAGGTCCACTGTGAATCACTAGTTCCGGAAGAGTTTCCTCTGCTGTTTCATCCCCTACTCTTCCTTGACACTGCAGTATCTCCACTTATATTAAACTTTCTCTCCCCCCGGACTAAGTGTGCTTCCTGCCTATTCCGCCATCTTGCCGCCTCCATTTGCAGGTTGTGGTGTGAATGATTTTTTGATTTTTCAAATCCTGTTGCTCAATTGTCACTCCTAGGGGACAGGACAGTACCTTATGCATCTTTGCCAGCTCCACTATATCTAGTGCCCTGCCTGGCCAGAGGTTCATAAACACTGTCTGAATGAACAATAAGAGAAAGGTGTCACCATGTTCAATCAGTGTGACAACTCACTCACACATGGAGGTAACCATGGCACCAGCTCCCACAGAGGCTGCATACACTTCACAGAGGGAGCTGCCATTAAAGGAAAATGAACTGGCAGAATGGTTGTGTGCATGCGTGTGTGTGTGTGTGTATGCACATAAGATTACAATATAAGCATGAATTGACAATGAAGTGTTATTTCTGTTAGCAGAAACGTGAAATTGAGAGATGCAGTGTGCACTTCATATTTTTAAATCCTCTTTTCCCCCCTCGTCATTGCACACAGCATAATTATGCAGCCAGCCACTGGCTTGCCTGGGTCAAAATCCTCTCAATTCTGTTGAACCTCACAAGCATTTGCTGAGCATTTACTGTGTGCTACACCGTGCTGCTAAACAATATCTCCTCAGAGTTTTGCCTGCAGATGCCAGGGTTCCAGACATAAATTCCCTGGGTCTCATCAGTCTCTTTGCATCTTGAGTTAGAACTCACTATCTCTTGGAGTGGACATTTGGTCTAGTAGTTAGGACATGGGTTAAGATGCCTGTGCACTACATTGGAATGCCTGAGTTCAATTCCTGGCTCTGGTTCCTGATTCTAGTTTCCTGCTAATGTGGGCCCTGGGAGGCAGCAGTAATGGCTCAAGGGATGGTTTCTGCCACTCACATGGAAGACCTGGAGTGAGTTCCGGATTCCCAGCTTCAGCTCCCACCCCAGCTCTGGTTATTGTGGGCATTTGAACTAGTACATGGAACCTCTCTCTCTCTCTCTCTCTCTCTCTCTCTCTCTCTCTCCTCTCTCTCTCTCTCAAGTAAATAAATTTAAAATTAAATAAGATAAAACAATAAAATAAAAGAACTCATCTCCACCTCCTGCCTGACCCCATTCTCTTTATCCGAATAAATAGAAGGATACAAGTAGAACTTCAGATTATCCCCATACAGCAAGCAGGGAACTGTCATATGCGACAACCCCACTGCTGCCTATGGCAACTTCCCATACTCAAGGGGTCAAGAGCAGCCTTATCCCTCCTGGCTGGTTTTGCACTTTCTTTCAGTAAATCAGTGAGACAGTGGTGGTCAGCAGAGGGCGCTGTGAAGGAAGCCTATTGTGTGCCCAGAGCCAGAGCCAGATCTGGGTGATCTCAAGATTACAGGCCTGAAAATAACCCTCAACTCATGCCATCAGGGGTGGCTTTCTGGGTGTTGTTTGATTTTGACCACTGCTATCCTAGGCTCCTCCCTATCATGTAGTTGTCACTCATACATTAAGCAGCCTCTATCCTCATATCTGGGACCCCTTTAGTGTCACTATTTGGCTCGGGTAGCTTATAATGACCCTCTTTGCTTTGGATACTGTCCTTCTTACCTTTTCTCATGGCCACAAGCAGCCCCGAGATTCTTGACAGATCCCCTAAGCTCTGCTTGTAACCCCTTACAACTGGTTGCACTCGCTTCTTACACCCTTAAAGGAAAATGGGTTTCCCGGCCGGCGCCGCAGCTCACTGGGCTAATCCTCCGCCTGCGGCGCTGGCACCCCGGGTTCTAGTCCCGGTCAGGGCGCCGGATTCTGTCCCAATTGCTCCTCTTCCAGTCCAGCTCTCTGCTGTGGCCCGGGAAGGCAGTGGAGGATGGCCCAAGTGCTTGGGTCCTGCACCCGCATGGGAGACCAGGAGGAAGCACCTGGCTCCTGGCTTTGGATCAGCACAACGCACTGGTCGTGGCGGCCATTTGGGGAGTGAACCAACAGAAGGAAGACTTTTCTCTGTCTCTCTCTCTCTCACTGTCTAACTCTGCCTGTCAAAAGATAAAAAAAAAAGAAAGAAATAAAAAAGAAAATGGGTTTCCCAACTAGAGAGGGATCATGTTCTTAACACACAGCTGCAAAGTTTCAATCACTCTTCCATCAAGAGGTGGAATTTAATTCACCTCCCCTTGAACAAGGGATGGCCATAATCATTTGCTTCTGACAAACAAAATATGACCAAAGTGATATTCCATGGCCATACCATCATCAAAGGTGAGAGGGTGTTGGGTTGGCTCTCTGCCTCTCTTGGGAGGGTCACTCTTGGGAGCCAAGCCAGTAGGTCCCAGGGACAGTCCTAGTTGAGGTCCTAGCTGACAAGCAGCATTAGTTCCCAGATATGAGAATAAGGACATTTCCATGATACTCCAGGCCCAGCCACTGTCTTAATATAACCTTTAGGAGATCCCCGAGAGAATAGAGCCAACTGAGCTCAGTCAACCACTAGATCTATGAGAAATAATGTTCATAAGCAGTTGTTGTTGTTGTTGTTGTTGCTTTAATGCCACTTTGGTTGAATCTGTTTTCTAGGTAGCTACAGACAAGCAAATGAGAGACAAGAGGAACCTGGAGAGAGTTCCCAGAGAGGCAGAGGGTGATTAAAAGGTTATATGTACAACATGATAACATGCTGGGGATTCTGAGCTTCTTAGTTAACCAAAAGAAAGATCAAGGGGAAATTTTAAAATACCTTTAAAAACACAGTAAGAGAAACTAAACCTTAGTTTTCAGTGAAGACAGCATAAGAGAAAATCAGATTAAATTGTAGCATGATGAATTGGGATTGATGGAAGCAGTGGTGTTTGAGTAAGGGAGAAAGCCATATGCACTCACATTTTAATGAATTATGTAAAATTGGCCCTCCATATCTTTGGATTTCATACATGTAGATTCAACAAACCGTGACTGAAAATATGCAAAAAGTAATTGCATTGGTACTGAACATGTACAGCCTGTTTTTCTTGTCATTATTCCCTAAACGATATAGTGGGGCAATTATTTCCATGGCATTTACATTGTATTATAAGTCATGCAGAGATGATTTAAAGTATACAAGGGGATATATATAGGTTATATGCAAGTACTGCAGCATTTTCGATAAGGGACTTGAGGATCTGCAGGATTTTTGGTAACATCAGAGGTCCTGGAACCATTTCCCCATGGATGCCCACCTGTTTAGTTGCTTGCCCTCCCTTCATGTTCACAGTGGTCTCTAAAAACTAATACAAAATATAATGAGTACATATTGGAAATAAAGTATGTGAATATCTTTAGACATACATTAATCTGAGTTTTAAAGCATTACAAAGGAAATCACACCCAAAACAGATATTTTTAGAATGATTATAATCTCCTTAAATAGTATGACAAAAACATCTACAGTTCTGGGTTAATTTGTTTGGAACTATGTGATACAATTTGCCCAAAGATTCACGTAGAAGTTGGTGGACGGCAGAGAGGTCATTTTACCACATTCTCAGCACATATAAGACTGTTTCTGCTGTTTCATGGCTTTCAATTCTTTTCAACTTGGAAGGACCCCAACTCCATCCCATCATGCCTCATCTGACTTTGTTTATTTAGCGTTAAGTAATAATCATCCCCTACCCCAAATAAAATAGTACGTGCCTTGGCAGTCATTTCTGTAGCTTGTGATTCTGTGGGTTGGCTGGATCCTATGGTGTCTTTGAAACTCTATAGTCTATAAACAATTTCGAGATGTACTGAGCTATCAGCACGTGAAGTGCTCTGTAGCTGCCCGCAATATGGAAGCTCACAAAGAGAGACTCAGGAACCCTCAACTAGATCTCCACTCCCTCTCAACCTTTCAATAATGATTTCATCCTTTACCCCACCCCTTCACCCACGGCCACTCTTTGGTCAGGACATTGGCTTTATAGAAAGCATCCAGAAACCTCTGGAAGGAACAAGGGCGGCCCTCCTTCTGTGTGTTAAGCCTAACCACAAAAGCTGAACTCAGAGAATTTTTTCCTACTGCTTCTGCTGCAATTTTTGATGCTGGAGGGCATTTATTCAGCTTTTATTATTTTCTTGTTAAAGAATATTTAATCTTACTTGTGGGTGGTTGTGGGTGGCGATCACATCAGAGGGAAGAAAAAGAAATCCAAGCATATTTCTGAAGGAAAAATATGTATTAACCATTATATGGTAGTGTATTCTTTGTAGTTAATATGCAGCTTGGGAAAGAACACACAAGAATAGCTTCCAGTCTATGCAAAAAAGCAAATTGACTCTGAGTAGACCGATACCCTGTGTTAGCAAACTCTGAACTGTGTTCTCTAGTGAACCAGATTTATTTTCTGGTAACGTTCCCAGAGGCTAGAAAGTAACATTGGCTAAACAACCGGTCAGAAGTTCTCTTGACCTACAAGTTGAAGACTCTACATAGAAGGCTGGAAAGAGCTAAGACAGGGCCTTGGGATGTTTAGAATACCAGTAATGAGGCCAGAATCTGGGAAGAAATATCTACACGACACCTTCATCAACCAAATCACAGTTCCCTAACATGTTTTCAATTTGTATCTACCACATCACTTACTACAGTGGAACCATCTTTGGAGATTGACTGTCCTAGGAAATAATAATGTGACAGGCTACCTCCCAACTTTTTTTTAAGATTTATTTATTTGAAAGGCAGAGTCACAGAAGGGAAGGAGAGAGGGGGGGAGAGAGGGAGGGAGAGAGGGAGGGAGGGAGAGAGAGAGAGAGAGAGAGAGAATTTTCAATCCACTGGTTCATTCCTCAAATGGCTGCAATGACTGGTGCTGAGGCAGACCAAAGCCAGAAACCTGGACTTCCATTGGGGCTCTCATGTGGGTGTCAGGGGCCCAAGCACTTGAGTCATCATCCTGTCTTCACAGGTACATTAACAGAAAGTTGGATCAGATGAAGAAGAGCTGGGACTTGAACTGGTACTCTGACATAGGATTCCGGCATTGCGGGTGGTGGCTTAACCAGCTGTGTCACATTGCTAATCACATACTTCTTCATTTCTTAAACTCTTCTGATCAGTGAACTGAGAAACAATAATAGTACTCCTTAGTGAGATTGTTTTGAGGATTATATGAGGTTACAAATGTAAAGTGTATAGTCTAAAGCTTGGCACATAATACTAGCTACATATTAGAGCCATGATTATTATTACTACATAAGTCGTCCCACCTATCCAAGGGTTCTGCATCTTCAGATTCAATCAACCATAGACTGAAAATATTTACATTCAAAAATGTTATGTTGCTGCGGATGTGTACCATGTAGGTAGGCCTACAATGATTGAGTCTGTACTGAACATCTACAGGCTTTTTTTTTCTTTGTGGTCATTATTCCCTGAACAATACAGTTTAGTAACTATTTACACAGGATTTGCAATGTGTTAGATGTTCCAAGTAATCTTGCACAGGTTCTAAGCAAATACTAAACCATTTTATAGAAGAGACTTGAACATCTGCCAACTGATATCTGAATGGGAGCCTGATACCAATCTCTTGGGGATACTGACAGCTGACTGTATATAGTGTAGAGAAGAACATTTTTTAAATTTCATGGAATTGAGTTCAAGTCTAAGTTTAAAAAAAAAAAACGCGAATAGCAATGTGTCCTTGAGCATACAACTACAAAATTGAGATGTTGGTTATCTTGTGTGGCTGCTATGAAGCCTTACTGAGATTACAAAAAGAATTGAAGGAAGTATCTGGCACATGGGAATTGATGAGAGAATGATAGCTGTTATTACTGTGCAGAATTTTTATAGTATCTGGGGAGATATGTTTGGCCCATACTATATCTGATTCTGTGCAAAAATGAGCCACTGTACCACAGGATTTGAGGTATCCATGGGCTGAGTCAATTCTGGTCTTCCTAGAAAAAGAAATTAGATGCAAAGGAGACACATTCATTTGGAGAGAACCCTCTGATGGGTAAAGGGGGAGGAGGCAGGAAGAGATCAGCATGCAGGTTTGATCCTAGCAAAAGGAAGTAGGAAGAAGGAAGGGATGGAGGGGGGAAGGCCAACAAATGGGAAGGTCTAGAGCAAAACTTGCCCATAAGAAAGGTCCTCTGCTGTGCTCAGCTATTTCCTGGTGTAGGCAGTGAATACTACAGTGGATCTGAAGGTGCTGCAGCTGGAGGCTGTCAGAGAACTGTGCTCCCAGGAGCAGGGTCTCTGGAAGGGAGATCTGAATGCTGTACCTCCCCAGTCATCACAAGGGGCTAACTGAGGCTGAATCCCAGACAGAATCATTGTTGTTCCTATTACTTCCTAGTCTGGGCCAATCCCTCATACGAGACCCTTTCTAAACATGAAATTGAATAGAATTTTCTAGGCAAAGAGATACTACAAAGAATATGTGTGGAGAATAATCGAGGTGTTTGAACAAATATGATCTTACAAAAAATCAACCTAAAAGTTTACATTTGGAAAAGATGCTCTTTGTCCTGTTTGATTCCTTAAAGGAAGAAAAATCTTAAATCTCCTTCCCATAAGTAAATGGGGGAACATCTGTATATTCTTAAGTGACATCTTCAGTTATAAAGTTTCAACAATTCATTCTGGATTCTCTTCCTATCTACTTCACTACTCAAACTTATTTAATTTTTCTGTTTCAGGGATATCTCAGGAGAATCATGGCAGAGATAGATTAGAGGGCTATAGCAAATGCACTTCTTGCTCCCATTTCCCCGACTTTGAAACCATTTTTCTTTTTCCATGATGTCAAAGAAGAACATATTTTCTTTTACTACCTTAGGTTCAGTGATTGGGGTTTGAGACTTAAACTGACAAAAGATAGATTAGCAAGAGAAAAGACAGATTTTAAGCACCTACATGTATGTGCATTTGAGAGTTCACAAAGAATGCTAGAATCCAGAACTCATATGAAATCTTCATGGTGGGAGGGAACATGCATAAAAGACACTTATGGAAAAACAAATGACTTTTTGGAACTACAAACGGACTTGTAGGAGACTATGCAGATAGGAGATATATCTGTGACAATGTCTGTTGAGGTTTGGCAGGGAGACTTCTCAATCTCTAGTGCTAAGAGTCAATCTCCCCTCTCTGCTCCCAGGGAACAGATTTATGACAATTCAGTACTTTCGAGTTCCTTAGAGAAGCTCTACTTTTAGGAAGATAGATCTTCTGTTCAAAATATTTTTTATGCCACAATGGCATATGTTGTGTGGATGTTGAAATATCGGTTTGAGGACTCAGATAAGAAGTAGCAGATACGGCCATGTAACACTACTGGTATTTTCTCAGTACTCCAGTGTTTGCACACTCAAAACAATTTAATGGTGCTGGGAAGCAGAAGACAGAGGAGACTCCCAGTGGCAATTATCAATGGCATCGGTCATGTGCTATGATCTGGATGTGGTTTGTCTTCCAAAGGTTCAGATGCTGGAAGCTTGGTTCCCGGGGTAGCAGTGTTGAGGTGGTGGAACTTTTAAGAGATAGGGCTTAGCAGAGGATAATTAGGCCATGGGGGCTCCACTCTGATAAATGGATTAATAATGTCTAGTGAGAGTGGGCCATTACAAATTGAGTTCACCCCATGTGCTTGCCCCTTCTGTGTGTGCCTGGCTCCTTTTCTGCTTCTCCATGATGTTGTGACACAGCCAGAGGTCCTTGCCTGAACATCACTGCCATGCTGTTTAGAGCTTCAAGTACCAGAACTGTGAGCCAAATAAGCCTCTTTCCTCTATACACTACGCAGCATCAGATATTTTGTTATGGCAACACAAAATGGGCTGACACATCACAGAAAAAACATTCTTTGGGAAAAAATTTATAATGCTTCCTATCAAAACATTACCATAAGGGAGAGGCATTGGAATTGAGAGTAGCAGGGAAGTGTAGAAAAAGGATGGAAAGTACCAGATGGGAGATTCAAGGCCAAGTAATAACTAGCTTGTGGCTGGATAAACTCACCACTTGAGAAAAACCAACAGGTGTTGGATATTTAAACCAGTAATAGTGTCAAATCACTAGGGAATTGACAGGGCTTGTAAATCAATAGCAGGCTTGGAGAAATGAAACCTTAGTAGTGCAGGAAAAGGCCATGACCACAGTTACTAGGACCCCTCTACATTTTCTACCCAAGTTGAAACTTGGATGGGAGTGAAAGGAAAGGTTAGCGTTTTTATTGCTGTTATTCCATGAAATTGTCTTAACAGTTTTTGATGCAAGACAATGTATGGTTTTTAAAAGGTAAGTATGTTGGAGAGGCAAGGGCAGTAGCATCATGCAGTGGATCAGTTTGCAGACATGACCTTGACTTTGACCAGCATGGGACAGGACTAAATATTTCACTTAAACCTGCATTAAGAGTGTGTCTGAAGGTCTACCAGAAGAGAAAGCTAACAACTTGATACCTTTGAATAAAGAACACTTCTATCTATCTGTACATTGATCCTCTTTAAATAAGTGGGCATACATTAAATTATATTTGTAGCACCATTCTTTTTAGTGACAAAAAATTCTATAAACAATCTGAATATAAATCGATAGGGAAATTATTGAAGAAATTGTAATATATTCATGCTATACATCTATTAAAACTGCATTCAATCTTGATAACTAACAGAGCACCAAAAAGGAAATCTGTTGAAGTGAAATGGACACTATGAGAAACAGTGACTTGATCAGCCCTTGTCCTGACTGTCGAGGGACAACTTAATACTTTATCCCTTTTAGTATTTTTGTTCTACTTAGTACTATTGGTTGAACTCTGTAATTAACACACAATTATTCTTAGGCATTTAAAATTAACTGAAAAGTGATCCCTGTTAAATATAAGAGTGGGAATAGAGTTAGAAACGTGCCAGGGGATTCCAATTCAATCCCATCAAGGTGGCATGTACCAATGCCATCTCACTAGTCCAAGTGATCAATTTCAGTTCAAAATTGATCACACTGATAGGTCTAAGAGTCAAACGGATCACATAAACAAGACTAGTGTCTGCTAACACTAACTGATAGAATTAAAAAGGAGAGAATGATCCTACATGGGAAGCGGGATACACAGCAGACTCATAGAATGGCAGATGTCCTAAACAACACTCTGGCCTCGGAATCAGCCCTTAAGGCATTCGGATCTGGCTAAAAAGCCCATGTGAGTATTTCAGGCATGGAAAGCCAAGACACTCTGGCAAAAACAAACAAACAAAAAACCCCACCTAAATGAAAGATCTCTGTGAGTGAGATCCCAGTGGAAAAAACAGGCCATCAAAGAAGGAGGTACCTTTCCCTGAAGGGAGGAGAGAACTTCCACTTTGACTATGACCTTGTCTAAATAAGATTGAAGTCAGCGAACTCAAAAGGCTTCCATAGCCTTGGCAGCTCATGACAAGAGCCTTGGGTGATTCCTGATGTCATAAATAAGAGTGTCAATTGTTAAGTCAACAACAGGAGTCACTGTGCACTTTACTCCCCATGTAGGATCTCTGTCCTTAATGTGTTGTACTATGTGAATTAATGGTATAACTAGTACTCAAACAGTACTTTACACTTGTGTTTCTGTGTGGGTGCAAGCTGTTGAAATCTTTACTTAGTATATACTAAATTGATCTTCTGGATATAAAGATAACTGAAAATGAATCTTGATGTGAATGGGATGGGAGAGGGAGAAGGAGAGGGAGATGGGAGGGTTGCGGGTGTGAGGGAAGTTATGGGGGGTGGGAAGCCACTGTAATCTAAAAGCTGTTCTTTGGAAATTTATATTTATTAAATAAAAGTTAAAAAAATAAAATAATCCACCAAAAATGCATTCAATCAATACCTATGGATCTTGATCCATGAAGAAAAAATAACGTGCCTATAACAAATTGCTCCAAAATCATACTTGAGGGACTGGAAAATGTCTTCATCTTGTGACATGAGCTAGATATGGTTTTGTGAATTAATAGCAAATTTATGAAATTATAATTTTTGAAGTTCTCTGGTAGATTAATGAACTCTTTTTAAAAAAGATTATTTATTTGAAAGGTAGAGTTACAGAGAGAGAGAGAGAGAGAGAGAGAGAGAGAGGTCTTCCATCCACTGGTTCTCTCCCCAAATGGCCATGACGGCCAGGCCTAGGCCAGGTGGAAACCAGGAGTCAAGAGCTTCTTCCAGGTCTCCCACATAGGTGCAGGGGCCCAAGCACTTGGGCCATCTTCTGCTGCTTCCCCAGGGCCATTAGCAGGGAGTTGAATCAGAAGTGGAGCAGCTGGGACTCGAACCAGCACCCGTATGGGATGCTAGCATTGCAGGTATCAGCTCAACCCCCTGCACCACAATGCTGTCCCCTTGTGATACATTAATGGTTTTTTTCATTTATTTACACCAAAATGCTGGCTCCAGATGAACTCTTTACCTTGTATTTGGTCCACTTTTCCATGCCTCAATATAATTAAAATAATCCAGAGAAAATGATGATTATAATAATAAAAGTACCATTTTTTAAAGTTAAGGGAGTAAGATGATTTAGGAAGGAAAAGAGCAGAGTAAGGAATATGCTCAGTCACTTGGTTGGGGTTAGCTACTTTAAAAATGGTTCTTTTGGGAGGAGGAAAGAGCAGATGCTGCATACAAGGGGCTTTCAAAAGGTTCACAGAGATTCATATTATGAAAAATCTATGTGTGGATTTCAAAACTTTTGCACAAAAATTAACTTGTCTTTTAATTCCAATTTCCACTAACCTTTTGAATTTCCCTGTGCTACTGTTCGAGTAATAGCAGATAAAGGAGCAAAGGTGGTCAATGTAAAAGGCTAGAATTGCATACATAACCTTATATCTGTACGGAACACTCCAGTTTTAAAGACATTTTCACATCCAGTTCTTCACTTGTCAGAGAGCTGGATATATTCCTGCCATTTCAGAGGGGGAAAAAATAGAACTAGATTCGTTCTACCTAAATTCTGTCTCTGAGTGCCAGCTAAATTGGATAATTGATAAAATCTGTGTGTGGAGTCAGTCAAGAGAAAATTAAGGTTTCTTCATTGGAGTTGAGAATTGAGATATTCCTCAGTGTAAATAAATGTGTGACCTGTGCTGTGGATGATGCATGCAGCTCCCCTGCATTCTACACAGGCTCTGGCAGATTCAGCAGTAGAATGAAAACGAAATAGAAGGGACATCCTCTGGGTAGTGATGCAGGTTAAGAGGAAAGAGCTGAGAGATCAGAATGGGGAGGTCACAGATGAACCGAGGAGATGATTATGATGACCTTGGGGATAGAGCTTCCTCTTCTGGTAAAAGTGGACTAGTTAGTTCAGACCAACCCTCCTTCTCATGACAACTAAGAAAAGCTGGGAGATATGAGCTCATAAATATTAAAATACAGTCTGGACAGTCTCACAACAGACAGCTAAAAATAGAAAAATAGAGTGAAGAATTACTGGGCAGGAACCAAAGGAAGATTGATACCCAGGGAATAAGCCAGCGTTTGGGGCCACTTTTCCCCTGGGGCATTTGACATTTCTGTAGCAGGTGCCTGAGAATCTAAAAGGTTGAATGCTGCTTGTGATAGCTTTACAAGGGTAGTGACACAGGATTTGGCATTCAGGACTCTCTGAGGCCCTGGGACAATAGAAGGGCTCTGTTCTAGCAGTAAGGATGCACCTGATACAGAAAATCCCTCAAAGATACTGCAGCTCAACTCATTTCCATCTCTGCGTGGACTGTAGTGATCCTGGATTGCCTGAATACTCAGGTACTGACAGAAGAAAATGAAAATTCATTCTGGAGGAAGACAATATTATCACAATTGCTACAAATATTTTGCAAACACAGTATCTAGCAAACAAAAATAACTGGATGCATACTTTATATTGTGTTCTGATAAGGAAATTGAATTTGAGAATATTGGCACAGACTTGTAAATATATAAAAGAATCAAAAATAATTTCCAGAAATGTAAATTAAGAACTCACTGGATTGGTTACATCAGACTAAATAAAGTTAAAGATATCATTAATGAATAAGAAGATAGTTTCAAAGAAAATTAAGTAGAATTAAGCTGGGTAAGTTAAAAAGACAGAACAAGTAGAAGAGAAAACAAAAGATAAAGTGAGAAGATCTAGCATATATGTAATTGCAATCTGAGAAAAAGAAGAATGAGAGAGATTAGAGCAGAGCAACATTTGAAAAAAAAAGGCTGAGAACATTTAAACCTGATAAAAGATATCAAGAAGGCCTATTGATTCCAAGCGGATTTATAAAGTGAAATCAGTCCCTAGGCACATCATAGTGAAAGTCTCCGAAATAAAAGAGAAACTTAAAAGCAGCCAGAATAAAGATATCAAACATTTTCAAAGAAGCAACACAGAATGACAACCAACTTCTCAACAGAAAAATTACAAGTCCAAATACCTTGGAATGACATCTTAAAAATGCCCAAAGAAAACTAGGCCATTTAAAAATTCCGAGCTCACTTTTCTTTCATAATAAAGGTGCCACAAACACATTGTTCCAGTGATCTATCAACCACAAACTTATTGGCTTGAAATAATATATATTTATTATTTCACAGCTATATAGATAAAAAAAAACTGGCCATGTGTTAACTGGGTCCTTAGCAAGGCTGAAATCAAGATGTGAGGCAAAACTTGGCTCTTATCTGTAATTCTGCTGGGGAAGAATATGTAAGCTGATGTGGTTGTTAGCAGCATTTATTTCCTGACAGGCTCAATGTCTTGCTGGCTTTCAGCTGGATGCTGGTGCCTTTAAATCCATGTATTATAAGAGGAAGCCTGAAAATCAATAAGCTCATCCATTTATCTGAAGAAATTAGGAGCAGAAATCCAAATTAGAGTCAGAAAGAGGTAAATAATAAAAGGTAGAAATTAATAAAATAGAAAAAGTACAATAGCAAGAATCAAAAAGGATAAAATTTGGTTCTTTAAATCAACTGATAAAATTGACAAAAATCATAAGACTCATTGTGTATCCTACAGATATAAAAATGTTTTAAAAGACTATTTTATATATAACTTCATGCCACTAAACTTGAAAAATTTACATGAACTAGACAAATTGATGGAAAGATAAAGAGACTGGTGTCTGGTGCAGTGGTTAAGATGCCTCTTGGGACATCCACATCATTTTGGAGTACCTTGGATTCAAATCTTTTCTCCTCTGTTTTTTTTTAAAGATTTATTCATTTATTTGAAAGTCAGAGTTACACAAAGAGAGGGGAGGCGGGGGGTGGTGGTGGTGGTGGTGTTGGTGTCAGTTTTCCATCTGATGGTTCACTCCCCAATTGGCTGCAACAGCCGGAGCTACGCCTATCCGAAGCCAGGAGCCAGGAGTTCCTCCAGGTCTCCCACGTGGGTGCAGGGGTTCAAGGACTTGGGCCATCTTCTACTGCTTTCCCAAGCCATGGAGAAATAGAAAAGTAGAAGAATATAAAAACATTTTCAAAAATGTTGTTTATAAGCATTTTTAATAAAGACTATTTCCAAATGACTTCAATAGTCAATCTACAAACATTTACACAAAATACAGTGCCAATTTGTCAAAAGGTCACCTAAAATATTGGAAAACACGCAAGATTCTCTAATGCATTTTGGAGTATAACCAGAAATAATAAAAACCTAACAAGGAATATTACAAAAACATTATTTCAAGTCAATATCACTAAATAACATATGTGCAAAATCTCAAACAATATAGTATGGTATAGCAGGTAACACTGTCACCTGTGGCGCCAGCATCCCATATGGGCACCAGTTCTACTTCTGGCTGCTCCTTTTCCTATCCAGCTCTCTGCTATGGACTGGAAAAGCACTGGAAGATGGCCCAAGTTCTTGGGCCCCTGCACCCACGTGGCAGACCTGGAAGAAGCTCCTGGCTCCTGGCTTTGGACCAGCCCAGCTCCAGCTGTTGCAGCCATTTGGGGAGTGAAACAGCAGATGGAAGACCTTTCTCTGTCTCTCCCTCTCTCTAGCTGTAACTCTACCTCTCAAATAAATAAAATCTTTAAATGTATATATAACAGCCATTCAAATCTAGTAATATTTTAAAAATATAATGTATCTGAACCAAGTTGAGTTTATTCCAGAAAAGCAAGCTTAGATTAACTGTACAAAATTATGCAGTTATACATAATTCACCACAATAACAAGATTAAGGACAAAAATCATATGATCACCTCAACAGATAACTAAAAAGTATTGAATCATATTCTATAGCCATTTTTGGGGATAAATCTCCACTAGGCAAACTAGTAATAAAAGGAAACTTTCTTTTTTTAAGATTTATTTATTTATTTGAAAGTCAGAGTTACACAGAGAGAGGTGAGGCAGAGAGAGAGAGAGAAAGGTCTTCCATCCGCTGGTTCACTCCCCAGATGACCGCAACGGCAGGAGCTGCACAGATCCGAAGCCAGGAGCCAGGAGCTTCCTCCAGGTCTCCCATGTGGTTGCAGGGGCCCAAGGACTTGGATCATCTTCTACTGCTTTCCCAGGCCATAGCAGAGAGCTGGATCACAAGTGGAGCAGCCAGGACATGAACCGGCTCCTATATGGGATGCTGGCACTGCAGGTGGCAGCTTTACCAGCTATGCCACAGCGCCGGCTCCAGGAAACTTTCTTAAACTGATACAATTATCTCCAGAAAAAAATTGACAGCAAAGATCATAATCATGAAATGCCAGAAGCTTTTGCTTTGTGACTGAGAACAGGCCAAGTTTGCCTGCTAATGTCTCTTCCATTCATTGTTGGACCTCAGCAGCATAGTAGAAGAAACTCAGAAGAGTACAGAGAAGAATAAAAAGAACCGAGCTCTATGCATTTGCTTACTATGGGAAGGGGTGGCTAAGACTACATTGTTCATGGTTTTGGGGTGTCCATTACATTTTCTGTCTCCCAAAGTTAGCTCTATGCAGGTGAAATGGGAAAAAAATAAGAATACTGTTAATAGTCATTTGAATTGACTTCCAAAGGGAGAAAACATTTTAGATCAGCATTGCTCGAGTCAGATGGGGCTTTCTAAGGCCCAATGAAAACCTGTATTCACACTCTCTCCAGGACAGTGTGACTAGGATAACTCCTTTTGATTTTACAATGATTGAGAACAAGACTGAATATTGCAAGAAAATTACTTTGGAAGACATATTCTTTGGGCTGCTTTTTAGAACCAAATCAACAGAGTACCGTTTGGGTACTTGAGGACTGGCTGACCCACTCATCTGCCTATTGAACACACATGAAAATGTCTAATCCTGTTGCTGATGGATGAATAAGCCTAGCTTCAACAATTGGGATGATAAGACAACTTATTATAAGATTGCTTTTACCAGACAGGTTCAAACAGCAAGGATGATTGTGCTAGAATCAATAAAGGTCTTTACATGACAGACCGACAAGCCATGGCAAGATGGAGGAAGCACTAGATGCAACCCACATAAACATAAGTACATCTTGTTTATAATAAAAAGATATTTTCCTCCAAAAGAGAGGAAGATTACTATTCTTATGTATCTATTGGGAGATTAAAAGGAAGAAATAGGTCATCAAAGGAGTCACTGGGTAGGTGAAAACTATAAGATAAATTTTGACTTATTAAAGTCAGCCTAACTATGCTTGGGACTGGGCTCATAGGTCCCTATGCAAATTTAGAATGTTTCCACAGCTGGCATGAGCATTGTCTCTTTTATAGTCTGACTTAAGTGGTCACAACTAAACATGACAGTTTCTTTCCACCTATTTGGCTGTTGCTGGGCTGCATAAATGCAATTTGAAAACAATGGGGCACCTTTAAGCTTAATCAAAGTAGATGACTGACTCACCACCAGTTAGAAATAGAGGTGCAAGGGCAAGCGTTGTGGTGCAGGGGATTAAGCCACCAACTGCAACACCAGCATCTCAAATCAGAGTGCTGATTCAAGTTCTGGCTACTCCAGATCCAATCTAGCTTCTTGCTAATGCACCTGGGAAGGCAGTAAATGATAGCCCGAGTCCTTGGGCCCCTGCCAACCATGTGAGAGACCAGGATGGAGTTCCTGGCTCCTGGTTGCAGCCTGGCCCAGATCTGACTGTTGGCAGCAATTTGGGGAGTGAACCAGTAGATGAAAGATATTTCTATTTCTCTCCCTCTTTCAAGTAAATAAATTTAAAAATCTTTTTTAAAAGGGAGAAATGAGTGTCTAAGTTCTGGAGTGCCAGTGTTTACATTCCTTTTACTTCTCACAAACACATAAAGTATGTTGACGCTTGTTGCTCTTGGGTAGGCAATGACAGATCAGCTGCACGCCACTGAAAAGATGTGAGCATAGCCATATGTGGAGTATTACTAGTAATTATGGAATGCTTTAAAATAGGATAGGTGTTTACATATCACAATTACATTTTTTAGATGTTTATCTCCTTTCAAGCAGACACCTGAACCAAATCTTCTCTTGAGATTTGATTTTTGCAGTGTGATTTTAGGATCCTCCAATGAGGATTGCACCCCTTTATATCTTCCTTCTCCCAGTCTCCAAGTAAGGTTGCTCAGAGTACGCACTGTACAAAATGACCTCATCTAAGGCCATTCCATTCACTTTAGGGACATATGCACAAATAATTTATATGCAAGTGAATGTAGACATCCCAAGCTTCTTGGCTGAGTCCTGGAGTATCAAGAGAGAACCCTCTATTTCATACACCTGCACTCTCACTCTCACATTTACTTGGACAAGTACATGTACAAATGGCTGTGCTTTATGATTATGCTTTGAACACCTGGATTCCAGCATTTCCCCTCACTCTGAACTTGTCATAGGTCGTTGCTCTTGGGGATGGAGTGTGTGTACTTCTTATGTTTTTTTTTTGTTCCAGGAAGCAGGTAAGTACGCAGGAATGGAGGGCAGGTGTGTGCCTGTGCACAAGCAGCTCTAGAAAGATATTCAGACTCAAACAGGGTACATGTGAGCAGACTTTTTTCCAATTTTTGGTAGGATGAATATGTTCTAGCTACCAATTTATAAAGTTTAACTTATAGAATCATTGGATGTTATTTCTTAAGCCCTAAAGATAGTGTTCCCTTTCTCTCTCTCTCTCTCTCTCTCTCTCTCTCTCTCTCTCTCTCTCTCTCTCTCTCTCTCTCTCTCTCTTGCCCCCCTGTGTCCTTTATGTTCTTTACATACAGGCTACTGTTAGGGTCACTGTAGTAGGCTGAGAAAATGATACCTCCCCCAAGATATGGTCACTTCCTAATCCCCAGAACCTTTGGGTGTTACCTTATTCAGAAAAAAGAAGGAATATTACCCTATGTGGCAAAAGATGTGGATAAGAATCCTGAAACTCTGTGCTTATCTCTGGTCATGCTAATGGGCCCTAAATGCAGCCCCTTGTCTCCTTGTAAGAGAGGAGCAGAGGGAGTTTAGAGACAGATTCAGTCACCTAATATGGCTGGGGGATCAACAGATTTTTGTTGCGTACAATTGCTGAGACTGCTCATTGATATATGTGCTAGTTTTCTATTGTGGCATGATAAATTATCACACACAGTGGCTTACAGCAACAGAGCTGGGTTCTCATCCAGAGGCTCAACTGTTGATGGAACTGCTACCCAACTCTTGTGAATTTTGGCTGAATTAATTTCCTTGCCATTATAAAACTAAGGGCTTTTAGATGTTTTCTCAGCTCTTAAATGCTTCCAGAGTTCCTTGCCATGTGATCCTTTTCTTAGGCCCTCCCACAACATAGCAGGTGGTCTCCCCAAAGCCAGAAAGGAAGAAAGATAGTCTGCTAGCAAGATGGAGTCTTGTATAATATAATGTAATGATGAAAGTGACATCTCAATACCTTTGCAATTGTCTGTTGATTAGAAACAAGTCACTCAGGCAGAGGGAACAATATAAAAGAGTGAACTCCCAGGAAGTAACGATCATGGACCCACCTGAAAGCCTGTCTGCTACAATGTATTGATTCAAGAAATTACATGAATTAAGGGGGTGGGGCGCTGGCATTGTGGCTCAGCATTGGTTAAGCCAGCAATGCCAGCATCCCACATGGGTGACATTTAGAGTCCTGGATGTTCCACTTCTGATCCAGCTCTTTCCTCATATGCCTGGGAAAGCAGTGGAAGATGAGTTCCAGGCTCCTGGTTTTGGATTGGCACAGCACTGGCTGCTGTAGCCATTTGGGGATGGATGATCTCTCTCTCTCTCTCTCTCTCTCTCACTGCCTTTCGAGGAATTTTTTTTTTGACAGGCAGAGTGGACAGTGAAAGAGAGACAGAGAGAAAGGTCTTTCTTCCTTTGGTTCACCCCTCAATGGCCGCTGTGGCCGGCGCACATCGCTGATCCAAAGCCAGGAGCCAGGTGCTTCTCCTGGTCTCTCATGTGGGTACAGGGCCCAAGGACTTGGGCCATCCTCCACTGCACTCCTGGGCCACAGCAGAGAGCTCGACTGGAAGAGGAGCAACCGGGACAGAATCTGGTGCCCCGATAGATCCCAGGGTGCTGGCACCATAGGAGGAGGATTAGCCTATTGAGCCGTGGCACCGGCTCAAGGAATTTTTTTAAAAAAGAAATAATGTGGGGAGATTTGACTAAATAGTACAGAGTTTTAGTTTTGCAAGATGTAAATTCTGGAGACCTGACATACAGCGTGGAGATTATAGTTAACTAAACTGTACTGACTATTTATGAAAGTTGCTGAGAGTAGATATCAAGTGTTCTCATCTCTCTCTCTCTCTTCTCTCTCTCTCATACACATGCACACATATATACAAAAAGGAAAATGTTAACTATGTGACATGATGGCTAGGTTAATAGCTTGGATGTGGTAATTTTTCACAATGTATACATATACCAAATCATCAAGCTGTACAAAGTAAATATATATATATTTATATGTTACATATATATTATTATAAATGATATATAATATATATTATAATAAATATATAGTTGCTCCTTGACTTACAATGATATTTATAACCCCAAACACCCATCATAAGTTGTAAAGATAAAAAAATTGAAAATGCTTTTAATACATCTAACCTATCACATATGACAGCTTAGGCATTAGAAAGTCAAAAGAATCATTAGGTGACCACTGTAAGTCAAGGATTGAATGTATAATTTTTATGCAATTATACCTCAATAAAGCTGAAAAAGATGATCGAAGAGGAAGCTTTTTCTCACACAGAGGTCCCATATAGGTTAGAATCAACTTTTCCATCTCAGTGATGTGTTTTTTTCTGGTGAAAATAGTGGTAAAATGATAAATCAAGGGGCAGATATGTAGTTATCAGTTGATAGAAACTGACTACAGTCTGAGAGAATGTAATGGTGGTATAGTTTTACAGGTGTTCATTCCCTTTGGATACCGATTATTAGCACGTGGCTTGTTTTCAAAAAGAGATGTCTCGATAAATAACCTCCACAACTGAAAATGCCTCATCTTGTATCAAATTTTTCTATCAGACAAAATATCTCCTACCAAGGTTCTATAAATACACATCTGTTATGAAGTTATGTGTTCATCTTAGTGAATTTAGAAATCATAGGTTGTTCATTAGTGTTTACACAGTTTCTCTGATTTCCTCTAAGTAAAGCATATTACAAGCTCTAGTGTGTCAGATGGGAAATTATTGGAAATAAATTTATCCTTCTTCAAAACCTTCTCTGTTCCCACTGGGTCAAGCAGGGACTAGGCTTGAGTCATCACTCACCTGGACAGCTGCTGGAGACTACTAACTTATAGTCTATGCCTCTCTGACTCCTCATTGTCTTCAACTTGATGAATTTTAAAAAGATTGATTGATTTATTTACTTGAAAGCCAGTTACAGAGAGATAGAGATAGCAAAAGAGATAGAAATATAGAGATAGAGGGAGAGAGAGAGAGAGAGAGAGAGAGAGAGAGAGAGAGAGGTCTTCCATCCACTGGTTCACTCCCCAGATGGCCACAATGGCCGGGATGGGCCAGGGCAAAGCCAGGAAGCAGGAGCTTCATGTGCGTTTCCCATGTAGGTGTCAGGGGCCCAAGCATTTGGGCTATCTTCCACTGCTTCCTCAGGTGCATAGTTTCCCCTCACCTTTAATTTTGAGTCTTTTTACTGTCCTCCAAGGCCCTACGTGGGCTCTGGTAGTCAGTTCCTCAAGAGTCTTCACAGTAAACAGGGTGGCCATACTGAGAGGAAAATATGATGTTCTATGTCAGAGGCCTTTGCAAGCTCTGTGCACACGACCTGAAATACCTTCTAACCTTCAACTCAGAAACTCCAACTCATTTCTTTAGTGCTTTGTTTTGCTTTGGTTTTTACATTTAATAACTTATATTGTGAAACATTTCAAACATAAGTGAAAGAGAGAGAGTAACATAATAAACAAGCATGTCCCTGCCATCTGTTTGAAAAATATTGATATCTTCCCATATTTACCTCAGATGTATATTTTTAAAGATTTAATTACTTATTTGAAAGTCAGGGAGACAGAGAGAGAGAGAGAGAGCAAGAGAGAGAGAGAGAGAGAGAGAGAGAGAGAGATCGTCCTATCTGTTGGTTCATTCCCCAGATGGCCACAACATCCAGGGCCATTGTCAGGAACTTTATGTGGGTCTCCCACGTGGGTGGCAGGGATCCAAGCACTTGGGCCATCTTCCGCTAACTTTCCCAGGCACATTAGCAGAGAGCTGGATCAAAAGTGGAGTGGCGGGAACAGGAACCAGCACCCACACGGGCTGCTTGTATCGCAGGCAGTGGCTTTACCTGCTACTCCACAATTTTGGCCCCTATTTTTTCAATTTTTATGGTAATATTTTCAAACAGAAAATTAATAGAATGGTGCAATGAGCACTCATATATCTGGTACTGAGTTCCAATATTTGGCATATTTTTTCTGCCTCTCTAATTTCTTCCATTCATCGCTATCTCCATACACACACACACACACACATACACACGAAACATTTCAATCTAAGGTATAATGCAAACAACATCATGACATCGTACCCCTAACTACTTCTATCTTCAACTCTTTTTTTTTTGATAGGCAGATTTAGACAGTGAGAGAGAGAGAGAGAGAGAGACAGAGAGAAAGGTCTTCCTTTTCCGTTGGTTCACTCCCCAGGGGTTGCTGCGGCCAGCGCTCTGTGACGATCCAAAGCCAGGAGCCAGGTGCTTCCTCCTGGTCTCCCATGGGGTGCAGGGTCCAAGGACCTGGGCCATCCTCCACTGCATTCCCAGGCCACAGCAGAGAGCTGGATTGGAAGAGGAGCAACTGGGACAGAATCCAGCGCCCCGACCGGGACTAGAACCCAGAGTGCTGGTGCCGCAGGCAGAGGATTAGCCTAGTGAGCCATGGCGCCGGCCCCTATCTTCAACTCTTAAGTAGTAAAGTGTTTTTTTCTACATAACCTCCATGTCACTGCAGCACCTAGGAAAGTTAACGGTAATCCTCTTCCTTCATGTAATATTCTGTCAATATAAAAGTGGGAATTTTCTCCTATTCCCCCCAAATATCTTTTTATAACTATTTTAAACTTTATTCATTTATATACTTATATTGGAAAGGCGGAGTGAAGGAGAAAGAGAGCAATAGCTTCCATATGCTGGTTCATTCCCTCACCAAATGCCAGCAATACCCAGAGCTGGAGCAGGCTGAAGCCAGGAGCCTGAAACACAATCCAGGGGTGGGTGGTAGGGCTCTAACTTCTGCAGTATCACCTGCTGCCTCCTAGAATGCCCATTATCAGGAAGCTGGACCTGGGAGCAGATACCCTGATGCGGGTGTGGATGTCCCAAGCAGCGCCCTAACCTCTGTGCCAAACGTGTGCTCCTTTGTTACAACTCATGTTTTTCTACATGGGATCCAGTCAAGGCTCACTTGTTACATTTGGTTTTCTTTCCTTAAACTCTTTAATTCCAAAACAGCCACCCCTGTAAGTTTTCCTTATGTTATTGATGTGATTGACTTTTTGAAGTTATTAGGCCAATTGACTAGTGGCATATCTCAGAATCTGGATTTCTCGGGTTTTTTTTTTCCTCATGTTTTCATTTAACATCCATCTTTCTAACATGTAGTTCCTGGAGACTGGAAGTTTTCCTCTTTCCTGTTATCTATCTTACCTGATGATTTTAACACATGAGGGTACTTCAGAAAGTTCTCGGAAAGTGAAACTAAAAGATAATTTTTTTTCATGCAAAAAAAAAAAAAACCTTTGAAATATATGCGTAAGAGAGGGTCTTCAATAAAGGCCAAGGAAATGTATATTATGATAAAACCAGGCATGGACTTCAAATTTTTCTGTACCAAAATAAGCATATCTTTTAATTCTTTTTTTTCTTTCTTTTTTAAAGATTGATTTATTTATTGGAAAGGCAGAATAAGAGAGAGAGATTCAGAGAGAAAGAGAGATCTTCCATCTGCTGGTTCACTCCCCAAATGGCCACAATGGCCAGAGGTGGGCCAGACCAAAGCCAGGAGTCAAGAGCTTCATCCAGGTCTTCCATGTGGGTGCAGGGTCCCAGGCACTTGGGCCATCCTGCACTACTGTCCCAGGCACATTAACATGGAGCTAGATCAGAAGTGGAGCAGCCCATATGGAAGGCTGGCACCACAGACGGCAGCTTTTTACCCACTATGCCACAGTGCCAGCCCCTGCATTCTTTTTCTATGAACATTTTGAAGTAATCTTATACATTGATGCCTAAATCAATTATATCATTAGTGGCTGTAAAATAATAATTTTCTAATTTTGTCAATTATTCTACATGTATTAGTTGTTCTGCTGCAATGAACATTCACAGATCAATTGGGAATAAACTCTAGTTCCTACTCTAGTCTGATTACTTCCTTCTTTTCCTTTAATTAGCAATTTTCCACATAAGGCATCTTTAATGATGGTCAATGAGTGAGTTTCCCCCTTCCCATTGTCCCCCGCCCCCATTTTATTATGGACTAGGTAACATGGATTTCTCTAGACACAGACCCCTGAACACAACTCCAAGTGCAGCTAGTTTTTTGGGAGATTGTTGTCAAGTCACTGCTAGAGGAGTAGGTAAATGAGCCAAGGAACAGAAGGAAAATAATCAGAGTGGTACTTAGTGGTTTACCACTGGCGTTAACTGGATCTGTGTTCTACTGCAGGACCCAGAGAGCCAGCGGAGCACATTTGTCACAGAGTTGCCTCTTTTGATATAACTGCTTTAAACTTCTGCCCATCATGCTTTGAAGACTGCTTCTAGGGAGGCTTAATTCCCTGGTATTATCAACCAGTCATGCAAGCTGGCAAAAAGGCTTCAACATTCAGAAGAAGCACTCACGCAAAGAAACACAGGTGCTAGTGGCTAGAACTCCACTGAGGGAGGGGTGTAAGGAGGGCACCAATAGCTTAAGCCAGCTACACAGATTCATTGACCTTTTATCTGCTCATTGTGTTCCCATCACTTCCAGTCATTATTTTGGGTTTTTTGTGTTTTAAATTTTTATTTTTTGATTATTTATTTGAAAGTCAGAGTTACACAGAGAGGGAAGGAGAGGCAGAGAGAGAGAGAGAGAGAGAGAGAGAGAGAGAGAGGTCTTCTATCCGCTGGTTCACTTCCCGATTGGCCGCAATGGCTGGACCTGTGCCTACCAAAGCCAGGAGCCAGGAGACTCTTCTGGGTCTCCCCATGTAGGTGCAGGAGCCCAAGGACTTGGGCCATCTTCTATTGCTTTCCCAAACCATTACAGAGAGTTGGATCAGAAGCGAAGCAGCTGGGACTTGAACTGGTGCCTATATGGGATGCTGGCATTGCAGGTGACAGCCCAACCTGCTACGCCACAGTGCCAGCCCAAATTTTTATTTTTTTAAATTTTATTTAAGGTGGGGCTGGTGCTGTGGTATAGCAGGTAAAGCCGCCGCCTGCAGTGCCAGCATCCCATATGGGTGTCAGTTTTAGTCCCGGCTGCTCCACTTCCGATCCAGCTCTCTGCTATGGCCTTGTAAAGCAGTAGAAGGTGGTCCAAGTCCTTGGGCCCCTGCACCCATGTGGGAGACCCGGAAGAAGCTCCTGACTCGGATCAGCGCAGCTCTGGCTGTTGTGGCTAATTGGGGACTGAACCAGCAGATGGAAGAGATCTCTCTCTTTCTGCCTCTCCTTCTCTCTCTGTGTAACTCTTTCAAATAAATAAATAAATCTTCTAAAAAATTAAAAAAATAAATTTTATTTAACGTAAAAAGATTTCATGCATTTCATATATAGATTTAGGAACATAGTGATAATTCCCACCCTGCCCTCCTGCCCACGCACACTCCCACACTTCTTCCTCCTTCCTCTCTTATTCCCTCTCTTAATTTTGATAATGATCTACTTTCTATACTCATAAGATTAACCCTACACTAAGTAAAAAGTTCAACAAATAGTAAGAAGAAAAAGACACTGTTCCTCACGAGTAGAGACAAGGACTGTAAACAATCATCGAATCTCACAATGTCAATTTCACTTCTATACATTTCATTTTTGGTACTCCATTAGTTATCACAGATCAGAGAGAACAAATAGTATTTGTCTTTTGGGGACTGGCTTATTTCACTAAGTATAATGGTTTCCAGTTGCATCCATTTTGTTGCAAAAGACAGAATTTCATTCTTTTTTTATGGTTGAGAAGTATTGCATAGTGTACACATCCCATAATTTCTTTATTCAGTCTTCAGTTGATGGACATCTGGGTTGATTCCATATCTTAGCTATTGTGAATTCAGCTGCAATCAACATGGGCGTACAGATTACTTTTTCATATGCTGATTTCTATTCCTTTGGGTAAATTCCCAGGAGTGGAATGGCTAGGTCTATATTGAGATTTCTGAGGTGTCTCCATACTGTCTTCCAGAGTGGCTGCACCAGTTTACATTCCCACCAACAGTGGATTACTTACCCTTTCCAGTCAGTATTTTTGATACTCAAAGTCTCTCAAATTTGGCCACTGGGAACTATTTCAAGCCTGCTTGCCCTGGGTTCCTTGGGCACACTTGCATTAGCATTGGGTATTCCTTGCTTTCTGGCACAAAATAAAACAGTTTTACCTTTATAATTTTCCTGCCTGAGACCTGGAATTGCCCATTTCTCTAAGGAGCCCTTATTCATTTTAGGGAGGAAACCAAGATCTGAGAGCTATACGTGATCATTTTTACAGGCTTTGTGATTACTTCTTTGCCCTTTGAGTGGCCCAATTTTACAAGTTCACCTTGAAATTTTCAATTCAAATTTAACAATAAAGAATTTTTATTTAATTTCTTTGATGTTTACATTTGCTTTCTTTTCTCTTTTACTGAAGCATGTTTCCAAATAGTAGTAACATATGAGTTCAAAATTACTGTACTGATATTATTATACTGAGTAAAGATTATCACCATTTCTTTGGAGTTCTTTTTGTTCTTACTAAATCCCAATAAGGATGTACAATCAGAGTACTATGTTCTATGATCACTTGAAATACTTTTATTTCTCACTTTTTGTCTTTTTTTAGACATTTTGCCATAGTTACAGCAATTTCTTTTCATTTTAGACTTTTCTTTATTTTTGAATACAGTAAAACATTTACAAAGCTCATATAGCAAAACATATATAAAGGAATACTTAGAGAGAAATCTGTTCTTTTTAGTTACCTGGTTTACTTTTCTAGTGTTCATTTTTCTCCACGTATTTTTTCCTTTATTTTTATTTATTTATTTGAAAGTCAGAGTTACAGAAAGGGAGGGGGAGAGAGAGAGAGAAAGAGAGGGAGAGAGAGAGAGAGAAAGGCCTTCCATCCTCTGGTTCACTCCCCAAATGGCTGCAACAGCCGATGCTGGGCCAGGCCGAAGTCAGGAGCCAGGAGCTTCATTCAGGACTCTCACATGGGTGCAGGGGCCTAAGGACTTGGGCCATCTTTTGATGTTTTTCTGTGTGCAATACCAGGGAATTGGATTATAAGTGGAGCAGCTGGGATCCCTTTATTTTCTTACCTGTATCATAGCCCACTATACATACTGTCACATACTTTGAATTTTTCTCCTAACATATATCCTGGAGATTATGTCAATTCATAGACATCTTCCTCGTTATCTTTTAAAACTGTATAGCACCCCATTTTGTGACTGTAACATAGTGTACATAGCTCCTTTTTTTCAAAAAGATTTATTTATTTATTTGAAAGAGTTACGAGGGGGGAGGGGAAGAGAGAGAGGGAGAGAGAGAGAGAGAAGTCTTCCAACTTTCCATCTGCTGGTTCATTTCCCAAATTGCTGCAGTGGCCCAGGCTCAACCAGGCTGAAGCCAGGTGCTTCATCCAGGTCTTCCACATGGGTGCAGGGGTCCAAACACTTGGGCCATCTTCCACTGCTTCCTCAGGTACATTAGCAGGGAGCTAGATCAGAAGTGGAGCAGCTGGGACCTGAACCCAGGCCCATATGGGATGCCAATGTTGCAGGCAGTAGTTTTACCAACTACAACCACAATGCCAGCTCCATATAGGCCCCTATTGAAGGACATTTGGGTCAAATCCAAATGCAAACTTTTCTCTCAAATAAAGCTGCAATGGATAATTGTATGTGAGTGTGTGTGTGTGTGTGTGTATTCTTTGATGTGGGATTGCTGGTCAAAAGATAAATGCATTTGTTAATTTTCTGTAACATTTCTGTATTTTTTCTCATAGTGATTATACATTCTATCTGTCACCTGATTGTCCAAAACCTCACCAGTAGTGTCTTATTAATTCACTTGCTTATTCCAAATCTGTTGTATTATTTACATAGTTTCATATTTTCTCCTCCCAAAATCTTTGGCCTCCAATAGTTTCCTTTTGTATAATCACTTTGGCTAACATCTCCAGAATAATGTCACAATAATCTCACAATAATGGAAATAATAGGATCCTTGCACAGTTTCTAACTGTGGTAGAAGTCCACTAATGATTCCCTATTTAGTAAGATGTTGACTTTATTTAATTTTGTATTATGGCAACAAATGACTAGTATTTATTTTATAGAAAAAAACTTTTTAAGAATGAGTTTTGGGGCCAGCACTGCTGAGCAGTAGGTTAATCCACCACCTATGATGCTGGCATCCCATATCACAGTGCTGGTTTGTCCCAGCTGCACTGCTTCTGATCCAGCTCTATGCTAATGCACCTGGGAAGGCAGTGGAGGAAGGGCCAAATACTTGGGTTCCTGCCACCCAAATGGGAAACCTGGCTTGAGTTCCAGGCTCCTGACATCGGCCTGGCCCAGCCCTTGCTGTTGTGGCAATTTGGGGAGTGAACCAGTAAAAAGAAGATCTCTATCTGACTCTCCCTCTCTCTCTTTTACTCTGGCTTTCAAGTAAATAAAATAAATTCTTAAAAAATAATGGGTTTTGACTATTGTCAATTTTTAAACACCTGTAGAGACAATACATTTTCAAGATACAGTAATATAAATATGGAACATTATTTTAACATATTTTTAAAAATATTGGATCTTTCTTGCATTTTGGGGATAAACCCTGTTTATTTATAATGTGTGAGCTCTGTGGATCTGCTCCCAGTGAAACTGCAGAAAATTATAAACAGCAAATAATCATTTAGAGTCTCTGGAAATACTCTTGAGGGCATAATCTAAATGAAGAAACATTTAGTCAAGAGAATCTAGGAAAAGTCAGCAAAAACTGTCAAAGTCTGTAGCTCCCTCCCTTCTCCTAACTCAGTAACTTGGAAATTCCAATCCAGAGTGGTATAGGGCTTCCATTCTGCCAGCTCCCAGTGAGAGTTATCTTTTGGGAAGAGGCACATCAGCATTTTTCATGCTGCCCTTAGCTACCTGTTGCTGGGGCTAAGTTCTGGGCAAGTGCAAGTGGAGGTAGGGGCTCTCTTCTGCCTTGCGCCCAGTTGTGAGATGGAATCTCTACCTTGGGGGTGTTGCCACTAGGAATACTAGGGCCCCAATTGCCTTTAACTTGGCTCCTTGGTCAGGGACTCCATGCTGTGAGAAGCAAGTAGAGTAAATCTGGGCTGCTGCCTCCCCTCACCCAGAACTCAGCTCCTAAAGTGAAGATGACATACAGGGAGAAGTGAACCATTGCCCTTGAACCCTTCTCCAGAGACCTTGCTCAGAGATTTTGCCAGTGGGAAGAAGGGAGCCATTGAGTAGAGAGCTCTAATTCCTCCCCAAAGGAAATGGCTTTATTTGTAACAGAATTCGAAATTTAAATCTAAAGGAGCTGTCAAAAGCAGGGGAAGTTGTGGTGAAAGGCAACTGGGAGGAGACTGATAGATTCTTCTCAGATTTAGGTTAAACTGTAAACTGCCTAGTTTGCCAAAGGGAAACAGGGAACCAGAAAGTTGGAAAGTGCCCTCCTGGGTCATAACACACTTCAAACAGGAACTTTGGGAAGTATCCCTTCAAAGAAGTCCAACTTTGATTGGATTTGTGGGTGAAGCAGTTTATACCCCAGGACATTGTTTGAAACAATAGTGCAATCATCTGGCAATTAGTTGTCATCCCAGCATGACTGTGGGCCCTCTCTCAGGCTGTTCACAGAAAAGCAACATCGGGGGTTTCACACTGCAGGGGAAGCCTGTACTGAAATAATTCAGAGAAGTTCAAACACTCCTCTTAAAGGTTCCATATTTGAGTCGGCTGCAATAAACTGGCAATAGATAGATTAACAGAAGAAAAGCCATAACAAATGTATTTGAGCATAATTTTTCATGACATGAGAGCCTTCAGATTGAAGACTCAAAGACCCATGGTGAACTTCATTTATCTGCTTTGGTTCAATGAAGCATGGGCATTTGTATGGAAATAAGATCAGACCAAAAGGGAGGGATCTATTAGGGAATAGCCTGAGGGCATGGGAAACCCATGCCTGGCCTGCCTCCTCAGATTCTTGTTGGGGTGTCTGTGGATCATTTTCTTCTTCTGGCTTTGGGGCAGGATCTTTTCTGAAATGGGAGTCTTACGATCTACTATCAGACAATGTAGGTCAGAGAATTTCCTTAAGACCAACTGTTACAACAACATGCAAAGTTATTGTAAGGTGTCTGGCACGTAGCGAATATTCCCAGGCAGATGAATCAATTAATTCACAAACTTTTATTAGGATTCCGCTCGCTACCCGGCGAGGTTCCCTGGTCCCAACAGAGCAGGGGCTGGGGAAGTAGCGTGTCAGAGATTGGGAGGGCTCCTTTTATATTTACAGGGCATGGGGGTTAAAGGTTGAGGCAGGTCTGATCCTCTCTGGTTGACCTTTAGGCACCCACGGGGACCTTGACAAGGACTTTTCTTCCTTGGAAGTGCAGGTAGGGACTCTCCACTCCCGGAAGTGTAGGCCCTCTCCTTGTGGATCCCAAAGCTACCAGTTATGTTACAGGGAAACGGTGGTGGGTGGAGGAACTATTACCTCGGTTCTTTGTCTCACATGGAAGAAAATGTCCAAGTGGAAAAGAAGAGAGATTTTAAAAAGCAAGATTTATTATAGTCAAAGACCTCCAGCCAGAGTGGCATGGAGGGGGGATCCAAGAGAGAAAAAAATCCTCCCCCCACAAAGTGGTCTGTGGCAGTGGCAGATTTTATCACAATTTTGATTGACGTTCAGTTACAAGGAAGGGTCAAAACCCATCAAAAGACCTGATTTGCAATCCTTTATCCTGTCTGGCTTTCTCCTGATAAAACAAAAGAGCCCTCACCTAATTTGTTTTACAGTAAACTGGGAGCTCAGAAGGGTGAAGTCACCATTCTCTTGCTATTCTCATGATAAGATTGGAAGCTCCCAAGGAGTGGGCAGGCAGGCACTTCTGACCTTGCTCTTGCTAAGGATAACTTTTGGGGGGAACATTTTCCACCCTCAATTTCCACAGACTGCCTATCAACCCATCTGACTCCTCACAGTTAGAGTAAGATTTCCATGTTTTATGGCTGGCTTTGGGGAAAAGGGGTTCTGGTTTCTATGAGTCATCTCAGGGAAGAGGAATTCCCATTTCTAGGGCTTACCTGGCAGGGGTGCAGGGGCAAGAAGAATGAGGTTTGAAAGAAACGAGGACAGGAGAAGGTCAGAGAGAAACTTTGCTTTTTAGGCTATTGCTTAGTGGTTCGCTTTGATGTATCATTTTTGAGCCCCTACTCAAGTACAACAAGTTCTGGAAGGCAGTAAGCATTTCTTTGTTTTCTATTTCAACACGTTTTGTCTCATATCTATTCTTTTTCTCTTTATACTTTCTTTAGGCTTAATTATGAATTCTAACTTTTCCATTGAATGTTTAACTTTAGTTTAAATCTATTTAATATCTTAAGCAATGAATTTGTTTTCAGCAATTACAAGACACACAGAGAACCAGTAAAATATCATCCATAGGGGCCAGTGATGTGGCATAGTAGGTGAAGCCTCTATTTGCAGTGCCAGCATCCCATATGGGTGCCGGTTTAACACCCGGCTGCTTCTACTTCCAATCCAGCTCTCTGCTATGGCCTGGGAAAGCAGTGGAAGATGGTCCAAGTCCTTGGGCCCCTGCACCTGCATGGGAGACCCGGAAGAAGCTCCTGGCTCCAGGCTTCAGAATGGCTTAACTTTAGCCGTTGTGGCCACTTCGGGAATGAACCAGTGGATTTAAGACCTCTCTCTCTCTCTCTCTCTCTGCCTCTGCTTCTCTAACTCTGCCTTTCAAATAAATAAATAAATAAATCTTTAAAAATATAATCCATATACAGCAAAACAGTAACAGACAACCAAACAAAAAACAGGCAAGAGGAACTGAGTGACCAGATGTTGCAGCTGACAGATTAAGGACTGCAAAACAATCATTGTAATTATATTCAAAAAAACTAAAACTATGATTAAAGAAGTGAAGGAAGGAAGGTGTGATAATAATGTGACATAAAGGAGAATATCAATAGAAAAATAGAAACAGTGAAAAATATACAATGGAAATTCTGGCATTGACAGAATAATAATTAAAATAAAAATACACCATGAGGACTAGGAGTAAGTTTGAATTGGCAGAAGAAATAAATAATGAACTTGGAAGATATGAAGCTACTTCAAAAATTTCATGGATAATGGCATTCAAAATAAGCTTATTGAAAATAGATCTTTGAGGCCAGCGCTGTGGCGCAGCAGGTTAACGCCCTGGCCTGAAGCACCAGCATCCCATATGAGCGCCAGTTTGAGACTCGGCTGCTCCACTTCCGATCCAGCTCTCTGCTATGGCCTGGGAAAGTAGTAGAAGATGGCTCAAGTCCTTGGGCCCCTGCACCCGCGTGGGAGACCATGAAAAATCTCCTGGCTCCTGGCTTTGGATCGGTGTAGATTGGACTGTTGCAGCCAATTGGGGAGTGAACCAACGGATGGAAGACCTCTCTCTCTGCCTCTCCTCTCTCTATGTAACTCTGACTTTCAAATAAAATAAATAAACCTTAAAAAAAAGGAAAATAGATCTTTTTAAAAATTAAGAGTGGGAATGGGAGAGGGAAGAGGAAAGGGGGGAGGGTAGGTGGGAGGGAGGATAGGGTGGGAAGTATCATTATGTTTCTGAATCTGTATATAGGAAATACACGAAATCTGTATACCTTAAATAAAACTAAAATTAATTAATTAATTAATTAATTAATTAAAAATAAGCTTATTTAGGTGCAAAAATGTGAAAACTATGCATCTTTTTCATAATATATATTTCTATGAACTCTTTTTTAAATTTATTTGACAGGTAGAGTTATAGACAGTGAGAGAGAGACAGAGAGAAAGGTCTTCCTTCCGTTGGTTCACTCCCCAAATGGCCACTGCGGCTGGTACTGCGCTGATGCGAAGCCAGGAGCCAGGTGTTTCTCCCTGGTCTCCCATGCAGGTACAGGGACCCAAGCACCTGGGCCATCCCCCACTGCCTTCCCTGGCCACAGCAGAGAGCTGGACTGGAAGAGAGGCAGCCAGGACTAGAATCCGGCACCTCGCCGTGCCGCAGGAGGAGGATTAACCAAGTCTCTTTCTTTCTCTCTCTCTCTCATGTATGTGTGTGTGTGTGTGTGTTTCCTTATTGACTTAGTTGTATTGCATACCGTATCAATTTGGGAGAACTGATGTAATAAAATGCCATACAATAAGTGTATTAAATGACAGAAATTCATTTTCTCACAATTTTGGCAGCTAGAAGTCCAGGATCAAGGTAGCTACATGTTTAGTTTCTTCTAAGGCTTCTCTGTTTGGCATGCAGATGGCTGCCTTCTCATTGTGTCCTCACATGGTCTTTCCTCTGTGAATACATCGGTGATGTCTCTCTCTGTGTCCACATTTCCTCCTTTTAATAAAAAGACACAAGTCATTTTGCATTAGGGTCCACCCGCACAGCCTCATTTTAACTTAATCATTTTGATAAAAGTCCTGTTTCTAAATGTGGTCATATTCTAAGAAAATTACATTATATCATATGTAATTGACTAAATGATCGTGTAAATTATGAACTCCATCATTTTGTGGCTAGATCTTCTTATTGCCCCAAATTTTTCAAAATAACAAAAAATTCCATAGTGAAAATTATGTGCCTCTTGCTTAATTATGAGAATGTTTCTCCAGCATATATACATAGAATTGCTGAATTGTAGGTTGTATGCACATTCATCTTTCTAAATATTGCCCAATTTCTCCCCAAAGTGTTCAACCAATATACAACCTACCATTAATGTATGAGAACTGCACTCTTCCCATAATCTCACTGACACTTGATATTTCATATATACAGACTTAGGAACACAGTGATATTTCCTACCCTACCCTCCCTCCACCCCACACTCCTATACTTCCTCCTCCATCCTGTCTTATCCCCTCTCTTAATTTTTACAACAATCTACTTTCAGTTTACTTTATACTCATAAGATTAACCCTTTACTAAGTAAAGGGTTCAACAAATAGTAAGAACAAGAAAAAAACCACTGTTCCTCAATAGTACAGACCAGAGCTGTAAACAATCATCAGATTTCAAAATGTAAATTTCACTCCACTACAGTACATTTTTGGTATTCTATTAGTTACCACAGATCAGGGAAAACATATGGTATTTGTCTTTTGGGGACTGGCTTATTTCACTAAGTATAATGGTTTCCAGTTGCATCCATTTTGTTGCAAAAGACAGAATTTCATTATTTTTTATGGCTGAGTAGTATTCCATAGCGTATACATGTCAGAATTTCTTTATCTAGTCATCAGTTGATGCTTTATTTTCTATTTTTTTAAGAATTCTTTATATATTCTGGATACAAGACCTTTCTACTATTTTATTTATTTTTATTTGAAAAGTAGAGAGAGAAAGATCTTTCATCCACTGGTTCACTCCTTAAATGCCCACAACAGCTGGGGTTGAGCCAAGCCAAAGCCAGGAGCAAGAAACTCAATCTGAGTTCCCTTCATGGATGACAAGGATCCAACTACTTGTGCCATCACCTTTTGCCTCCCAGGGTTCAAACTGACAGGAAGCTGGGATAGGAAGTGGAGCCAGGACTTGAATTCAGCCACTCTGATATGGGATGTGGGCATCCCAAGTGGCATTTTAACCCATGAAACAAATGCCTACCTGATATAGTGTTAATTTGGTTTCCCCTATTAATGAATGTATCTTTTCACATGTATTTCAGCCATTCAGAATTCATATTTTGTTCATTGTTTAAATCTTAAGAACAATTTTTTGGGGGAATATATTTATTCTTTGGTATACTAATCCTCTATTTGTAGTGTGTATGTGGGGTACTTTGAAAAGTTCATGGAAAAAAAGAATTAAAAGATAATTTGATTTTGATGCAAAAATTTTTTTAAATCAATGCATAGTTTTTCATAATATGCATTTTTCTTTTTTTAAGATTTATTTATTTATTTGAAAGTCAGAGTTACAGAGAGAGAAGGAGAGACAGACACAGAGATCTTCTTTATGCTGGTTCATGACCCCCAAGTGGCCACAATGGCCAAGGCTGAGCCAGGCTGAAGCCAGAAACTAGGAACTTCATCTAGGTCTCCCACATGTGTGGCAGGGGCCCAAACACTAGGGCCATTTTCTGCTGCTTTTCCCAGGCAATTAGCAGAGAGCTGGATTGGAAGTGGAGCAGCCGGGACATGAACTGCTGCCAATAAGGGATGCTGGTGTTGCAGGCTGCAGCTTTACCTACTACGCTACAAGGCAGACACCCATAATATGCATTTTTCATGAACTTTTTGAAGATCCCTCATATTCTCTCAGTCTGTGGTTTGTCTTAACTTTGTCAAGCCTTTGTGGTAGAAAAACCTGAATAAAAATTTCATTTTAGGGTTTGATTTTTGACAGCTGTTTAAGATATCCTTCCTTGCTCTTGCTTATTGTCCTCAAAGATGGTGGCCAACCATACCCTCTTTGTTATGCACATATTGCTCTACTTATCAGACTCCTCTTGAGTCTGAGTTGCTTCTGTGACTTTCTTTAACCAACAGAATGCCACAGAAATGATATAAGAAATCTGAGATCACCATACTGTGAGTAAGCCCAAGTTATCTATATGGACACAGAGTGGTCACATGAAAGAGCTTGAAGGAACCAGATAAGTCAGTTAAGATTTCTTAGACCTTCCAGCTAGCTCACTCACCAGTTGAATGCAGCTGAGTGTGCTTCCCCTGATACCACATGAAACAGCAAATCTCCTAGCTGAGCCCTACCCGAATTCCTGCCTCACAGAATCAGTAGCAATAACAAGTTGTTTCAAAACATTGAGACTTGATGTGGCTTGTTAGGTAACAAACAGAAAATTGAAATGCCTATAATGTTGTGATGAAAGTATTGCCTTGCATTTTTCCCAAAAGTGCTGAAGTTTTACATTTTGAATTAAATTCTTCTATCTAGAATACGTTTTCACATATTAGGAGGGTTGGGAATCTGAAGTTATTTTATTATATGATTTTTGAATAATCCATACTTTCTCTACTGATTTGTAATAACATGTTTGTCACAGGCAAGTGAAATAGAATAAAATGCCCAGAAATTGACTTACATATATATTGAAATGTCATATTTACTATCCGCATGCTAGTACCATACAGCATGAACTATTATAATTTTATAATAGTTATAGTACATTTTTGAGCAAGTAACACCTCCCCTATACCTAGTCATTTTCACTTTTTTTTATTATCATCATATGAACCTTGGGATTATTTTGTCAAGTTCTATGTAAAATTTTGGTTTGATTTTGATCAGAATTGTGTTGAAAGTAGTCTCTGCAGATGTCTTGCATATGTTTGCCAGATTTATTTCTAGGTATGTAATAAATATTGCTGCTTTTGAATAGAACATTTTTCAATTGTACTGTTACTAATGATGCATAGGAATATTGTTGATTTTTTATGTTGATGTATGTGTGTGTGTGTGTGCATGTGTACTCTTACATGAAGGGAAGTCTTTAAAAAGTTCATGGAAAATTCATATTATGAAAAAAATGCGTGGGGGTGGCTGGCCTTGTGGTGTAATGGGTAAAGCTGCCACCTGAGGCACCAGCATCCCATATGGGCACCAACTGGAGTCCCAGCTGCCCCACTCATGATACAGCTCTCTACTAAAGGCCTGAGAAGAGCAGCAGAGGATGATCCAAATGCTTGGGCACCTGTACCCATGTGGGTGGCCCGGAGAAAGCTCTTGGTTTCTGGATTTGACTTGGCCTAGTCCTGGCCCTAGCGGCCATTTGGGGAGTGAGCCAGCAGATGGAAAATCTTTCTTTGTCTCTTTATCTCTCTGTAACTCTGTATTTAAAAAATATAAATAACTCTTTAAAAATGCATGGATTTAAAAAAATTTTGTGCCATGGAGCAGGCATTTGGCAGAGATTAAGACACCCCATAGGACACTCATATCCTGTATTGCAGTGCATGGGTTTGTATCCTGGCTCTGCTCTCCATTTCAGATTCCTGCGAATGTGAACCTTGGGAGGCAGGCAGTAGGTGAACACTCAAGTGGTTGGGGTTCCTGCTACCCTTGTGGAAGATCCAGACTGAGTTCTGGTTGTCTGGCTTGGACCTGGCCAAGCCCCAGCTATTGAAGGTATTTTGAGAGTGAAACAGTAGATGGTAGATCTCTCTCTCTCTCTCTCTCTCTCTCTCTCTCTGTGTGTGTGTGTGTGTGTGTCTGTCTCTTTGCCTTTCAAACAAATAAGTAAACAAAAGGTAAATTTTTCCCCCAAATAAACTTTTAATTTCTTTTCCACACACTTTTTGAAAGCCCCTTGTGTGTGTGTGTGTGTGCACACAGTCACACATGCATATGTGCACGTATCCTTTAAACTCAAATCCTTTAAACTCTTACTTTCATCTACTTGCTCAATCAAGTTATAATAGAATTATGTTTAATGATCATCTAATAGTGGATTTCTCAATTTTTCCTTGTAATAGATTATGCTTCACATATTTTGAGGCTTTATTATTTGATGCATTTAAACTCATGATTTATGACCCTGATTATGTTTTTAACTGATTCTTTCCTTTAATGCATTGTTTCTATTTATCCTTAACAATCCTTTTCATTTGTTTGTTGTGTTTAATATTAAAATGACTTCACCAGCTTTCTTGTATTTGTATTTTCTTGGTATAGTTTTTTCCCATTTATGTATTTGTTTTTAGAGGTTTATTTATTTTTATTTGAAAATCAGAGAGAGGCAGACACACAGAGTGATCTTCCATGCAGTGGTTCACTCCCCTGATGGCCACAATGACCAGAGCTGGGCCAGGCTGAAGCCAGGAGCCAGAGCTCATCTGAGTTTCCAGCATGGGTGACAGGGACCCAGGACTTGGCCATCTTCTGCTGCTTTTCCCAGACCATTAGCAGGGAGCTGGATTGAAAGTGGAGCAGCCAGGACAGGAAGTGGCACCCATATTGGATGTAGGGGTTGCAGGCAGTGGCTTCACACACTATGTCACAATGCTGGCCCCTCTCATTTATTTTTAAACTTGTTCTACTTTTTAGCTTTTTATCATATATAAAACATACAAAAATGACTTATTCATGTTTTAATTTTGGGGTCAGTGTTATGGCACAGTGGAGTAAGCTGCTGGCTGAGATGTCAGCATCCCATATAGGTGCTGGTTCAAGTCCCAGCTGCTCCATTTCCAATTCATCTCCTTGCTAATGCACCTGAGAAAGTAGCAGAGGATGGATAGCCCAGTCCTGGGGCCCTTGAGACCACGTAGGAAACCAGGATGGAGTTCCAGGCTCCTGGCTTCAACCTGCCCCAATGCCGGCTGTTGTGGCTATTTGTGGAGTAAACCAGCTGATGGGAGATCTCTCTCTCTCTCTCTCTCTCTCTCTCTCTCTCTCCTTCTGTAAATCTGCCTTTCAAATAAATAAATAAATCTTTTTTAAAAATCTAATTTTATTATTATTATTTTAATGTGAGAGGCAGAGAGACCGCCATCTGCTGGTTCACTACACCAGTGCCCACAAGAGCCCTGACCTGGGACCCAGGCTTACAGCTGGGGACTCAATCGAGGTGTCTCATGAAAAAACCCATTCCCTTGACCCATAATTGCTGCCTCCTGGATTTGCATTAGCACGAAACTGGAGTCAGAAGCACAGCTGGGTATCAAATCCAGGATATTGGATGCAGGCATTTTAACTGGTGTCTTAACTGCTAAGCCAAACACTCAGCCCACATTTCATTCATTCATTCATTCATTCGGGGAGCAAAGAAAGAAATACAGAGAGAAAGCGCCCACCTTCTGGTTTATCTCTTAAATGTCCACAACAATTGAGGCTCAGCCAGGCTGAAGTCACAATATGGAAACATAATTCAGGTTTCCTATGGGGGTGGCAGGAGCTCAACTAATTGAGCCATAACCTCATCACCTGCATCATAGGGTAGACATTAGTAGGAAGCAAGAATCTCGAACACAGCTGGAACGTGAACCCAGAGACCCTGATATGGAATGCAAGCATCTTAACCTGTATCTTATCTGCTAGGCCAAATGCTCACTCTGTGTTTTTTGCATAAAGTTACAACATAGATTGACAACATTTTTCTTCTATATTTCTCATTATTCTTCTGTTTATTTTGACACTCTAGATTACACATTTCAATTTTTTCTGGTTTGACAGTGTGACATATATACTCAATTATATAATTTTATATGGTCTAAAATTATCTAATTTTGGCATTTTCCCAAATATAATAAAGACCTTGTTATGCTTTTGCCACCCATGAAATAACATCTGTCTTATTGTTGTCTACAGATTTAATTTTAACAATTGTAAGATATAATTTTATATAAAATCATGAATTTAAATTTTGTATTTTATTGTTATTTCTATTACTTCATAATTTCCTACAGTATTTACTTTTTTCTTGCTAAAGAACATCCTTTAATATTTATTTTAATATAAACCTATGGGTGACAAGTTTTCTTAAACTTATGTACCTGAAAATTTCATTATTCCTTCCTTCCGCTTCAACAAATGAATTATATTTTATCTGGGTATAAAATTCTAGCTATGTTGTCCTCAGCACTCTGAAGATATGGTCTTCCCTTGACTTCTGGCATTTATTGCTGTTATGAATACTGCTGTCAGTCTAGTTATTATGCCTTGGTAGACATTCTTTCCTCTTTTGCCTTGTAGAGTTTTCAAAATTTGCTTTCTTATTTTTCTTTAGTACCTCTATTATGTACTTGGGTATGGACTTACATTTATTTATTCAACATGTTCTGTGAAAAGTGCTTTCAACTCGAAGATTCTTCTCTTCCTTCAACTTTAACTTTGAGGCTTTTTTCTCCATTCTGGAAGTCTCTATTTAGTCTCTGAACCAATACTCCCAGTGACTGCTTCCCAACCACCAAATCCCTTCTAGTGGGTCACAGTCTATCATCAGTAACATCCACTACATTTCCACTCTTCTCTGTACTTTTTTTTCCCTTTCTGCCACCACTTAATCTCATTTCATTCTGCTTTTTAATTTGTAAGGTCATATTCTTTATAAAAATTAAATTGTTGGGGCTGGCACTGTGATGTAGTAGGCTAAGCCTCTGCCTGTGGTGCCCGCCGATTTGTGTATCGGCTGCTCCTCTTCCAATGCAGCTCTCTACTATGGCCTGGGAAGGCAGTGGAAGATAGCCCAAGTGCCTGAGTCCCTGAACCCACATGGGAGACCTGGAAGAAGTTCCTGGTCTGGATTGGCCCAGCTCTGGCCATTGTGGCCGTTTGGAGAGTGAACCAGTAGATGGAAGACCTTTCTCTCTCTGTAACTCTACCTCTCAAATAAATCAATAAAAATCTTTTTTTAAAAAAAAGTAAATTGTTGGTGCTGGCATTGAGGCACATTGTGGTATATATGAAGTACATGAAACTTGTATAACAAATTAAATTTTAAAAAAAGTAAGTTGTTACTTCATTTATCACTTTGAATAGGCAGAACATTCTTATTCTGTGTCTGTTCTATTATACTAATTTCTGTTAGATTAAACTCATGTTCTTGTCTTTTTAATTTGTTGGCTCTCTTAACATAAACTCTTTTTTAAAAGATTTATTTATTTACTTGAAAGCCAGAGTTACACAGAGAGAAGGAGAGGCAGAGAGAGACAGAGAGAGAGAGAGGTCTTCCATCCGCTGGTCCACTCCCTAGTTAGCCACAATGGCTGGAGCTGTGCTGATCTGAAGCCAGGAGACAGGAGCTTCCTCTGGGTCTCCCACATGGGTGTAGGGGCCCAAGGACTTGGGCCATCTTCTACTGCTTTCCCAGGTCATAGCGAAGAGCTGGATAGGAAGTGGAGCAGCCGGGTCTCAAACTGGTGCCCATATAGAATGCTGGCACTGCAGGCGGTGGCTTTACCCGCTATGCCACAGTGCCGGCTCCACCATAAACTGCTTTTGTGCATTGTGTAATTTTGGTTTGCAAATATATTTTTTAATACTTGGCCCTATCTCTTTTCCTATTTGCTCATGCCTCTCTTTCACTTGGGCCCCAGATCCCTGGTGCACCATGAGCCCTGGCTTTTGCCTTGATATCAGTAATGTGGCAAGTACAATTTCCATGCTAGCTGCCAGCTTGGCCTAGTTCCTGGGTTTCAGACTGAGTTTTTTCTCTTCTCTCTTTGCTAGCCTAAAGCTCTCTCTCGTTAACTCCAGGCACAGCTGGGGTTTTCAGACTCTTACCTGTAAGTTGAGAAGTACATCACAGTCCGTTGCTTCAACTGATGAGCATGGCTCTATTTGTTTATTTCATATGGAGGATTTTTAGTTCATTTGTCCTACAGAAGGTGAACTGTCAGTCACCAAAACCTGTTTCAGATCTCAGAGCCTAGCAAGCATGTCAGACCAATTGCCTCAATATTATTCACCATTTTGCATTCCTGTTCACTGGCCTATGGAGATATGTATTTGTGTGCAAGCCTGGTTATAGCTATTTTTGCTTGTTTTATCAGTAATATAACATATTAGCGCAGATGGAGTAGCTTACAACATGAGCTAGCTTCCATAACTTGTCTAGACGTTTCCTCCTCAGTTTCGGAACCCTAGCTTAGACAATGCCCCTTGCAGAATACCTCCTTTGGCCATTGCCCTTCTTATCCCAGTTGATAATCCCCTTTCTGCTTTCTCTGTACATAGTACACTGCTGCACTCAGAACACTGTAAGATATTGAGTATTGGCTTCCACTCCAAGGGTCTCTCCCCTGTGCCCGAGTCACGAAGTCCTGATGTGTTCAGCAAACCTCAAACTTCCGAATCTCTAGCTCCATTAGAATTTCTGTGCTTATTAGTCTGTGCCAAGCATTTCGAACACTGTAGCAGAGACTGCTGCTGCTGTGATCCTCTCAGATCTCTTTCATCCTTCTAATGCCCCCCTCCTTTGGCATGCTTTAGCTTTGAAAGCTCAACACCTGATATTCTTCTTCAGAGGCCTGCCCTTGGGCTGTTAAAGGTTCTGCCTGCATGTCTGGGAGCTGGAAGTGTTTATGTATACATGTTAAAGGCCATGGCTGGGGCCGCGCTGTGGTGCTGTGGTGCAGCAGGTTAATGCCCTGGCCTGAAGTGCATGCATCTCATATGGGCGTCGGTTTGAGTCCTCACTGCTCCTCTTCTGATCCAGCTCTCTGCTCAGGCCTGGGAAAGCAGTAGAAGATGGCCCAAGTCCTTGGAACCCTGCACCTGCGTGGGTTACCAGGAAGAAGCTCCTGGTTCCTGGCTTCAGATCGGCGCAGGTCCGGCCATTGCTGCCAACTGGGGAGGGAACCAGCGGATGGAAGACCCCTCTCTCACTGCCTCTCCTCTCTCTGTGTAACTCTGACTTTCAAATAAATAAATAAATCTTTTTTTAAAAAAAAGCCCATGACTTCCCTCCACCAATGACTAATGTCAACCCATGACTAATATGACTCTGCGAGTATAAAAACTCAGATCATTTGCTTTTGGAAGCAACAATTCTGAGGCATAATTTGCACTATAGAGCTTCCTTGCAGGATAAGGCTGATGCTACCTACCCTCTATAGGATTTTGCCTGAAACTGTACCCTTGCTTGGTTTCTTCCTTTACCCAACCTGCCTCTTTTACTCCCTTAGTGGTTTCTCCTGGGAAACATTAATAAATTTCTTGCACATGAATCTTCATCTTATGGCCACTCTGGAGTATCTTTCCTTAATATATCATCAGTTGGGTAATCCAGAGATACAGAGGCAGATTAGCTCTTTCTCTCTCCACTGATGTACCTGATCTCTTCACCACCACACAGCCACTTGTGTGTTTATCTGTGTTCTTTCCTTCCTTGCTCCCTATCTTACTCTTCCCTAGGGATTGTTCTGTCCCTCTTTTGCGTGGAAGGTCTAATTTTTAAATCAATTTTTAAAAGCTATTTGTTTATTTGAAAGAGAGAGACAGAGACAGAGAGAGACATACACAGAGAGAGAGAGCTCCCACCTGTTGGTTCATTCTCCAAGTTCCTGCAACAGGCCAGAACCAGGCCAGACAGAAGCCAGGAGTTGGGAACTCAATCCAGGTCTCCTATGGGGGTGGCAGAGACTCAACTAGCTGAACCATAATGGCTGTCTCCAAGGGTCTGCATCTGAAGGAGGAGGCTGGAGTCAGGTGCAGAAATTGACCCCAGGATGGCTAATATGGGATGTAAGTGTCTTAGTGTCTTAATGACTAGGCCAAATTCCTACCCCTGGAGAATCCATTTTATCCTTTTATCCTTTCCTTTGAAGATCTCTTTTCTCTTCTCATTTTGCCTGAGACTAGAGATGACCCCTAGTTCCCAGGAACATATGTCTCAATTATTCCCTTTGTCCATATTAACTGGAAAACTTATGGTGATGCCCCTTGACAAACATGCACAGAATCACCCTAACCCAGGCCACATCCCAGCTGAGCAGCACAGCACTCTGTAGAGGGGCAGTGGTTTCCGCTTGTGATCACAGGGCTGCCTGGGAGCTATGTTCCATGCCGATGCCCAAGGTCACCAGTCGGGAAACTATCACATTGTGTTAGCCTGGGAAAAGAGCAAAATTCAACATTGGAAGTATGGCTTCTACTGAATGCATATTATATTGTAAAGTCAGAAAATCACAAGTCAAACTATCTTTATTTATTTATTTATTAAAGATTTATTTTATTTATTTGAAAAGCAGAACTATGGTGGATGGAGGGACAGAGAGAGAAAGAGAGAGAGAGAGAGAGAGAGAGAGAGAGAGAGAGAATCTTCTACCCTCTGGTTCACTCCTCAAATGGCCACAATGGCCAGGGCAACTCCAGGACCAAAGCCAGGAGCCAGGAGCTAATTCCAGGTCTCCCATGTGGATGCTTCGTTCCAAGCACTTGTGCCATCTTCTGCTGCTTCCCCAGGCACATTAGAAGGGAGCTGGATTAGAAGTGGAGCAACCAGGACATGAGCTGGCACCCATATGTGATGTGGCATGACAGGCAGTTGCTTTACTCTCTACGCCACAATGCTGGCTCTAAGTCAAACCATCTTAAGCCAAGGACCGTTTGTATACCACCAGAATTGTGATGCAACTATGAGCAGAGGTATAGAAGGAGCCATTGGGTTCCCTTCTACTATGGGGATTCTGAGTATCCCTAGGGTACCAAACATTTTAGGACTGTATATTGTAATATACTTTGGGTATGTTTTTTCCCATGTACTAGACTTTTCTGACAGCATAAATTAAAATCTTTATACTTACATCCTCAACTCCTAGAAAAAGTGCCTAGAGGTATGCCTTTCAAATTGTGATCCGGGAGCGGACATTTAACCCTGCAATTAAGATGCCTGCATCCCATATCAGAATACCTGGGTTTGATTCCTGGCTATAGTTCCTGACACCAATTTCCTGCTAATGTGGATCTTGGGAAGTAAAGGGTGATACCTGGATCGAGTTCTTGGCTCCTGGCTTCCTTTTTGCCCAGTCCCAGCTCTGTGGGCATTTGGGGAGTGAATCCCTGTCCCCTGCCTCTAAGTAATTAAATAATTTTTTAAAAGATAGGATCTGGCCAGAGCCGTGCCTCAATAGGCTAATCCTCCGCCTGTGGCGCTGGCACACTGGGTTCTAGTCCTCTTCAGGGTGCCGGATTCTGTCCCGGTTGCTCCTCTTCCAGTCCAGCTCTCTGCTGTGGCCCGGGAGTGCAGTGGAGGATGGCCCAAGTCCTTGGGCCCTGCACCCGCATGGGAGACCAGGAGGAAGCACCTGGCTCCTGGCTTAGGATCAGCGCAGTGTGCCGGCTGCAGCGGCCATTGGGGGGTGAACCAACGGAAAAGGAAGACCTTTCTCTCTGTCTGTCTCACTGTCCACTCTGCCTGTCAAAAAAAAAAAATAGGATCTGAAGATCACCAAGATTACAATCATGTGCAGATAAGGGCAACAGCAGCTGTTAAAATTTCCAGTGCTGGGCCCCAACCTAGAAGCTTTTGTTTAGAATCCCTAGGAACGAGGCCTAGAATGATCCATTTTAAATAAAATTACTGGGAATCCTCATACAATTGGAAAATTCCTGCCCTGGAATTTAAATCCCTCAATAAACAGTTGTTGAATGAAATTGACCTGTTTACTTAAACAACATTCATGAGAAATGAAGCGTATTACAAATGTTAGGTTGCCTTCAGATTTTATAAGATTTTTAATTATAAAAGAATTCAGGAAACATCCTATTCTTATGGCTGATGGAAATGTGAATAGGTAGCATCTATAACACGAATCCATTTACAACAATATGGAAGGAGGCACAAGGCAATTAGCTATAGTTTAGATGATGAAGCTAAAGGTTTAGGCTAGCAGTTACTAGCTAATGCTCATGTCTTCAGAGAACTAGTTCTTGTTTTGTGATTTTGTTTCTTCTGTGAAAAAAAAAACTTGTAATTACAAAAATTAGTTGGACTCTCATATCTGTTGGTGTTAGAGAAATTCAGTCTATTAAGTCCCAGCCTGAGCTCACCAGAATTGATAAGCCCACTCTGAGGGTTTCACGGCAGGTTGCAGCAGCAAGCTGTTTCCATGGAAACAGACGCCAGCTTGCTGAAACCAGAGGAAGGAACTTTAGCATTAATTACTGTTTCAATTTGAATTCAATTGATTTGAAAGTAAATCTGGAGACAACTTGGCAGTATTCTTGTGAGAGTGCTGTCACCATGCCCCATGCTATATTAAAACAGCTTAACAAATATGAAAAGGTACTGTAGGTTATAAGAGAGCTAGGGCTCAAATATTGAAGTAAGCACAAGAAAAGTATATACAATGACTCAAAAGTCAATTTTTGGACTGTGTAAATGAATGAAAGACTTGCTTTGAATGAATTTAAATTTCCCTTGAAAAAGCCAAGTCATTATAGGATTGCTCTTTATGTCTCTTTCACTAACTTTGAAGCAGAAAATGCAAAAAAAGGAGAGAAAAAGAGGCCTAGTTTTGGAAAGTTCTACATTTGACTATAAGCACTTTGGAGGTGAGAGTGCTGGGTTCCTTAAATTATTTGTCCTACTAATCAGGAGATAGTGAAGATTGCTTAGCTTCATTCTTTGGCCTCCTTGGTGAACGCATGTATTTGTATACACTGAAATCTCACCAATTTTAGTGAGCTCAGGCTAGGACTTGCTAGGATTGAATTGAATATGACAGTCCAACTAATTTCTAGAAGAGCTGCAGTATCTACACACATACACACACACATATACACATACATAGAAACTTCAAAAAGTTCATGAAAAATGGGTATATAAAAAGCATGCATAGATTTCAAGATTTTTTGAACCAAGATAAACATATATTTTAATTCCATATTTCCATAAATTTTTGAAATCCCCTCTTATGTATATGTGCAATATATAATACATGTAAATATGAGAGTTCCTAGTTTGAAAGTCCTTGGAAGTGGTTATATATGAGAAAACTATTCAGTCTGGAAAATAATAGGTTGAGATTAGTTGGAAGTTGGCACAGAACTAAAAATGAATGCAATAAATAATTGGTGAGAAGTCAGGATAAGGAGCACAAAGGAGAGAAAAAAAAAGAACAAGTTCTGCCCACAGCAAATTTTGTCCATGGTACTATGTTGCTAAGACTATAAAACAATCTATTTAAAAACCTAGAAAAGCAAGATGAAGAGAGTTTTGACTAACAAGGTTCTATCAACTAGGACTTCAAGAAAGCCAAATTTCTTTCTGGAGAGGTGTGTAAAATATTTGTATTTTTTGATCACAGCTGTAATGAAGAGGGTCTTGACAAAGTCAAAAGCCAAATGTTACAAGACAGAAAGTCTTTATTTTTTTTTATTTTTGACAGGCAGAGTGGACAGTGAGAGAGAGAGACAGAAAGGTCTTCCTTTTGCCATTGGTTCACCCTCCAATGGCCGCCGCGGCTGGCGCGCTGCGGCCGGCGCACTGCGCTGATCCGATGGCAGGAGCCAGGTACCTATCCTGGTCTCCCATGGGGTGCAGGGCCCAAGCACTTGGGCCATCCTCCACTGCACTCCCTGGCCACAGCAGAGAGCTGGCCTGGAAGAGGGGCAACCAGGACAGAATCCGGTGCCCCGACCGGGACTAGAACCCGGTGTGCCGGTGCCGCAAGGCAGAGGATTAGCCTAGTGAGCCGCGGCGCCAGCTCAGAAAGTCTTTAAGAGCGAGGATACTAGGATAAAACCTAGAGTATGACATTATTTAAGCCCCAACTAGAGTACCTGAGTTTCATGTACTGATTCTCTGATCCCATCTCCCAGTTTCTGAGTGCTTTAAACAGCAAAAATCTATGATCCTTTTCTCTAGTACTCTTTTTTGTTTCCTTTGCATAGGGAGCCAGAGGTGTCTGGAAGTTCACATACCGTGCCAGTAGCCGCTGTTACAGGACTATGAAAACCCAGATCCCTTTTCATGGAGGAGGATAAACTTTGAAATACAATTAACACTGCAGAGTTCATGGCTGGATCAAGCTAAGGGTGAGATTTTTGCCAGAAATTGTATGCTTGCTTATCTTTTTTGCCCTGTTGGGTGGTCAGCCTCAGAAACAACCCCATGACCATTGTATACTGATTCTCATGCCCTTGTATAATTGCCTCTTACACTGAATAGAGCTGACCTGTGTGACTAATGATCATGTGTGACTTGCAAGGCTAGATCCCAAAGGTCCTTGTGATTTCCACCTTGTTCCCATTTGGATTTACTTCTAGGGGAAGCCATTTTCCCTGTAAAACAAACACTCAGGTAGTCCCATGAAGATGGCCTGCTCATCAGTAGCCAATGTGACCTTGCCTTCTACATGAGGGAGCCATCTTAGAAGCAGAGCCTCCAGCCCCAATCAACCCTTCAAATGACTATAGGCTAAGTGATATTATGACTCCAACCTTATGAGAGATTATGGAACAGAACCACCAAGACAAGTTACTCCAGATTCCTGTGCCACAGATAATATGTAATGAAAAGTATTTGTTGTTAGACACATGAAAAAATGTTCAGGATCATTAGCAATCAGGGAAATGCAAATCAAAACCACAAGGAGGTTTCACCTCACCCTGGTGAGAATGGCTCACATTCAGAAATCTACCAAGAACAGATGCTGGCGAGGATGTGGGCAAAAAGGGACACTAACCCACTGCTGGTGGAATGTAAACTGGTAAAGCCACTATGCAAGTCAGTCTGGAGATTCCTCAGAAACATGAATATAACCCTACCATACAACCCAGCCATCCCACTCCTTGGAATTTACCCAAAGGAAATTAAATTGGCAAACAAAAAAGCGGTCTGCACATTAATGTTCATTGCAGCTCAATTCACAATAGCTTAGACATGGAATCAACCAAAATGCCCATCAACAGTAGACTGGATAAAGAAATGATGGGACATGTACTCTATAGAATACTATACAGCAGTCAAAAACAATGAAATCCAGTCATTTGCAACAAAATGGAGGAACCTGGAAAACATCATGCTGAGTGAAATAAGCCAGTCCCAAAGGGACAAATATCATATGTTCTCCCTGATCGGTGACAACTAACCATGCACCAAAAAGGAAACATATTGAAGTAAAATGGACACTATGAGAAACAGTGACTTGATCAGCCCTTGTCCTGACTGTCGAGGATCAACTTAATACTTTATCCCTTTTAGTATTTTTTTTTGTTCTAATACTATTGGTTGAACTCTGTAATTAACACACAATTATTCTTAGGTGTTTAAATTTAACTGAAAAGTGATCTCTGTTAAATATAAGAGTGGAAATAAGAGAGGGAGGAGATGTACAATTTGGGACATGCTCAATCAGACTTGCCCCAAATGGTGGAGTTAGAAATGTGCCAGGAGATTCCAATTCAATCCCATCCAGGTGCCATGTACCAATGCCATCTCACTAGTCCAAATGATCAATTTCAGTTCAAAATTGATCACACTGATAGGTCTAAGAGTCAAAGAGATCACATAAACAAGACTAGTGTCTGCGAATACTAACTGATGGAATAAAAAAGGAGAGAATTGTCCAACATGGGAAGCAGGATACACAGCAGACTCATAGAATGGCAGATGTCCTAAACAGCACTCTGGCCTCAGAATCAGCCCTTGAGGCATTGAGATCTGGCTGAAGAGCCCATGAGAGTATTTTAAGCATGGAAAGCCAAGACTCTCTGGGAAAAAAAGAAGACCTAAATGAAAGATCTCTGTGAGTGAGATCCCAGTGGAAAGAATGGGCCATTAAAGAAGGAGGTACCTTTCTCTGAAGGGAGGAGAGAACTTCCACTTTGACTATGACCTTGTCTAAATAAGATCAGAGTCAGCAAACTCAAAAGGCTTCCATAGCCTTGGCAGCTCATGACAAGAGCCTCGGGTGATTCCTGATGTCATAAATAAGAGTGTCAATTGTTAAGTGAACAACAGGAGTCACTGTGCACTTACTCCCCATGTAGGATCTCTGTCCTTAATGTGTTGTACTATGTGAATTAATGGTATAACTAGTACTCAAACAGTACTTTACACTTGTGTTTCTGTGTGGGTGCAAGCTGTTGAAATCTTTACTTAGTATATACTGGATTGATCTTCTGTATATAAAGAGAATTGAAAATGAATCTTGATGTGAATGGGATGGGAGAGGGAGAGGGAGATGGGAGGGTTGCGGGTATGAGGGAGGTTATGGGGGGTGGGAAGCCACTGTAATCCAAAAGCTGTTCTTTGGAAATTTATATTTATTAATAAAAAGTTAAAAAAGAAAATTATTTGTCGTTATTTTTAAGCCAGCAATAAAAAAATTACTACATATTCTTCCCCTCCTCCTGTGCTGGTTTCTCTTGGTACTGAATGTTTAATCAGTAACATAGTCCTGAATTTCATCTCCATCTGCTTCTGGTGAACCTGACCTAAGACCTTTGGATTAAAATCTCAGCTCTTCCATCTATCATCTGTATGACCTTGGGCAAGTAATTAATCTCTGTTGTACCTCAGTAGAAGTATGTATAATAATAGTGCTAACCACTAAGAAGAGTGCATGAGGCTTAAAGTGGTCAATGCTCACTAAGTTCATAGCACAGTGCTTCCTACATTGTTGGAACTCAACACATGTTAGTAATTATTATAGAGTAGCACAGGGTTGTCAGCTGAGCTGTAAGCTCTAACCAAACAGAATTTTTTTAGAGCCTCTGTAGAATCTGTCATCTATCTTCCTGGCTTTTGACCATAATGAAATATGAACAGGAGGTTGTGGATGCTTCCGCCCAATTTGGGGAAAAATTCAGGGCACACACATTCCTTGTGGTAGGTCAATAGTGTCATCTTTATAAATGAAACTCTGACCATTGCATTATTGTGATAAGATCTGCCATTTTACCTTAAGTAAACAAACCTTGCTGCCTGATCCATCACTGTTACCACCACAAAGAAAGTCTGGAGCAAAAGCAGTTATTTCAGCAGCTAAGTGACAATGTTTTTCTGTTGGAAGCCAAAGGCGAGACACTGTTTTCCTATGATAGCTTTAAATCCAGAAGAAAGTGCATAAGGCAGTGCCACAATTAAGTATCTTCATAAACGGAGATTCTTTTCTTCTAATAAGCCTGGTTCAAAAAATTCTTCATGTAATATTAACATATGCATATGAATTAGATATCAGGCAATTGTCGCAGACTGGAGAAAGAGTATCATGTTCTGACAATGAGGATATAATGAAGAAAAATCACGATTTTGCTGGCTGAACATGGAGTGGAAGAGTAAGAGATTCCGGACTTCAGACTATAGTTAAGTAGAGAACAAGAAAGAACCCTGCCTTAATGAGCAGTCGAAGGGAAGAGCTGTAGAGCTAGCAAATGAAATGGCTATGTGCACAGCAACCCAGACAAGCTCTCTCTGTATCACCCGTTCCTCTGCCGTGGCTCAGAGAAACACCTTCAGCAGCCTCCATAGAATCTTGGAGAATGTTTCCTCCTGAATTTGTCTTTACTCTCCCTAGTCTAATTTATAATTATGAAGACTTGTTAATTAGTTCATGAGCGCAAAGTATTTGGGAAAAGTTGAAGGTGAGAGGTGGAAGTAGGAAACATGGTCGGAGAGAAGGCCAAATACCACAAAGGATTTTGAGACTTGACAGTTCGTGGGGATATTGTAGTTTGCCCAGTTTCCAGGATTTTCTGAAGAACACTGGTTATGTTGTTTATTTGAAGCTTTTCTTGAGATTCCTATGCAATTTGTGACTAACCCAACCAACGAAACTGGCACCTGATACCCAGAGAGGTGCTCCTTCTGGCTCAGTAATAGTTCTGCCTGATGCTGTGGGCTGAGCCTGCCAATAGACATAGGAACGGTTCACTAGCATTTAAAGAAGGGGCCTTTGAGAGGAAAAGCCACACAGAGAGCCTTCCTGAAGGTCCTTGGTCAGCTCTAGAATTCTCCTTTAATGGTACAGGAGGAGGGGAATCTTAAGCAGCTCTGATCTTTCATGCTTTTAGGACGAGTTGACTGTCATTGTGTACACTGACTTGCAAAGCATTTCTTTAGCTCCTGCCTCTACAGTACCTCCTCCAGTAGTATGCACAAAATGGGTTAACTGGGCACTCACGCATTGCTGGTAGGGGGACAAATGGCTATAGCCTTGTAGTAGATGATTTAGAAATATGCGTTAAAATTTGAAATGTGTGGTATCAGTCAGGTTCCTGACACAAAGCAGATGGCGCTTCCAAATTGAGTAATTGAGAGCTTGTCATATAGGGCTTAGGGAAACCAACAAGGGATGGTGTAGTACCCAAGGCTAGCCAAATGAGGAAGCCATTACCATTCTAGGACTGGTAGGGCAAGAGGGGGGAGTGCTCACAGAACTTGAAGCTGTATGATGGAAGAGGCAGCCTGCCATGAGCTGTGACCTTTGACAAAAGGAAGCAGCCAACTTCCTGTGCTGGCAGGGAGGGTGCTGGGAGAAACAACCACCTCAAACTCTCTGTTCTTTCCTGCTCTAATCTCTTGTTCATGTTTCTCATTTGCAAAATCCAAACAAGCCAGAGGCAAAGGAGTCCTTGGTTATGGTCCATATGGATCAAGAAAAACTGGGCTATGGGATGGAGAGTGGGTCTGCAAGGACAAAAAGAAAAGTACCCAGTATATGCATAAGCCTTGTGATGCCACAACCTTACTTTTATGACCTTTTCTGTAGGCAATAGTCTTGTAGGCTTTCAAACATAATCAGTACAGTTTCTGCATCTCTAGTGTGAAAGCTAAAATCCAAAATCCAAACAGCAACATTATGCCACAAGTGGAAAATTCTACATCTGACTTCATGTGATGAGTTACAGTCAAAACATAGGTACAGTAAAAATATTATATAAAATTATCTTCAAGCTATGTGTTCAAGGTATATATGAAACATAAATGAATTTCGTGTTTAGACTTGAGTCCAATCCCCAAGATATCTCATTATGTATTGGCAAATATCTCAAAATCTGAAAAAAAAATTGAAATCCAAAACACTTCTGGTCCCAAGCATTTCGGATAAAGCATGGTCAAACCTATACAAGTATGATACTATTTTTTGTAATAGAGAAAAACTAGAAAAGACCCAAATTTCCAGTAAAAGGAGAATGAAAATAAAAGCACTTTAATATTGTAGGATACTATATAGCTATTAGGGAGAATAAGATAGAATCTCTACATGTTAATATGGAAACATGTCCAAGATGTTCAGTTATGTTAAAAAATGCAAAAAAATGGAACATAAAGAAGCAAAAAACACAAGATGCAGATAAATATATGAGGGTACTTTAAAAAGTTCACAGAAAATGAAATTAAATTTTGAAATCCATGCATAGTTTTTTTCATAAAACACATTTTTCTGTGTATTATGCTCAGTTCAGTGAACTTTCTGATGATCCCTCATTAGAGTATTCTATTTTTGTTAAAGAACACAAAAAATAAATAAACTCATGCTTGCATCTAACTACTTACACATAAACATGATTAAGGATGAATTGATAGGAAATTTCACTATTTTTTCTTAGATACATTTTCATTGCTTGAAATGTTTACAAGAACAACTGAAAACCTTGGGGTAGGCATAAATGGTCAATTCCTGGTGGGCAGAAATGAGTTCCTTCCTTAATGCCTTTTCTTCCTGTCTCTACTACCGCTGTGCTTTGTGGGTACTGAGAGTATTTGATCATCTGTCAAACACTGGCTTGGCAAGCCTGGAAAATCAGGTTGCATGTCATTCTCCTCCAGCCTATTGGGTGGGAGATGTGCTCATTGAGCTGGTAATTTTCTTTTGGATCCCTGCTATTCATTATTTATTTATTTATTTGACAGACAGAGTGGACAGTGAGAGAGAGAGAGAAAGGTCTTCCTTTTGCTGTTGGTCCTCCACTGCACTCCCGGGCCATAGCAGAGAGCTGGCCTGGAAGAGGGGCAACTGGGACAGAATCCGGCGCTCCGACCAGGACTAGAACCCGGTGTGCTGGTGCTGCAGGTGGAGGATTAGCCTATTGAGCCGCGGCGCCAGCCCCTGCTATTATATTACTAAAGTCAGCCACATTCTACGAACTTAACAAGATGCAGGAAATGCAATGACCCATTTCCTGGGCATTGCTGCAGATGGAATCTTTGAACTTCCTATTTGAACCTCACACCTTCTTTTATAACATTTATTTATTTATTTATTTATTTGAAAGGGGAAGGAGGGAGGGAGGAAGAAAGAGAGAGAGAGGATTTCTTCCATCAGCTGCTTCACTCCCCAAATGACTGCAATGGCCAAGGCTAGGCCAAGTGCAGCCAGGATCCAGGAACTCCACCAGGGTATCCCATGTGGGTTCAGGGGCCCAAGCACTTGGGCCAACATCTGCTGCTTTCCCAGGCACATTAGCAGAGAAATGGATGGGAAGTGAAACACACGGAATTTAAACCGACACTCATAGGGGATGCCGGTGTTGCAGGCGGCAGATTAACCTGCTAGGCCACAATGCTGGCCCTAAGCCTCACATCATCTCTGTTGAACCTTATCCTGTTTCTTCATCTCCTTTGTACTTTCTGATTACACAAGTCTTCTTATTTGACACCCACATTGTTTCAGTGCCCTTGCTTACTACCGTTATTTGTTTCTTTCTGGCATTTTTAAAAATTATACTTCTGGCAATCCACCAGCCAATACTGTGCCTTGTGTTAGCTGACAACCCTTCCTGGCAAGGCCCCATTTCCTCCCTGCTCTCTGACTCTGACCCCAGGAGACCAGATCCAGAGAAAGTCTTACCTTGATTTTCTATTGCACTAGGTTTCTACAGATCTGCAGCTTTGTCCTGGACCCAGCTTGCGTAGTCGGGACCTACCCATTTTGGTGGCCCCTGCTAATGTTTTCTTATCAAAGGGCTTCACCTCACTTCTTGTACATCCGACTTTTTTCTGTCTTGTTCTAAATCAGCAGACCACCTGGAACCACTGGCACAATATCCTGTGTCTCATCATCACTGAGTGGTTCTCAAAGTGTGGTCCTCAGGCCAGAAGTCAGCATCACCTGGAAACTTGCAAGAAATGTAAACACCTGTTCTCACCCAGGCCTTCTGAGTAAATGCCTTCAGGCTGGGTCCCAGCCATGGGTTTTAAATACCCCTCCAAGGGATTCGGATGCTTGATGATGTCGGATGACCACTGACCTAGGTACTCTGGCTGTCCCACAAAAGCTCTTATATTTGAAGCTCTCAGGTTTAAAGCGGTCGGAAATCACCTAAGGAACTTGTTTGTGAAAACCATATTCCGGAGTTGTACCCAGAGACAATCTGATATATCAGGGTTCTTAGCTAAAAGCTCTATTTGTAGTCTCTTACAGTATTCCTGCCTAAATGAATTATCATCCAAGAATTAACAGAAAATTGAATGATATTCAAAAATCCGCATTTAAAAAATCCTACACAAGAAGTCTGGGGAAGGCATTTTAAGAAACATTTTTTTAGCTTTTTGGCCTCCAGAGGGTTGGGCCACTGAACAAGTGACCCAGAATCGCCTTTGTCCCCTTATAGACTCCTCTATTCCAGTCTATCTCCATGTCTTCATCACCTCCCCAATTTGTGACCTTCCTATAGCTAAAAGCCTAGAATGCTGCACAGCTGAATCCAACACAGGAATGAAAATGACTCAGAAAGATGGCATGACTACCTGGTATACGAAAAAACTAACAAACGAGTGCATTCAAATGAACAGCTATTTCCTCTCTGTGATAGCAGGGGAAGTACATTATGAGATAGATTTTGTTTTTAAACTTATCATTTCTGTATTTTAGTTAGGAAAATTGTCTTGGTTCCTAGGCAAACTGCTTGCCAGGTTTTTGCATTGACTCAAATAACACATTTACCTCAGAGGTTCAAATAAACGGATCCAGTGATTATTTTATTTATTTATTTATTTTATTTAGTAAATATAAATTTCCAAAGTACAGTATATAGATTACAATGGCTTTCCCCTACCTAATTTCTCTCCCACTCGCACCCCTCCCATCTCCCGCTCCCTCTCCCATTCCATTCACATCAAGATTCATTTTCAATTCTCTTTATATACAGAAGATCAATCCAGTATATACTAAGTAAAGATTTCAAAAGTTTGCACCCACACAGAAACACAAAGTGTAAAATACTGTTTCAGTACTAGTTATAGCATTACTTCACATTGGACAACACATTAAGGACAGATTCCACATGAGGAGTAGGTACACAGTGACTCCTGTTGTTGACTTAACAATTGACACTCTTGTTTATGGCGTCAGTAATCTCCCTAGGCTCTAGTCATGAGTTGCCAAGGCTATGGAAGCCTTTTGAGTTCTCCGACTTCAATCTTATTCAGACAGGGTCATAGTCAAAGTGGAAGCTCTCTCCTCCCTTCAGAGAAAGGTACCTCCTTCTTTGATGGCCCTGTTATTTCCACTGGGATCTCACTCGCTGAGATCTTTCATTTAGGTCTTCTTTTTTTTTTTTCAGAGTGTCTTGGCTTTCCATGCTTAAAATACTCTCATGGGCTCTTCAATCCTGTTGATTTCTTCTCTGATTTTGATTATCTCTCTTCTCCTACTAGATTTGGGTCTGGTTTGCCGCAGATTTTCTAGATCCTTCAGATGACTTGAAAGCTCATTTATTTGGTACCTTTTCAATTTCTTGATGTAGGCACCTATTGCTATAAACTTTCCTCTTAACACTGCTTTTGCTGTATCCCATAGGTTTTGGTATGTTGTGCTGTTATCCTCATTTACTTCCAGAAAATTTTTGATTTCTCTTTTGATTTCTTCTATGACCCAGTGTTCATTCAGGAGCATGTTGTTCAATCTCCATGTGTTTGCACGTGCTCTAGGGATCCCTGAGTTGCTAATTTCCAAGTTCATTCCTTTATGATCTGAGAAGCTGCATGGTATGCTTCTAATTCTTTTAAATTTGCTGAGACTTGCTTTATGGCCTAGTATGTGGTCAATCCTAGAGAAGTTTCCATGTACTGCTGAGAAGAACATAAATTTGTTAAGTGTAGGATGAACAGTTCTGTAGATATCTGTTAGAACCATTTGGGCTATAGTGTTGTTTAAATATACTGTCTCCTTGTTGATCTTCTGTCCTGTTGATCTGTCTATTTCTGAGAGTGGAGTATTGAAGTCCCCCAGTACTATTGTATTGGAGCCCAAGTCTCCCTTTAAGTTCCTTAACATATCTTTTAAATAAACCAGTACCCTGTAATTAGGTGCATATACGTTTATAATAGATACATCTTCATGTTGAATTGATCCCTTAATCATTATATAGCGCCCCTCTTTGTCTCTCTCTTAACAGTTTTTGTGTTAAAGTTTATTTTGTCTGATATTAATATGGCTACACCAGCTCTTTTTTGGTTTCTGTTGGCATGGAATATCTTCTTCCAACCTTTCAGTTTCAGTCTGCATGCATCTTTGTAGGAAATATGTGTTTCTTGTAAGCAGCAAATAGATGGGTTTTGTTTCTTAACCCAATCAGCCAATCTGTGTCTTTTAACTGGACAGTTCAGGCCATTAACATTCAATGTGACTATTGAGAAGGAGTAATTTTGCCCTGTCATTTGCCAAATATATTTTCTAATATATGCTTTGAAATTCCTGTGATTTTTTTGCTGTGAGGTTTCCTTCCTTTACCTTCTTTCATATTGATGGCCATGTCTCTGTGTTTCTGTGTGTAACATATCTTTAAGCATCTTTTGCAGGACAGGACGAGTGGCAACAAATTCTTTCAATTTCTGTTTGCTATGAAAAGTCTTTATTTCACCTTCATTCACAAATGAGAGCTTTGCAGGATATAATATTCTGGGCTGGCAGTTTTTCTCTCTTAGTACATGGGATATGTCTTGCCATTCCCATCTAGCTTGTAGGGTTTCTGATGAGAAGTCCGCTGTGAGTCTAATTGGAGATCCTCTGAGAGTAATCTGATGTTTCTCTCTTGCACCTTTTAGAATCTTTTCTTTATGTTTCACTGTGGTGAGTTTGATTACTACGTGTCGTGGTGAGGATCTCTTTTGGTCATGTTTACTAGGGGTTCTATGAGCTTCCTGTACTAGGATGTCTCTGTCCTTCTCCAGACCTGGAAAGTTCTCTGCAAGTATCTCACTAAAAAGGCCTTCTAATCCTTTCTCTCACTCCATACCTTTAGGAACTCCTAGAACCCGAATGTTGGGTTTTTTAATAGTATCCTGTAGATTCCCAACAATATTTTTTAGATTTCGTTTATTTTTTTTCTTTTTTAACTTTTATTTAATGAATATAAATTTCCAGTATACAGCTTATGGATTACAATGGCTTCCCCCTCCCATAACTTCCCTCCTACCTGCAACCCTCCCCTCTCCCACTCCCTCTCCCCTTCCATTCACATCAAGATTCATTTTCAATTCTCTTTATATACAGAAGATCAATTTAGTATATATTAAGTAAAGATTTCAATAGTTTGCACCCACATAGAAACACAAAGTGAAACATACTGTTTGAGTACTAGTTATAGCATTAAATCAAAATGTACAGCACATTAAGGACAGAGATCCCACATGAGGAGCAAGTGCACAGTGACTCCTGTTGTTGACCCAACAATTTGACGCTCTAGTTTATGGCGCCAGTAACCACCCTAGGCTGTCGTCATGAGTTGCCAAGGCTATGAAAGCCTTCCAAGTTCGCCGACTCTGATCATATTTAGACAAGGTCATAAAAGACAGGGTGAAGATAGTAACCAATGATCCTAAGAGTGGCATTAACCAGGTCTGAACAATTATACAGCATTAAGTGGGGAAGAGGACCATCAGTACACACAGGTAGGGAGTAAAGCCATTGGAGGTAGAGTAGAGGTTATGATTACAAAGGAATGAGGCCCAAGTACGCTAGACAGGGTCTAGAACAAAGGACAGAGTCATTATTAGATGTGCTAAGAAAGGTGCTGTCTAAGCTACAATTAAGTCTTCTGATTGAGAGGCAAACAGAACCTGACAGAAGGGGCTTGATAATAATCTGGTGGGCTTTAGGCCTTGTAAGTTAAGAGGCCCAGACCTATCTATCTCTTCACATGGGGTACATCCTAAGGGAGGTGTGAACCTCCTGGGGGAAGGCACTCTGTTGACTTTCATTACTTAGCTGGCCTGGGAGGAGAGCTGGCCAGGTAAAGGCAGGTGGCATCTCTAACAAGAAATTTACAGTTCTGCCTGCAATGTTGCTGACCCTACGTGGCCATCCCCTCAGCTGCAGTGGTCACTTTGGAAGTTGGGCTGAGTGAAGGGCTTTTCAGCTTAGAGCCAATAAGATCTGTGGCTCTGACCTGGGCATCCTTCGACTCCAGGGCAGGTCCATTTCCAGTGATCCAACTCTTGGCAGAGCTGCCAGGGCTCTTCACAAGCTGACTTCTGCTGAAGCCCAGGCTTACCACATTGAAAGCCACTGCAGTGGACTGGCCTGTTGGGTCTCCTTGAGGGCAGATCACTGTATAGATCAGCCATTAATAAGCCTGCCACCCATTGCTTCTGATGCCTAGCTTTCTTTTCCTCCTGGTTTGTGTTAAAGCAGACCAGAGGATGCAAGTCAAGGGAGTGCCCGTGTCCCATCTCTAATCTTCGGTGGCCTGAACTACAAGTCTTTAGTCACAAGCATGTTCTGTAGTAGTTTTTCTAAGGTAGACAATGACCATGAGGAAAATTATATTCTCACTTAAAAACTTTCTTTCCCTTTGGTGTGAAAGGGAGGTTTTTTCTACTTACTGTATACTTCGCTGATGGCGAAGTGAACCTAGCTATGAGATTATTATTTAAGCTCTTATTTTGGCTATGCTATTACAGAAAAATGTTAGTCATCTCTTTTATAAGGTCTAAAGATTGAATTGTGCATCCTACAGGTTCCTTCATAATAGAATTAGTTTCCTACCTTGAAGAGAATAGAGAAATGAAAGAACAAGTTGGGCTTAGAATAGAGAAATGAGGGAGCAAGTCCTAGATCGCTTGCTGACAATAGTAATATCACATGAATACTTAGCAAACAGTTTCAACCCTTAGATAACAACTTAAGAAAACATTAACCAGAAGGTCCAATGCCTTCTATAAATTTTAAGAATCATGTATTTCGCAAAACCTCTTAAATATCTAACATGGTGTAGTTTGTTTAACCAATAAACTTAAGCACAAACATATAAAATATTTTTAGTTTCTTTCTACCAACAAGTATAAAACATATGATACACAGATTCAGGTCGCACGAATTAAAATGTATCTTTGATTAATTTTAGCAGCTTAAATTTATGGACAATCTTATCTATAAGCCAATTCAAATAAAACTCTTAATAAAATTTTCCCATGTGGACATACAATATGTACACACATATAACATAACATAATAGACCAATATAGCAATTTTAATAATAGCTTTTAAAATCTTTAACTCTTTTTGTAGATTGCCAATTGATTTGAATTGCTTTTCGTTTTTAGTAACCTCAGTTAACCATACTTTCTCTCAGTTGGTACTGTTAATACATTATTGGCTTCATCTGTTTACAGAGCCATCCCAAAGTACTGAATACAATAGAAGTGGCTGGAAAAAGTCCATAGGAACCTATAGGAGGACAGCTAAACACAGAACCAACAGCGCTTTAGTTTTATGAGCAGCAAATCATATATAACTGTGGATGACAAAAGACTTTAAGTTGCCATGTTTAAAATTATAAACTCATCAACCAACAAGAGGCACTTGCTTACTTCACAGTATTTTTGAAAGCACCTGTAGGATTTTACAAGTATTTAACCCTTTAGGCCTCTGGGGCTTTCTCATTAAGATAACTATCATGTCTAGTAACACAAGATCATTAGACTTTTTAATTCTAAAACATTTGTATTAATAGCATTTTCCATTATAGAAACTTAAAATTTAGTACCACGTCACATCTTGACAGTACTTCTAATATAATCCAAATAGCCTGATTAGTTGGTGTCTCTATAAGATGAGAGACACAGGTCCTTTGATTTTTTTCAGCTGGGCCCAAACTGGAAAAACCAAAGTCCAAGATTTACTGGAAATTTTAGAGTCCAGATTGTTTGAAACTTTGATTTTTTGAATGCCTGTCAAGAACACCAAGAAAGCTCAAAATCAAAATATCTGGTTGAAATAAGATTTCTTAAAATCATGACATAACATAGACCAAATTTGATCATTGTTACAAGGTGATTATTCAAATCTTTGAAAATAAGCACATATTTAAATAACCCATAGCTCTTAATAAAAATTCAGCTGTCTTTGAAAATTAGAATTTAACAGACATCACGAGAACATAATAGATTACTTTAACATATTGCTTTAAAAGAGCATCAGATTTTAATTCTATGTCAAAGAGAAATTGAGCTTCCTGTGATCTTTTGCTGTGAGGTTTCCTTCCTTTACCTTCTTTCATATTGATGACCATGTTTCTGTGTTTCTGTGTGTAACACATCTTTAAGCATCTTTTGCAGGGCAGGACGAGTGGCAACAAATTCTTTCAATTTCTGTTTGCTATGAAAAGTATTTATTTCACCTTCATTCACAAATGAGGGCTTTGCAGGATATAATATTCTGGGCTGGCAGTTTTTCTCTCTTAGTACCTGGGCTATGTCTCGCCATTCCATTCTAGCTTGCAGGGTTTCTGATGAGAAGTCCGCTGTGAGTCTAATTGGAGATCCTCTGAGAGTAATCTGACGTTTCTCTCTTGCACCTTTTAGAATCTTTTCTTTATGTTTCACTGTGGTGAGTTTGATTACAACATGTCGTGGTGAGGATCTCTTTTGGTCATGTTTATTAGGGGTTCTATAAGCTTCCTGTACTAAGATGCCTCTGTCCTTCTCCAGACCTGGGAAATTTTCTGCTAGTATCTCACTAAAAGGCTTTCTAATCCTTTCTCCCTCTCCATGCCTTCAGGAACTCCTAGAACCGAATGTTAGGTTTTTTAATAGTATCCTGTAGATTCCTGACAATATTTTTTAGATTTCTAATTTCCTCTTCTTTTCTTTGGTTTGCCTGTTTCCTTTCCTGTTCTCTGTCTTCTAAGTCCAATATTCTCTCTTCTGCTTCACCCATTCTGCTTTTAAGACTCTCTAATATGTTTGTCATTTGATCTATTGAATTCTTCATTTCATTATGATTTCTCGTCACTATCACAGTTTCTTGTTTTACTAGTTGTTTCATTTCATTTTGATTCCTCCTTAATATTTCATTTTCACAGGAGAGATTTTCTATCTTGTCCATTAAGGATTTCTGTAGTTCAAGAATTTGTTTTTGAGAACTTCTTAATGTTCTTATCATTTTTTTGAGATCCGCTTCTTGCATTTCTTCTATCTCATCATCTTCATAATCTTGAATTGTGGTGTCATTTTCATTTGGGGGCGTCATAGTGTCTTCCTTGTTCTTGTTACCTCGGTTTTTGAGTTTGTTGTTTGGCATGTTGGAGATATTTGGTTTCTTCAATGTGGTAGTTTTTCTTGTTATACTATGGCTCTATATTAAGTGGACTGTCTGCTTTCCATGGAGCCTTAGAGGCTTGAGGATGAGTGTGGACTGAGAGCTCTGTTTGGTTCCTCAGGGTTGAGGGTGTGTCAAAGATGACACTCCCAGGTTAAGCGTGGTAAATCTCTCTCTCTTTCATTCTTTTTTTTTGTTGTTGTTTTGATTAAAAAGGGAAGTAATTCCACACAGCTGAGTGGCATTGGAGGTAGTTAGCAGGTGAATGATACACTCACAGGAGCCAGAGATTGGAAGCTCTTTCCCAAGGACCACACAGGGAATCTCTGCTGCCCTCATTGTGGGCTCCAATTCTCCTGCAGTCTCCCACTGGGTTGCCAAGGTTACCGAATTGTAGTGTCTCTGGAGAGTACTCACGTGAATTCCATGAGTTCTCTCCCTCACCGTCTCTTTTTTCACAGTCTCAGTTCACCAGCACCACACATTCACTAGGTCCTAATCTCCTGTTATTTTACCCCCCAAGAGTCAGGTTTTTCTGCTTGGCTGAGGTCGGGTGCAGACTTGAGTTTGCCCCACTTATGATGTATGTCCAAAATGGTGCCTGCTCTTTGTCTTGCTCACCTTTGAGAGGTGAACAGAGAGAGAGAAACTCGTGTCCGTATCGGTCACTTTTTTTTTCCTCTCTCTTCTAGTTAGCCTGGTGAACTTTTCCCCACGGGGTTTCAAGCCTCGTTCCCTCTAGTCTCTTTCCTCTTGCCCGCTGGTGTCTCAGGCTATTGAGGTTTGGCTCACCTCACATTCCAGCGCTGGTTTGTTGATTCTGCCGCTGGTGTCCCGAATCGTGGGCTCCCACGCTCTCCATGCAGGTCCACTGTGAATCACTAGTTACGGAAGAGTTTCCTCTGCTGTTTCTTCCCCTACTCTTCCTTGAACCTGCAGTATCTCCACTTCTATTAAACTGTCTCTTCCCGGATTATCAATGTGCTCCCTTTCTATTCTGCCATCTTGCCGCTCTCCCCGGATTCAGTGATTATAACACTATCTGGTAGGTCTTATGCTCCCTTACATTTTTGGAGTATGGTTAATGTGCGGCATGCTTATTGGTATGTAGTTGCACCTATCAATAAACTATGCTGAGCGCAAGTGTCTCTTGACTGGTTTTCCTTTCCTGTGCTAAAAGTTACCTATCATTTCTCCTCTTTTGGTAGTCGCCTCCTGAAGTTCTTTTTTTTAAGATTTCTTTTTTTTTAAAGATGTTGAAATGTGGTGGTGGGGGTCTTCCCTCTGCTGGTTCACTTCCCAAATGGCCACAGTGGCCTTATCTGGGTCAATCTGAAGCCAAGAGCTAGAAGCTTCCTCCAGGTTTCCCAGGCAGGTGCTGGGGCCCAAGCACTTGGGCCATCTTCCACTGCTTTCCCAGGCCATTAGCAGAGAGCTGGATGAGAAGAGGAATAATCTAGACTCGCAACAGTGCTCATGAGATTCCGGCACTGCAGGCAGCTTTACCCACTACACCACAGAGCCGGCCCTTGCCTCCTGAATTTCAAAGCAAATATCCTGCCAAACCTTCTCCTAATTGCAACATTGAAACCTCCAAAACCAAGTTTATTCCTGCCAAGTCTGGGGGTTGTAACCCAGGGCTATAGTGTTTATTTCAAACTCTTTCAGAGAATTCAATTCACTCTGCTCAATGAGGGTCAGATCCTGTCTGGCCCTCACCCAGAAATTCAGCCTGCACGTCTGGGATCTCTCCTGGTCCAGCCCCAGTCACACTCATCATCCAAGGGCAGCATTCCAGGAAACTTGCTTTGTCAAGCCTGCTTTGATGGTCACCCTCCTTATCTGTGTTACTCTTAAGTTCTTTATTTGTAGCATTCACTGTTTTTGTGCACAAGAAACTGAAAAATACTATGTGTAATTAAATACCAGTGTGACATATCTCTGTATACTGCATGGTTCTGGTAAGTAGGAATTATGTTTTCAAATACCCTTGTATGAGGGGTCTTCAACAAGTTCATAGAAAAATTGATATTATGAAAAAAAAATCATGCATATATTTTAATATTTTCAACACACAATTTACTTATTCAAAAGACAGACTGACAGAGACAAGAAAGGGAGAGATCTTCCATCCACTAGCTCACTCCCCAAATGACCATAACAGCCAGCACTGGGCCAGGCAGATGTCAGTAGCCTGGAATTCCATGTGGGTCTCCCACAGGGTTGGCAGGGGTCCAAGCACTTGGTCTATCTTCTGCTTTCCCTGGCACATTAGCAGGAAGCTGGATCAGGAGCAGAGTAGTTGGGACTTGAATCAGCACTCTGATATGGGAAGCAGACGTTGTAAGCAGCAGCTTAACCCACTGCCCAATGATGCCCTCCCTGGATTTCAACACTTACTACACTGAAATAAACGTATGTCTTAATTCCATTTTTCCAAGAACTTTTTGAAGTTCCCTCGTGCGCCTTGTAGAATACATTGCATGCTTTTGTTTTCAAAATTAAACCTGGATTGGATAGAAGAATGAAAGACCACATGATACAAAGGAATGAAGTCATCCCTAAGAGTTCATAAGGATTACCTAGCTTGGTGCATGATGATAAAGCGATTGTGATCATTTTCCACACTAAGAAATAAGAAATTGTAACACACATTAAAGGAATGAAGGTAGTTCTTGTTGTGTGTAAATGTAACCAAATAGACAATAGAACCATCTACACATTTTTTCAGGCTCATTTATACATATGCAGGATGCATAAGAAAATAACATAAGATATCCACCCCTGACTCTGCTGCCTTCAACAGGCTTCTGAGTTATTGGAATCTGAGATACGTACAAAAAAAAAAAAATGACAAGAGAGCACTGAAGTGCCGTGTGCAGGTTGCTGAAGCTCAGAGGATGAAATGATCACAGTGGATTGCACTGGTCTGAGGAAGGCAGGCTGAGGAAGGCTGAAAGGATTTAAATTAGAGGCTGAAGGGTATTCCAGCCAAGAGACATGCAGGTGAAATATGCATGTGTATCTATAGAACAATAGATATATCAGACTTTTTAAAGTGGGAAATTCAGCAACCTTGAGCTCCCAGATCTCAGTTTATGGGTCATGGACACTGCTGCTGCTATTTTCACTGCTCTACCATACTCAGGGACCCCATAGCACTCAAGCCCCTTGGTTACAGGTATATACATACTAACCTGAACCAGCTGGTTACCACTCCCATAGGTCATTTCTGCAGGCAAGATACTTATCTTACCATCTAGTATTTTTCTCATTGTCTTGCACAGTTGCCCCATTTGGAATTTTATTATCCATGTTTTTTCTGAGACTGCACTGAGAGAGACAACTTCAGTTCCCTTTGCTCCCTTCCTGGCCGCATCATTTGAAGCAGGTGGTATTTGCTGGTACTTGCTGGCTGTCCACTCCTAGGGTTGCTGTGTTTGTGCATGTATAAACCATGAGCTCTAAAATTCTACACAGAATCCCTCTATGGGGCCTAGAAATTCCTCCTCTCATGGAGCCCCAGGGCCTACCTGACCACCCCAGGGCTTCCTGAGGTGTGCATGCAAATTAGACCTACACAATGACAGCAGATGACACTTAATTTTTACTTAGGTTTGAGTACCTCTTAAAAAATAAATGCACATAACATCTAGAACCACCCCTAAGGGACTCATTTTGACTATCTCTTCATGGAAATAACAAATAGGGGTTAGAGCTGAATATTTTAAGAAACTATTCCGAGGAAGGTTTCTTGGGTTTATTTTTCCTCTCTCAAGGACATCACCATGCTCTGCATAATTGGGAAATTAGATATTATGAAAAGGGAGGGGAAAATGAACAATGAGGGCCACGAAATGCCAAGAGGGCAGCTGTAGAAGCAGCTAATGGCTGGGGTTGCTTCATGAGCTTGCATTGTGCAGGTGCAGTTCCCTTTCTAAGCAGAGGAATCCATATGTTATGCTGTGGAAAGACAAAACAAGCAGGTGAAGGCATTTGGGTGTTGGCAGCTCCTTTGGAAATATTTTAACTACTGCATTGTTTATTTCTTTTCCTTTCCAGGGATATCATCTTAGTATTAACACTTAGGTGGCACTGCTGAGGAACTTTCTGACCAACAAAATGGGTTCTAACAAGTAGAATCCTCCATCAAAACTGTGCCAGGAACAGACATTCAGGATTTCATGAAAATGCTCAACCAAGGAGGAATGAGATAATCTGGGAGGGCTGAGGTCAGAACAAAACCTCTGTGTGCTCCGCCAAGATTGTGCTGCTTCCTGTACCAGTCACAACAAGATGTGTGTTTCTAGTCAGCTTCTATTAACCAGTGTGGCTCTTTTCCAGAAAATTGGAAACATTTATAAGAAAAAAGAGGCTGCTGCAGAGTCTCAGCTACTTGAGGGGAAGCTTCAGCACATCAGGCAATCAGAGAGATGACAAATAAAGTAGAGTCCAAATCAGTTTGAGCCTAAGAGGTCTCAGGATGTAGCATGTTCTAGGCCATTTCCAAAGGTCATTAATCTTTATATAGAAATTGTAACTTTTAAGGGATAAATCACAGGGCCAGTGCTATGGCGTAGTAGGTTAGACCTCCACCTGTGGTGCCTACATCCCTGATGGGTGCTGGTTCATGCCTCAGCTGCTCCACTTCCAAACCAGCTCTCTGCTAATGCACCTGGAAAAGCAGTAGAAGATGGCCCAAGTGCTTGGGCCCCTGCACCTATGTGGGAGACCTGGAAGAAGCTCCTGGTTACTGGCTTCAGATTGGCTGAGCTCTAGCTGTTCTGGCCATTTGGTGAATGAATCAACGGATGGAAGACCTCTCTGTCTCTCCTTCTCTCTGTCTGTAACTCTGCCTCTAAAATAAATAAATAAATAAATAAATAAATACATCTTTTAAAAGGACAAATCCTATTGGCCCCACTTGTGGTCACTATTAGTGAATAGGATCCAGTGCCCTGGTAAAATGAAACAAATTTAAGCTGCTGTGAAGTGGGTTCTATCTTTTGGATGCACTTTACTCTTCAATGGTTCATATGCTTGGTCCTCAGTGTGGTGCTGTTGAGTTAGAACCTTTAAGAGGTGGTTATGAGGTAATTATGTCATTGTTGGCACTGTCCCTAGAAGGCATTAATAGTGATATTATAGAGTGAGCTAGTTCTCACAAGAGTGGGTTGTTATAAAATGAGGACACCTCACATGCTTGGCTCCTTCTGTACGAGACTGGTTCCATTTCCATTTCTCCACCATGTTGGAATCTTTCCAAGGAGCCAGCATCATGCTATTTGGATCCTCCAGCCACCAGGATTGTAAGCCAAATAAACCCTTCAGCCTCAGATATTCTGTTATGGACTAAGACAATAAGTCTTTAAGCTCTATTCCATGTCAGACTTGAGTAATCACAATTTTTAAATCAAAGGACCAGCAATCAGATATGAACTATGGACTCTTCTGTATGCAATGTTCTTTATATATGTCTATTTATTCAGTCTGTGAACTTCTCCAAATAGGAGTGTGTTTCATTTATCTCTGTAATCCCAGCCAGTGTCAGAGAGTCTGCCACATAAAAGAACCTCAGGAAATTTGTGTCAACTGAATAAATACATAAAATGAATGCTGGGAGAAAAAGATGCAGAGAACTTGTGGATATCTGGGGCTGCTGGAAACTATACACTGAGTTCCTAGGAACTACCTGATGCTAGATTGATCAGTTGAGTTACAGATTTGGTCTCTTTTGAATAAATTGGAAATAGTCTAGAATGGAATGTTTCCACAAATGGTAAATGTAATTTTTTCACCATAATTCTAAGTACTATTTTGCAAGCTTGTCAGTTTCAGATTCACTGTGAACTCTTTAGAAAATTAATTAGGTTTGTAAATGTCTAGGATGAAAGTGGTTGGTTAAACTTACTATTTGTTTTCTCCCTGTCTTATTCCAGGGGTATTTGAAAGAGCTTATATAAAGGAAAACAGTTACAAATTAATAATAGGGGTAATCTAATAAAGAAGAAAATGGATTTGTATGTTGAGGTAAGATGTTTTAAATTATTTGAAGGTAACATTTTTTCCTGGTGCTAACATTAGGGGACAATTCCTTCCATGAAATATTGAGTAGGGGTATTGAGTGACAAGCACTTCACACAGAAGTGATAGTCACAAGGTTAGTTATTTTTTATGGTCACATTTGCCAAGAGTTGAAAGCAAAGATTTAAAAATAATAATTCAGTAACAGCTATTCTCCAAAAACTAGTTTCTGGGCTCTAAAATGAAGGACAGTGGCAGGCATTTGGCACAGCAGTTAGGATGTCAATTTGGGATGCCTGTATCCCATATCCGAGTGCCTGGATGTAGTCCAAGCTCCACTTCTGATTCCAGCTTCCTGCTGATGTGCACCCTTGGAGGCAACCAGAGATGGCTCAAATACTTGGGACCCTGTCAGTCACATGAAAGACCCAGACTGCGTTCCAGGCTCCAGGCTTTGAACTGGTTTAACCCTGGCTATTGTGGCATTTGAGGAATGAGACATTGTATGGAAGACATCTCTCTCTCTCTCTCTCTCTCTCTCTCAAATAATAAATGAATAAATACATATTTAAAAAATTTAAATGATGTACAGGACTGCCCAGCAGCTAAGGTCCCAGGACTTGGAGTCAATCTTTTTTATAGCATAGTTTTGCTCTTCATTTACTGGCAAGGAAATCTTAAGCAAATTAACCTGCAAAAGATTTAGTTTCCCCAACCAAAAGAGTATAATAATTTCTTTCCTAGGGAAACTCTGTTTTTTCAGTGAGACAATATGTGAAAATTTCTTAGTATAGTGCCTGGCTAGTATAATTGCTCAAAAAGTGCCAGGTCTTAATATCTTTCTAGTGGTCTCCATTAACTCAGTTAATAGTTAGAATATTCAACATAGAGGAGATGTAATACATCATAGAAATGTTTGTCAACTTTTGCTTCAAAAATTGTACAAAAGGGACATATTATCGTTTATAATTTAAATTTACCTAGGATACATGACAGTATATTGAACAATGTTCTCCAAGCACAAACTCTTCCCTGATGGGACGCTGAAAGCAATTTATGGAAAATATTTCCAAGGCTAATTCTTATGAATAAACTTAGTACTTCAAGATATAGAAATATAATTTATTTGTGGTCAAATGGCCTTAGACTAATAAGTGTCCTTGCATAACACTGAACAAACATCTCTCCAAGTCTCTTTTTTCACTGGGAAATTTCCAGCAATGGAAGAAAAACACAGTGCAATATTCTATGAACATCTCTCATCCTCACCTTTATTGACTCCAATTTTCTTGAAGAGTTTTATTTCATTTTAAAGGAATCAACTTAAATTAATAGCAAACATGTCTGTTCTGGGTTGCATCTCATTTTTGTTAAATTGGGTTTATCTTCAGATTTGCTGGTAGTCTTGTAAAGAGCTCTAATGTCTATTTGTTGTCATGGCCACTGGGTTGGTGTTTTTTGTAGGTTATTATATTGTATTTCATCGAATCCGTGATGCCACTGATGGTAAGACATGCCATTATTTTATATAACAGTAAAATGCTGCCATTTAAACAAAGCATAAATTTTTCTTTTCACTTGGAATTTCTATTGGCACTATTTTAAAGAGCTTCTATTAGACTCAGGTAGATACAAATTTTTATCATATATCACACCTGTGCATTCAGATAAAGGGGAATGTGAATGAAATAAATTGATTATTGTATGAATTCACATTTTCAGTCTTTTTCTTTTGAATCACTTCCTGGCTCAGTCCATGTTTTCTTCTTTACTAGTAATGCCTTCTGTGCTAGCTAAACATGTTGGTGATGCAAAAGTCAAAAAAAGAGTGCTCTTCTATTTCAAGTTTTCTTCCAAAGTATTACACACATTCTGTAAGTTTTTATTTGACCATACAATGTCAGTGGGAGATTTGCAGACAACTAGGAACTTATATTCCTTCATCAAATAGTCTTTAAGTGACCTGTTGCTTGAAAAGTCAAAGGGCTGTAGCTGTCCAGTTATATCACCAGGGGCACCATGGGCAGATAATGACAACTACATCATGCACTCTGCCTGTCTGGTAGCGATTGCAAGATGCCATTGATTATAGGATATATCCCAATTTCAGAGATATTAAAATATGGAACATTGTGTTTTAGTGAAAATAATATATAATCATACATGATAGTTTCTAATATGCATTTGAATAATTAAATAGTGTATGTTGAATAATATATTAAAATAATTTATCTTAAGCATCCTATTTCTAATATTAGCCTGTAAATATCTCAGCATCAAGGTGCACATCATTCAATGTGGCTCACCAGCCTACTGCACAAAACAACTGTATACACAAAAATACTCAATGTATGACGAATAGTGGTGCCTTGATGTCTTTCTGATTTTCCACCTTTGTTTTTCACTGAAAGGCAGAGAGCAATTTGCTGTATTAAAGGACTGGAGTTGAGGAAGCTGTTGTGCTTTTAGCTTAAGTCCTTCAAACACCACAAATCACACAGAAACTTCTGTTTTTTTTGGCTTGAGCACCTCCACCAAATCTTACAGTAAAACATGAGGATTTTATTCCAAATACAGCCAGCTGGTAATAAAAATTCTTGGCTTGTTTTTCAGAGACCTCTATTCTCTGCAACCTTGGTGATATTATCTCTTCTTTTTCTTCCTTTTTTAGTATTCTTCTATTGTGTTGTTTTCCTTCATATGTCTTTCAATCATTGTATAATATTATTACCTAGAAGAATACATATCACTGGAATTCTACCCTATCAAAGGAGAAACCCATATTTGTCAAGGTCACATCATACTTATCTTTTATCACATTTAGTTTTTCTTACTAACATAAATGAATCTTGTTGGTGCTTGCTCACCATTTTTGGCACAAGAGTGGAAAAATATATTATAATATTATCAGAGGAACCCAAATGACAATGACAAAAATTTCATAAACTTATAATGGAAAATCAGGAGATTTTTGGTTTGTCCATTGAGTATTCAACCATTTAACAAATAGTTATTAAGCACCTTGTATGTGCCAGGCACACTACCCTAAAATTGAAATTGAACATGGCTGGTGCTGTGGCTCAATAGGCTAATCCTCCACCTGTGGTGCCAGCGCAGCGGGTTCTCGTCCCAGTCGGGGCGCCGGATTCTGTCCCGGTTGCTGCTCTTCCATTCCAGCTCTCTGCTGTGGCCAGGGAGTGCAGTGGAGGATGGCCCAAAGTGCTTGGGCCCTGCACCCACATGGGAGACCAGGAGAAGCACCTGGCTCCTGGCTTCGGATCAGCATGGTGCACCGGCCGCAGCGCACTGGCCGCAGCGGCCATTGGAGGGTGAATGGAGGGTGAACCAACGGCAAAAAAGAAGACCTTTCTCTCTGTCTATCTCTCTCACTGTCCACGCTGCCTGTCAAAAAAAAAAAAAAAGAAATTGAACTTATGGCCACTCCCCACTATCTTCCAATAGAGAAAATAGATACAATTTATCCCTCTTCCAGATTCTCCTATTATACTGAATGCCACCTTTACCAACAGTGTCACAAGAAACAAACACAAAAGTAGAAATGATACCTCTGTTTTCTCAAGCCAATTTCTTTTCTATCACCAAGTCCTGTTGATTTTGCCCTTTTAACATCTTCTAGCTCTACCCACTTTACCACCACCACCATTTTCCTAGACCAAACCACTATCATATTTTGTATGAACTGTTCAATGCTGACCCACTTCCAACCTTTCACCGTGCACTCAGGATGGACACAAACGTGATCATGCCTTTTTAAAAATTCTCTGTTCTGTCCCTAGCACCTGTAAGGCTACTTGGCAATAATAAGCACTGTATATATTTGCTAAGTGTGTAAATGAATGATTTCTGTTCCCTTAAAACATTGAAGACAAATATCTTTGACATCATCTATATGATATATAGCTTGCCCTTGCTTAGTACTCTAGTATCATCTATCATCAGTGTCTCTCTCAAACTCTTACTCTTCGTGCCCCAACCATATTGGGCTCCTTTAAGCTTCTCTAACAAATTTGGTTCCTTCTCACCACAGGGTCTTTGCACATACCTACCCTATGGTCCAGGTTTGTAGTCCTCCTTCACTTAATGACCGCCTACACTGTCTTTAACTCTTAGGCCACATGCTGCCTTCTCAGAAAAGCACTCCCCAACCCCCGTCCCACTTCCTGCTCTTTCAGGTTGTACAGTATTCTCAGTCGTTTACTGAAGAGACCTAGCCCCATTTCTTTTATAGCACCTTTCTCTGTGTGGAATGTATTCATCAGCGTGGTCAGTTGACTAATGTCTGACATCTTGTTTAAGTGAGAAGTTTCAAGAGAGCAGGGAAGATGTCTTCTTTTGCTCACTAGCACCTGGCACTTTGCCTGGTCTGTAACTGGCATGCCATGAAAGTTTACTAAATGAAGACAAATTCTTCATTGAGAAATTAATTATTAATTATAACCTAAATGCATGACTATTTTATAAGCTCTCAAAATATCATTGAAAATAAAATCACAATTTGGTCACAATTATGGTATCTTCTACCTTTGCCATCACTCCTTTCCCTTCAGCAATCTACTCTAATAGGTGTTTTTTTTTAATTGAGCTGTTCATCACTTAGGAAAGACAGTAATGAACGTCTTCATTTAGAACACAAGCTATGAACAGACTAAATTCTGATTTCTATGTTTATGGAGTCAAAGCTTTAGAAGTTTGTCATCTACAACTGTTATCAGGTAGCAAAACACTTTTAATTGGCATTTCAGAACCTAAGAGAAAATGAACTGAATAAAAAAGCAAATAGAATCAGCCATGAAGTTAAAGGGTTTGAATTTTCACTCTGCCAAGCGTCTGAGAGGGAATTCTTTAATTCAGCCAATGAGTCAACAAGTCAGCCTAATTCTCCAAATCTGGTTATTTTCCTTTGCAAAATGTATTTTTTTCTCTCTACCACAAAAGCATATTTGCAGAAAGCGTTGGCTATGAAATTCTCTTTGCCACAGTTATTGAAAAAAAGTATAAAGACCTAGATAATAATTAGGCAATCGATGTTCTCAAACAAGATTAAGATTCTATTCCCACTCAAAGTTATCCTTTGTTCACTGAGCTATGAAAACTGCCTTCACCCAAATGGGAATCATATTTAAGAACTTGTAAAATTTCTCTAACACAAATTCTGAAAACCTAGGATAATTTTAGTCACTCAGTGCTATGTTCTTGCTTAAAATATTTGGAATTAGTAAATATTATTTTACCATTTTTCAGAATTGAAAACCCATATTTATTCCAACCCTATATTTGTATCAAATTAAGAAGTTGTTTTCTTTTTTTTTTATTTGTCAGGTAGAGTTAGTAGACAGTGAGAGAGAGACAGAGAGAAAGGTCTTCCTTCCTTCCTCCCCAAATGGCCGCCACGGCAGGCGCTGTGCTGATCCGGAGCCAGGAGCCAGGTGCTTCCTCCTGGTCTCCCACACAGGTGCGGGAGCCCAAGCACTTGGGCCATCCTCCACTGCTTTCCTGGGTCACAGCAGAGAGCTGGACTGGAAGAGGAGCAACAGGGACTAGAACCGGCACCCATATGGGATGCCAGCGCCACAGGTGGAGGATTAGCCAAGCGAGCCATGGCGCTGGCCCCAAAGATGTTTTCTTACATCAAGGAAAAGAACTATGTATTTATCTTGGTTAGCATCTCAGATAATCAGTATACTATGTACTGAGTATTGCCATATCACTTTATAGTTTACAACATGAATTGCCTGATAGGATCTTCAGAATAATCCTATGAAGATAGTATTTTTATTCTTATCCTCTCCTGGTATTCCCACAGAGCAAAACTGAATGCTGTCCATCAATGTCAGACAGTAAATGGTGGAGCTGGTATTTCATGCATGTTGTATTAGTCAGCTATTTGCAGTAACTTTATAAAGAAAAAAGGTTTACTTAACTCACAGTTTTGGAGGTTCAAGTCCAAGCTCAGGCAGCTGCATTTTGTTGGACCTCTGTGGGAAGTTGGTGAATGGCAGTAGCCAAGCACATGTGGCCAGCTAGGAAGCAGAGAGAGAAGATGGGCCTGACTCAGGCTTCTATAAGAGAACGTTCTTGTGAGAATTACATTGTGAGGACATGCCTCCAAAGACTTAAGGACTTTCCTTCTGCTAGACCCACCTTCTTAACACCATAATTAGATTAGTAACAATTACTTATTGCTTTGAGCCTTAAACGTCTGCATGATTTGGGGGACCAAATTATATTCAAACTATAGCTCATCTTCAGATTCCATGCTCTTTTGTTGTATAGCATACTAAAGAGAAAAACTCTCAATAGGTTAAGTTACTGGAAGGTTAAATTGTCAAAGTATCTAGTATCTCTAAGTTCCAATAAGGAGAATCTGAGGGGATGATGGTGATTCCCAAGTGTTTTCACAGTGACTAGGAGCTGTTCTTGTTCCTTCTGACTCCAAAATGAGAAGAAATGGGACTCCGCTAACTAAAGAACAAAAGTCAAGATCTATTCATGTATTGGCCTCCAAATATAAGCAAAACACTGTCCAAGGGGCAGGGAATACAAAGATGGACAAGGTATGGTAATTGCACCTGAAGGCCTTACATGCCTTTGGGAGAGATGAACACATATACAGGTAGCCATAAAGAAGGGACAGATACAGTGACGAAAATCATGCATAATGGCTGTGGGAACACCAATAAAACCTGCAGTATTTAAGAGAGATGTCCTGACTCAAGATAGTCCCAGAGTCCAACTTAGACATATTATCATGATGCTTTTGGAGTATTTGCTCTGTGGTGATTAAGAGGAATTTTATTCCCTATTTTTGTATCTGCAGCAGCTGTAAATGGTTGGTACTCAGAACATTAGTTTGGTTATCATACTGAACCTCCAGACCGTAGACTCATGAAATGCTGGTACTCTCTCTAGGGAACAAATATGGCTCTCACGATGAATGTCTTTTCAGTTTCTCAGTTGGTCTGATCTTTCTTACCATGAAATATTTTCAAGTACTGATATATTAAGGAAATCTGTGAAGTGTCCTTCTATTAAGACTTTGGACCACAGATTCTATCCTTTTTAGAATGGTGATCCTACCTGAGAGAGAAGCATTCAAGGTTTCCTCCAGTCCTATGATCTTTTGACTCTTGTTCCAGATGTTCTTGCTTACAAGAAAATGTGTTTTGTGTGCCGATGCGTGTCCCTTACATTGATTGGCCTCTACATTGTTATTACAGTTGATAGCACCATCAATCAAATGACCTCTAATTTTATTAGTTGCCAAATTTTGTTAATTCTACCTCAAAACTGATTCTTCATTCTTTTTTCTTTTTAAATTAATACTACCTTGTCATCATCTCTTGCCTAGACTTTTGCATTAACATTTTAATCCCACATTCACAGAGCTTCTAAAGTGATCTGGAGACTTTAGTTTTCAAAAATATTCAATGGCTCTCTGTAGCTAATGGGATAAATTCAATGCCCTTTAGCATGGTTTACCAGATGTTTATGCCCTGAAAAGTGGATTGGTGTGGAATGAATTACAGTGTATTATTTGTAAACAGAACAGTCACAGCCTATGATCAATTACTTATTTCAATAAATTGAAGTAATTTTATAAAAACGCTGCTGTGATATCCTACTTTCTTACTCCCAAAACAGAGTTACAAAACAGGGTTATAAAACAGAGTTACAAAACTTCTGTGTGCGGATGCTGAAAAGACTGTCTTGTTGAAAACAAAATAGTGCTCTCTCAGAGAAAGTGGGAGCTATCAGAATAGCAGTTTTTTCCACTGATGGAAAGCCGCTGCTGCACTCTCTGATGGTGATGGAGAAATGTGCTGAAACGTTAACTGCTGAAAACTTTAAAGATATTGCCTCATTCAAAATATTATGGGGAGCCTGCTGTGTTGACTTAACTTGTGTGTGTGTGTGTGTGTGTGTGTGTGAGAGAGAGAGAGAGAGAGAGAGAGAGAGTTCTTTCACACTCTACTAAAAAAATCATTGTTTCCATGTGCAACATTAAGGGAGCTTTGAATTGTTGTCTAAGCAATCTGGCACATCATAGTGAATCATTCACATTCTTCTGCCTTTCCTACCAGCCTGGTTTCCCTTTAAATACTAAAGAGCATGTTTGAATAAAAAGGGGAAAGTCCTAGTGAGTCAGAAAAAAAAATTGATTAAATTCAAACCTCTCAGTTTTGAAGTTGAAATCTGTCTGGCACACAAGTTAGGGCTTAATTCAGAGGGGATACTGAAATAGCTTGGATTTTGAAAAGTGAGTTATTAAAGTTTTCTTCTGAAGAATATCTGCTACTTCTTTTCACTTCTATGCCTTGACTTCTGTTTCTTTATTGTATCAGGGTAATAGGAAAAGCCCAGTGAAGGGTAAAATCAGTTAATACAGTTCTGAAAATTGTAAAAACAAATGTAGTCTCTTCATGTCTACTCAGTTGGAAGTGTCTGGCTAGATGACTGAGATCTGAGTTCAAATTCTGGTTCTTCCTTGACTAGAGCTGATTCACTCATGCGATAAAGGGGTTCTGTCTTGGTGTGTGTTTTGTCTCTCAAGCTCTCTGGCTCCGTGAACTCTTTCCATAATCCTAATAAGGATCTGGATGGTTATTGATGGAGTTTCTTGTCTTGCTGGCCTCATGCACAAATACATAGAACAGAGGGGGATACAAGCAGGAGAAAAGACTATAGAATTGCAAGTTGGCCTACTTCTGGTCCTCCCAACTGTCTCCCTAAAGAGACATGCTCCCTTCAACCATGCTCCCCCCATGACTCAGTAGAGTTTCAGGCCTAGGTCTGACCTTGCACATTTAAGGGAAACAACCTGAAGCTTTAGTTTAGTGTCAGGTGAAGGGTATCATAATACTGGTGAGGAGGGGCAGAGGTTTGTGTGAGGTGCTACGTGTGTTCAAAAGTAGAACACAGTTAGCACAGAATGTGGAGCAGAACTTGAGATGGTAATGGATGGAAAACAAACTTGTGCTGAGCCTAGCAATTACCATGTACCGAATCCTTACTCAGTGCTGGGATCTACTCCAGATGCTTTAAATGGGTTAAATGATTGAATCTCTCAATAACACTGTGAGCTAAGTAATATTAATTACATAACACCTAGGATGAAATGGGCTAACAGCAACTAAATACCTTGATTGCTTAGGGCATCATCATTTGTAAGTGGCAGAAATAGGGTTCAAACTCTGGACTGTAGGATTGTATTCTTAACCATTCTGCCTTAGAGATCTTACATGGCCATGATCTGCTTTTTTTTTTTCTTTATTCAAAATTGTGATGATAACAGATGTTGCTGAAAACAAACGGGATTTGGAAATAATTCATCAGAACCTTGTTTTTTGCCACTGGAGATATAAATATGCAAATATTGGAAAGAACCAAGGAAAAATCTATAGAGTATATGTGTAAATGTGGTTGTGAGCAGAGACTGGATGCTCCCAGGTGTGAGTTGTTGGAATCCATCAACCTTATGATACTAAACTATGATTATTTTCACCCAGCCAGAAGCTCCTAGCTCTTCCTATGAACTCATCTATTCACTTATTTATTTGTTAACTTACTTGTACATTCATGTATTCAACAAATATTTACTGAGTGCCTACTAGATGTCAGACTCTATCCCAGGTGCTGGGGATACATCTGTTAACAAATAGCCAGATATCTTTTCAACCATGAGGCTCAAATTCTAGTAGAGAGAGACAGAAATAAATTCAGAAAATAAAGAATACACTTTAAAACAAGTGCTACTGAGAAAAAATAAAAGAGGAAAATCCTGACTGGGTGTTGCCATCTTAAACAGGATAGACAGGGAAAGCCTCACTGGAATAGGTGAAAAGGTGGCAGTTGGACAAAACTGAAAGGCAGCAAGATCCATGTGCATATCTGAGGAAGACAATTGCAGCTCCTTCACCATGATCTTCACGCCCTCCTTGTTGCCTGTGGTTCAGCCATCCTGACTTTGAGTTGGAAGACCACATTAAGCTCAGGTCCTCAAAAAGGCCTTTTACCCATTTGCTGTCTTCTCTGCCTGAGTGCCTATCCCACCTCCTTTTCCAAATCCTAAACATCACATGGCGTTATAGAGTAAGCATTTATATTTGAGCCTGGAGTCCAGGAGATATAGAAATTTCAGGACTCTGGATCATCTGTAAGGTATTTAAAGCCACACGAATGGGTCAGTTACAGTTACCAAAAAGTGCATTGTTCTAAAGAAGAGAAGAGGTCCACCGTCATTTCGAAGTGGTGACGAAGGAAGGAGAAATGAAATAAGTAGAGGATAAACAGTCGGTTTGATAGAGGGAAAACTTGGGATGTATGATCTCCTGGAAGCCAAGCAAGAACACTGTTTCAATAATGAGGCAATGAGCATCTGTGTCATGCTCTGGAATGGGTGAAGTAAGATAAAAACAGAGAATTGATCATTGGCTTAATTAGTGTGGAAATCATTGGTGATTTGAGAATAGTTTATGTGGGGCTGTGTATAGGGAAGTCTGATTGGCGTGTGCTTGAGGGTGAGAAGAAAGGAATTAATGATAGTTAAAATGGAATAATAGATGGAAGGGTAAGTAAGGTCAAGAGGTTTTTTTTTGATGATGCATATGTGAATATCAGCTGATGTAAATGGAAAATATCCAGAATAAGTGATGATATAGCACAGAGAGGGGAGAATCCCCAGAACAAGGTCTTTGCATTGGTGAGAGAATAAGGGACCTAGTTTACAAGTTGATGCTTTGTTCTTAGCTAAAATTATGACCAATCCATCCTTAGTAGCAGAAGAAAATATTGAGCATACGGTATAAATGTTAATAGGCAGGTAAATGTGTTGGTGGCAGCTTATTGAAGTGTTCTATTGATTTCTTCTATTTAATCGATGAAACAAGCATCAAGGTCAGCTGAGACTACAGGGAAGAAAGTGTTGCATGGTTGAAAATTGTAGAAAATATGCAGAAGAGTTCTATGAGAGAGCAGTAGAAAGAATAGACCAGAGAAATATAATGTGTTTACCAGGCAGCACTAAGGACCTTATGAGGTCAATACTCATAAATTTAGCATTAATATGTTTTTCTCTAGCCTCATTCTGATATACATGTAGAACCATAGAATAAGTGGAAACCTGGATTTAAGCATAGTTGGCTTTTGCCATAGGAGAATGATGTTTTAAGAAAGGAGAAAAGAAGTTTTCTTTGTATACATGGTGGTGACTATTATTCTCCATAAATTTTTGAAAGAAAAAAGAGTCATTTATTTGAAAGGCAAAGCAACAGAGAGAGATAAAGGGAAGAAAAAGACAGAGGAGAGGGAGGGAAGGAAGGAAAGAGGGAGGGAGGGTGAAGGAGAGGGAGAGGGAGAGAGTGAGGGTGAAAAGGAGAGGGAGAGGGAGAGAGTGAGGGTGAAGGAGAGGGAGAGGGAGAGAGAGCATCTTCCTCTTCCTCCCCAGTTGGCCCCACTAGCTAGGGCTGTCATGTTGAAGCCAGGAGCTAGGAACTCCTTCCTGGTCTCTTATATGGGTAGCAGGTGCTCATCTTCCTCCACCTTCCCTAGCACATTAGCAGGAAGCTGGATCAGAAGCATAGTAGCTGGGACTCCAACTAGCACTCCAGTATTGGATGCCAGCATCATCGCAAGCAGCAGCTTAACCCATTGATCTAAAACTCCTGCCCCTGCTCATGGTTTTTTTTTTAACTGCATAATTAGGGAAGTAGTGACACTTAGGGGGTCAGAGACCGTGCAAAAATGAATTGTAAGTCTCAGTAGGATTAAAGACTTAAGGGACTCAAGTTACTCAAGGAAGTAAATTGGAAACAGAAGCAGTGGTTGGAGATCAGGATGCATTACTTGAAATTCCAAAAGCATACAGTTATATGTAATGACAGAATCTACATGTCATCACTTTTGTTCTCTTTCACCAGAAAAGGCAGTGCTGTTTCCTCTAGCCAAGAAGAAATGGATTTTTAAAGCACCAGGAACCTATGAAAACTTGTCGATTGGGGCTTGTTAGTGACCTTAAATTATCGGAGTCTCTGTCTTACTTCTAAAAGGGATTGATAATATTACCACTTCACTGGATTAATGCAAGGATTACAAATAATTTATGCAAAATTTCTGACACATCCACACCCTATTTGAGTGTCTACTGTTACTGTTTGTTATTGTTTTTATCCTTCTCTCATACAGAACAGGCTCATGGCATTTCTTACTTAGAGCCTACTGTCAAGAGTTTTGCAGGGAGCAGATATGAGTCTTGCTGAACCAGAAAGGCCTGTGAGGTTATGGAGGGAAATGCTAGGGTTTTTTTTCCCAGCCTTCTTGTACTCATCCTTTTCACCCTGTGTTTGTGACTTTAGAGTGACATGGTGAGAAGTGCAACAACATAGTGTTTTATAAGAACTGATCTCATGAGAAGGTTCAAGCACAAATTGTTGACATTGAGACAGACCCAAAAGTCAGCCAATAGCAAAACCTCCCCCACCATTCCAGGGAGCTTGATATATTGCTTACTAATTATCCTACCCTTGTCTCCAAGAGATACAAATGACAGGCACTGAGAGTCTGGGAGATGTGGAGCTATGCAGATAACCTACTCCAGGCTCAACTCCAGTTACCCTTGAAAGGGCTCTGAGAAGGGAATGACTGCCTCGGAGTGACAGCTTTAGCCAGTTTCCTGCCCCTTTCTTCTGTCTCGGGATTCTCTTCCTGTGGTGGAAAGAAAAAGGAGAAGGATGGTGTTAGGTTGGTCCTGAGCACCAGGAGGAACAGAGTGGGAGGAGAAACCAACACTGCTGACTGCAGCTGACAGAAAATTGTTCATATACCGATCAGATCACTCCCAGACCTCCTGTTTTCCCTTCTCTACCACAACCCCATGGGTGGGGCAATCTGACCATCTGGCAGTTTCTACCATCTCCTGAGTACCAGTCAGATTCCTTTGGACATTTTATTTTGAGCTCCTGGACTGCTCATTGAACAGGATCAGGTAGGGACATAAATTTTGAGTTTCTAATAACAGCTGTGTGACCATGTCATTTTTCCCTCATTGGCCTCAATTTGGGGCAGTAGCTGGGCTAAATACCAAGAATGTTCTGCTTCAGGATTCTATGGTACCACAGAAACCCAAAAACTGAGTGGTGCAAATAATCTAATGTGATCACTTGAAGTACAAGTTTGAAGACAAACATTTGAAAACTATCTGGTTGCCCACTTATCATGAGTGACCACTGCGGAATAATATGGATAAAATGTAAAACATTGACTTTATCTGCTTTTCCAGAGCCATGGCTTTCTTATTTATATAATACTTTAGTGTTTTTCTTGAAGAAGACTAGATTACAAAAATATTTACATTATCTAAAAATATTTACATTAACTAAAAATATAATTTAAAATTTACATTTTACATTTTTCTTGGGAATTATGCTTCACTAAATTGAAAAATCTCTACCCTTGTGTGATAATATTTTTCCTCACTGGTTATTTGAGGAAATTATTTGCTTACTTTAAAAGTTGCTATAATCCTTAACTTTTTTGAGGAGTGAAGGGTGTGAGTAAGCTTTCCTAAAAGTATTTGTCAAATAGGGATTTTTGCTTAATCAAACTATTAATGAATCACATTGATGGATGGTAAAAATATTATTTTAAGAGCAATGAACCACTTGTACACATCAACTGTGGTCAATGTCATATGACCATGTCAAAGTGAGGAGAAGCATGAGGGGCCTACCTGGCTGGTGATGTGAATCCTTTTTTACTTAAGCTTCTTTCCTGGATGTTGATCTCACTTGGTATAACAGAAAATCCCTATGGGCTGTCTTAGATCCTTGCCGCTTCATTGAATTCCAGGGCTACTTAGTCTGCCCTGGTCACTGTGTTAGTATCTCTTGGTTCCTTCTATCACTTTTAGACTTAAATACGGCTCTACACAATCAAACCCAGGATCTGGCTACCCTCACTGTTACAGAAGGGGCCATATAATGCACCCCAGAATTGGAAGGATATTAATTACTTCCAGTGGAGTTAGAAGATAGGAAGAAACTGGATAAGGAATTCTCCCTTTGGCACTCCTTTCAGCTGTACTCTTTAGAGATGGGAAAATGCTCAAATGCTCAGCTATTTGCATTTCTAAAGTGAGTTTCATGGGTAGATGTTTGCACTAATGGTTAAGCTGCTGGCTAAGACATCAGCATCCCAAATTGGAGTGTGACTGGATTTGAGTCTCAGTACAAGGTACTGACTCCAGCTTCTTGCTAATGCAGACCCTGGAAGGTAACAATAATCATTCAAGTAATTGGGCTCCTGTTACTCATGAGGGAGACCTGGACTGGGTTCCTGGCTCCCAGTTTCAGACTGGCCCAGCCTGGGCTATTATAAGTATTTGGGGGAATGAGTCAGTGAATGGAATCTCTCCCTCCACCTCCCTCAAATAAATAATTAAATTTTTTTCAAAAACAAGATTTTAGCCTCAAAAGTCTCTCTCTGACTAAAAGAACTATAATATTCCATATCTCCCTTGGTAATGGGAAAGGTAAGGAATAGGTTTGGGAGATCCTTTCATCTATCTTTGGGTAGATGGAGCCCTTTTGGTGGCTCTAATTCCACCAGCATCTCTCAGACATTTTCCTTTAAAGGTATGCCCTATACATGGATGGACTAGGTTGTGATTCTCCCCTACTTCTGAGAAGGGGCATTTTCACCATCTACATCAATTGGCTGTTCCTTATTCCAACCTAACATTCTGCCTCTCTTGATAGGAAGATGTTCTCCTTGGACATGGCTATCTCAGTTAAGGATGCAACACATTGGCACAGCAAGCTGGGAATGGTAGGAGCAGCATACCTTCACATTATGTTGTCAGACCTAGCCACATGATCTGCTTTGACCAATGAATTGTTAGCATAAATTATATGAATCATCATTGGCAGAAGTTCCTTCTGCCATGATGACTGGCAACATCCTCTAATAGTGACTGCTCCGTCAGCTTGAGACTCAAAGTGAGGATGATGGCCTTGCAGGGAGGATACCAAGCCAACCTTCTAGAATTGCTGCAAAAGTGAAAAATCAATCTTTAGGCTATTGAGACTCGGGAATGACTTGTTTCTGTGGTGTACCCTAGCATATCCTGATTGACTCAGGATATTCTTCTATTGACTATAAGATTGTGTAAGCTACCAGAAACCAAAGAGGTACTGGTGATACAACCCTCTTCTGCTTCTTTAATTTCAAGATAAAGTGATATGGTTACAAAGTCTGTTATGCCTTTAGCTTCTCTCCCCACCCCTTCCATCATTCCTTTTCCACCTTGCTACTATGCCTCTTTGCCCATCATGTTTGGGTATTAAGACTCTATCTTTCCAGGCCGGCGCCGTGGCTCAGTAGGCTAATCCTCCGCCTTGCGGCGCCGGCACACCGGGTTCTAGTCCCAGTCAGGGCACCGATCCTGTCCCGGTTGCCCCTCTTCCAGGCCAGCTCTCTGCTGTGGCCAGGGAGTGCAGTGGAGGATGGCCCAAGTTCTTGGGCCCTGCACCCCATGGGAGACCAGGAGAAGCACCTTGCTCCTGCCATCGGAACAGCACGGTGCGCTGGCCGCAGCGCGCCTACCGGGGTGGCCATCGGAGGGTGAACCAACGGCAAAAAGGAAGACCTTTCTCTCTGTCTCCCTCTACTGTCCACTCTGCCTGTCCAAAAAAAAAAAAAAGACTCTATCTTTCCTTGTGTGCAAAAAGATCACTCATGCTCACCCCCAATAATCTGCAAAATCACATATTATCTCTTTCATTGTACACATCCAGGCTTTTTTTTCATTTGTTAAACTTTTATTTAATGAATATAAATTTCCAAAGTACAGCTTATGGGTTACAATGGCTTCCCCCTCCCATAACTTCCCTGCTACCCGCAACCCTCCCCTTTCCCGCTCCCTCTCCCCTTCCATTCACATAAAGATTCATTTTCAATTCTCTTTATATACAGAAGATCAGTTTAGTATATATTAGGTAAAGATTTCAACAGTTTGCCCCCATATAGCAACACAAAGTGAAAAAAATACTGTTGGAGTACTAGTTATAGCATTAAATAACAGTGTACAGCACATTAAAGACAGAGATCCTACATAATATTTTTTTAAAAATTAATTAATTTTCTATGCCATTTCCAATTTAACACCAAGTTTTTTTTTTCATTTCCAATTATCTTCATATACAGAAGATCGATTCAGTATATAATTAGTAAAGATCTCATCAGTTTGTACCCACGCAGAAACACAAAGTGTAAAAATACTGTTTCAGTACTAGTTATAGCATCACTGCACATTAGACAACACATTAAGGACAGATCCCACATGGGATGTAAGTACACAGTGACTCCTGTTGCTGACTTAACAATTTGACACTCCTGTTCATGGCGTCAGTAATCTCCCTAGGCTCTAGTCATGAGTTGCCAGGGCTATGGAAGCCTTTAGGGTTCGCTGACTTTGATCTTATTCCGATAGGGTCATAGTCAAAGTGGAAGTTCTCACCTCCCTTCAGAAAAAGGTACCTCCTTCTTTGATGGCCCTGTTCTTTCCACTGGGATCTCACTCACAGAGATCTTTTATTTAGGTCTTCTTTTTTTTTTCTTTTCCATGGTATCTTGGCTTTCCATGCCTACAATACTCTCATGGGATCTTCAGCCAGATCCGAATGCCTTAAGGGCTGATTCTGAGGCCAGAGTGTTGTTTAGGACATCTGCCATTCTATGAGTCTGCTGTGTATCCCGCTTCCCATGTTGGATCCTTCTCTCCCTTTTTGATTCTATCAGTTAGTATTAGCAGACACTTGTCTTGTTTGTGTGATCCCTTTGACTCTTAGATCTATCAGTGTGATCAATTGTGAACTGAAATTGATCACTTGGACTAGTGAGATGGCATTGGTACATGCCACCTTGATGGGATTGTATTGGAATCCCCTGGCACATTTCTAACTCTACCATTTTGGGGCAAGTCTGATTGAGCATGTCCCAAATTGTACATCTCCTCCCTCTCTTTTTCCACTCTTAAATTTAACAGGGATCACTTTTCAGTTAAAATTTAAGCACCTAAGAATAATTGTGTGTTAATTACTGAGTTCAACCAATAGTACTAGAACAACAACAACAAATACTAAAAAGGATAAAGTATTACATTGTACATCTAGAGTCAGGACAAGAGCTGATCAGGTCATTGTTTCTTATAGTGTCCATTTCACTTCCACAGGTTTCCCCTTTGGTGCTCAGTTGTCACTGATCAGGGAAAACAAATGATATTTGTCTCTTTGGGACAGGCTTAATTCACTCAGCATGATATTTTCCAGATTCCTCCATCTTGTTGCAAATGACTGGGTTTCATTTTTTCTTACTGCTGTATAGTATTCTATGGAGTACATGTCCCATAATTTCTTTATCCAGTCTACTGTTGATGGGCTTTTTAAAAACACAGATTACTCAACCAACGATATTCTTAGTTCCGGTGCATAATAAAAAATAGAAAGCCCAATGTGTCTTCTGTCTATGACCATAAAAACAGACAACCAATGATATATTTTATCATAATAAAAAAAAATTACACTGTGATTCATGTCCCTAATGCAGTGTCATTATTCTGTGGCTATGCTGACTGTAGGAGAGTTGTTTATAGTCACAGACAGAGCGTCAGACAGAGACCCAAGAGTTATTCCAAGAATGGTGACAAGAACAGTATGTGTTAGAAGAAGCTGCCCAGCTGGAAGGAGGATTGTGTGAAGTAGAAGTAACCTAAATATTCTGTCTATTATCTTCTGTGCTTTCTTTTCTCCAGGGAGAATTTCTTTGGTCTGCTCCTTATTGGAGCAGGCCATTCCTTCACATTCCATGCTTTCATGGTGATTTTTCTTAAACATCTAAATTTGCAATCAAATCTTTCTCCACAGATCCCAATGGGATTTCCACAGGGGAAAGTGTACACATAGTTTGAGAGTACTTGGGCCAGGATGTGTTGATCTAGACCATCGACAGAACATTAAATTCCAGTATGTAGTCTGACAACTTGATCACCTGCATCACAGTCTCATTTTTCTGGAATAATGCTGGGGATTTACTTTTCTGTTCGAAAGTTATACTTTTCAAAAGAATAACAGACAATGAACACCTGTATTCTCATGTCTCAGATTTTTGTATTTCCTTCTAGTCTTTGAATGGATGTGTACATTTTTTAAACTTATATCTGCATCTTTTATTTTTAGAAAAAATAGAAGTAAACTTCTTTTTGACTATTTTCATATCCCAATTCCTCTCTCTGCTCTCCAGAGAAAACTACTATAAGTTTTATACCAATCCTTTTTAATAGTTTTACATACATCAATAGAAATCCAGAAATAAGATTTCTATGGTTTTAAAACAATTTTTCATACACAGGATCATTCTGTAATTTTTAAAAAAAATTTTGCTATTCTTTTGGATCTATCCTTAATAGTTCATATAGATCTAGTCCTTTTCTTTTATCTTGACAGCAATCCATTTCTGCAGTATATTTTTATCCATTCCTTTATTGATGAGCATTTGAGCTGTTCCTGTTTTTTTTTCAATTTCTGACCATTCTGTAATAAACATTCATTTGTGTGTTCTCTTGTGTACATGGTTAAATGATTCTATAAGGGTATGTTCAGAAGCCAGAATGCTATTTTGTAGAGCTGGCACCTTTCTCACTTTCCTGTGTATTGCCATATTTCTCTTCCAAGTGGCTGTTCCAGTTTACCTACCCAGAAGCACAGTATGAGATCTGTTTACCCATCCTCCTCCTCTATACTGGTGATTGTCACAGTTTTTAATTATGGTTAGTCTGATGAGTAAAATATGTTCTCTCATTGTAGTTTTAGTTTCCATTTCTCTGATTACTAGTGCTATTGAACATCTTTTCATATGTTTATTGGCCATTTGTATTTCCTCTGGCTTCATTATATGCCTAAATCATTAACTATTTTTTCTCTTGCGCACAGAAAAAGTACACTCAAAGGCATTTACACACAAAAAGAAGTTGGAAACAGAGGAGAAATCATGTTCGACACAGCTTACTAGAGCAGTTCTCCTTAATCTACCCAAAAAGGATGACTTCATTGTATAATTTCATTCTAAGAAGAGACTATAGTATCATATTCATTTATTGCATAGACATGTTATCTAGTCACAAAGTCACTTCAAAACAAACAAATTCTATGTAACTTCCTTCAGAGTGAGCAGATTAGTATGCCTTAAGTAAACATCACTGTGTAATGGCTAGGCTTTGCAGTGAGAAGGAGTTAACTTCCCATTTTAATTCTGCCAATTTATGCCTGGAAGCAACTCAGGGAGACCATTTAGTATATTTGAACCTTCAGTATATGAGAGGGTCTTCAAAAAGTTTATGCAAATGTGTTTTATGAAAAAATGATTCATGGATTTAAAAACAAATTTAGTATCAAAACTAGACTTATCTTTTAATTCCATATTCTGTGGATTATTTTGAAGTGCTTTCATATTTTCTTACTTTTCTTGGTCTTTCTGATACCGGATATGGAGTTTCCTTCTTTCTTCCCATAAGGTGACTTCCCAATCTATTTTCATGAGCATGCTACAGCCTGACTTCATGGACTTGAAGTTTTCCACTCCAACACACTTTGTTTCCCTACTATTCCTGTGACCCATTAGCATGGCCTTACAGGGAGTCATGTTATTACATATGAGCCACCTCTGAGAACTCCAACTCTAAATTTCTCCCATCTAGACAATATATCCTGCTCTTTCCTTTTTGATTCTTCACTCCTTTTTTTTTAAAAAAAATATTTATTTATTTAAAAGGCAATTATGGGGCCAGCGCTGTGGCTCAGTGGGTTAATGCCCTGGCCTGAAGCACCAGCATCCCATATGGGCGCCAGTTCAAGACCCGGCTGCTTCACTTCCAATCCAGCTCTCTGCTATGGCCTAGGAAAGCGGTAGAGGATGGCCCAAGTCCTTGGGCCCCTGCACCCGCGTGGGGGACCTGAAAGAAGCTCCTGGCTCCTGGCTTCAGGTCGGTGCAGCTTGGGCCGTTGCGGCCAATTAGGGAATGAACCAGTGGATGGAAGACCTCTCTCTCTCTCTCTCTCTCTCTCTCTCTCTCTCTCTCTCCTCCCCTCTCTCTGTAACTCTGAGTTTGATGTAAAATAAATAAATCTTTTAAAAAAAGAAGAAAGGCAATTACACACACACACACACACACAGAGATCTTTCATCTGCTGGTTCACTTGCCAAATGGCCGCAACCACCAGGGCTGAGCCAGGCCGAAGCCAGGAGCCAGGAGCTTCATCCAGGTCTCTCATGTGGGTGGCAGGGGCCCAAACACTTGGACCATCCTCCGCTGGTTTTTCCAGGTCATTAGCAGGGAGCTGGATCAGAAGTGGAGCAGCCAGGACATGGACTGGGGCCCATATGGGATGCCAGTGTCACAGGCAGAGGCTTAACCCACTGTGCCACAATGCCGACTCCTTCACTTTCCTTTTCATAGTGTGTGCCACTCCGCTAGCCCTGGCCTATGTTCAAAGGTTCTGAGCCTCTTTTCACCAGACTGCCTACCAGTCTGGAGCTGTTCTCAACAATGCCCTTGTCCTCCCGAGTTTCCCTGGTCCTTCTACTGTATCTATCTTGATAATACTTGGTCTCAGGAACATTGCACTGTCAGTTTTCTCTGCTTTCTCCATCATGAGCTATTTTGCACCAGGATGATTACATTAACTACAGCAGTGGCTTTCCATGTGTAGATCGGTAGCCTCTACATCACCTAAGAATTTATTAGAAATAAAAATTCTTGGGGCTAGAGCTCTGGCTTAGCAGGTTAAGCCACTGCCTGCAGTGCCGGCATCCCACATGGGTGCCAGTTCGAGTCCTGGCTGCTCCACTTCCAATCCAGCTCTCTGCTTCGGCCTTGGAAAGCAGTAGAAAATGGTCCAAGTCCTTGGACCCTTGCACCTACATGGGAGACCCAGAAGAAGCTCCTGGCTCCTGGCTCCTGGTTTCAGACTGGCCTAACTCCAGCTGTCGCAGCCATTTGGAGAGTGAACCAGCAGATGGAAGATTCTTTCTCTCTCTCTCTCTCTCTCTCTCTCTCTCTCTCTCTCTCTCTACCTGCCTCACCCTCTCTGAAACTCTGCCCTTCAAGTAAAATAAGCAAATATTTTTTAAAAAGAAATACAAATTCTTGGGTATGGATGTTTGATGGTTAAAATACCATTCAGGACACTCACATCTCACTTTAGAGTGCCTGGTTTGAATTCCAGCTTCTAACCAGCTTCCTGCTACTGTGCACCCTGGGAGGCAGCAGCTGGTGGCTCAAGTATTTGAGTCCCTGCCACCCATTGTGGGAGACCTGGATTTTGTCCTCAGCTTCTGGCTTCAGTCTGGTCTAGTCCTGGCTATTGTGGGCATTTGGGTTGTGAACAAGTGGATGAAAAACTCTGTCTCTCTGTTTCTGTCTCTCAAATACTATGAAAATTTTTAAAAAATCAAGAAGAAATGAAAATTCTTGGGCCCCACCCCAGATTTACTGAATTTGAAACTGTGTGCCTGGAACCTAGACTTGTGTGCTCAACACGCCTTCAAGATGATGCACTACATTCCTGACCTCAGCTGAACCTTCTTATAAATACCTTGATTCACCCTTCAATTCAGTTCCCATCTGCCCCAATTCTCAAACTAAAATGCAGTCACTCACCCTGATTTAGTTAATAGGAGTGCACATTGGAAACGTAGATTCCTGCTCAGGAATCTATGTTTCTAATGTGCACTCCTATTAACCCAGATGCAAGAGGGCCTCAGAATTACACTTTGGGAAACACCAAAGAGAGCCTTAATGGTGGTTTTCTTTTTAATTACATTTTATTTGAGAGAGAGCATTCCTATCTGCTGGTTCATCCTCCAAATGGCCACATGATCTGGGGCTGGATCAGGGCCAAAGCTTGGAGCCAGGAACAAAATGCAGGTCTGCCACATGTGTGGTAGGGACCCAGCTACTTGAGCCATCACTGCTGCCTCCCAGAGTCTGTTTAGCAGGAAGCTGGAGTCAGGAGCTGGGAACAGAGCAGGTGCTCCAGTGTGGGACACAGACATCTTAACAGCTAGGTTAAACAGCTGCTCCTCTTGGTGGTTTTCAAATGCCACTAACCTCAACTCCTTTCTGTTCCCTTTGAAAAGGAGATGGCCACTCTTGTATTGAGTCATGAGGCTGAAAGGTTAATCCCACCCTCTCCTACCTCCTCTGATTATCTCCCCCCACACACTTGGATTCTCCTTTAAGCTTAAAAATGTTGCTATGACATTGAGTTCTGATTCCATCTTATTCCTTTTTCTTCATTAATAAAATGTTGAAAAGAGTAAAGTAAACATACTACTTACATCTCCTCATACTTACTCATCCCTACCACCCTCAACACTTCATTCAAATTATTCTCTTGATGCTTCCCAGGGACTTCACAATTATCAAATCAAATGTTCCTTTCAGTTTGCTTTCTCCTCTCTCTGAAGTTTTATTCTGATGCACACCTTCCTGTACTGAAATTCTCCCTTTGTCTTCCTATGACAACTTTTCTTTTTCCTTTTCTGTCACTTAGATTTTTCCATCTCTTTCTCCATTTTTGGCTTCGGTTCCTCCAGTTCTCCTAACAAAGGGCTTGTTCTCCCTGCTGTTCTCTTTTCTTTCTACATAGTTTCCATTGCTGACACGCATGTCAGTCTAAGATTTCTTCTGTTTTTTTTTTTTTCTTGAGATGTAATTCACATATAATAAAATTCAAATTTAAATATACAAGTGGATGTGGGCATTTGGTGTAGCAGTTAAGATGCTGCTTGGGATGGCTGCATCCTACATTATGCCTGGATTTGATGCTGATCTCCAGCTCCTAATTCCAACTGTCTGTCAGTGTAGACCCAGGAGGCATCAAGTAGTTTGGGTTCCTGCCACTCACTTGGGAGACCTGGCCTGAGTTCCTAGATCTCAGCTTCAGCCCAGCCCAGCTCTAGCCATTGCAGGCGTTGAGGGGTGAACCAGCACATGGGAGCTTTCTCTGTCTTTCTCTCTGTCTCTGTGTCTATCTCTGCCTCTCAGTTGAAAAAAAATATGTACAAACTTTAAAATGTCCATGGAAAATGAAGCTAAAAGAAATTTATTTTTTTCAAAGCATTTTGAAATTCAGGCATAATTTGTTCAAAATATACATTATCTGTGAACTTTATGAAGGCCCCTTGTATGCATGAATTTCATATTTTCATACCAAAATAAGCTTAATTTTAATTTCATCTTTCTACAAACCTTTTAAAGCACTCTTGTATGCAAGTCAGTGGGTTTTTGTATATTTGCAGCATTATGCAGCTCCTGTCAGAACCTACTTTCAGAATATTTGCATTTCTGTCTCTCAGAGATCACCCTTTCACCCATTAGAAGTCATTGTCCATTGCCCCCTCCCTGCAGCTTCTGGTAACCACTAAGCTACTCTCTATTTCTATGGCTTTGCTTATTTTGGACATTTTTAGCCTTTATTGTAATTGATTTTTGGATATTGATCCTGCATTCTGCAGCCTAGATGAATTCATGTATTAGTTTTAATAGTATTTTTGCTAATTCTTTAGGATTTCCTAGGAACAAGACCTTGTCATATGTAAATAGAGTTTTACTTCTTTCGTTCCAATGTAGATTACTTTTCTATTTTATTTGTGTACTTTTGTTTCTATTCATTTCAAAGTATTTTGTAAGTTCCCTGTGTTTTCTTCTATGATCAATTTGTTATGTAGGATTATGTCTTTTTGGATTCAACATACCTGTGAGTTTCTTAAGTTTCTTCTTACTACTTTCTAATGTCATCCTACTATGTTTGAAGGATATACTTTGTATAATTTAATCCACTTAAATGCATTTAGATTTATTTTATGGTTTAACATATGGCCTATCCATGAACCAGGAGTTTCATCCAGGTCTCCCATGTGGATGCATGGGCCCAAGCACTTGGGCCATATTCCACTGCTTTCCTAGGAGCATTAGCAGAAAGCTGGATTACAAGTGGCTGTGGGGCCAGCACTGTAGCATAGTGGGTAAAGCTGCCGCCTACAGTGCCAGCATCCCATATGGGCGCCAGTTTGAGTCCCGGATGCTCCACTTCCGATCCCGCTCTCTGCTATGGCCTGGGAAAGCAGTAGAAGATGGCCCAAGTCCTTAGGCCCCTGTACCCGTGTAGGAGACTTGGAGGAAGCTCTTGGCTCCTGGCTTTGGATTGGCCCAGTTCTGGCCTTGCAGCCAACTGGGTAGTGAACCAGCAGATGGAAGAGCTCTCTCTCTCTCTGCCTCTCCTTCTCTCTCTGTGTAACTCTGACCTTCAAGTAACTAAATAAATCTTAAAAAAAAAGAAGTGGAGCTGCTGGGTCTCTAACTGGCGCTCATATGGGATGCTGGTGTCCCAGGCGGCAGCTTTACCTGATATGACACAACACCAGCTCCTGTTATGGCTTCTTGAGGAATTATTCCTTTTATCCTTATATGATGTTCTTTTTTGTCTTTAGCAACAATTTTTGTCAACATAACTCTTTTTTTATGTTTGATATTAGAGTTATCCAAGCTTTTATTTGATTACTGTTTGCATGATATCTTTTTCCATCCTTTTACTTTTACTCAATTAATATCCTTGAATCTAAAGGGTGTCGTGTATAAACGGCATATAGTTAGAATTTGGTTTTGTTTTCCATCCTGTTAATCTCTTTTTCTTGGACTCTTTAATTTCTTCACCTTTCATGTAATTACTGATAAGGTAGGAGTTATGTCTAGCATTTGCCATGTATTTTCCACATGTCATTTTGTTTTTCTGTTCCTCTATTACTGCCTTCTTTTGTGTTATATATTTTGGAGAATATTATTTTATTTTTTTCAACATTTCTTTTATTATATTTTTGAGTTGCTTTCTGAGTACTTTCTCTGGGTGTTACAATTATCTCAATTTATAATAAATTAGTTTGGAGTAATACCCACTTAATTTTATTAGTATTCAAAACTTTGCTGCTCTATAAATAACATACTTCTCTTTCTTATTTGTGCTATTATTTGCATACAAACCACACTACATATATTACACCTACATCAAAATGTATGTATAATTATTTTTAAAATTGTCTTTCATATTAATAGAAAAAAAAAAGGATTTTAAAAAAAACTGCAGGTATATTTTTGAATTTTTACCTAAGTAGCTACCTTTTCTGGCACTCTTTATTTCTTCATGAATATTTGAGTTACTTTCTAGTGTGTTATGGAATGAATGTTTGTGTCTACCATAATTCATATGGTGAAATCCCATCTTCCAATGTAGTGATATTAGGAAATGAGGCCCTTGGGAGGTAAAAGGATCATGAGTGGGATTAGTCACATTGTAACCAGAGATGAGAGAGCTTGCTTCCTTCCTCTCTCTCTGCCCTGGGAGGATATAATGGGGAGATAACCATCTGTAATCCTATTCCTAGGGGACCTTCACCAAGAACCCCATCAAGTTGGCACCCTGACCCTAGAATTCCAACCTCCAAGACTATAGGACATAAATATTTGTTGTTTAAGCCCCATTGACTATGGGAATTAATCATCACAGTCCAAACTAAGAAAAAATTGGCACCAAGACGAGGGGTATGGCTGTAACAAACACTTAAAAGTGTTGAAATAGCTTTGCAACTGGGAAATGAGCAGAAGCTGCAAGAGTTTTGAGGTGCCTATGAAAAAACGTCAATATTTCTGTGATGGGATTTTGAAAGGTGATTCTGATGAGGGCTCAGAATGAATAGAGGGGAGCTATAGAAAAGGCTTCCATCTTCTAGAGAGTATATAAGTAATCGTGAACAGAATTTTGATAGAAATATGGAGAATAAATGCCACTCTGATGAGGTCTCAGGCAGAAATAAACAATACATTATTGGAAACCAGAGGAAAGGCAATTCCTGTTATATTGTGGCAAAGAACTTTGTTTAATTGTGTTTGTTTTCTAGTGTTTTGTAGAAGATAGAACTTGTGAGCAATGAAATTGGGTATCTGGGGAGATTTTGTTAAGCAACGTGTTGAAAGAACAACTTAGTTTCTCCTGTTTATAGTAGAAAATGACAGGAGGGAAATGAATTGAACACAAAATTGTTAAGCAAGAAGGACCGAGAAATAAAGTTTGGAGAATTATCTGCCCGTCCATATTGTAAAAGCCAAGAAAGTGTGTTTGGAAAATAACATCAAGGATGTGGCCAAATGACAATCTGATAAGGAGATTAGTGTGGTTGTGAACCATGTACCTAATCAGCTATCTCAACAAAAGTCATGAATAGATATGGAATTGTATCAGCAGAAAGACTGTCAGCTAAGCCTAAAGGAAAAAGAGAAAGTAGGATGAAAGGAAAGAAGACTGTTGGACTTTCAGCAACTACAGGGCTGGGCTGTAGAGCTGTTTCTGTTTCTTTATTGAGGCTTTTTATTTGGTCAGACATCATTCTAATATTTTTATCTATTTTTAAAAAGTTTTATTTATTTATTAGTGGGTAAAGCCACTGCCTGCAATGCTGGCATCCCATATGGGCGCTGGTTTCTGTTGTGGTTGCTCCACTTCTGATCCATCTTCCTTTCTAATGGCCTGGGAAAGCAGCAGACAATGGCCCAAATACTTGGGCCCTTGCCACCCACATGGGAGACCCAGATGAAGTGCCTGTGTTCATCTTGGCCCAAAGCTGGCTCTTGTGGCCACCTGGGGAGTGAACCAGCAGATGGAAGATCTCTTTCTCTTTCTCTCCCTTTTTTCTCTCTGTAACTCTGACTTTCAAATAAGTAAATAGAATCTTGGGGAGGGGGAGAGAGAGAGAGAGAATCTTCCACCCACTGGTTCACTCCCCAAATGCCCCACAACAGCTGGGACTGAAGCCAGAGGCCAGAAACTTCATCTGGATCTCTCACATGGATGGAAAGAACTCAAGAACTTGAGTCATCATCTGCTGCTTCCCAGGCACATTAGAGGGAGCTGGATTGGAAGCAGAGTAAGTGGACTTGGACCAGCAGTCTGATAAAGTATCTTAAGGGGCTGTGTAACCACTGCACCACAACAACAATCTCCTTTTAGTTCTTCAGGTATGGTTTTCTTTGGCTTTTGGAGAATGTTTGAAACAGTTGATTTAGAATTTTGTCTAGTAAGTTAAACATCTGGCTTCCCCAGGGATAATTTCTGTTGGCACTTTTTTCCCCCATGTATGAGCCATATTTTCTAATTTTTTCCTCATGTCACATATTTTTTTGTGGAAAACTGGGTACTTTAAATACGATATTGAGCCAATACTCAAAATAGGACTTTGCCCTCTCTTCAAGGTTTGTTTTTGCTGCTATGTATTATAGTTGTTATTTGTTTACTTAGTGACTTTTTTGTATCTTTTGAAAAATTTTTATTTAACTTATACAAGTTTCATGTATTTCATATATACAGATTTGGCAACATAGTAGCTCATTCTTTAAAGTCTGTATTCTTTGTTGTGTGGCCATAAAAGTTTCTGTTCTGTTAGCTGAGTAGCCAGTGCATGATTAGGCTGAGCTTTTCTTAAATGCCTGGAAGAAATCACTCTCCCAGTCTTTGCAGAGGAGCTCTGTGTATATATTTGGCCCATGATTTCAACACTCAGCCAGCAAGTTTACAACCCTATCAGGACTTTCATTTTCTGAGGTTCTGTGCAGAACCTCAATGTTAGCTAAAGGTAAGTGCTCAGAGTCTGCTCAAGTCTTGTGTGGACTTGAGCACAAGCATTGGGAGTGAACGCATGTACATGACCTTCTAGATTCTGAGGAATATGGTGGAGCATTTCAAAGTCCTCCTATGGTCATCTCATTCTCTGAGTATTCCTTTTGTGTTTTTTGGGCAGGTTTTTGTTTGCCCCAATTGTTATTACTTCAGTCAGGTGCCTCATTGAACAGTTTCTGCTGTTTTCACAAATGCTTCCAGGGATTTGTCTGCACTATTTACACTGAGTGAAGTCTGAGGTCAGATCAAGACAAGCCGTGAGAATGAGGGTTTTCAAGTAACTGCCAGAAAGAGCAATTAATGACAATTCTCTGAGCATTGAGTTTTGAGGGGACTCCAAAACATTCTACTCTCTCCAGTGTCTGTTAGACTTTGGAATGGGGATACAGAAAGTTAAAATGCCCCAAAGCCTTGTGTTCTTAATTAGATTTACTCATTTCTCAGTAATAAATGCTCCTTGGATTGTTGAAAACTTTTGGTTAAATTCCAGACTTCTGAAAATGTTGATTTTGAAATTTTTTTGTCAGTGTTCTCATTGCTTTAATGGGGAACTGGCTTCATGGAAGTCCTTTCTGTGCCTTTCCTGCTGACATCCCCATTGTTAATCTAATACTGATTGCTATATCTGTGTTCCCATTTCACTTGACCTGCACCTGAATTTCCCTAGATACATATCTCAAATTTAATATGTTTTAAATAGAACTAATAGTCTTTTCCCACAAATTTTCTCCTTCATCCAATGTCCCTGTGTAAAGGCTTCACTTCAAGGCCAGAGAAAATTAAGCTGGCATAGCAGATGGAGGAGTCATCACAGTGGTAGTGGAATCTAATTATAATTATCTGCAATAATCTGGTACTGCTGGGTATGAAAGGAATGAAAAGATTAGGAGTTGAAACTTGAAGAATTTGAGTTACAATAAGATTGACACCAAATTCCCCACCACCCTCATGATCTCTGACTCAATTTGATAATCCTCTCCTCCACCCAACTGCTTGCTCTACAGATGACTTGTGACTCACCTCATATACTTAACAAATCTCTTATACATAGTAGGTATTAAAAAATGACTATTTAATAATAGCACAAAATTAAGTAAATAAAATAAAATGATTTCTTTTATTCTCTCTCTCTCTCTCTCTCTCTCTCTCTCTCAACTCAGGGATTCAGTCTCTTTCCTAGCAGGAAATACCTGCAAAAAGTCATGAATATGATTATCTTTTCCAATATTTCAGTGACATGTTAACCTCAATTGTAAACCAAAGAGGTCCCAAAATGGAGTATGGCATCGGATATAAGGCCTAATATGATTTTATGTCTCCTTATGGGCATTCAATAAATATTAATTGTGTTGGAAGTCAAACTAGAAAATGATAGTTGATTATGTTATTTTCTGAGCTTTTCCATTTCATAGAATTTACACAGACCACTGGAAATCAAGAAAAGGTATCTCGCACAATGAAGTAAACAACAAAGTCATTAAGCAGGGAATGTGGCCCATGTAGTAAAATAGTGAAGTTCCTCTCTTAGGCCTTTAAGGAAAAAAAAACTGTACTCAAAGTCTCAGGTCAGGCCCATGTTGTATAATTATATCTAAAACTTTTATGGTAAATTTTATTCAGTATATTTACCATTGCCATGTATATATTTGTATAGGCATGTATGAGAGAGAGAGAGAGAGAGAGAGAGAGAGAGAGAGAGAGAGAGAGGAAGAGGGAGAGGGAGAGGAAGAGGGAGAGGAAAGATATTTAGATATGTCTGAATATGCTTATATTCTCTACTCCTTAAGCTAAAAGCTCTGTAGAGTATAACAGTGGAACATAAAAAAAAAGGAATGGAAATTCATTAACAGATGCTTAGTATGAAATACTCAAGATTAAATACTACTTGTAATTATTGGTTTCCCTAAAGCTGAATAGAAAAGAAACAAATACATTGCTCTGAATAAATACTAAGATAATATTAAGTTCTCATTTTTTTGAATGAACGAACAATGAATGAAAACAATCTTTTTAAAAAAATTAAATGGAAATATAATGTTACATGTAGGTATTTAACAAAATACTGTTTGTGTCTTTTCCAAAAACCTGATCAAGTGTACTGTGTTATTTAATGTCCCTTATTAAAGGCAAGCTTTCTTCTATCAGGCCCTTTTAAAACCTGAGGTTATAGTATCATATATTAACTGGTTAAAGACATGTCTTGTCCAAGTTCATGCAATTTTTTTTCTTTTTTAATGATGTATAATTTATAAATAGTGAGGTAGCCAATATGAAGTATATACTGATTAATTTTTATCCACATCCAGATATAAAAGGTTTATCACATCTCAATAGGCTCCCTCAGGCCCTCCCAGACCAAGGTAACTCTTTCTTGACCTCTTTCAACATAGTTGAATCTTGCCTGTTTTTGAATTTTACACACATGAAATCATATCATATATATCATTTGTATGTAAATTTTGTTGAAAGATTCATTTATTTGAAAGGAGACTAGCAGAAAGAGATGGAGAGAAAGAAAGAAAAAGAGATCTTCCATCTGCTGGTTCATTCCCCATCAGTGGCTGGGTCAGACTAAACCCTGGAGCCCGGAGCTCCAGCTAGGTCTCCCAAGTGGGTGGCAGGGGTTCGTAAGTAGGCCATCATCTGCTGCTTTCCAAGAGTATTAGCAGGGAGTTGGATCAGAAGTGGAGCATAGGGCCAGCACTGTGGTGCAGCAGGTTAACCCCCTGGCCTGAAGCGCCGGAATCCCATATGGGTGCGGGGTTGTAGTCCTGGCTGCTCCTCTTCTGATCCAGCTCTTTGCTATGGCCTGGGAAAGCAGTAGAAGATGGCCCAAGTCTTTGGGCCCCTGCACCCACGTGGGAGACCCAAGGAGGCTCCTGGCTCCTGGCTTCGGATCGGCGTAGCTCCGGCTGTTGCGGCCATCTGGGGAGTGAACCAGCAGATGGAAGACCTCTCTCTCTGTCTCTACCTCTCTCTGTAACTCTGCCTTTCAAGTAAATAAAAAATTAAATCTTTTTTTTAAAAAAAGTGGAGCAGCTGGGACTCTAACAGGTGTCCATATGGAATGCTGGCATTGCAGGCAGCAGCTTTGCCCGTTACAACACGCCAGCCCTCTCATTTCAACTAATTCAAAATCAATTTCAGTTGGTGGTGAGGAGGTCTCCCAAGAAAATGATCTTTTCCAATGGGCAAACACCAAAGAAAATGAATGTACAGATTTCTACAACAGGTTATTTTGCTCCACAGATCTACCAATGAGAAGAAAACCCCAACTGAAAACTTTTTGAAAATACCCAGTCTATTCATGGAAAATATATATACTGAAGGAGGTTGCCTAGTATGGAGGAAATAAAAGAGCAGACCAATTGTTTGTTGTGTGACATCTAACTTATCAACTTTCAAAGCAAAAACTCAAGAAAAATGCCCTTTAGAATGGACCAGAAGATCTTCATTGCAGTTTAGGTCTTTCTGTTTGCCTTCTGTTTGTGTCTGATGGCAACTATCTCTCAGAGTCAGTACAGAACATTCAGATTTCACCCTTGCTAGCTGTCATCAAGTCTCATGGGAGTTATAGAGAAGAAAATCAGGCATAGGATCTGTCCTGTCGGGACCTTCTTTTAGTGTTGTCATTTTCATTATATTTTATAAGGCAAAACACTACTTTCAATCTGGAAATTGAGGTCATTATCTCCAGTTGAGCTCCTTACAGTCTAGCTCTAACTGCTAATAAGTAATAGTTGTAACTCTCATCATGATCATTATTTTACCTTACTTTAAACAACATATACTATAAACAGGAGTATAGCCAGTTAATGGTTTGAAGGCATCATTGAAATCAGGTGGCATTGAAATATAATTACTTCTGAAGGAAGCTTGTGCCATTGTATAACAGAGGAAATAGAAAACTGTTTAACAGATTAAACACTATTTCATGGTTCATGAAACATTTTTAAAACAATCCCAAATTTGGAGCTATTTTTTGGACTTTTGTATTGCTTCCTTCATTTGTTTATTTTCTTACTGATTATAAATTAGATGATGTTCTCATTCATAAATTACATCTTGATGTACAGGATGATCAGACCATGTACATGTAGACCATGTACATGGCATGAAATTGTGTTTTGTGTTTTGTTTCACTCAGTCACTTAATGTTTGTTCATCTATCAAATGCCACTCAGTCATGTACTCTGTATACGTGGCATTGGCTCTGTCAAAATAATGTGGAAAGTCTATGAAGAGATCCATTCTTTTTCCTCATGAGGCTGGTTTTTAAACAATTTATTTCTTCCCAGTGCCCACCAGAGTCACATACTCTCCAGCAGCAGTGAAGTTAGGGGGTTAAGGGTACATCATCTTTAATACCTGTAAGTGATAAATTCTGCCTTCGGAAATAGAAACATCTTCAAGATACACATAATTTGGGCTTCAAAATGCCCAGCTTACCTTTGTCCCATAAAGATCCCATTAACAGTTTATCTCATTAACAGCCCTTTGTACTTATCAGTTCAGGCTGCGTTTTCCCACCGGGACATCATTTACAGTGCCCTAAACATATTTTCACAACAGCCACCTGACAACATCAACTGAGAGAAAAATCTTTAGACTGCAGAGAAACATCAGGAAGCCATGAATTCTTAAACAACACACCAAATTACAAAAAAAATGGTGTGTATATCTCTGAAAATATTTTTAACAATAATTAACCAGGAAAAGAAACAGTTGATACTTCAAAGACTTAGGGCCAGTATTTCCCTCCTTAGTTATTAACAGGGATTTTGAGGTGTTTGTGTGGTGGTCAAGCATCATGATTACTGTCTACCTTGGGCACTGGCACTAGAGAACACATAGAAAGGGGAATGGTTTTAGTCTGTTGAAGTTTGCTAAGAATTAGAAACAGGCCAACCACATATCTCCTGGTGAAAGATCTCCTTTAATGAGCAACTAAAAATGATTTATAATTAGTACAAGTACATACTTTTTTAATGAGATTACAAAAAGCCATCCATATCCTTAGCAGGTAAATAAATAATTCCTTTTCTCATTTCCTTTAACACATTAATATGCTCAACAATTTCCTTTTCCATTCCTTTATAAAGTTATCCTTAAACTTCCACCAGAGTCTGTATTGTACTTCACTCAGATTTCATTTTATGATACTGGGAACATGGAGATGTAAGAACTTCAGGTGTGAATGAAGTCTACCTCGTGGATATGTGGTTGGCATCTACTTCCTTGAGTGACACTTGAATGTGATGTAGGCCCTTGAAACTCAAGCTTACTCCAAACTATGTCCTCAGATCATCAGTATTAAAATCACTTGGGAACTTATTAGAAATTCTAGGGCTCTCAACCAGATGTGCTGAATCAGAATCCTGGGGTGAGGTGGAGAACCAATAACCCATAGGAGATTCTTCTACATGCTAATATGTACTTGTTTAGGGTATGGTCTTCATGGGTTCAGAATATTTATTGTGGCACATTGTTTCACATATCCTTGCCTTTGGGAAGGCTGTACCTTCTATCTGGAATTCTTCCCTTTTCAACAATACCACTCCATGAATCCCTTTGCTGGCCAATTCTTACTTATTCTTCATAACTTACCTCAAAGACTCACCTCCAGGTTACACTAGATGCTTTGCTGTTCCTTCCCATGGCTCACTATGCACACTGTATCATAATTATCTGGCAACAGCCAGATAAGCCCATTGACAATTATAGTACAATGTGAGATCGACCTTCCTGCTATGGTTAACTCAAGGGCTAAAACTGTTTTAAAAATCCCTAATCCTGAAAATGGGGCTTGATGTCCCATAGAACATTTTGTTGTTCAATGTTAAAGGTTGCAGGACTCTACACTACCCCCAGAATTGTCCTCAGAACACTTCACGTTTCTATTGACTAGAATACTTTGCTTCTTAGATTCACTCTCCATCTCCTCATGGGACAGCCGTCTCCTCATTCCCAGCTCTGGCATGCCTTCAGTGCTCCCCTTTGCCTAGTCAAATTGGTCACATTTCTGTGTATCCTATTCCCTGAGGCCTGCCTGAAACCGCCAGCTGTCAATATATGCAGAGTGGTAAGTTGCTAAGGTTAAGGGAGGCATTTGCTACAGGTGGCCATCTGTGTTGTTGATGAAGTGAGTGAGCTCATTTGACAAAGAAGCACCATTAAGAACAATAGACTCGGGGCTGGTGCTGTGGCGTAGCAAGTAAAGCCACTGCCTATGGCTCTGGCATTCCTCTATGGGAGTCAGTTTGTGTCCCAGTTGCTTCACTTCTGATCCAGCTCCCTGCCTGGGACATGCAGTAGAGGATGGACCAAATGCTTGGGCCCCTGTCACCCATGTGGGAGACCCAGATGAGGCTCCGGACTCTGGGATCCATGCTCCTAGCTTGAGCCTGATCCAGCTCTGGCCATTGTCGCCAATTGGAAAGTGAGCTAGTGAATGAAAGATTCTCTCTCTCTCTCTCTCTCTCTCTCTCTGTCTGTCTCTCTCTCAAATAAATAAAACAAATATTAAAATAAATACATAAAATCAATAGGTTCAACTTCCACTTCAAGAAAGATGAAGTAAAAGTGCTTTCTCTATTACTTTTACTAAGCACAGCTAAAAACCCTGGGTGATATGTATGAAACAAATATAAGAAGATTCTGAAATGTGGACAGAAGAAGGCAGCTCAGCACTGCAGAAATGCCAACAAGTGCAGACAAAACAAATCAAAACCAAACAATCAAAATACCAAGAAAAGCCTGTTCTGTCTAGACAAAGGACCAGGAACAATGAGGCACATGAAGAGAGCAAACTTTTTATTAATAATGGTTTTATTTCAGATAAACATCACAGATAAAACAAAAAACCCACCTCCACTATCAGTAGCAAAAGCTGAGTAGGGAACCAGGACTTTCATCATTACCAAGAAGTAATGGGATTCTCTCCTATGTGTCAGAGGCAGCCCTGTGGGGAGCATTCATGAAATACTCCTGACTGTCTCAGCCAGTGTGGGATCAGCCAAACCCTAGTGGGCAGTCAGAACTCTCTCCTCCATCAAACACTAATGAGGAGTCCCTCACCTGGGATGTCAATGCAGGCCGAGTAGATAATATAGACTTAAGTCCCATTCAGGAAGTAGCAAGTTGGTGCCTGTGCTTCCCCTGAACAATATGAGGGGAGATCTTATAACAGAGAAGACTTAAATGAGATCTGGAGTCTTATATCATGACACCCATACTTTCAGGTGTAGATCAAAAGTAATTCCTCATACTAAGAACCAGGAGAATCTCAACTTGAATGAGAAGAGACAATCAACAGAACAGAAAGATTTTTGAAAATCATTTTTGAAAACCATTGCAAAAATGCTTCACTGAGCAATTACAAACTTGGGTGAAGTAAATGAAAAAATAGAAAGACTTGGCAAAGAAACAGAAGATGTAAAGAACTAAATGAAACTTGTAGAATCTAAAAATAAATGAACAAATAAAAATCTCAGTGAGTCAATTCAACATCATAATGTGCAGAGCAAAGAATCAGTGAACTTGGAGACAGAAAAGCAGAAATTTACCAGCTTCAACTACAGAGAAAAAATAAACTGAAAATGATATTTTTGGTGCTGAAAGCCCAGAACTGTGAATCAGTGAATGTTCATAACAGCTCTAGTTGTCATAGCTCCAAACCGGAAACAAACAAAATGTTTTACAATAGATAAATAGGTAAACAAAAGATGGTACATTTAATACTTTGGAATATCACTGAGCAACAAAAAGCAGTACTCAACAACTTGGATCTCAAAGAGATCATACCGAGTTAAAAGACACCAATCTTAAGAGGTCACATAATACATGATCTTATTTATGCAAAAATTTGTATGTGAAAAAGTGATACAGACAAAAGAACAGATTAGTGGCTGCCAGAGGTTAGGCATGGTTGAAGAGAGAGGCAGCTGATACGACTACTATTGGGGAGCACTAGGAAGATCATTGTGATTATATAACAGTTCTGTATCTTGACTGAAGTGGTGGTTGCACAAATCTACACTTCTGAACTATGCATAGAACTATGCAAAGATTGTCTCAGTGTCAATTTCCTGTTTTAGATAAAATAATCACATTATCTGTAATCACTGTGGAGAAACTAGGTAACGGCATATGGGACTTTTCTTTACTGTCTTTGCAACATCCCATGTATCTACAATTAACTCAAAATAAAATAAAATATTTAAACATAGGCTTACTATCTGGCATTAGACAAAGACAGAAAGGAATGGAGTTGGATGTGAGGGTACCACTTCCAGAACCCCAGTGCCAGAATCAGAGAGACTTTAAATATTAACAGAGGAATTAGCTTGTGATTATAAAGAAAACTGAAAGTATTTCATTGTAAAAATGAAAGGAAAAATAAAAAAAAAGGAGGGAGGGTGGGAGGGAAGGAGGATGGGAGAGTAGGGTGAGAAGTATCCTTAATGCTTTTAAAACTGTATAGGACATACATGAAGTTTGTTCTCTTTTTATACATAAAAAATTAAAAAGAAAAAGAAAAAAAAATTTTTCCCCAAGTACTTGGATACAAAGAGGCCCCACTCTAGTCTATGAAATCCTCACAGGCCATAATTGTGATGTATTTAACATTGGATCAAAACAAAGAAAAATATTTATGGCCTGAACAAATGAATCAATGAGAATGCCAGGTCCTAAGTGGCAGCTTGTTGGCTGCAGTTGGAGGAGGTAGAAATAGGCTTTGGAGAGGACTGAGGGATTCCAGCGGGTCTGATAGAGGTGCCTGTCAGAGCTATCCTAAGTTAACCTTTTAGGTTTCTGGGTGTATGGTTTCCTGCATTTCAAACTAGGAGGAAGGAAGAAAAAGGCTTAAGACCTGAATTAATGTTGTCAGAGCAGTTGATCTCTGGCCAGACCTATGGTGTCAGGATCAGGATTCCATATGCTTAGGCATTTCTTTTAGTCTTGTAAATTCTTTATTTCTTTTTGGATTCTTGGTAAAATTCTTTAGAAAACTCTAATTTATCATGCATATCATGAGTCAGAATGACCTGTCCGTGCCCAAAAAAGCGCAGGGAGACAAGTATAGAGGCCAGATCATAGCAGCAGGAGCTTGTCAAGCTGGACATCAGGAGAAAACCAGGGAGGACAATGTAGTTAATGAGGTGGACCCTCCTAGGGAGAGATGTCAGAGAATGCTGCGACCTCTGCTTTCATTCCAAGAGACTTGACCATTTCTATGGGTCCTGGGTATTACTCATGTGAGTAGATTCATTTGTCCAGTCTGATTTTCTTGGGTCTTTGTCCACAATACTTAAGTATATGACTATAAAATAAAATACTCTTATATCCCTGCCTTCCTTCTCTGACAGGGATCACCATGCAATTCAGAGGGGAAAATGGACAGCGGAATGTCTCATAAAATGGTCAGCAATCTATAAAATCACTTCATGAGGAGTAACAAATAGATTAGGAAACCTACCTTGATTTAAAAACCACAAAGCTACAGTGGCCACTTGCATTTTAAAACTAATGCAAAATGCATTAAGAATCCATGTTAAAACATTTTTGAAGTGAAGATTAAATCAACCTGAATTCAGTCAATGCTTTTCTAACAGCCATGTGAACTTTAGGGCATCAGTCAGATATTTATTGAACATCTACTGCAACAAAGGATTTTATGTCTCAAGGATCATCACAGAGGGTTTTTTTTTTTAAATCATGTATGTGTGTGTCTCTGTGTGAGAGAAGCCTTCCCAAACTTACCCCTGCCAAAATGTTCTTTTTTTCACATGCAGGCATCTGCTTCCTCTGTCTTATAAATCACAATGACCTCAGGCCATTTATTTATTCATTCCAGAAGATTGTGTCCAGTACTAACTCACATGTGGAAGGATAAAAGATTTCTAAATGACACTGAAGAAAGATTAAAGAAAAGCACATGTGATCAGGCGGCAGGGAGTGCAGGCAATGACATAGGAGGATAAAGGATGGAAAGATGAAAGGAGAACAACAGGAAAAGGTAAGCACGTTGGGAGATACTCAACACAAGTCTGGGTTGCATGTCCTCCTGTTCCCCTCTGATTAACCTGCACCTACATTTCAATCTTATCCATGGTAAACATTCAATAAACAGTAGTTCAATGCAGGAATAGTAGGGAATTTTCCTTCTAAAGGCTTGATAATTGTGTCTTCAGAAATAATGGACAATAGACAGATTAACAGAAGAAAAGGCCTACAAATCTATTCATGTGCACGGAGCCACACAAAACATAAAATTCAAACAGAGACCAGATGGTTGAGGCTTATATACCCTCTTCATAGGGGAGAGGAAAGTGGGGGATGCAGGCACTTTTAGTGGGGGAGTAAATTATTTTTCAGGGAGATGAATATGCCTGGAAGTATAGACAATGGCCTGGGATAAATTTCCTCTGGGTGCTGACTGTAGTGTTTGATTTTCAGTCTTTTCCTCTGTAATATGAGTTTAATCTGCCTTGATTAATGAAATTTCAGTAAGAAGATTGAAAGTAATTGTGTTCCTCTGATATGAGCAGCCTTTAGGTAGATTAGGAAACTTCTGAGAATACCCTCCACTTCATTTACCTCTCCCTAGGTGTTCTCAGTTTGAAGTCAAAAGCAGCATATTCTGGGGTATTGTTTGCTGGGTCCCAACACAGTGAATGGGGAAGCAGCATAGCGTGGTTGATGCTTCTGAGAAATGCAGAAATGTTTATGTACTATTTGAAGAGACACATTCTGGGTATACAGCCTTCCTGCAGAATCTCAGAGCATGCCAAAACCACCGGCTGCTATCCAAGCAAGAAAGCCAAAGAATGAATGGAGACACTGCTGAGCCCCAGGATTCTTCATTGCATTTTAAAGTCTTTAAAGAAATTCTTCAATGTCTCCAAGGTTAAGTGTATAAAAATTGAAGATAATTTTCCAAAAGACAACTATCATAGCCCACTAATTTTTGTCTTTAAGCATTTGGAAGGCTACAATGGAAAAGTGCAGTAGGTGTCAAGATATATGGGGATGGAATTTTGAAGAAACCTCCAGGATGAATATGCACACATATGAGTTTCCCCTATGTCCTGGAAGCTGAAAAAAGAGGTTGTTCACAGCATTTGAGATGTAGGCCACTCTTTCTACCAATCAAAAGGCAATGATCTCCCTTTGTTCTAGCTCTGGGTCAAAGGCACTGTATCAAAAGATAAGCAAATCCCTTGGTGGAGGATTTTGAACTGGGTCATATGATAACCAAATGAATATAAGCAGGAGTAGCAGCACACTTCTAGAAAGTGTGAATTGATTATATTATAAAATGCGGTTTTTGAGGATGCATTTGGGGATGCCACTGAGGTTTCAAACTCTAATGTGTTTATCTTTGGGTGACTATGATTTTATTGAAAGGAAGATTGCATCAAAATAAAAAATATTAAATATTTCTTGTCTTTTCCATGTCTTTCTCTTTGATACATTTTCTGGAAGATTGTCTTGACTCATCTGCCATCTAGCACAGATTTATTTTTATAAACTTCAGCAGTCATTTTAATCATTTATTTCATAAGGCGGGTTTTTCTCTTTGTTTTCAAGTCCCCTTTCCTCGTTTCATCAATAAAATAACATTATTAGTTTCTTGTAACATAAGTGCTTTTGCTTTCCAACTTGTCTCTAAATAAAAATAAAACTTGAGGTTTATTTTTCTTATCATGCATTTGTTTTGGTCTCTCTACTTCATAACTTGGTGCTTTTCTAAAATGCCTGGTGATACATGGTAAAAAAAAAAAAAAAGACAAAACTAAAAGCAGACTGCAATAGGGAAATTCAATTCTAGAGTAGAGGGGTCATTTTTTATTTATTATTGTTATTTTTTTCCAAAAATAAGTCAAGTGACAGTCATCACTGGGAACTGGTTTTAAGAATCTGGAAGCAGTGGGGTTTTTACCTAGAACGAGAGACTTCCAATTCTGTGTCAAGTTTTTACTTCCTTTCATCAGTTCTATTAATGCTTCATTTACTAATGAGTGCTGGATAATTGTACTATTTTAGAAATAGTCTTGTTTGCTAAAAAGGGATTAAAAGTGTTTTGACAGTAACATTAATTTTGTTGAGATGGTACACCTTTTAGTAGTAGAAATACATATATTGTGTTAATAGTGCCAGTTGCTTTTTTCTGTATTGAAATATTGAATCTTCCATTTTGGATAATAAAACTTAATTAATAAGCTACATAAGAAATGCAAGCTTATTCCTTCTTTTTCAAAATTTACAACCAAATACCTTTATATTGTCTCTTCCTAGTTATACCACTGCCCTCTACAGTTGTATGTTATAACTTCGGGTTTCTCTACAAGGGAGAATTGACATTGTCTAAAACCCTCCATGAGAGATTCTCCTGTGAGGATACATAATTTCTTGTGACCCTATAGTGCTATGAGAAGAGATGGGGTTCAAGGATCCCTGGATCCTGAGTCTGTTTCCTCTCATCACCTTGCTGATGGTCAGTGCGTTTAAAAAAAAATGGGTGTTTTGATCAGCATACCAGCAGAATAAAAGGGCACATTCAAACTGGGCCATTTGGGGACTTGGCCATTTGGGGACAGTATATTGAAGAGAATATTTTCAAATGCATGAGCACAGAAATAACTAACAAAGCAGAATGTAGTTCTCCACATGTAACAATAGTGGGGACCCCATGACAGCTCATAGGTTTGAAAGGGCAAGAGAAAGGCACCAATCATTGGATCTCAGGGGATCCACACTGAAAGAACTATCTCTGATAGAAATTGTAGCAGTCGGTAAAGAGAAGCAGCCAACTATGGTGATCTTATAGACAAGAAGTTAGGGAAGTCAAACATCTGAGCCTCATTCTTCTCCCATTTTCCCATATCTCCATTGTCTCCCATTCACAAAAGCCAGAGGGCAATGGAGCCAGCTTATGGGGTTCATAGAAATCAATTTCCTGGGATACAGAACAGGATGGGGAAGATCAGAGTGGATCTGACACAGGCATTGGAAAATACCTAGCACACTAGGGAAACCCCATGGTTGTAAGTGATTTCTTAAATGGAGTACTTGGTGTCACCTCTTCTGGAATTGTAAGGCACATTCACACATTCACAAGGAGTACTACAGCAAGATCTGGCTTATTTATCAATTCTGGAAAGACTATACTTGTATGGAACGATGCAGACAGCTTCATAATCCATAGGAAAGCTAGGGATGAGGAGAAGGTCATGTAAAAATATATTACATCTGCTCATGCTCTGTGTGGTCACCTCATTCCATAGCAATCATAAAATAATTGAGAACTCTGGTCCTAAATGCAGGTGTATCTATCTCTGTGTGCATTTCTTTTCTTGCCATCAATTCACAATGCACTTGAAGCACTATATTTTTATATTTCCCAAACTTGTAATTATTTCACAGTAGACAATACTTCTCCTTTAGCCATAGCAATAGGTATCACTTAATTTTACCAGAGGTTATATTTTGTGAAATATAGGTGGAGTACATTTCATTTGGTTACTGTTGACTACAGTATTTAATTTCCAGAATTAATGTTCATAATCACTGTTGATATTAATAAAATCATTAGATAATCTTTGGATGGAAAGAGAGTCTTCAATAGTGACCAGGTGAGGGCAGGAAAGACAGCTGGGAAAGGAGGAAATTGGCAAGGAAAGAGAAAAGTATTCAAAGGGAAACAGTACATTTTTATGGCCACTAAGTATGACCTCATATGGGTGTGTTGCCTTGGGTAAGAGATATCAGCCAAAGACAGATCCAGATTTTAAGGAGCCTGAAGATCACACAATTTGAAGTTACTTCTTTGAGAAAAGAATACAGGGGGTATGTTGTTTGGCCTAGCAGTTAAGATGCTGCTTGATGTGCCTGCATCCTGTATCAGAGTGCCTGAGTCTGTGTCCCAGCTCTGCTTCCTGATTCCACATTCCTGCTAATGTGTGACCTGATGGCTCAGGTGAATGGGTTACTGCCACCTGGATTACATTCCTGGCTCCCAGCTTCTGCCTCACCCAGGTCTCACCACTGCGGGCATTTGGGGATTTGGGGACTGAACCAATAGATGAGATTCTCTCTCTATATATATACATATACATATACATATATGTATACATATATAGAGAGATATATAGAAAGATAGATAGATATCTTTGCCTCTCAAATAAATATTTAAATAAAGAAAAAGAATACAAACTTACAGATGTAAAGTTAGATATGAAAGGAAAATATTTTGAGAAATTGTATCAATTAAATTTTTAAAAGTTGCCATCACAAATCTCACAGACTCCTGAAAGATAACATAGTATTGGTATAAGTTAACTGTCTTGCATACCTTTATAATACTTTTCCACTTATATATTTAGACTGTGTACCCTTTATCTCCTCTTCATATGCAAGCTTTTTATAAAATAATTTTCTATAAAGAGAATCAAAAGGTGACTCAGTCTTTCCCCTAGTGAGTTTTTATTTCATTACTTTCGCACTTACCATGTTGGGTGTTGTAGTGCGTGTTCCTACTCCACTGCAACTTCTGGCCCTGTTGCCACATAGTGGTACTGGATTAATGAGCCCAATGGATGGCAGGAGTATTTCTGAAAGCCAGTCTTATCCTTAAGCTAAACATAGCTTAACTCCACGCACAAGTGACTATTTCCCACATATGTATACCTCACTCACTGCAAATTAAAATGAAGCCTAACTCATGCTTCCCCTAACAGAATCTCCCAAAATGCCTGTAACCACTCCATTTTTACTTGACATGAGTGGAAATCTGACGGAAGGAAACTTGTCATAAAAAGAGTCAGCAGGGACAGATGTTTGGCACAGCAGTTCAGCTCACACTTGGGATGCCCGCATTCCATATTGGAGTGCCTGATTGGAGTCTTGGCTCCACAGCAGCCGATCCAGGTTCCTGCTAATGCACACCATAGGAGGCATCAGATGATGGCTGAGTAAATTTGGTCCCTGTCACTCACAGGAGAGACCCCAATTGAGTTCTGGACTCTTGACTTCAATCTGGCCTATCCCTGGTCATTGTGGGCAATTTGGGAATAAACTGGCAGATGGAAGCTTTCTCCATGTCTGTTTCTCTCTCTTTCTCTTGCTTTTTATGGTCCTCAGCCTTTCAAGAAAAATGAAAATAAGTACATAATTTAAAAAAAAATTTTGAAAAAATAAACGGCGTGAACGACCTTAACAGTTTATGATTCAAGTATCTTATTTTGCAATTCTTTGAAAATACCTGATGTTGATACATTCATTGCTCATACCTCTTTTACAGCTCTGGAAAGGAAGTGTGTAAGTTTTAATAGCTTTATGACAAATCAACCTTTATGTAATTGAAATAATTGCACAATGCCTTACCCTCCTGTGGAGGCAAAACCAAGAAGATTCAGGCTTGAGTCCGTGTTGCTGCCTCTCCCATAGAATCTGGAAATTCCAGTTCTCATTCCCACCCATTCATCACTCAGCTGGCATGGATTAGGGTGTAAGGAGAATGTTTATAGATAGGAGCTACGATAACTGTCTTGTGTATTCATTCATTCAACAGATATTTGCTGGCTGTCCCTTATGTGTCAGGCACTATTTGAGATGGTAGGAATAAAAGGGTGAGTAAAATTGTATTGCCTCTATCTTCAGTTATCTTAAAGTCTAATAGAGGAGAGACAATTTACTATTTCCCTCTCATATAAAATAAATGTGTGAAATGTCATAGAAAAACTGTCCTGTCCATACCTTAACAAAAACCACTGGAAATCCCTGAAAAACAGTTCTCTAAAGTCCTATCCATGGCCTTGGTAACCCTGGCCTATTCCTATTCCTGAAAAACAAAGGAAAAAGAAAGCAAGAATTCCAAAGAGTGGAGTGTAGAAGTTGAGAAATCAACTCTTCTCCAAGTCTTTGTTCTTTCCAGTCTTGAGCTCTTTTGGAATATGAACAACAGAGAGGAGGCACAGTCTCCTATACTCAATTGATCATCAGTGGTGAATGATAAGAGAATAAGTACCATGTGAGGCTTCTCTTTCAGACCCTCACATCATTCCTATTACAATGGCAGCAAAGCATTTCTAGGCAATGTGAAGGCTCGCGTTATGGAATGGAGAGAAAGAGAAATACTTCACTCTATGTTTACCCTTACTACAGACTTTCAGAAAGGCATCTAATTTCTTAGTACCTCAGGTGCATACCAGTGAAATAAGGTCAACTATACACATTTCTTACTTATCTCCCTGGGATAAAAACTGCTGTGAAAATTACAGCAATGAATCAGTGTAATTTTAAGAGGGCTTGTATATGACTGTGGAAAGTAAGCAGAACTCCATGGGCTCTAAAGAAAGGATAAGCAAGCAAAGTGATGCATCTCTGTCAGTGAGTAAATTGAAGAAAGAAAATCTAGGACAGAAGAAGACTTTGATCAATATTAAATACTGAATCAACAGTAAAAATAGCACCCTCTCTGGCCAAGCAATGCCTGCTCTACTCCCATGGTTCTTCAATTGACTGATCACTGTCTGCCTTTACCTTCACAGGAGTGTTGGTCTCTTCGAAATTGTGATGACGATTCCACGGCTGGGTTAAAAACTGTAGTGATGTTATAAACATGCAAATGACTGTCTGCCAAGCATATTGAGTTTCTTGGAGTCTGTTAAGCTCTCTCTAGGCCAGGTCCACATAATCTTCAGATGCATCAGAACATAAGGAAAGAACACTGAGTTTGAATACAATCTCCCTAACTTTCTGGGTATATGTGAACTTGGACCAAATATTTGACATTTCTGAACTTCAATTTTTCTAACCTGTGAAATAAGAATAATAATAGCCTTTGCAGGATTGTCTTGATAATTTAAAGAAATTTTATACTCACATAAACCATACGTCTTAAAGTAGGTGCTCAATGAATGGTTGGCATTATTAATTGTGAATTTCAGCACAATAATAAGCTACATTTTACAACCATTATTCTTACTGGTATGTAAACTAAGAAAGACTTTCTCACAAGACTATCATGATTTGTAAACATGAGCCAACCTCTCTGCAGCAATTATTTTGCTGGGAAGTAAGCAAGGTCATAAATCAATAATGACTCTTGCAACCTCAGGACTTATTGATCTTGTTGTTTATCTTCTGTAATGTTCCTGGAAAACCCAATTGTTTTGGGAAGTTACCTAAACTAGTTTACCCATTATTCTATATTAGTGTTATTAGTAACAAGTTACGAAAGCATTTGATTGATTTTTTTGGAAAAGCAATCACTTTGCAGTACAATAGAGATATGTATCTCATAAATTTCATAGCATATTATATTTCTTAAAAATAACAAATTGGAATGAACAGCTAGAAATTTTTTCTCAATGCATGTGCTAATGATAAATTCCACTTTTCTGGGTACCACCAGTTAGGACTGTTAAAGAAAAGAACATCATAGCTCAGAAAAACTCTAAGAATGCCTGGATCCCATTCTATAAAAGATGGAATTAAAAGATAAATTTATTTTGTTGCAATTTTTCAAAAAAACATGCACAGTTTTTATATAATTGCACTTTGCACAAACTATTTGAAGGGCCCTTGATATATGTTAAAAATGTGAATTCCTAAGCACCATCTGAGACGCTCCAAAGGCTATACACTAGGTGCTTCTGACCAGGCCAGCTGAGCCAAGACTGGAAGAGAATATGACGGTCATAGTACTTTTGGAAGAATGATGGGGCTTGCTTGAGTTAATAATTTCCCTTCATTTCTGTTTTCTCATATTTTATATAGGGATGTCAATATCACCACAGACTACATCAAAGGGTTTTTATGAGAATCATAAAAGGTTTAATGTTTAAATCTTTATATTTTATGCAAGCATTTGAAATCTATCCTCAAGATGCTAACAAACCCCTTAGGATTTCAATGCTTCTATGAGGTGACATTAATTCACAGCTTCACAAATCCTTTATGGCAATCTTCCCATGCCACCTTTTCAAAAATCACCATGGCCTACACTCATTAACCAGAAACTTCCAGTCTACCTTTTCTGTTACTGTTTCCCTGGAAATGAGCTACCATATTTGTATAACTAAGAAATATTGAAATGTGTAAAAACGTGTGCCTGTGATTTAAAGAAAAAGAAGAATCTAGTCCATTACCAGGTTGCTGGTAAATATTAACCATTTCTATCTGGCTTATTTTCTTGGTTAGATTAATATTTTGTCATTAGCAAATGTGCCTGCAAACTTGTTTAGGCATGAGTAAAAATAACAAAAATTGTTTTTACTATATTATCAACCACGATAATATTAATAACTTTTTTATTCAATATATGTCTGAAATTTTTGCTAGAAGCAGGAATTTGCATTAAAAGAATAAGAGTTCTGTAAAATGAAGGGGATATATACAATATTAATCTAGCCAAGAAAATGTACTCAGTCTTCATGGTTATTACCTAATAAGAATCAGGCATTAAGAATGATTTTTCCTTTAACAGAAAATTATTATTAATAAAAATATTATGAGGAAAACACTCAGTCAAATATTTCACATGCTTTATTTCTTTAAAACCTCATGGTACCCTTCTGGGGTAAGTGAGATTATCATCATGATGTTACAAATGAGGCCACTAAGATACAGAAAAGTTAGAGCTTACAGTTAGTCCTACAGTTAGTAAATGGCAAAGTCAGGTTATTTATTCATCTCCATTCAATTCTCAAAGCTAGATTCTTAATTGTGACCATTTGTTAATTCTTAACCAAAAAACAAATAGAAATTTAATAGTGCGTATTTTTGCTTTTAAGGTCATATATCTTCATTTATTTATGCTGTCTGTCCTGTTTTCTTTAAAACCTTGAGAAATTGGTAAACATAGAACTACTAACAGCTGCTTTAGGCTAAAACTTTTTTTCTTTACTTAAAAAGCCTTTGCTAACCATTGTTAATATTGGATAAGTAAGTATATATGTGCATAACCCAAATATAAATTTGTAGTTATAATGATGTGAAAACCAAGAAAAAAATCTAATTTTGATATCTGATAACTTTGAAAGCCTTTCTTTCTTCTGGGTCTTTCTAGCTTCAATAGCTGTCCTGGGAACTGCTGGGTGTTAGTAGGTGGTGAAGGACACTGAGTTTATGTTCAAATTTGATTGAAGAACCTTTTCAAGAGATCACAAGATGACTTTCACCAGGATTTAAGTTTCAGTGTTAATGCATGTTAGATTCTCTGGAAGCAGAGCTGAGATCAAAGTTGTCATGAAAGATATTTATTATGGAGAGTGAGAAGCAGGGTTAGGCCAAGGAAGAATCTGAACAGCAAAACAGGCCTGACAAAGCCCTTCAGACTCCACAGGGGCCTATGGATGCTATAGGGTTCATCAAGGTTTCAGCTTTAGCAAATAAAATGCAAGAGACCAAGTTAAATTGAAGTTCAGATAAATAACAAATAACTTTTTATTGTGACTATGCCTCACTGCAATATCAATCCCCTGCGATATTTTGTCTGGCAATCCTACCCCTATTGGGCCAATTGCCTCAATCTTTACATACCAATTTTGATAAGTCATCGGATGAAGGCCAGCCCAGGATTGGTACAATCTTGAAAGAGGTGGCTCTCTGAAGCAGAGGCTGATGATGAAGGAGCTGAGAGTTGGACAACAGATGCTTCCAAGGAGGGAGAACTGGAAGATTTATTTTTTCTAGTTCTTCTGTTCACCACAAATTCATTGCCAAGAGATGTCTGGAGGAGGTAACCAATGGCTTGAGAACAAGGTTTTCTGTTTGCTTATTTCTTTTTACGAGAGAGAGAGAGAGAGAGAGAGAGAGAGAGAGAGAGAGAGAATTCTCATCCACTAGTTCACTCCACAAATGCCCGCAAAAGCCAGGACTGGATTGGGAACCAGGAACTCCATCTGTTCTCCCACAGTGGTGGCAGGGACTCAAGTACTTGAGCCGTCATCTGCTGCCTCTCAGGGTACACATTTTCAGGAAACTGGAATTGAAAGCAGAGTCAGGACTGAAACCTGGGCCCTCTGATATGCAAAGAGGGCATCCTATGTGGTGTCTTAAACACTAGGTTTAATGCCCACTACCCCCAAAACAAGAGTTTTAGCAAAGGGACACACTACTCTGCTTAGTGGTAGACTTGATTGGTCCTGCAAAGGAATAAAGAGTAAGAAAGCTCTTTTCAGCCAAATGTGCAAGCAGTTAGGCTGAGCACATCTGTGGAAGAAATGTGACAATTGAGATCTCACCAGGACCAACATTATGCATGTATGACCAGTGTAGTCACACAAGGCCCCAGGCCCAGAAGGGTCTTTCTCTTGGTGTAATGCTCTGGGGTCGCTATGTTGAAATTCTTGGTAAGTTTATCTCTTTTCCTTTTTTAGTAGAATCTGATGGACACTGGAGCTTGCTTGTGAGCAGAGAAGATGCATGTCCACCATTCTTTGTGTTTCATATATAATAATCTTGATCCTCCTTGTGCACAGTCTTCCAGTAGACCTACTGTGAGGGAGAGGTAGTGAGACTCAGAGTGAACACGAGGTAAGCAGACTGCATTTATGATTCATAAGCTGGAATACTGACAGAACACAGAGGCCATGTTTTCTATTTGAATTAGAACTTTCTTTGAATTGAGAAGGCAGGCAATGGCAGAAATAGAAATGACCACTGAAATCTACCTTGCCCTTCCTTATTCATGTTATAACCTGGTATTAGCTAAACATTTTTGCTGAAAATGGTAACACAGAAGCAAAAGGTAATGAAGAGTGATCCATAATTATTTTTCCCTCTCGTCTCTGGCCTTCCTAACCCATCAGTAAGCTGAAGGCAGACAGTGTTGGTAGAATGTGTGCATCAAGAAGTGAAATGAAAACAACTGAGTTAGTGCTGACAGTGTTTCCACTGTTCTGGTAATGAAATACATATCCTTGTATAAGCTAGGAAATACAAATTGTGAGGTCTCACTGATTCCACATATGAGTCATGTTCTTATATTTGCTTTTCAAATACACATTGTGGTGTGGGTGTTGTGATGCGGTGTGTTAATCACCACTTCAAATACCTGTATTCTATATCAGAGTGCCCACAATGAAGACCCACCTCTACTTCTGATCCAACTTCCTGCTCATGCACCTGGCAGGCATCAGATAACGGCTCAAGTATTTGTGTCCCTGCCACCCATGTAGCATATGTGGATGGAGTTTCAGGCTCCTGGTTTCATTCTGGCCCAGCTCTAGCTGATGTTTAGAGAGTGAATTGGCAAATAAAACATAGCTCTCTCTGCATTACTCTGCCTTTCAAATGAATTGTAAAAACTTAAAAAAATCCCAATTAAAGGATCAGCCTCAAACAGATAGACTCTAGAAGAAAATAAGTGATTAACATGGATTAGTGATTCTTTTTCAGAGGGAGAAAGAGAGGGAGAGAAAACAGGTAAAGAGTACACAGGCACTTGAAATCTATGTTTTATTACTTAAAACATAGAAAAATATGATGAAAGGTTAAAATTTGTGAAGTTCAGACTACGAGCATGGGAGCATAAAAGTTACCCTTTGCTTTTCTGTACTTTTAAATTTCAATTGGAAAGAAGGGGACCTGTGCTGTGGTTCAGCAGATCAAGCTGCCACTTCTGATGCTGGCATCAAATATGACAGCACTGTTTGAGTCCCAGTCATTCTGCTTGCCATTCAGCTTCCTGCTAATGTGCTGTGGGCAAGCAATGGAAGATGGCCCAAGTCCTTGGGCCCCTGTACCCAAGTGGGAGACCCGGATGGAGTTCCTTCTCTTGGCTTCAGCCTGGTCCGGCCCCTGGACGATGAGGCCATTTGTGGAGTGAACCAGTGGATAGAAAAGCTCTTTCTCTGTCTATCTCTGCCTCCCTTTCTGTAGCTCTGGCTTTCAAATAAATAAATAAGTCTTTCTAAAATAAAGGCAAGAAAGAAAATGGGAATTGTGGCATAGCCTGTTAAATATGCTTGCATCCCATGTCAGAGCACCTGGAATCAAGTTTCATTTCTGCTTCCACTCAACTTTCCTGCTAATGTGCACCTTAGGCAGCAGATGATGGCCTAAGTACTTGAGTCCTTGCCACCCAAGTGGTAGACTCCATTGGGGTTCCTGCTTCTGTTACAAACATTTGGGGAGTGAACCAGTAGTTGGCAGAGCTCTCACCTGCTCTCTTTTTTAATCTCTCTCTCTGTTGCTCTGCCTTTCAAATAAAAAAATAAGTAAGTAAACACTTCTGTTAAACAAACATTGCATGATGTAAAAGTGAATAGTAAAATTCATGCCAATATAGTTCAAAATTTTAATTTTTCTTTGCTTAGAATGAATTAAATGGCTGAAAAAACAACTTTACCTATTTGTAATTTTGTAGACATTTGTTGAGCAGAGGCTCTGCATTTTCATTTTGCTCTGGGCCTTGCAAATTATGCAGCCAGCCTTAGGTGAGAAGAATGGGATTAGCAAAAAACCAAAACAAAACAAAAAACAGTGGAATGGGACATGTATGCTCAGAACAGTTTTATGAGAGAATACTAATCTTCCAGGACCATGACTGTCAATAGATGGACTTGAGCTACTTTTTTTTTTTGACAGGTAGAGTTAGACAGTGAGAGAGAGAGAGACAGAGAGAAAAGTCTTCCTTTTTCTGTTGGTTCACCCCCCAAGTGGCCACTATGGCTGGTGCTGCGCCGATCTGAAGCTAGGAGCCAGGTGCTTCCTCCTGGTCTCCCATGCGGGTGCAAGGCCCAAGTGCTTGGGCCATCCTCCACTGCACTCCCGGGCCACAGCAGAGAGCTGGACTGGAAGAGGAGCAACTGGGACAGAATCCGGCACCCCAACCGGGACTAGAACCTAGGGTGCCAGCGCTGCAGGCGGAGGATTAGCCTAGTGAGCCGCGGCGCCGGCAGACTTGAGCTACTTTTAACAATCTGTATTTTATATAGTGTGAGCTAACTGGCCAGCACAGACTTTCCCTCCTCTTTTTGTTATCCATTTTTCAAATATTCAGTGTACCTGTTCTGGATACAGAGGACATAGGTGGACTACAGAGACAGTCAGTATCAGCTACCCTCAAGGAGCTTGCATCTGAACAACACTTTTCTGATTGTGTCTAGATCCTAATATATACCTACATCACAGTACTTGTGCACCTACGTACATATACAAACACATACATCTGGCATTTTTCCTTCCTATTATTTAAACTCTACTTTTTCCCCTTCTTTTAGATCCCAATCACTTCTGGAATGGTGATAATGATGATAATGATAATAGTAAACATTAGTGTAAGCATTTAACATATAATAATTTGGTTAATCTTCACAGTAGTCCTGTGAGATATTTTTATCTCTATATTGAAAATGAAGGAATTGAAGCACATAATGGTTGATTAATGTGCCCCAAATTAAACATCTAGAAAGAGAATGAGCCAGGATTTGAACCGAAGTGGTCCCCACTGTGCTGTGACCTTGAGTAGTGGTCTTCAAATTCATGTAAATGTACTATGGCATAGGGGATGTACTGAAAATTCCAGCAAAGTTTTTGAGGGTTAATTTCTAGATATTCAGCTTCACCGAGTGCTTTTTCCTGAAGGTGGTCTGCCTAGAAGAAACTTGAAATTGAGGCTGGTTCCCTTTCTAGTCTTCTTTTTACAATAGCACATCTCCCTTTACAGAGTGACAATCAATGGGTGACTTAAAATGTTGATAACAGTGTTGAGAAAGTAACTGACTTTTAAGACTGAGTGACAATATCTTCTACAATACGAGTTTTTAATTCTTTGTAATCAATAAAATTGAAGGGGAACCTAAAGAGATTACCAGCTGAAGTATTGTTAAAAATAATTTTTGATGATGCAACACAGACTTCTGAAAATTGAGTGACAGTTTTATGACAAAGTTACTTCCATTCCCATCATCTTAAGAGAGAAGTTTTCTCGGTATTTATGCTTATTGAAACAGAACAGGGAAAGAATTTATGTGGAATCTTGTTTCATTTTAAGGATAAGTACCATTCATTCATTAATACATAAACCAATTGTATAAAAGTAATGCCATCCATCTCATTAAGAAGTGCATTTCCATTAAGATTGGACTTTTATGTTTAATAATTATGTATCAGAATTGTCATTCTGATCATTTTTCTGGTAATAATGGTAATAACAATTCAATACTGAAGGAAATTTTAGCACATAATGTTGTATGATCAAAGAAAATTTTTAAAAATGATATTTCAACTTAAGTACAAGCATTTATTGCACAGAAGAAAAGTAGATTGATTAGTAAATGAGTTTGAATGGCAAACTATGAAATACTGTAAAATTTCTGATAGTTAAAGAGGATCTTGTTCACATATGTTTTTATAAATAGATGATGATGAGTAGCACCATAGCAACAGAGCCCTTCATGTATCTTTTAAGAATGATGTAGCAATTTGTTTAAAAATGTCAAAACTTTGGTGAGCATTTGGCCTAGTGGTTAAGATGCTGGTTAAGGTACCCATGTCTCATATCAGAGTTCCTGGAGTTGATATTCAGCTCTGGTTCCTGACTCCAGCTTCCTGCCCATGTAGACCCATGTAGACTCACTGCTGCCATGTAGGGGGCAGCAGTGATGGCTCAAGAAATTTGGTTCCTGTCACCCACATGGGAGACCTGGATTGTTTTCCTGGATCCCGGTTCTGGCTCTGCCCAGCCCTACCACTGTGGGAACTGGGATGTGAACCAGTAGATGGAAGCTCTGTCTGTCTGTCTCTCAAAAAAAAGTTAAAACATATCCATTGCACTTATTTAACTTTATAATGAAACAATTTAAAGGTCAACTTTAGAAATATGTGAAGGAGCATTTAGTTTAAACAATTTTTTTGTAGGTAGGTGAGTACAAACATAAAAGTTTGAACACCTCAAGACCTGGAAGAATTGTCTTATAACCTAAGTATATTATGTTCTATTAATCTCCATTATACATCCCTGCAGCTGCTTTTCACGCCTAGAACATCCTTTGAAGTTGATGAAAGCCTTGTGCCAAGAAGGAAGGAAGTATTAGAAAAAGGGGTGATGGAAACCCATCAACTGTAGTGTCTCCAAAGGGGAGGTTTAAATGAGTAATCAATTTCACTCTTCTCTTCATCATGTTCAGGGAACTTTTGGCCTGATTACTCATTCAATTTCAAAATAGCATCTCTCATAATTGCTTTTGGATCTACATACAACATCAATAAATAAAAAAAAGTATTTACCTTATAACTTCCCACTGGTATAGCCCTTGAAAAAAGAGAAAGGAGAGAAAGATTTTAAAAGTGAGAAAATAAAACAAGACAGTTGCTTTCACCTTGGAAATGAAAGCAAGATGACTGACAGAGGCATAACCAAGAAACAAAGAGTCAGGAACCAAATTACTTCTGACAAGCTGTGTATGCCTAAAGTTAGTTATTTAACCTCTCTGAGATTTAGTTGCCTTAAATAAAGAGAAAACAACAGTACCTGTCTTAGAAGCTTCTGGCAGGTGTGCATGAAGTTAAATGTGAAGAGCTTGGTGAAATGTTCAACATAAAAAAATTTTGAACTCTGTAGAATTGATTAGGTAAGGAAAGAGATTTTATTTTCCTGAAAAAAAAATAAGGACAAGAGATTCATTTTACTGTATCAGAGTTTTCCTCGTCTAAGCAGTGCCTTTTAAAGTCTGTATTTCAGACAAGTGTCATCGCTGACATTGCAGTAACTATATTGTTCCTTGCCTTACAATGGGGTTGTTTCCTATTAAGCTCATTGTAAGTTGAGACATTCTGAAGAGGAGTATGCATGGGATCACCCTAACTCAGGGGCTGTCTCAACTCAGCAGCACAGTGCTCTGCAGAGCAACAGTGGTTTCCCATGCTGATCCCCAGGCTGCCTGGGAGCTGTGCTCACTGTCAGTACTTAGCATTGCCAGACAGAATCTGATCACACAGGGCTAGCCTGGAAAAGATCCAATTTAGACATGGAAATAGTTTCTGCTAAACGTGTATCACTTTAGCATCATGGTAAAGTCAAAATCCAGTCATGTACAAGAACATCTGTATTTTGAATTGTCTTTAAAACACAATAGTTTAAAGAAGAAGGCTTTTAAGAAACTTTTAATTTTGAGATTATTTTAGATTCACAATCAGTTGTAAGAAATAAGAGGGATCCTGTATACCTTCCCCCAATGACAAAATTTTTCAAAACTATAATACAGTATCACAACTGAAATGTGACATTTATACAATCCATGGATCAAATTCAAATTTCTCCAAGATTCTTTGTACTCACATGTGCATATGTGTGTAAGAATACATGTATTTTTTCAAAGAAAATAAAAATGAACATTTTCATAATTTTCTTTCTTTTTTTTTTTGACAGGCAGAGTGGATAGTGAGAGAGAGAGAGACAGAGAGAAAGGTCTTCCTTTTTGCCGTTGGTTCACCCTCCAATGGCCGCTGTGGCTGGTGCATTGTGCTGATCCGAAGCCAGGAGCCAGGTGCTTCTCCTGGTCTCCCCATGCGGATGCAGGGCCCAAGGATTTGGGTCATCCTCCACTGCCTTCCCGGGCCATAGCAGAGAGCTGGCCTGGAAGAGGGGCAACAGGAATAAAATCTGTCGCCCCAACTGGGACTAGAACCCTGTGTGCCGGCGCCGCAAGGTGGAGGATTAGCCTGTTAAGCCATGGCGCCGGCCCATAATTTTCAATTATAAGGTCCTCACCTACCCAGGGAAACTGGATCAAAATTTGAAGACCTTAAACTTGGAAAACAGATGGAAATCCACTTATTAATAAAATAGCATTATGGCTCTGAAGTTGGGAAATTTTTAATAAAATGAAAAATGCACAAATTAGAAAGGGGAAATTTGATACAATGGAGCATATAAAAATTACAACAACTCTCTGCAAGAAAATATGCCACTAACAAAGATGAGATAGGCAGAGTGAGAATATTTGCTATAGATAAAAAATATAAAGTATTAGTAGCAAGAATATACAATGAGATTCTGTGAATGAACATGAATGAAAACCACTATAGAAAAAATGAACACTGTGTGCTAACATACAATCCATAGAAGCAGAAGTATAGCTAGAAATATGAATGAAAAATGCCCAGACAGGGCAATGCAAGTTAAAACCACAAAGCACTACCTTTGATTGTTTAGGCTCACAAAAGACCAGCAAGTTGAAAGACACAAAGTGGAAATGGATAAAAGTAATAACAATATCTATTAGTTAAGTCCTATGTGTGAGTCATCACAAGTAATACTCAAAGGTCTGAGAAGGTGATGTCAGTGTGAATTGGGACAGTTGTATTGGAGAGCAATTTAGTAGCAGCCTTTAAAACTTAGAATGTGCATACCTCATAACTCACCAATTTCATTTCTTAGCATCTACCCTGGAGACATAGTTACTCATGAGAACAAAGAAGCATATCCAAGGATGTTTTGGGCAGCAGTGTTTGTAATAGGAAAGAATAAGAAATGAGCTAAGTGTCTAAAACAAATAAAATGGTTAATTATATGTTCATACAGTAGCTCCAACGAATGAATATAGCTATAGATACCCACATGAATAGATATTCAAAATATAATGTTTAGCAGAAAAAGCAAGTTTTAGGACAATACCAATTATATTAGATGCATATAGCAGCATTATACATTTAGTTGTATAGTATAATAAATATATAGGAATAATTTATGTTAATCTTAGTTAAATTTCATCTTCATTAAGAAGAGACTAAAGCTCAGAGTCTAAACTTCCTATTGGATAGTTGTCAAGACATATGAAAATAGCAGAAGCAGGATACACAAGGATAAATATCATTTAACCTCAGTCCTGCTACTAACCAGCTGTATTATTATTGATAAATCAATTATCTTTTCTATGCTTTATTATTCCAATTGAAAAATTGCAATAGTTAATATCCATCTATTTTATGGGATTGTTTTCAAGATAAAATGAAGTACTGCATATAAAGATCTGAGCACAGTAACTGGCAGAAAGAAAGCCCACAAAACTTGTTGTATTTCTAAAAAAAAAAAAAATTGAGAAGCAGAAAGAAAGAGAGAGAGAACTTCCATCACTAGTTCACGTCCCAAAGACCTATAACAGCTGGGTTTGGGTCAGTCCAAAACCAGGAGACAGGAACTCAATTCACATCACCCACGTGGGTGGCATGGATCCAAGTACATGAGCCATCACCTACTTCTCCTCAGGGTACACATTAATAGGAGGTTGGGATGAGAGCAGTAGTCAGGATTTGAATTAGGTAGTCTGATATGGGATTGCAGGCATCTCAAGTGATATCTTTTTCTTTTTTTTCCAACTTTTATTTAATAAATATAAATTTCCAAAGTACAACTTTTGGATTATAGTGGTTTTTCCCCCCATGACCTGCCTCCCACTCGCAACCACTACTATACTGCTGTATAGTATTCTATAGAGTACATATCCTTAATTTCTTTATCCAGTCTTCTATTGATGGGCATTTAGGTTGATTCCATGTCTTAGTTATTGTGAATTGAGCTGCAATAAACACTGAGGTGCAGAAAGCTTTTCTGTTTGCCAATTTAATTTCCTTTGGGTAAATTCCAAGGAGTGGGATGGTTGGGTCATGTGGTAGGGCTATATTCAGGTTATTAAGCAATCTCCAAACTGTCTTCCATAGTGGCTTTACCAATTTGCATTCCCACCAACAGTGGGTTAGTGTCCCTTTTTCCCCACATCCTCTCCAGCATCTATTGTTGGTAGATTTCTGAATGTGAGCCATTCTCACAGGGGTGAGGTGAAACCTCATTGTGGTTTTGATTTTCATTTCCCTGATTGCTAGTGATCCTGAACATTTTTTCATGTGTCTGCTGGTCATTTGGATTTCCTCTTTTGAAAAATGTATATTGAGGTCCTTGGCCCATCTCTTAAGTGGGTTGTTTGTTTTGTTATTGTGGAGTTTCTTATCTCTTTGTAGATTCTGGTTATTAATCCTTTATCTGTTGCATAGTTTGCAAATATTTTTTCCCATTCTGTCGGTTGCCTCTTCACTTTCCTGACTGTTTTTTTTTTCAGTACAGAAACTTCTCGATTTGATGCAATCCCAATTGATAATTTTTGCTTCGACTGCCTGTGCTTCTGGGGTCTTTTCCAAGAAGCCTTTCCTGTGCCTATATCTTACAGGGTTTCTCCGATGTTCTCTAATAATTTGATGGTGTAGGGTCTTAGATTTAGATCTTTAATCCATGCTGAGTGGATTTTTGTGTAAGGTAGGGGTCTTGCTTCATGCTTCTGCACGTGGAAATCCAGTTTTCACAGCACAATTTGTTGAATAGACTGTCCTTGCTCCAGGAATTTGTTTTAGATCCTTGATCAAATATAAGTTGGCTGTAGATGTTTGGATTGATTTCTGGTGTTTCTATTCTGTTCCATTGGTCTATCCATCTGTTTCTGTACCAGCACCATGCTGTTTTGATTATAATTGCCCTATAGTATGTCCTGAAATCTGGTATTGTGATGCCTCCGGCTTTGTTTTTGTTGTACAAGATTGCTTTAGCTATTCAAGGTCTCCTGTGTCTCCATTTGAAGTTCAGCATCATTTTTTCCAAATCTGAGAAGAATGTCTTTGGTATTTTGATTGGTATCACATTGAATCTTTAAATTACTTTTGGGAGAATGGACATTTTGATGATGTTGATTCTTTCAATATATGAACATTAAAGATTTGTCCATTTTTTGGTATCCTATTTCTTTCTTTAAGGTTTTGTAATTATTATCATAGAGATCTTTAACATCCTTGGTTAAGTTTGTTCCAAGATATTTCATTGTTTTTGTAGGTATTTTGAATGGGATTGATCTTAGCAGTTCTTTCTCAGCCATGGCATTGCCTGTGTATACAAAGGCTGTTGATATTTGTGCATTGATTTTATATCCTACTACTTCGCAAAACTCTTCTATGAGTTCCAATTGTCTCTTAGTAGAGTTCTTTGGATCCCCTAAATAAAGAATCATATCATCTGCAAAGAGGGATAGTTTGACTTCTTCCTTCCCAATTTGTATCCCTTTAATTTCTTTTTCTTGTCTAATGGCTTTGGCTAAAACTTCCAGAACTATATTGAATAGCAGTGGTGAGAGTGGGCATCCCTGTCTGGCAACAGAACACTGGAGATGCTTTCAACTTTTCCCCATTCAATAGGATGCTGGGTTTTCCATAAATTGCTTTGATTGTATTCAGGAATGTTCCTTCCATACCCAGTTTGCTTAGAGTTTTCATCATGAAAGGGTGTTGTATTTTATCAAATGCTTTCTCTGCATCTATTGAGAGAATCATATGGTTTTTCGTCTGCAGTTTGTTAATGTGGTGTATCACATTGATTGATTTGTGAACACTGAACCATCCCTGCATATCAGGGATAAATCCCACTTGGTCTGGGTGGATGATCTTTCTGATGTGTTGTTGCATTCTAATAGCCAGAATTTTAATGAGGATTTTTGTGTCTATGTTCATCAGGGATATTGGTCTGCAATTCTCTTTCTCTGCTGCATCTTTTTCAGGTTTAGGAATTAAGGTGATGCTGCCTTCATAGAAAGAATTTGGGAGGATTCCCTCTCTTTCAATTGTTTTGAATAGTTTGAGAAGAATTAGAGTTAGTTCTTTAAATGTCTGATAGAATTCAGCAGTGAATCCATCCGGTCCTGGGCTTTTCTTTGTTGGGAGGGCCTTTATTACTGCTTCAATTTCTTTCTCAGTTATGGGTCTGTCTAGGTTTTCTATGTCTTCCTGGTTCAATTTAGGTAGGTTGTATGTGTCCAGGAATCTATCCATTTCTGATAGATTTCCCTGTTTTCTGCTATACAACTCTTTATAGTAATTTTTGATGACTCTTTTGATTTTTGTGGTGTCTGCTGCTACATTCCCTTTTCATTTATGATTTAAGTGATTTGGGTCTTTTCTCTTCTTTTTTGTTAGTTGGGCCAATGGTGTGTCAATTTTGTTTATTTTTGCAAAAAACCAGCTCCTTGTTTGGCTGATTTTTTGTAATTTTTTTTTATTCAATCCTGTTGATTTCTTCTCTAATTTTAATTATTTCTCTTCTCCTACTAGTTTTGGGTCTGGTTTGCTGCAGTGTTTCTAGATCCTTGAAATGCATTGGTAGCTCATTTATTTGGTGTTGTTCCAATTTCTTCTTCTTCTTTTTTTTTTTGGACAGGCAGAATTAGACAGTGAGAAAGAGAGATACAGAGAGAAAGGTCTTCCTTCCACTGGTTCACCCCCCAAATAGCTGCTACGGCCGGTGGGCTGCCCCGATCCAAACCCATGAGCCAGGCTTCCTCCTGGTCTCACATGCTGGTGCAAGGCCCAAGCACTTGGGCCATCCTCCACTGCCTTCCCGGGCCACAGTAGAGAGCTGGACTGGAAGAGGAGCAACCAGGACAGAACCGACGCCCCTATTGGGACTAGAACCCAGAGTGCCGGCACTGCAGACGGAGGATTAGCCTCTTGAACTGTGGCGCCGGCCCCAATTTCTTGATGTAGGCACTTATTGCTATAAGCTTTCCTCGTAACACTGCTTTTTCTGTATCCCATAAGTTTTGATATGTTGTGTTGCTATCTTCATTTACTTCCAGAAAGTTTTTTATTTCCTTTTGATTTCTTCTATGATCCACTGTTCATTCAGGAGCATATTGTTCAGTCTCCATGTGTTTGCATATGCTCTAGGGATTCCTGAGTTTCTAATTTCCAGCTTCATTCTACCGTGGTCTGAGAAGATGCATGGTATGACTTCAATTCTTTTGAATTTGCTGAGACTTGCTTTATGGCCTAGTATGTGGTCCATGTACTGTTGAGAAGAATGTGTGTTCTTCAAGCATATGATGAATAGTTCTGTAGATATCTGTTAGATCCATTTGGCTTACAGTGTCATTTAAATCTGCTGTTTCCTTGTTGATCTTCTGTCTGGTTGATCTGTCTATTTCTGAAAGTGGAGTATTGAAGTCCCCAAATACTATTGTATTGGAGTCTAAGTCTCTCTTTAAGTTCCTTAACATATCCTTTAAATAACCAGGTGCCCTGTATATAGGTGCATATACATTTATAATAGTTACATCTTCCTGTTGAATTGATCCCCTAATCATTATATAGGGCCCCTCTTTGTCTCTCTTAACAGTTTTTGTGTTAAAGTTCATTTTGTCTGATATTAAAATGGCTACACTAGCTCTTTATTTTGGTTTCTGTTGGCATGGAATATCTTCTTCCAACCTTTCACTTTCAGTCTGCATGCATCTTTGTTGGAAAGATGCGGTTCTTGTAAGTAGCAAATAAATGGGTTTTGTTTTTTAATCCATTCAGCCAGTGTGTGTCTTTTAACTGGAGAGTTGAGGCCATTTACATTCAATATGACTATTGATAACTAGTGACTTTGCCCTGCCATCTTTCCAAAGATATTTCTAATATATGCTTTGAACTTCCTGTGATCTTTTACTGAGATTTTCTTCCTTTACCTTCTTTCATATTGATGGCCATGTTTTTGTGTTTCTGTGTTTAACACATCTTTAAGCATCGTTTGCAGGGCTGGACGAGTGGCAACAAATTCTTTTAATTTCTGTTTGCTATGAATGAAGGTTTTTATTTCACTTTCATTCACAAATGAGAGCTTTGCAAGATATGATATTCTGGGCTGGCAGTTTTTTCTCTTGGTACTTGGGCTATATCTTGCCATTCCCTCCTAGCCTGTAGGGTTTCTGAGGAGAAGTCTGCTGTGATTCTAATTGGAGATCCTCTGAGAGTAATCTGACGTTTCTCTCTTGCACATTTTAGAATCTTTTATTTATGTTTCACTGTGGTGAGATTGAGTACAATGTGTCGTGGTGACGATCTCTTCTAGTCATATTTATTGGGCGTTCTATGTGCTTCCTATACTTGGATGTCTCTTTCTTTCTCCAAACCTGGGAAGTTTTCTGCTAGTATGTCACTCAAAGGCCTTCTAATCCTTTCTCTCTCTCCATGCCTTCAGGGACTCCTAGAACCCGAATATTGGGTTTTTAATACTATCCTGTAGATTCCCAACAATACTTTTTAGATTTCTAATTTCCTCTTCTTTTCTTTGGCATGACTGTATACTTTCATGTGCTCATTCTTCTATGTCCAATATTCTCTCTTCTGCCTCACTGATTCTTTTTTTAAGGCTCTCAAATGCGTATGTCATTTGTTCTATTGAATTCTTCATTTCATTTTGATTTCTCCTCAATATCTCAATTTCATGTTCTACTAAATTCCTCATTTCATTTTGATTCCTCGTTAAGATTTTATTTTCATGAGAGAGATTTTCTGTCATGTCCTGCATGGATTTCAGTAGTTCATGTGTTTGTTTTTGATAACTTCTAAACTTTCTTATCTTAAATTTTTTGAGTTCTTTATTGCATTTCTTCTATCTCATCATCTTCATAATCTTGTATTTGAGTGTCATGTTCTTTTGAGATCGTCATCATGTCTTCCTTTTTCTTATTTCCTTGTTTTTTGTGTTTGTTATTTGGCAGTGTGGAGATATTCTTTGGTTTCTTTTTTTTTCCCATGGTGGCGGCTTTTCTTGTTGTACTATGACTCTAGATTAAGTGGACTGTCTGCTTTTGGTGAATCTCTAGAGGCTTGTGGTGGGTGTGGCCAGAGAGCTCTATTCAGTTCTTCAGGTTTAAGGGTGTGCCAAAGGTGACACACCCAGGTTTGGCATGGTAAATCTTCTCTCTCTTGTTTTTTTATTCAGAAGGGAAATAATTCCACTCATCTAAGCTCTTCTCCTCGATGGCAATCAGTGCCTGAGCACTAGCCCCAGTGGGTATAATATTTGTCTGCTCTGTCCCAAGGACTAGTCTTCAGTGTAAGCTTAGATTCCCCTGCAATGTCTTTCACCGGGTAGCCAAGGCCGCCTGAGCTTGTGGCATCTCCCACCAATATTACTCACGTCTCAGCCACACAGTGAGTTCTCCCACATACCCTGTTTGTTTTTTTTTTTCCACAGTCCCAGTTTATAAACTCCACACATTCACTAGGTCTTAGTCTCCTGTTATTGCTCCTCACCAGAGTCAGGTTTTTCTACTTGTCTGAGGGTGGGCACAGCCCCGAGCTAGCACAGCTGTTACGTATGTCCAAAATGGTGCCTGCTCTATTGTCTCACACACCTTTGTAAGGTGAGTGGAGAGAGAGAATCGTGTCCATATCGTCCCTTTTATTTTTTCTCTCCTATACTTAGGCTGGTGTACTTTCACCCACGGGGCTTCAAACCTTGTTCCCTCTAGGCTCTTCCTGCCAGTGTCTTGGGCTACTGAGGTTTCTCCTCACCTCTCTTTCCTGCACTGGTGTGGAGGAGACTCTCGGCAGCTGGGGTCCCTAGTCATGGGTGCCCATGCCCTCCACGTTGATCCACCATGTCCCTCTAATTCCAGAAGGATTTCCTCTGTTGTTTTTTTTTTCCCTAACTCTTCCCTGAGACTACACTAAATCTGCTTTTATTAAACTATCTTTTCCTGGACTATCATTGAGCTTCCTCCCTTTTCCGCCATCTTGGAGCCCTCAAGTGATATCTTAACTGCTACATTAAATGCCTACCTTGTTAATTATTCTTCTTACTAACATTGATGAGTAGAAAGATAAACAACATGTGTGATTAACTATGGGGGTATTTAGGAAGAGGTTCTTTATGAAATAAAATGAGAATTCTTCAAAAAATCATTGAAAATGCATATTATTTAAAAATTAGGCATGGATTTCAAAAATTTTTGCATCACAATAAATTTATTTTTAAATTCCATTTTCTATGAACTTTTTGAAGTATTCTCATATCTTACTTGAATTTTTATCACAAGGATAGGAAGGTGTTGTAGGCTGTGGAAATAAATGTTGCAATGCAGGCTATGGTAAAACAATAGAAATTTAATGAGTAAAGGAGTTGCAGGGACAGGAAATTTGCGCAAAATTGATGCTCTAATTGAGTCTATTAACTGATGTTTAATTCTCTGGATCAGAAGAGATATTAAAGGACTTTCCATAAAGAGTCTTGATTAACCCAAGATGGCAGATTGAGTATGGCTGTTTGTAGGAACAGTAAGAAGGTAGAAGATTAGCAGAGTCTGAATCAGAGGTCCAAACAGCATTAAAGGCAACACATGTGCTATTAAGTAGAGTAAGAACCAGGGAAGGTAGGAAAGAGAGAGAAGAAGCAAATCAGACTAAGAATTACATAGGATGTATCACAAATAGTTTTCCAAAATTATGAATTTTTCCAACAATGGTCATATGTATTTTAAAGAACTTAAGAGGAAAAAAGTATCATTTATATTCATCCTGTTATTCACCATAATCTTTATGAAGATCCAGATTTCTCTCTAGTATCATTTCTCTCCAGGATGAAGAACTTTCTTACCATGTCTCTTTTTAAAATGTTTTTATTTTAATTTTTAATTAGTTTTTAACAAATTCAACAGTTTGTAGATACAATTCTAAGAATATAATGATATATCCCTTCCATCCTTCCTCCCTCCATTCTTCTCCCTCTCTCCCTCCCACGCTCCTTCTTTCCTTCTCCCTTACTTTTGCCTAGCTTTCTTGTAGAGCAAGTCTGCTGGTAACAAATTCTCTTCATTATCCTTCGTCTGAGAATGACTTTATTTTGCTTTCATTCCTAACATACTGTTTTTCTGGATACAGAAGTCTGGATTGACAGTTCCTTTCTCTCAGCACACTCAAGATATTTATTACTCTATTCTCTTCTGGCCTCCATGATTTTTGATGAAAAAATCCAAAGTCATTTAAGTCTTCATTCCCTTGTATGTCATTTTTTTCTCTAGCTACTCTCAAGAATTTTTCGTTAGTGTTCAACAATTTGATTATGGTGTGTCTAAGCATATTCCTGATTAAATTTGTCCTGTTTGGGGTCGGATAGGCTTCTTAAATCTATAAATATATGCCTTTTACTAAGTTGGGGGAAAATTTTCTCATTTGTTCATATAGATTTAAAAAAAAACTTGAGATTTTTCTAACGATGTGTTTATTTTGAAAGTCAGGGTCAGAGAGAGAGATAGAGAGAGAGAGAGAGAGAGAGAGAGGGAGAAGAGAGATCTTCCATTCACTGGTTCACTTTCTAGATGATCACAACAGCCAACTGGGGCTGGCCAGGCCAAAGCCAGGAGCCAGAAGTTTCATCCAGATCTCCCATGTGAGTGACAGTGGCCCAAACACCTGGGGCATCTTCTTCTGCTTTCCCAGGTGCATTAGCAAGAAGCTGGATGGGAAGTGGAGCAGCTGGGTCTTGAACCAGAGGTCATATGGGATGCTGGTATCACAGGTGGTCGCTTAACCTGCTACACCACAACACTGACCCCTCTTCATAAAGATTTTGTACACCAATTGATTCCTGCTTTCATTCTGGAACTACCAATGACACATGTTATACTATTTGGTATTACCCCATAAATCCCAGATGTTCTGTTAAATTTTTTATTATATTTTGCCTTTGTTCCACAGACTTTATACTTTCTATTGGTCTATCTTCAAGTTCAATGATTCTTTCCTCTGTTTTCTCCACTGCACTACAGAGCCCATCCAGTGATTTTAAAATTTCACATATCATAGTTTTCAGTTCTGGAAGGTCTATTTTGTTATATTTTATACCTTTCATTTCTCTTTTGAGATCTTGTTCATTCTATAGATATTTAACTCATGGAGCATAGTTAAAATATTTCCTTGAAAGTTGGGGGGTTTTGCATTTTGCTTAGTTTTTTTTTCTCAATATTTAGGTTACCTGAAGTGTGGCATCTGATGATTATCATTTCCCTTAAGAATTGATCATACTGGGGCTGGCGCTATGGTGCAGCAGCTTAAAGCCCAGGCCTGAAGTGCTGGCATCCCATATGGGTGCCACTTCTAGTCCCAGCTGCTCCTCTTCTGATCTAGATCTCTGCTATGGCCTGGGGAAACAGTAGAAGATGGCCCAAGTCCTTGGTCCCTTACACCTGTGTGGGAGACCCAGAAGAAGCTCCTGGCTTCTGACTTCAGATTGGCTCAGCTCTGGCCGCTGCGGCCATCTGGGGTGTGAACCAGCAGATGGAAGACCTCTGTCTCTGTCTCTACCTCTCTCTGTAACTCTGTCTTTCAAATAAATAAGATAAATCTTTAAAATAAAAGAATTGATCATACTTTTACTGTTTCTTCCTATGTTGAATAATTTTAGATTGTATCATGGACATATGATGTGCTGTACAGACTTTAGGCCATGTTACAAACCTCTGAAGATTTTTTAATTTTATTTTTGTTTGCTTGAAGGATATTAACCCAGTTAGGTTTAAACTTCAATTTCTATCTTCCATCTATGTGGAGTAGTTTCAATATTTGTTCAGTTTTCTAGACTTTTGCTGTGCTGGTTTAGGTTCATTCCACTTGTGCATAGCTCAGGAGAGAGCCTGAGGTTGTGTGGGTATACACATAGAAGTAGGGGTTCCTTTTCTCTGCTACCCTTCTCTCCAGGGTTCCCCTCACACACTATAAATCACCAATTTCTCCTTGATTTCTCTATCCAGTAAGAATCAGTCTGTATTGGAACAGTTTACACACTAGTGTGGTTCTAAAAACTGAATTAGAGTGGGCATTTGTTGCAGCGGTTAAGACACCACTTGAAATGTCCACATACTATGTAACAGTGCCTGGTGTGAGTACTGGCTCCTTCTCTTCCAATCCAGCTTCCTGCTAATGTGCACCCTGGGAGACAGTTCAAAGGCTTAGGTCCCTATCACTTACTTGCAAGACCTGCATTGAGTTCCAGACTCTTGGCTTCTGCCTAGCTCAGTTCTGTTGTGGGCATATGGAGGAGGGAATCAGCCAATGAATTATCTCTCTTCCCCTCCTTTCTCATTTTAAATAAAATGAAAATTTTAAAAATTAAATAAAAGTAACTAGACTTGAAGCAGTTCCATAAGCAAAGAGACATTCTTAAAACTCAGAAACTCATTGTCCCATGGAAGATTTCTCCATTTTTTAATTTCTTTGAACAATCAGTCTACTATTATTTACTCACTGAAGTCTTCAGTCTGTGGGTACCTGCAGGTTTTTTTTTCCCTAGTCTTAGTTGTAATCAGCAGAAGAGATAGTTTCTCATTGGGAATAGGCTATAGAACCTCATTTATCTTTTTTTTTGTCATACTCACTTCAAACTGTTTGTCAAACTGTCCCAGGATGTGATAATTCCTTCATTTATTGTGTCTTTTTCTTCACTGCCAAAAGTTTTCTTCTTCTGTTTTGGAATTTCATTTTATATATTTATTTTAAGAGAATATATTTACTTTTTATCTCTTTCTTTCTCCCTTTCATCTCAATATAATCTGCAACTTAAAAAGTCTATGAACTACACTAGCAACATTCATCTGAGAAGAGTAATAATAGCTACTATTTATATACCTTTTGCTAGCTTCCAGATTTTAGTGTTTTACATTGATATTTGTATTTTAGAATAATCTTTTATATATATATATATATATATATATATATAATATCTTGCCAGGATATGACAGAAATTTAATTAAATCCATAGTTTATTTGGGGGATAACTGGCATCTTTACTATATCTCATGTTATAATCCATGAACACTGTATGTCTCACCATTTATTTAGATCTTTTATTTCTTTCTTTGGTGTTTTGTAGTTTTCAGTATATATAAATGCTATATATTTTTCTTATATTTATACTTGAGTTTTTCATTTTTGAGTGATTATAAATGATATTGTGTCTTAAATTTTGACTTCCATGTATTCATTGCTTGTACATAGAAACATAATTGATTCTTGTATATTGACCTTATATCTTGTGATCATGTGGAGCACAATTATTCATTATAGTTGTGTTTTGTTTTGTTTTGCTTGTTTCTTTGTTATATTACTTGAGATATTCAATATAGATCATCATGTCATATGTAAGTAGGAGTGGTTTTGATTCTTTCCATTTTGTAAACTTTTTGTCTCCATTTCCTGCTGTGTTGTGCTTGCTATGACTTCCAGTTGTATATTAAATAAGAATGATTTAAGTGGATATCTTATCTTAGTTTCTGATCATAGAGAGAAAACAGTCTTTGATAATTGAGTATGTTGTCAGTTGTAGGGTTTTTATAGATGATCTTTATCAAGTTCAGGAACACTCATTTTACTCCTAGTTTCCTGCAAATTTTTTGTCATGAGTTGTTGAATATAATCAAACCCTTTTTCTTCCTCAATTGATATGATAGTATGATTTTTCTATCCAGTTTTAAACAGAATGATGCCAAATATCCAAGTTTGCTGAAGATAAACTGGAGGAAAGTGTGTGACAAAAGTACTGACAGAAGTTTTCCTAGGGCATTTAAAATTTAAAATATTTATTTATTTTCATTATGTTGGGTAAATTGATTTATATTTTCAGCAATATATGTATTAATAAATCCAGGTATAATCTATTCAATATTACTGACCATAATTTAGGGTATTTTCTGGAGCACATAATGAAATATTTTGGATTAGTTCTATAAGTAAAAAACCCTCATAGTTGTGTAATTTGCTGGTCAAAATTTCTGATGTCTGGAACATTCAAATGTGTTATGGATTTGCTAGAAAGCAATATTCTAAATAAAACCACTCATGGAATAATCCATGTCTTACACAAAAACCAAATGACAGTAAAGAGTAGCCCTTGTCCTGACTGCTTTCTTATGAAACATCTCTCTGCCCTTTCGGTGTATTAGGTTACTCATGAGAAGTGGTAACTAGTTGTACTGAAGGTTCTATTACAAACACATTTTTATTTTTAACATCCAGATTAGAATTAGTTCCAAAAATAAAATGTGAGATCTGAGGGATATATGTTTGCATGTCTGTGTGTGTATGCAAGATGGAAGGGAGAGGGGGAGGGGGAGGAAGAGGGAGATCTTCTAGCTGCTGGTTCACTCCCCAAATGGCCTCAGTAGCCAGTGTTTGTCCAGGCTAAAGCCAGGAGACAGGAACTCCATCCTGGTCTTCCATGTGGGTGACAGAGGCCCAAGCACTTGGGTCATCTTCCACTGCTTTTTAGCAGGGAGCTGATCTGTCACTCCAATGCATTCCAAGTGGCAGTAAACCTGCTGTGCCACAATGCCAGCCCCTGTGTGTCCAATTTCAATAGCGATTTTAAATGATTACTTTATTGGCCGCTTAGTGTCATTTGAAATCAGACATTGTATAAAATTAGTTCTTCAGTGTTATAACCTGACAATAAATATTTTGGCATTTGTTTTGTAGTCTTTGCTCTTTCTTTCTCTCTCTCCCTTTCTCTCTCCCTCCCTCTATAAATTAAATGAGTTTCTACTTTTCAACTTAGGGTGATCCATAACCCATGTTCACAAAGTAGGACAAAATAAGCTATTTCATAAGTTTTTGGTCTTTTATATCACCTGAAATTTGCAATATATGAATGGAAGTTTTTCTGATAAAGAAAACATACCTCAAGATTTAAAAAAAGGGGGAAAGAGTACAGTCTCCAGGAAGAGTTAGGGAGAAAACAGCAAAGGAAACTACACAAATTGGAGGGACACAGTGGACCTACATGTAGGGTGAGGACATGCACAACTCACGACTGCACCAGCCAAGAGCCTCCGCACCAGTGTGGGAGAGTGAGGTGAGACCAGACTGCAGCAACCCAAGCCACTGGTGAAAAAGCTGCAGGAAGAACCTAGAGAAAAGCTGGCTTGGAGCCTGTGGGGGATAGTGTACCAACCAAACTAGAGGAGAAAAAACAAAGGGGGCATTTTCTCTCTCCCCAATCACCCTGCAAAGGTGTCCTGTAACAAGCTGACAGAGAGCAGGCGCCATTTTGGACATACATAACAGCTGCACCAGCTCATGTCCATGCCCAGCAATGAGCCAAGTGGAGACTCCTGAGTCTGGTGGGGAGAATAAACAGAAGGTTGAGTGATTGGGACTGTGGGAGGCTTGTGTGCTGGGACTGTGAAAACATTGAGGCTGTGTGGGAGACTTAGGGTTTGGCTAGGACATGAGACAGTCACTGTGGGAGGCTCTACACGATTAGGGCTCCTGGTTACCTGGTGAGGGACATTGCTGGGGAATCTGAGCTTATACAGAGGACTGCATAGATCCTTTGTGTGGTCCTAGTGGCAGAGCAGACAAATAATGTACTCACCGGGCTAGTGCACAGGCAATAGTCTCCTTTGAGGAGGAGAAGAGCTCAACTGAGTCTATGCCAACAACCAAGAAGAAATCTCCTCTCTGATAAAAAATAAAGGAGATTTACCATGCCAAACCTGGGTGTGTCACCTCAGACACACCTTTCACCCTGGAGCACTGAACAGAGCTCCCTGGCTCTAGATATTCCATGAAAATAGACACTCCACTAATCTCCTCAGACATAGTCCAAAGATAAGAGCCACCACAACAGAAAAAACAAAGAAGAAACCAATGAGTATCTCTACAAATGCCAAATAACAAAAACATATCAATTCAAGAAACAAGAATAAGGAAGACAACATGACACCCCCAAAAGAACACAATACTTCAATACTAGATTGTGAAAATGATGAGTCTGAAGAAATGCCAGAAATGGGCCGGCACTGTGGCTTAACAGGCTAATCCTCCACCTTGTGGTGCAGGCACACCGGGTTCTAGTCCCGGTTGGGGCGCCGGATTCTATCCCGGTTGCCCCTCTTCCAGGCCAGCTCTCTGCTATGACCCGGGAAGGCAGTGGAGGATGTCCCAAGTCCTTGGGCCCTGCACCCGCATGGGAGACCAGGAGAAGCACCTGGCTCCTGGCTTCAGATCAGCAAGATGCACCGGCCACAGCGGCCATTGGAGGGTGAACCAATGGCAAAAAAGGAAGACCTTTCTCTCTGTTTCTCTCTCTCTCACTATCCACTCTGCTTGTCAAAAAGAAAGAAAGAAAGAAAGAAAGAAAGAAAGAAAGAAAGAAAGAAAGAAAAGAAATGCCAGAAATGGAATTCAAAAAAATTGATCATAGGATTACTTAGAGGTAATCAGAAGCAATTTCACAAACTAATGAAATCCATACATGACACAAAAGAAAATTGTGATCTTAAAGAGAAATCAAAATGAAATCATGGAAATGGAGAATTCAATAGAACAAATAAAAATACAGCTGGAAGTCTTAACAGAATCAGTAAAGCAGAAGAAAGAATATCTTACTTAGAAGAAAAAGCATAGGAAATTTTACAGTCAGACAAAACACAAGAAGAAGAAATTAGAAAACTAAAAAACACCATTGGGTAACTACAGGTTACTATCAAACAACCCAACATATGGGTTCTAGAAGTTCCTGAGGGCATGGAAGTAAAGAAAAGATTAGAATGTTTATTTAGTGAAATAATAACAGAAAATTTCCTACATCAAGAAATTGGAAAGGCACCAAATAAATGAGCTATCAATACATCTCAAGGACCTAGAAAAACAACAGCAAACAAAACCAAAGCTAATAGGAGAAAAGCAATGATTAAAATTAGAGAAGAAATCAGCAAAATTTAAAACAAAAAAAAAATCCAAAAAATCAACAAAATGAAGAGCTGGTTTTTGGAAAAAAAGCAAACAAAATTGACACACCATTGGCTCAACTAACCAAAAAAAAAGGAGAGATGATCCAAATCAACAAAATTAGATATGAAAAAGGAAATTCAACAACACACACCACAGAAATAAAAAGAATCATCAGAAATTACTAAAAACAGCTGTAAGCCAACAAACTGAGAAACCTAGAAGAAATGGATAGATTCCTAAACAGAAAACCTAAACAGACCCATTACCAAGACAGAAAATAAATCAGTAATAAAGACCCACCCCAAATAGAAAAGTCCAGGCTTCACTGCTGAATTCCACCAGATATTTAAAGAACTAACTCCACCTCTTCTCAAGTTATTCAAAACAATTGAAATGGAGGAAATCCTCCCAAATTCTTTCTATGAAGCCAGCATCACCTTAATTCCTAAACCTGGAAAAGAAGCAACAGAGAAGGAAGACTACAGACCAATTTCCCTGATGAACATAGAGGCAAAAATCCTCAACAAAATTCTGGCTAATTGAATCAAACAACACATCAGAAAGATTATTCACCTGAACCAAGTGGGATTTATCCACGGTATGCAAAGATATTTCAACATTCACAAATCAATGTGATACATCACATTAACAAATTGAAGAACAAAAACCATACGATTACCTCAATAGATGCAGAGAAAGCATTTGATAAATAAACACCCTTTCATGATGAAAACTCTAAGCAAACTGGGTGTATAAGCAACAGTCCTCAACAAAATAAAGGCAATTTATGAAAAATCCATAGCCAATGTCCTACTGAATGGGGAAAAGTTGGAAGCATTCCCACTGAGATCTGGACCTGACAATGATGCCCACTCTCACCATTGCTATTCAATATAGTCCTGGAAGTTTTAGCCAGAGCCATTAGGCAAGGAAAAGAAGTCAAAGGGATACAAATTAGGAAAGAGAAATTCAAAATATCCCTATTTGCAGATGATATGATTCTATATATAGAGGATCCAAAAGACTCCACTAAGAGAGCATTGGAATTTATGGAAAGGTTTGGTAAAGTAGCAGGATATAAAGTCAATACACAAAAATCAATAGCTTTTGTATACACAGACAATGCCATGGCTGAAAAAGAACTTCTAAGACCAATCCCATTCACAATAGCTACAGAAAAATCAAATACCTTAGAAGAAATTTAACTAAGGATGTCAAAGATCTCTACAATGAGAATTACAAATTATTAAAGAAAGAAATAGGAGATACAAAAAATGGAAAAATCTTCCATGTTTATGGATTGAAAGAATCAATATCATCAAAATGTCAATTTTTCCGAAGGCAATTTACAGATTCAGTGTGATACCAATCAAAATACCAGATGTTCTTCTCAGATCTAGAAAAAATGATGCTGAAATTCATATGGAGGCACGGGAGACCTCGAATAGCTAAAACAATCTTATACAACAAAAACAAAGCTGGAGGCATCACAATACCAGATTTCAAAACAGGCTACAGGGCACTTATAATCAAAACATCCTGGTACTGGCACAAAAACAGATGGATAGAACAATGGAACACAATAGTAACACCAGAAATCAATCCAAACATCTGCAACCAACTTATATTTGACTAAGGAGCTAAAACCAACCCCTGGAGCAAGGATAGTCTCTTCAACAAATAGTGCTGGGAAAACTGGATTTTCCACATGCATAAGTATGAAGCAGGACCCCTACCTTATGCCTTACACAAAAATCCATTCAAAATGGATTAAAGACCTAAATCTACCACCTGAAACCATCAAATGATTAGAGAACATTGGGAAAACCCTGCAAGACATTGGCACAGGCAGAGTTCTTGGAAATGACCCCAGAGGCATAGGCAATCAAAGCCAAAATTGACAAATGGGATTACATCAAATTGAGAAGCTTCTGTACTGCAAAAGAAACACTCAGGAACGTGAATAGGCAACCAACAGAATGGGAGAAAATATTTGCAAACTATGCAATTGATAAAGGAATAATAACTAGAATATATAAAGAGATCATGAAACTCTACAACAACAAAACAACCAACCCAGTTAAGAAATGAGTAAAGGACATAAAAAGACATTTTTCAAAAGAGGAATTCCAAATGTTCAACAGATACATGGAAAAATGCTCAGGATCATTAGCCATCAGAGAAAAGCAAATCAAAACCACAATGAGCTTTCACCTCACCCCAGTTAGAATGTCTTTCATACAGAAATCTACAAACAACAAATGCTGGCAAGGATGTGGTGAAAAAAATACCCTAATCCACTGTTGGTGGGAAATTAACCTGGTAAAACCACTGTGGAAATCAGTTTGGAGATACCTCAGAAACCTGAATATAGACCTGCCATTTGACCTAGCCATCCGTCTCCTGGGAATTTACCCAAGCGAAATGAAATCAGCAAATAAAAGAGTTATTTGCACTCCCAAGTTTATTGCAGCTCAATTCACAATAGCTAATGGAATCAACCCAAATGCCTGTCAGCTGAAGACTGGATAAATAAATTACAGGAGATGTACTCTATGGAATACTACACAGCAGTAAAAAAAAGTGAAATCCAGTCATTTGCAACAAAATGGATGAATCTGGAAAACATTATACTTAGTGAAATACGCTTGTTCCAAAATGACAAATACATATGTTCTTCCTGATCTGTGATACCTAATACAGCACCTAAAAGAAAATCTGTAGAAGTGAAATTGACAGTTCTAGAAACTATGACTTGAACAGTACTTGTCTTGACTCTCAGGAAACAGTTTTTGTTTTTTCACAGGCAGAGTGGACAGTGAGAGAGAGAGAGAGACAGAGAGAGAGATAAAAATCTTCCTTTGCCGTTTGTTCACCCTCCAATGGCCGCCGCGGCCAGTGCGCTGCGGCCAGTACACTGCGCTGATCCGAAGGCAGGAGCCAGGTGCTTCTCCTGGTCTCCCATGGGGTGCAGGGCCCAAGCACTTGGACCATCCTCCACTGCACTCCCGGGCCATAGCAGAGAGCTGGCCTGGAAGAGGGGCAACCGGGACAGAATCCGTTGCCCCGACCGGGACTAGAACCCGGTGTGCCAGCGCTGCAAGGTGGAGGGTTAGCCTGTTGAGCCACAGCGCCGGCCAGTTTTTCTTTTCTTAATGGAGAATGGGACTGGGAAAGGGAGAGGGAGGAGGAGGTAGAGTGGGTGTGGTGTGGGGGTGGGTGAGTTTAAGTAAATCACAAATAAATTCTATTCCTCCATGTTCTCATCTGATAATTAAGATAAATTTCCTCTGTAGAGTTATTGGGAGGAGCCAGTGAAATAATCCCTATAAAAATGGTTTTAACAATTAAAAGATATAAACACTTGTATGAAATTGTTAAATATTTTCAGCAGCTTGAGAGAATGATGATGATGTTTACTCAAAAATATCATGACTCTCACATGGTTTTTGTAATTTTATGCCCTTTGTATTTTCCCTCTCTCCACTTTTATAGCACATCCGTGATTGCTCTCTGGTTATTATCAAGCATCAGATAAGTGGTTAGAGAATCAATAAACACTTTGGCTTTGAGTCTCCGATTTTGCTTTTCCACACCCATGGTCTCTGGGTAGCTCTTTTCTCCCAATGCTTATTATAGAAATATTTCACAGGGAATGGGATGACACTTAGCCTCAGGATATTGCTTCTTTTTCCTAAACAAACATTCTTATCACCAGGGGACAATCCTGCCTTAGTTGATGACGTATCAGTTGTCTAAATAAAGGTGTTCCTGTTAGGCCTTTCAGCCACCTAGGTTTCATATCTATAAATCAGTGAAAGATGCGATTTGAACTTGATTGCTTGGGAAGAAACAAAGGCAGAGAGGATGGACTGTGCTTCAATACTAAGTATTAAAGGACAAGCCTACTGTCAAAATCAGACCACTAGTTTCATTTGATCTATTGGTTTTAAGTTGAAGGGAGGCTGAAAAAAAGAAATGATCATGTTGTGCCTGCAGCAAATATGAAAAAAATTTTAGCACTTTTCATTTGTAGCAAATATAATAATGTGGTGGGGTTTTTGTATAGTAGTAATTTCTTTCATTTGAATGCTAATTATATTCTCAATGTATGAATTAATTTTAACTTCTGTTGACTATGTCGATACTATTTAGAAAAATTATTTCTCAGATCAGATGAAAAGTTTTGCCCGTGTATGAAAGGCTCAAGTGACATGTACTGCATATGGCATTAATATTCTTTGGTGGAGGCTTCATAAAACATTAAAACCAAATTAAACACAGAAAGGGGACCAACTCTGCTGATTTATTTATTTAAAGCACAGCGAATGGAGATCCCCTTTCTTTTTGTATGTGCCCATAAAGACGTATGTCTCCTTCACACCCTCTGTCTATTTGTGACATTTTTAGAGGTTTTATCAAACCTACTTCCAGTGATTCTTTTCAAAGCTAAATCAAGATTTATTAATCCCTGGAGCGTTTGGGAAAGGCAGTAATTTTGTGTGAACATGCTCTGTCTGAAGCTGTTTTGAGCACTTCTTATGCTGGACAGAGGGAGGTCCCCCCAAACAGGAAGAAAGGCTAATAGTAAATGAGACTTGACACTTTTTTGTGCAGATCTTGTTCAAAAATCTAAATAACTTCCAAGTGTTCCATTGCCTTTTTCTTACTTCTTCCCCTTTGGGGCTGAAATGTCATACAGAGAAGCCTACGGTGTGAGGAACTGAAATGTATGGAAATCCATGAGGATAATTAACCTTGAATTGTGCTTATAGAGGTCAGACAATAGAAGTTAGCTTTTATTTATTGTCATTCCTTTATGGGCCAAGGAGACTCACTCCTAGCTTGGAAAGAAAGTAGGAAATAATCTATATTCCAGCAACTACCAAATATATATACATATATATTTATTTAGCTTTGAAATAATTTGACAATATTTATTTATTAAACGCCTACCATATATCAATCAATATTTTAAACACTGGTGATAATGGAGGAGGCGAAAAATTTCTCAATCCCATGAAGCTTATATTAGTGGAGGGAAGCAGACAATAAACAAAAAGTGTAAGTAAATTTTGAGTGTTTCATATGGTATCAAGTGCCAAGGAGGAAATGAGGCAAAGTAAGAGGCATAGGCAGAGAGGGAAAATAGGGGTGGAGTTGCTATTTTATTTATAGTAGTTGGGAAATACCTCACCTGTGAAGAGAGACAGAAGCCCTCCAGAATAGTATTAAAGGTGAGAGTGATCTTGGGATAAATAAAAATAGTAAGAAGGTCAGAGATTAGAGAGTGAGGGAGGGTTGGGGAGGAAGGAGATGATATCAGAGAAGTAGGTGTGTGTGTGTGTGTGTGCATGAGAGAGAGAGAGAGAGAGAGAGAGAGAGAACAAGCAAGCGAGCATGGGATCCTTTCGGCTCTTGTATGCTATTGTAAATACTTTGGCTTTTAGTAAAAGTAAGCTAGGGAATTGTTAGAAAATTTAAAATGGAGAGAAAAGATATGATCTATTTCAGTTCAAATGAATCATTCTGACTGCTCTGTGTTGAACAGAGTGGAGGGAGCAAATGTAGAAGGGGAGCAATGTTAGGAGGTTTCTGCAATAATGGAGGGAAGAGAGAATGTTGTCTTGAATCAAGGTAGTGGTGATAAAGACAGAAGTGATCAGCTTCTGGACATATTTTTGAAGGAAGTGCTGTATCTTCTGGTGAACTGACTGGGGCATGGAAGAGAGTAGGTCAAGATTTTTGGTCTGAGCAAACGCAGTTTACATTTGTTAAAATGCCTAAGGTGGAATGAGCAGGTTGGAGGTGTATGTAAGGTAATCTGTAGAATAGGAGTCACTGTGCACCTACTCCCCATGCAGGACCTCTGTCCTTAATGTGTTGTACTATGCAAATTAATGGTAAAACTACTACTCAAACAGTACTTTATACTTTGTGTGTCTGTGTGACTGCAATCTGTTAAAATCTTTACTTAGTATATACTAAGTTGATCTTCTGTATATAAAGATAATTAAAAGTGAATCTTGATGAAGAATGGGATGGGAGAGAGAGTGGGAGATTGGATGGTTTGCAGGTGGGAGGGTGGTTATGGGGGGAAAAACCGCTATAATCCAAAAGCTGTACTTTCAAAATTTATATTTATTAAACAAAAGTTTTCTAAAAAAATAGGTCCCAAAGCATTCTTCTGAGTACCAGGTTAATATATCCACTGACTGCCTGATATCCCCACTTGTATGTCACATAATCCTCAAGAGTAATGTATGCTTATACCAAATAAAACTTTGACCCCCTCTACTCAAACCTCCTCTTCTCCAAGTTGCCCCCATTGCACTGATTGTTGCCATGTTCTGCCAGGTATTTCAGTCAGGAATTTTTGCAATACTATTCTTGATTCTTCTTACTTCATCACTTTTCTATATCCAGTCCATCTACAATTCTTGCTGTTTCTACTTCCCAACATATTTGGTAACCCTCCACTTTTCTCTATCCCCATGGTCATTGCTCTGATCCAGGTCACCATCCATTCATCATCTGAACCAAAGCCTTAGCTTCCTAACTACCTTTCATGTTTCTATTCATTTTCCACAAAGAAGCTAGAAGAAGTACATTTTAAAAATGACAAACCTGGGGCAGGCGTTATGGCATAGCAGGTAAAACCGCAGCCTGTGACACCGAAATCCCATGTGGGTGCTGGTTTGGGACCCGTCTGCTCCACTTCAGATCCAGCTCCCTGCTAATGCACCTGGGAAAGCAGCAGATGATAGCCCAAGTGCTTGGGCCCCTGCACCCATATGGGAGACCCAGAAGAAGGTCCTGGCTCCTGGCTTCAGCCTGGCACAGCCGTGACCATTGGGTAGTGAACAATTGGATGGAAGATCTCTCTCTTGCTCTCTCCTGCCCTCCAACTCTGTCTCGCAAATAAATAAAAAATATTTAAAAGTGACGAATCCAATACAGGTTGAGTATCTTTTATCTGAAATGCTTGAGAACAAAAGTGCTTTGCATTTTGGATTTTTAAAAATTTTCGATTATATGTATCTACATAATGAGATATCTCAGAAATGGGACCCAAACATAAACATGAAATTCATGCATGTTTCAATACACCTTATACACATAGCCTAAAAGCAATTTCATACAATATATTTTTAGTGCACCTGCCTTTTGAACTACAACCCATCACATGAAGTTAGGTATGGAACATTTGACTTGTGACATCATGTCAGGGCTCAAAAAGTTTCAGAGTTTGGAGCATTTTGGATTTCAGATGGTTGGATTAGGGATGTTCAACTTGCAATTTCATCCCACTTCTTTCTGATTTTAAATAACTAACTTTTTGAAAAAAGATTTTATCTATTTATTTGAAAGGCAGAGTTATAGTAGAGAAAGGTCTTTCATCCTCTGGTTAACTCCCCAAATGGCTGCAATGGCTGGAGCTGTGCTGATCAGGAGCCAGGACCTTTTTCCACCATCAGTAGGAAGCTGGATAGGAAGAGGATTAGCCAGGACACAAACTGGTACCCATATGGGATGCCAGCACTGCAGGCAGAGGCTTAGCCTACTATGCTACAGCATCACTGCCCCTTCATCCTGCTTCTTAAAGCCCTTCAATGCTTTTCTACTTTTTTAAGGAAAAAATGCAAAACCTTCTCTTGTACTAACAGAACCTGCATGAATTAATTGCAGTCTCCTCTCCAATCTTCCTTTTTTGCTCTCACACCTGTCTTCTGTGGCGCAGCAACACTGGACTCCTTTCATTCATTTCAAGATGCCCAACTGTTGTATATCTCCATATTTCACTCCTTTGTGGAATATTTTTGCCCTCTTCTTCTAATAGCTGTTGTTTAAATCAACTTTTATAGTATCCTCAGAGAAATCTTATTTGTCTTTTATTTAAAGACTCAAATCACAAACACTCTCTACTCATCACCCTGGTTTATTTTTTCCTTGGTACTCATAACTATTTGATAGTCTCTGTTTTACTATGTGTTTGCTTGCTTATTATGTGTTTCTCCTTCTAGACTGCAAACTCCATGTGGACAAAGATTATATCTGCTTTATTCCCGATTCTATACACAATGTTTAGTACAAGCTCCTGTCCACTGGGATGCTCATTCTGTATGTGCTGTATTCTGAGCAGTAAATACAATGGTATATTTGTATTTAAGTTTGCTTTGATTCAGTTATAAGAAATGTTAAATGTTATGGCTAAGAGTCTGAGATAGATGCTATAGGGCAGAAAAATCTCCACATTTGGGCTGGTATCTGGCACAGAAGATGGCCTCACAGATTTATGACCAAATGCAAAGGACAATGCGTTGTTTAGAAATTTGTTACTTTAAGACATAAATTAATTTCCTAGAAGAGACTGACCTTTATTTTGAGATTATGTCTGTGTGTGTGTGTTAACATGTCCTCATTAAATGTAATAATAATGATAGTAGATGCAGTTTTCCTAATATACACTTAACTGGTAACACAAAAAGTTCGCAGCTATTTTTTGGTTCCAAACTTTTCCCTTTTGTTAAATTTTGCTATTTAAGACAGGTAGGTGTAGAAGCCAAGCTGAGCAAGGTGCAGTTACTGCCATCAAGAATCCAAAAAAAAAAAAAAAAAGGAATGCAAGGGAATAAAATTGGGGCACAGTTTTGGGCTTGATCTGACAGACAATATTGGAGAAATACAATGTGTCATGCATGTGGGCGTATGGAAGGTAGGGAAGTGATGGGTGGGTGGTGGACCAAGAAAATCTTCATAAAGTCTGAATTTTGAAATAAGCATGAAAGAAGAGGGAGCATTTTGAGAATCGGTTGGGAAGAATATTCTAGGCAGAAAAGAACACAGGAATAAATATTTAGGGAGATCAGAAAATATGAGTTGAATATAGAATTTGATGTCCAGAAGTTCAGTGTAATTATGCTACTGGAAAGTATTGAGAAAGAATGGTTCAAAGTCAACTTGGGGTCCAATCATAAAATGCCTTGGTTTGAGGAGGTGGACATAGCCCCTCAATATTTACCAATAGTTCAATAAGGCAATAAGTTATGGAAAGTTTTGTTGAGAAAGGTAAAATCATTTTTGCTGAGCTTTAATAAATTATTCTAGGGGGCAGCCATATGCTTCAGTGGTTGTCATTGCTTGGGATGCCTGCACCCCAATTGGAGTGCCTGGGTTTGAATCCTGGCTCCTCTGCTTCCTATCCAACTTCCTGCTAATTCACACCTTGGGAGGCAGCAGATTATGGCTCCAATGATTGGATCCCTGCCATTCATGTGGGAGATTCAGACTGAGTTGCAGTCTTCTGGTTTCATCCTAGCCCAGCCTGGGCTGTTGTTAGGCATTTGGGGATTGAGTCAGTAGATGGAAAATAATTTCTCTTTGTCTGTCTGTCTCCCTGCCTATAAAATAAAATGAAAGTAAATAACTAAACTTTTAAAATAAATTATTCCAGGACAGGGTGTAGATTTTACATGAACATAATATATATAAAATGGTTGTTTTGGATTACTAAATTTTGGGTAATTTATTGCACAGCAATAGATACTTGGAACAGATGGGTATGGAGAGAGGATGGGGCAGCAGAGATCATTCCAGAGGCTGTAATGGTGGTATGTATAAGAGAACAGACATCTGCATCTCTAGGGCTCCTAGTTCAGGGATTGGGAAACCAGGCAGAAAATGGAGTGCATGAGCCATTGCAGCGTATTTTAAATTAAGCCTCATTAAATGCACTAGGATATGGAATTTTATTAGTTCTTTGACATTTGGGGGCAAGACAAAGCTGATTAAAAAAAATAACCACAAATATGTTTGTGACTTAAGAACAGAGATGGACTTCTTAAAAATCACATGAAAAATAATAGAAAGTATTTGAAATTGACATGGAATTAATATCTAGAATATACAAATAATTCTAGCAAATAAACAGGAAATGACGATAATCTTCAAAGAAAACTGGGCAAAATATATGCATAAGAAATTTATAAAATAAGAAACTCTAAAAGCCGACAAGCATATGTAAAGATGCTCAAAATCAAGAGTAATCAGAGAAATGCATATTAGAACAATAATGAGAATCCACTTTACACCTGACTGATGAAATCAGGAAGCTTAGCAATGCTGAGAGTTGTTGGGGGTGTGGGGAGACATAGCTGGTGGCAGTGAAGACCAGAGCAGCCACTCTGTTGGAGAGTAATTTGGTACTCCTTAGGATAAGTGCCTGAGGCTGAATACACTGTGACCTGGCCATTTTTCACCTGCAATTAATCTGAAATAAATCCTTACACAGCTCTATAAGGGGAAATACATGAGGTTGTTCATTATAGTACATATTATAGTCATAATGAGTTGGTGTCTCCCTGGGTGTCCATCACTGGGAGACTGGAGGAAAGAAATGTGGTAGCTAACATATTGTGCAATGTTATGCAGTAAGTAGCAGAAAGAATTTAGAACACATGTGGATCCTAAAGATCTAGTGCAAAGTGAGAAAAACATAAGATTGAGCTACATAACAAAGTATTGGCTTTATAAATTAAAATTTTATGAGTAGAAAATAATGATGTACATTTTACAATAATATAAATGAACAATCAAGAGAATAGTTGCTGATGGATGGGTTCTAGGGTTGAGTAAGAAATGGAAAGGGAATAAATAAGTAAAGAAATAAAAAAGAGGGCCGGCGCTGTGGCTTAACAGGCTAATCCTCCGCCTTGCGGCGCTGGCACACAGGGTTCTAGTCCCAGTTGGGGCGCCGTATTCTATCCCGGTTGCCCCTCTTCCAGGCCAGCTCTCTGCTATGGCCCGGGAAGGCAGTGGAGGATGGCCCAAGTGCTTGGGCCCTGCACCCGCATGGGAGACCAGGAGAAGCACCTGGCTCCTGCCTTCGGACCAGCACAGTGCACCGGCCGCAGCGGCCATTGGAGGGTGAACCAACTGCAAAAAGGAAGACCTTTCTCTCTGTCTCTCTCTCTCACTATCCACTCTGCCTGTCAAAAAAAAAAAAAAAAGAAAGAAATAATAGGCCATGCACAATCCAATGATGATGAACCTACCTGATACAAACCTCATGAATACAAATCCATAAACTCAGATGAAAGCTTCTTTAATTTATGATTAATATGAATTTTTTTAAAAAAATTATTTATTGAATGTACTTGAAAGGGAAGGAGGGATGCAGGAAGGGATGGGAGAGAGCAAGAGCGAGAGCTAGCAAGCGCTCCCATCAGCTGTTTCACTCACCAAATGCCTACAAAAACTATGGTTGGGCACCAGGATGAAGCCAGGAACCAAAAATTCCATCTGGGTCTCCCACGTGGGTGACAATGACCTAAGCACTGAGCCATCACATGCCGTCTCCAGAGTGTGCATTAGTAGGAAGCTGGGACTCAAACCCAGTACTCTGACATGGGAGACTGGCATTCGAAGTGGGTACCTAACTACTGAGCCAAACACTTACTGCTCAAGTGTTTTTAATTCTTCTTGGAATTAGGTTTTTTTGTCCTCTCTGTATTTCTATCTGGACATATACAATTAAGTCAGACTGGCAGGTGTGAATTACTTATATGCTATGTATTTCTATCAGTAAATTTCTCTTTTTTTTTTTTTTTTGACAGGCAGAGTTAGACAGTGAGAGAGAAAGATACAGGGAAAAAGGTCTTCCTTCCATTGGTTCACCCCCAAAATGGCCACTACAGCCGGTGCTGCACCCATCTGAAACCAGGAGCCAGGTGCTTCCTTCTGGTCTCCCATGCGGGTGCAGGGCCCAAGCACTTGGGCCATCCTCCACTGTCTTCCAGGGCCACAGCAGAGAGCTGGACTGGAAGAGGAGCAACTGGGACAGAATCCGGTGCCCCAACTGGGACTAGAACCTGGGGCACCGGTGCCACAGGTGGAGGATTAGCCAAGTGAGCTGCAGTGCCGGCCTATCAGTAAATTTCAATAGTGCTTATTTTACAATCTTACAATTTTGTACCTTGATTTAAGTGGCATAAATTTTCCCTTGATTATGAGAACAATCCACATTCATTGTGGAACATTTAGAACTGCAAGAAAAAGGTTAAAAAAAAAAGAATCAAGAAAAGGCATATCCACTTTAATTTCACCACCTAGAAATAATTAGTTAAGACTTAAATACATTTTCCTTCTTTTTTTCTAAATGTCTATGCGAGTACTAGTGTTAAACATGTATATGGATATGCAAATATGTATACATATATTTTTTCAATGATGCTATATGCAAATTTGACTGTTGTCAGAATTAAGTAGCACATCTTTTAAAAATCTTTGCTTAAAGGTGTTAATGGCATCTCATTATTATTTCAGTTTACATTTATTTGATTACCAGTGAAATTGTATTTCTTATTATTTTAGCTATTTTTATTTTCTTGTGAATAATATGCTCCTGAACTTTGTTCATTATTCTTGCTTTAAAAAATCAATTAAATATTTTCCCTGTATGTGAATATCATTAAACCTTTGCCATACTTCTTATAATTTAATTCAATTTATGCCAAAATTGTTACATTTTTTCTTTTTTAAATGATTTATTATTTATATATTTGAAAAGCAAAGTGACAGAAGAGGGAAAGAAAGAGAAAGAGGGAGGAAAAAAAGACAGAATCTTCCATCTGTTGGTTCACTCTCCAAATGGCTACAACAGTCAGGGCTAGGCCAGGCCAAAGCCAGGAACCAGGGCCAGGAACTCCATCCAGGCCACCCATGGAAGTGGCAAGAGCCCAAACACTGGGGCCTTCTTCTGCTTTCCCAGATGTATTAGCAGGAAGCTAGATCAGAAGTGGAACAGCCAGCACTCAAAATGGTATTCTGATTTGGCATTCCAGTGTCACAAGCAACAGTTTAACCCACTGTGCCACAACACTGGCCCCTAGTTTTTCTTTCATAGGTAATAAAAGCAGTCATTTATCATTTTCTGTGGTTTTTTTTTTCACATTATTTTAAAGCTTAGAATGTCTTTATTCACCTATAATTTCTTCTATTTGTATATTTGCATATTTTTATACTTTTAAAAGTCTTATTCATTGAGAAGACCAGGAATTTAGGGGCTGGCACTGTGGTGCAACAGGTAAAGCCACTGCCTGCAGTGCTGGCATCCCATATGGGCACCAGTTGAAGTCATGGCCACTCCACTTCCAATCCAGCTCTCTGCTATGGTCTGGGAAGCAGTAGAAGACGGCCCAAGTCCTTGGGCCTCTGCACCCACATGGGAGACCCAGAAGCTTCTGGCTCCTGGATTCAGATTGGCCCAGCTCTGGCCATTGTAGCCAATTTAAGAGTGAACCAGTGGCTGGAAGAATCTCTCTCTCTCCTTCTCTCCCTCTCTCTGCCTCTGTCTCTCTGTAACTCTGCCTTTCAAATAAATAAATAAATCTTAAAAAATACCAAGAATTTATTTTATTATACAGAATGGTGGGGATGTCTAAATTTATTTTCTCAGCACCTGTCTTTAAATAGCCCTTTCTACTAAGTCCCAGTGCTTCCTTTATGATAAATTAATTCACACACATACATATACACATTTGTTTCTGTCTCTACTGTGGTATTAATTGATTTGTCTAGCCTTGTACTAGAATTATAATGTTTTAATTATTATAAGCTTCTAATACAATTTAACAAGTAATAATTGGCATGGCAAATCCAGAAATTACTCTTTTTCAAAAATAATATTCTCCTTTCCAAGTAGACCTTAAAATTATTTTAAGTTTTAAAACAAACTCCTTTTGGGATTTAATTGGCAATTACATTTAAACAACACAATCATCTGGTGATAATCAGAGCCCAAAATACTTAGAATATCCAAAATGATATGTCCCTTTATTTATTTGATTCATTTTTAAAATTTCTCAATAGAGTCTAGTGTTGTTGCACAGTGGGTTAAGCCTCTGCCTGCAGTGCCAGCATCACATATAGGAGTACCAGTTTGAGTTCTGGCTGCTCTGCCTCAGATACAGTTTCCTGCTAATGTGCCTGGGAGGCAGCAGATGATGGATCAAGTACTTGGGTCCCTGCCACCCATGTGGGAGACTTGGATTGAGTTCCTGGTTCCTGAGTTTCATCCCAGCCCAGACCTGGCTATTATGACCATTTGGGGAGTGAACCAGTAGATAGAAGCTCTCCTCTCTCTCTCTCTCTCTCTCTCTCTCTCTCTCTCTGTGTGTGTGTGTGTGTGTGTATCTGTGTGTCTTCCTCTGTCACTCTGCCTTTCAAATAAATAAATACATCTTAGGAAAATAAAACCCCTCAACAGTGTTTAGTCATTCTGTCTATATGCACTGCTCCCATTGTCTTGATTAAAGTTAATCTTGACTTGTACTGCTCTGATGGACCACCTTGCCACGTGGCATTGGTCCCCCTCAACTGACTGAAAGTGGAAAGAAGGGCATGAATGGAGACTGAGAATTGGGGGACCTGAGCTGTTTCAGGAGGAAATTTCAGGGCAAGATTGTGGTGGCTAGCTATATGTATTTTCTTCCACAGCCCCTACAATCTCTGCAAGAAGAGTGGGTGGGCAAAGTCCCAACTCACATTCTGTTTTTCACACCCTACTATTATTTCAAGGAGAAGTGCTCAACATTTTTGCATAAATTTAGTCCCATCTCCACTGCATTTAGTGAAAATTCCTTGTGAGATTCAACAAATATTTGGATATTACTCATCTTTTCACTGTAATTATAGCTTTCTGCATTATTTTACTTTTATAAGCCTTTTAATGCAAATAAGGATGCAAGCAAGAGACTAGGTAATCCTGCAGCAATAATCAGCCCCAGATTTCAGAGGTTTTGTTTCTCACCCCTACTATTTCTGCAATATTGGTTGTCAGGGGGAATCTGATCAGTGTAGGTTTATGGACACTGAATGTCAATACATGCATACAGTGTCTCTACAGCAGGGAAAAGGCATGTGGTAAGTCACATACGGGGTCCTATGGCTTCCATGCAGGAAGATCACTGTGTTTCATTTGCCTAAGTGAGTCACCTGATCTCAAAGCAGAGAGGGACGTACAGTCCTCACATGTTCCCAGAAGATGAGCAGGCTATTTGTGAGCAGCCCTAGTGATCAGCATATGCTCACCTTCAGAACATCTTGTTCCAGCAACTTTTTTAAAATGGCAGTCATTTGACTTCTAAATCATTTATAAGAAATAGACTGAGTTACTTATCAGATGAGCAGTGCATTAGAAGCTGTGAAGGTGTTAATCCTTGGAGAAAAGCAATCTATTTTTAAATGCAAAGACCACATAAGACAGAAAAAGTTATGTCTTTGAAACTGGCAGGTCTTTATTTCAGCATTCGGCATTCAGATGGGGATAGGAAGGGTTAAGTGTGTTGTTCCATCCACGGAATGCACAAGCTTTCAGAAGTCTCTTTCATTGCCTGAATACTTCATTATGTATATTGACTTCTTCCTCTTCCTCCCAGAGGCAAAGTCCTGGAGTGGGAGTGTTATCACGTGAATGCCAGCGTCCTTTTCTACAGATTTCTAGGCATTGGTTGTTTCTTCTTCACAACAGAGGAGGGGGATGTGCTGGTGCTATAATATGCCAATTCAAACAGTTCTGGACTGTGAGGCTGCCAACTCTGGCATCAGCTAAGTCAGGAGCAGGGTGCATTGAGGGAATGAGTGGGACCGGGGAGCAGAATCTACGTACTACATATCTCAGACTGATTAAAACAAATGAATGCTCTGTATCTCTAACCAGTGACAAAAGACATTTACAGTTTTCCTATCCTGTTTCCCACGTCTGCTTGGCACAGAGACTGCTAGGATCAATGGCCCAATTTTAGTTCTACTTTTTTCCTCCATCATTCCCGTATTCAGCTCTTCGGAAGTGAGTTAATAATGTAAAATCTGGCTGAATTAAGTTCATTTAACTGTGCTGCCAATTCCCTTCCCTTCATGCATTTTTAAAGAGATCTCAAACGGTGATGGATTCCTAATGCTCTAGGAAAAGAAAGCAAGGATGAGACAGTAAACCTGAATGGGGTAAATTGTTTATTATAATTACGCTATTGAATTACCTCACTTTGTATCCAGAAGGAGGAGGAAACATCAACCTATATAGGCTTTACAAGTGGCAATACCCATGGTGCAGAAAAATCGTAGAAACTGCCTCTTCAGTCAGTCGAGAAAGTGACATAGCACTGCCTCACATGGAAAGCTGCGAAGAGTAAAATATGAGGTGGGAGGAGCCTGTTTCTATAGCAACTCAGCATATTCTAGTGAAGATGATGAACTCTTTTTCTTTTTAATGAAACTTACAGTTAGAAACAAATTAACAACCAGGCTTTAGACTGTGCCTCTGTTTGGCGCTGTGACTATGCAAGCTACCTGTGAAAATGGTCTAATTTGAACCCTCTTCCTTACCCCTAGGCTGTCTCTTGTTCTCCCCAAAGCCTTTTGGCTTACTTCAAATCAACTGATGTAACTAGAGTATAAAATACACACACAAAAACACAAATAGAAAGAGAGAAGGAGGGAGGCAGGGAGGGAGGGAGGGAAGGGGAGAAGGGGAGAGAGAGAGAGAGTTTCCCATTCACTGGTTCACTTCTCAAATGCCTGCAACTGCCTAGACAGGGCTAGGCAGAAGCCAGGAGTCAAGAGCATACTTCCATATCTCCTGTGTGGGTGTGGGTGACAAGGATCTAACTACCTGAACCATCACCTGCTGCCTACTAGAGTGTGCATTAGCAGGGAGCTGGGATCTTGAGCAAACTTGCATCCAGGCAATCAGATACAGGATGCAGACATCCCAAGTAGCATCTGAACCATTGCACTAGACACCTGTGTCAAGTGCACAGTCTCCAAGCAATGTCCAAAAGAAGATCAAAAGACAAAGTTTTTGTCAAATGAACAACAACAAAAGGAGAAGATTTCAGCAAACAGAGACCTCTCCCTGAGGGAAAATTCCTAGAAATTGAATACCCATATGTTTATTAACATAGGTGAGTCTGTCCCAACATTCAACTGTTGAAGTCACCTGCATTCAAAGCAAGGTATTAGAAGCTTTTTCCTTTTTCTTTTTGGGGGGAGGCAGGATTCTTTCTCATCACAAGTTTGATCCCCCCCCCACCAGCAAACAAACATCATCTGGAATTTGGATTCTGCTTAATTACTTACCTCCATACCTATAATACCTGTTCCCATCAAGCTTTGTCTTATCCTAATAATAACGTAGTTTTAAGGTTGTAATTGGTTAATGATGTAATTGGTTCTCCGGGTAATACTCTCAACTATTGAGAGTGAAACACTTCACATTCTTGTCCCACATTCCCAAGGTTTTTGTTTCTTAAATGGAATCAGGAACTATCCTGCAATTTTTGAAATCAGTCTACAATTTCTGAGACTTCGTCAGTACAGCATGGGTGAAGCTGCAATGGCTCCAGAAACCATGCTCCTGTTAATTTCATGTGTAGCAAGATCACTCTGGGAATCCAGCGTATGGCATTGAAGAAAAGCTGGGTAGCTCATTCAACCTAGAATCTGGCAAAACTCAGGATATAATGGAGCTTTAAGAGTGCAGGTGCTGCTAATAAAATGGAAAATGCCTTTCCTGTTAATAATGCAGCACACTCTATCCTCTTGTCTCTGGATCCTTTGGCTGACTCAAAAAAAAAAAAAAAAGCAGTGTTGTGCTTTCACACATATCCCAAACATCTCTGGAGAGAGCATTTTATTTCAGCCAATGACAGAGGAAGTTTTGGAATGTGAGATGCAGGATTTGAGAGTGATTTTCTGTTACTCTTGAGTTTTCCTCTTTTTGTTAGCCACCAGCCATCCGCTACCCATCCCCTGAGAGGTAAGATTTTGAAAGTGTCTCATGTACACTCTGAATACATTCTTGGTGATTAGAAAGACCAATTTCCTGTACTACTCTCAGAGCCCAATCCCAGTGGGGCCAAATGGGGTTTTTCTGTTACATCAATGCAAAGATAGAATAAAATTTGGCACCACACTAGGTCCTCCTGACAAACAATTAGAAATGCTGACAGGCCAGATCCTGATGTTTTTACCTCTAACTCGGACTTAAGGTTAGTTAACTGAACAAGTCCTTGATCTTATCATCCTTAGCCATACCCAAAAGGTAATCTCTTCTAGCAAGCTGTCCATGAGTATGTGCTGTAATGTATTCATCGCCCCTTCCTTTTATAGGAGCCCTCCTTATATGCAACTTTCCCTCTGAGCACCAAACCCCTGTTTGATTGTCAGAAAGCTCCGTTTTATCCTTAACCTTGCCACAGAATTTCTTACCTCTTTTTTACTCCAAATGAAAAAATGATCCTCACCTAAGAACTCCTCCACAGCCTTCCTGAGCCAAGGTTGCTATTGTTCCATATTTTTCGTTCTAGTTAACCTTCTCACAACCAGACCACCCCAAAACTTAGGGGCTTAAAGCGTCATTTTCATTTGCTATGATTTTCTGGATCTTGAGATCAGGGAGGACTCACTTTTTTCTCTGACCCACCTTCTTCATCTGCACGCCTAGTACCTTGGTGCTTCTTGGCCTGTGTCTCTCCCCAAATTTCATTTCATCCTTTAGGCCTTTTCTACAAGGCTTGCTTAGGCTTCCTCACAAGCATGGTGCATCTCAGGGTATGTGGTTTTTTTTACAGAGTGAATGGCTTTCCCCAGAGTGAGTTTTCCAAGAGATTCAAGTAGAAGCTTCTAGGCTTCTTATAACTACAACTAGAATATCACTTGGGCCATATTCTATGCCTAAGCAAGTCATTAGAGCCCACCCAAATCCAAGAGCAAGAGAATTAGACTGTATACCTCAACAGGAAGAGTAGCAGAGATTGTGGCATTGCATAATCTACCATGTCTCATATTTCAGAGATCAGAGACATGGAAGGATTCCCTAGGCTCCCTTTTTTCTTACTTCCACTTAAGTCCCCCATCCTCTTCATTTTGTATTCTGGTCCCATCCTTTCTTTCAAACAACCCTCCTAGTTATTCTTAAATTTTATTCTGAGTCACTACATATAATACAAGTATTTAGCAGCATTTGACATATTAAGCAATCCCTTTTTCTTTAACTTCTATGACACAAAATCCTGGTTTTCCTCTTTCTGCATCTCTGGCCGTATCTTGTTCCCTTTGTAGGTCGTCCTCCTCTACCTGGCCATGACACACCAAATTCCAAGAAGCAAGGTCTCAGAGTCTCTTGTACTCTAGATAGGGATGCAAATTACAGTCTTAAGGTCAGCCATTTGCTTTCATAAAAAATGCTCTTGGAACACAACTATACACATTTATTTATGTATTTGTTTGTGGCTGCTGAGAAGTTACAGTGACAGAATGATAGAGATTGTATGGCCTATAATATAGTTGGCCCTCTGTAGCCAAGCATTCTGCATCTGTGGATTCAACCAACCATGAATTGAAAACATGTGGACAAAAAAATTGCACCTGTACTGAACATGTACATTTTTCCTGTCACTCTTCCCTAAACAATATAGTATAACAACTATTTACATAACATTTACATTGTATCTGGTATTATACTCATCTAGAGATGATCTGAAGTAGACAGAAGAATGTGTATAGGTTCCATGCAAATACTACACCAATTTATATGAGACTTCAGCATCCATGGGTTTTGGTAACCACAGGTTGTCCTGGAATTAACCCTCTGTGAATATCAAGGGACAATTATACTTATTTCTTACACCAAGTTATTTATTTCTGTATTTTTCCTTTTGCATTCTGGCCACATTTCTAAAGTTTTCCATTTACATTGCAGATTCAATCTTTCTAATTGTTTTCACCAATAAAAATTTTAATTTTCTTATTGCCCTTTATATTGTTGTAATGTTTTTATATACAGCACTTCTTTTCTTTTAATCTGACCCTATTCTTTTCTTATCACAGATCTATTCTACACTTGATCTTAGTCAAAAGGCAGAGAAGTGATAACAGATCTATTCTAGACTAACACTGCTATTATTTGAATATGCCCCCACTGAAATTTGTGATGAAATCTTTTGTGGAGGTGTTAAGAGGTGAGACTGTTGGGAAATGATTAAGTCATGAGGAATCCACCCCGTGAGTGGATTAAGAGTCTGCCGTTTTCTGCCTTTTATGCCTTCCACGATGTGAGGACATAGCGAGGCCCTCACTACATACTGAATGCTGCTGCTTGAGCTTGAACTTTCCAGTCTCCAGAATTGTGAGAAATCAACTTGTACTGTTTATAAATTACCTAGTCTCTGGTATTTTGTTATAGCAGCACAAATGGAGTAAGACAAATGTTAACCAAAATTTTATAAATTATATTGAGATCAGAGCAAAAAATTTTTTAAAAATTTCTTTCAATTGAGTGGGTTTCTTCTTCTTTGGAATGATCAGGGAATGACCATATCTTATAAATAGAGCAGAAGATATCCTAGAGCTTGCCTCATCAATTGTTTTGTCTTTAGCCATACCAAATGAGGGGACATCTATAGTGGCCCTATGTTTCTAACAGGTAGAAGCTTATTCACCCTAATTCACTTTTTACCAATCCACTTAGCTGCAAGAATTCTATTCTTAGCTATAAAACCAGATACTAGCTTGAGTTACAAAACCCCAAGTCTGAAATTCATTGCCTTGCAAATGTTAATTTCTTACAAATCTGCTGGAGTGGAACTTTTTTTTTCTCCAATGATCTCATTTTTTGACTCTGCAGAATGCTTGAGTAAGGATGGTGTTGAAGGGAGAGAGATAATCTTGACTATCTCAAGCACTTCTCTAGACCTTTACATTAATTATCTCATTTAATCTTCCTAAGAACTCTTTGAGAGAACCCATGTGAAAATAAGTTGTGGCTAGATTAAGTAACCCAAAATCTTGCAACGAGTAGTAAGAAAACATAGGACTCTACCCTGGCTCTCTCTGATTCCAAAGTTCATGCTCTTTAACATTCATGTAATGCTCTATTCTCTAGAAACTCTTTCTTGACCAGTTTGGTGCATGCCAATCTACCCCTGTTTTCCATACATTGCTTGCCTTGCCCCAGAGACCATTCTGGGGGCGTGCAATGATCCATCATTTACCCATGGCAGTGCTTTCAACTGCTCATCATGTTGTACATGGAACTCTAAAAAGGAGGCTGGAGGGGTGGGCATTTGGTATAGTAACTAAGACACTCCATGGGAGGGCTGTGTCAGAGTACCCGGGTTTGAGTGTGAGATCCAATTGCCATTCCAGTTTCCTACTAATGTGCACCTGTGAAGCAGTAGATGATGGTTGAAGTAGTTGGGTCCATGTCACCCACATGGAGAATGGATTGGGTTTCTGGCTCCCAGCTTCTTCCAGGCCTAGCCCTAGCTGTTATGAGCATTTGGTAAGTGAACCAGTTGATGGGAGCCCCTCCCCCAAATAAACAAATAAAACATTTTTTAAAGGAGACTGGAGAAGGAGTTGAGAAGATGATGATCCCCTTCAAATATTTCCTCCAAGTAGGGAAGAAGATACCACCGGCTTTTGTCCTACAGTCTACCTGGAACCAGCGGCAGAGTATAGCAGTGGTCCTAGCCTCCTTCTGCCTAATTCCAAGTGGTACTATCCTGTTTGGAGTTTAAGCATGCCTTGGATAGTGATTGTGTTTCTCAGTTCATGCTTATCTATGACATCATTAAGTAAAACTTCTCCCTGCTTCCGCACTACACGGGACTCTCCATGGTTTATTGTGCTAGCATATTCTCATTATTAGTTTATCTTACTATCACAATTGTTTCCCTTTTTCTGAATAATTGCATATTTTAAAGAGAATATGAGAAAAATCTTGAATTAAATACTTTAGCTATCATTTTGATGATAAACCTCTATTCTCTTCTCAACACTTTTTTTAAAAAAGATTTATTTATTTATTTGAAAGTCAGAGTTATACAGAGAGAGAAGGAGAGGCAGAGAGAGATAGAGAGGTCTTCCATCCACTGGTTCATTCCCCAATTGTCCATAGTGGCAGAAGCTGTGCTGATCCGAAGCCAGGAGCCAGGAGCTTCTTCCGGTTCTCCCACATGGGTACAGAGGCCCAGGGACTTGGGGCATCTTCTACTGCTTTCCTAGGTCATAGCAGAGAGCAGGATCAGAAGTGGAGCAGCTGGGACTCAAACCGGTACCCATATGGGATGTAGGCACTGCAGGTGGCAGATCTACCTGCTCTGCCACAGCACCAACTCCTCAATACTTTTTTTAGAAGATTTATTTATTCATTTGAAAGTCAGAGCTACAGAGACAGAGGGACATACACACACACGGGGTGGGAGGGTGGGAAGAGACAGAGGGAGAGAGAGAGGAAATCTTTCATCTGCTGGGTCATGCCACAGATATCTGCAATGGTCAGGGCTGAGAAAAGCCAAAGCCAGGAGTTAGGAGCTTCATCCAGGTCTCCCACGTGGGTGTCATGGCCCTATACAGCCATCTTCAGCTGCTTTCCCAGGCCATTATCAGGGACTGGATCACAAGTGAAGCAGCCAGGACATGAAGTGGCGTCCATACGGATGCTGGCATCACAGGAGATGACTTAACCAGCTATATCACAATGTTGGCTCCCTCAATATTTATTTTTTAGGTAATATGAAGAAACATTAAGGATTGCTATCTTTGATGTTTCAGGTTTACTGACAGTAATTAAAATTAACAAATATGTATTAAGTACTAAGAATGCACAAAGTATATTCAGTAATTTGAGGATATAGATGTAAAGAAACCATGATTTTTACTTTTAGGTGTTCAGTGGGAAGAACTAGGTCTTTTTATATCCTACATAACACTCTCAATAATGTAACAAAGTGTTATGGTAGCCCAGAAGGGGTAGTAGATATTTTCTGTTACCACTGTGCTATGATTTAAATATGATCCCCCCCTCAACTCATGCAGTCCTTTAAGCTGCAAAGTTAGAGTGGGTGTTTTGCACTGAATCTAAGACACCAAGTTCAAGACCCAGTTTTACTTCTAATTCTAGCTTCCTGCATCCATGGAGGCAGCAGGCAATAGCTCAACTACTTGGGTCTTTGCTACCCACATTGGAGACCTGGATTGAGTTTTGGGCTCCAGGCTATGACCCGCCAAAGCCTCTGCTGTTGCAGGAACCAGTGGATGGAAGATCTTTCTCTGTTTGTCTCTCTGCCTTTCAAGTAAATGAAAATAGATAAAGAACAATTACACTCCAAAGCCATAAATTAATGGCACTAAGAGTGTGTAAACTTAATGCAATGATCAGAGATGGGGCCTTTGAGAAGTGATTAGATGGATTAGCTTGTTAGTGTGGAGACCTCATGATTGAATCCTGGTGGTTTCATGGAGATATATGCCTATAGACAGACACATGCACTCCCTGTATCTTGCCAAGTGATGCTCTGAATTATGTTGAAACTTCCAAGAATAACGCCATCGCCAGAGGCTGAACCAATGAGACCAATCCTATCATGGACTATGATACTCCAGAACTGTCAACAAAATAAACGTCTTCCCTTTATAAAGTTAGGCTGCTGCAGGCATTTCACCATAGTAATGAGAAAAATAAAACACATGGAAAAAGAACTTTCAGGAAATCTCAGGTGGATTCCTACAGAAGCAGATACCGAGAGTAGCATTTAAGGACAAGATTTGTTTGGGAGGTGATGCCAGGAATGCAAACAGAGTGAGTTAATAAGGTTACTGTTATGGGCAAAGGAGCCTCAATTCCACTGGGGACCTCTGGGAGATGGTCAAGAATACACCTTAGTATTGTTCTCCCTGGAGGAGGGGAAGGAATATGTATTTGTTTACCAAATCTTATGCATCATTATTTGAAGGTTTGGCCTAGGGTGGTAACTTCCAAGTAGTTTTGACCTGTCCTATATGTGAGCTGAGTCTATACTGACATAGCCAGTGAACAGCCTCAGAAAGAGTTATGCACTTCAGTAGTGCATCAAAAATTGGATTTGGCTGAGGCAAAGACAGCATCTGCTTCACTGGAGGAGGTGGAATCTAAATTGGACCTTAGTCGATGAGAAGGTTTCTCAGTAAGTCGTGATATGGGTGCGGTGAGCATTTCTGCAGGCAAGAACAGCCAGGACTAAGGCAGCATTTGTGTGGTCCGTGGCAAATAATAATGAAGTGCCAAAATTTTGAACATGATTCACATTTTTAAAATTAGAGAAAATTTGAGGTTACCCCTATAAATATTCATTCTCACTCCTTTGCTTTGAGTGGGAGAGAACTTAGCTCCCAAGAGTTTGCTCAGAGGGAATCGTGCCTCCCTAGCAGCCTGTTTCCTCTAGTTAATATCTGGGTTGCTTTGACTCATTATACTCTTTTACTTCTCTTCAGGATTTGGGGATTTTCTCAAAATCTGGACAGAGCTATGAGAGTGGTATTGTTGCACAGGAGGGATGTCATTCCTTATTGGTGGCACACTGGGGAAAATATTAAGAATTGCCAATGCAAGTCATGGAAATGTTCACAGATGGGTTCAAGGAAGAACAAATAATCCAGGTGTTGAAGCATAGGATGAAGTGTGGGGATGGGGGCTAAGGGTAGATGAGGGAAAGAGAAGTGATTTATATATAAATATATGTATATATTTATACACACATATATGCTATAACCTAATATTGAGATTGATATTTAATAAGTGTTTCAGATCTTAAACTCAGAATTTTCTTAAAAGATTTTATTTGAGAGGTAGAGTTACAGACAGAGAGAGGGAGAGACAGAGATCTTCCATCCACTGGTTCACTCTCCAAATGGCCGTTAATGGCCAGAGCTGGGACAATCCAAAGCCAGGAGACAGGAGCTTATTTCTGGGTCTCCCACGTTGGTACAGGAGTCCAAGCACTTGGGCCATCTTCCACTGCTTTTCCAGGCCATTAGCAGGGAGCTGAATTGGAAGAGGAGTAGCTGGGACACGAACTGGCGCCCATATGGGATGCCAATACTGCAGGTGGAGGCTTAGCCTACTATGTCACAGAGCTGGCCCTTAAACTCAGCATTTGTAAAATAATGAAAAAGGGCTACACAGAAAATGGGTCACTTGAATTTCCCTTAGACTTCTGTGCAGGGACAAGGCAAAATACCAAACTATATTCTCTACTTCACAAGATGCAATTGTTCCCTGCTAACGAAATCATGGGAGGTTTCATTTTAACCTTAGAAAATATTGCAATTTCTGACAAGGTAGGTTATTAGTAGGTTGGGAACCTGTATTAAAATTTGCACCTGTTTGAAAATGCTTAATTCTGGACAGGCAGCTGTGAGCCCCTGCGGGTTTGGAAAAGTGAGTAACAGCAACACCACATCAGTGCAGTTCTTAGCCTGGATTTCCCAGGGGGCACAAAGCTGTCAGCTGTAAGCAGGTGAGGCTTATTTAAAACATCTTCATTGCTCATTTGTACAACATGGAATAGATTATTCTGTGCCGTACAAAGTACATGCAATACTGAGTGCATAGGGTACATGTGACAGAGTTTACTTTGCTTACAGATTGTCTCAGAAGTGGAAATGACATTCTTCTGAGAGAAGTTAATGAAGCAGTGACAGTGCACAGAAATTCTGTTTAGAGAGACAAACAGAAAGATGGATGAGCCTTCTTTCAAAAATATCAAAGATGAAGGATAGTACTTACTGCCCTAGGGTTCATCTCTTTGACTTTCAAATTTTAACTTCCTCCAGGTAAGAGGAAGTTTTCCATCATTTCTGCTCTAGCTGTCTACCCCCACTGTGCTGCCAAGCCTATTGCTGCTCCTCCGTGGAGGCTCCATGGCTGCTGGTTCAGCATCTGGGCACCCTCAGCTTACTCCCCTCAACAGGCTGCTTCTCCCTGATGAAAACTATTGCTGAGTCTATGATGGGAGCAGCCACATTTCCCTTTGATGTCTTGTGTGTCTTTTACCGTATCTCCACACAACGCATGAGGGGTGCGATATATTTTCCTGGAGGATTTGGTGGAAAATGGCTTTTAATGGAAAAAACTTCAAAATCAGTGTGATACCATGGATTTTTCACTTTGTTTTGAGACAGCTCAGTCAGTCAAACCTCTCACAGGGAAGTTCCAATTTCATCTCTGTTCCTGACCTATTTTTCCCCATTCATAGCCTCAAAAACAGAAAGAAAATGATTTTCCTATTTTCTCTGTAATTTTTAAGCTTTCTCTTTCAAGCTTATTTTAAAATTATTATTTTCCATTAGCATCCAAAGAGTGTTGAAGCTCTCTGTTTTATACTTCAACACTGCCCCCACTCCCACCCCCAGGGCTTTTGGAAATAGCAAAGAGAACCCTTGTTGAGTTTTTGGCCCTTTACCAATTACTCTCTTTCCTACTGATAGAAATACTTGAAACTGCCACCTATTGCCACTTAATTAGGCAGTGACTTTCATTTTATTCACCCATCCTCTTGCTTTTGAAAAGGAGAGGAAATGGTGGACAGAGTATTTATTACTTTTTTTTTTCTAAAGCAAAAAATGAGGAACAGGGTTTGTTTCTACTGGCTACTTGTTGAATTCTTTATTTAGTGAAGGGTTAAGCTTGTGATTATAAAGAAAATTGAAGGTATGTCATTGCAAAAATTAGAGAAAGGGGCTGGCGCTGTGACATAGTGGGTAAAGCCTCTGCCTGCAGTGCCGACATCCCATTTGGGCACCGGTTCGAGCCCCAGCTGCTTCACTTCCAATCCAGCTCCCTGCTATGGCCTGGGAAAGCAGTAGAAGATGGCCCAAGTCCTTGAGATCCTGCACCTGCATGGGAGACCCGGAAGAAGCTCCTGGATCCTGGTTTCGAATTGGTGCAACTCCAGCCATTGTGGCCATTTGGGGAGTGAACCAGCAGATGGAAGACCTGTCTGTCTCTCCCTCTCTTTTTCTCTAACTCTAGCTCTCAAATAAATAAATAAATCTTTTAAAAAAGTAAAATAAAAATAAGAAAGGAAGGAAGTGGGAGGATGGGAGTGAAGGAGGGCGGGAGGGTAGGGTGGGAAGTATCATTGTGTTCTTAAAACTGTATATATGAAATACATGAAATTTGCTCCCTTTATGTAAACAGATTTTTTAAAAAGTAAAACAAAATTGAACAAGGCTTTCTTGGAAGGATTTTGAGAGATACTGTTGTTTATCTGAACTTTAAATAATCAGTGACCTCCATTGTGAAAACTGGCCACAGACTTCTAAGGCTGCTATACTCCCCCAGCTTTTTTCCTATGCCTCCTGATACATGCTCTACTGTGGCCCTTATCTCGCTGGCTTTGTTCTATCTATTCTTCACAGGTGCACTGTCAGAGACCATAGTCCATTTATTTTGATTCCTCTGCAGCCTGGTATTAAGAAAGGCACACAGCAAGTAATAAATTGATCCTCATTGAAGGAGTTTGCATCCAAGCTGCCATCTGTGAAGGAGTTCCACTTAACAAATTCTAAAACAATGAGATTTGTGTTTTTGAAAAGCTTCCAGAAGCTTATTCCAATATTCACTACCAGAGAGAAAGGGGAGGAAAGAGAAGACAGTTAATATTTGTGGAATATCAGTCCTGCATCAGGCACCAAGCATAATACATCTTGTCTTATTTATTCTTTATAACAGTCCTATTAGGTAAAAACTTTCAACCCTCCATTTTACCAATGAGGAAACTGGGGCATAAAAGATTAAAATTTTTTCAGGGCATAGATTATTATGAGAAAGAACCAAAATGTTAACCTGAGATTGTCTGTCTCAAAGGCTCAAGTCCTTTCCACCTGATTTAATTATTCCTTGATAGAGAAATAAACTAGTCTATGCCATATTACGTTGATGGATTATTTTTTTCAAACCTTTCCTTTTGCTAAAGTCCTCTCAATCATTTCCCTTTGTCTACATTAGGGTCCATAGTGCGCAGCCTGAATAGCAGGGCAGTGTAGCCAAGTGATCAACAAATTCTGTGGGCTTCCCTGTGTTAATGCCAATGCGAGCTCTGTAATTCCTTATTTAATCTCATGGAACCATTCTGTAAAATTGGCTCAATAATAGCATCTACCTCACAGGTTTGTGTGTGTGTGTGTGTGTGTGTTTTAAGATTAAATGATGTATCCAAAGAACTCAGCAGAGTGCATAGTAAGGAAATTATAAATATAAGTCAGTGCTACTATGTATTAATATTTTTCCTTTCTAAACTTTGCTTTTTCTTTTTTCCTCAAAAAATTCTCCACAGCACAAACTTGCCTCCAGATGGGCTAGGCTCCCCCTGTACTGCCAAACTTCTATGATTAACTTTGCCTTTATTCTTTTGCTTAAATAAATAATTCTTCCTTTCCATCTACTCATGCAAATCTAATCAATTTTTCATTCTCAGGCAAAGCTGGAACTCCAAATAGCCATCCTGTGGATGTCAGTCCACTTCTTTCACAAGCTACCTCAAGGCAAATGGCTCAGTATGCAAAGGGACTATGGCATCAAAGATGGGGGTTAGGCATGGGCTCCACAACATTGACTTTGCCTTATTAAAGCTCATCTGGTTACCATCACCATTGAGTGCTTGCCTGCCAAAACTAAAAATGATGCTAAGGCCTGATATGACCTCATTTTCTGAGGATGGAAGCAGGAAGGAGAGCAGCAGAGGAAGTAAAGGAGATACACTAGCCTCTTCATGGAAGATTGATGGTATTCAACCTGTACCATCATACAAGGAGCAGCAATTTGTCCTCACTGATTCTGGATTGTCATCCTTGCCCATGACACTATTGCCAGTACTAGTATTCATAGATCTATAGAACACATTATTCACTATCATATTATTCCATATACCATTTCTTTTCACCAAATATTTAATTTTTCAGGAAAAGGAGTATGGCTTGGCCTCATTGCCATAAAATTTGCTGCTCTGACCACTACTCAGAAGCAGTTAACCTCATAGGATGTTGAAATAGCCTACTGAAGATAGAGTTCTTGTGCCTATCACAATTGGAACCTGTACATATGAGGTTGGGAAACTGTCCTCAAGAATGTGACATATATTTTAACCCAAAGACCAATATTGATACCATTTCCCCATACTTAACCAAAATGCATAGATCTCAGAATCAAGGAGTGAAGTTGAAAGTAAGCTCTCTTATTAGTACCCCTGATAATCCACTCACCAAAACTTTCAAAAACATCCTGAAACTTTGCGCTCTGCTGGTTGAGAATTATTTGATTTCCAGGGAGATTCTTGTATGAGGGAGCACAACAACAGTTCTTTTGAATGAGAAGCTGAGACTGTCACTTGATCTTAATTGGGTTTCTCAGGTCACTATGCTCACTACAGGCACAGAAGAGGGTTACTCTACTAAACATCAGGCTTGATTCTGATTATCAAGGGGAAATTGGTTATGCATAATGGGAAGAGAGGGGACTATGACTAACATCCAGTAGGTTCTGTGGGCCACCATTGCTAGTCATAAAAGTTAATTCAAGACTACTCACTTAATGTAGGACCACCAAAGGCTCAGAATCATTAAAATGATGGTTTGAATCATACAACTAGCTAAAGAAATTTACCACATAAGGTGAAGGCTAAGGAAAAGAATCATGAAAATAAGCAGTGGACAAAGGAGCTTCAATTTCCACTAAAGCTTAGAGTTCAATTATAGAAACAAGAACTATATGACATAGCATATAGTGTATATTTGTTTCTTGCTTGATTTATAGACATGTGTTTCATCATTTCGTTTCTCTTCCCTCACTGTTTTCTATAAGAAATTTTGTTAGTGTTTAACCTTTAAATTTAGTCTTAACATACTGAATACATCTGTGGTCTTTTTCCTGATCTAGAAGAGAAATTAATGTTACCAGAAAGGTAAAGAGTTACTAATAGGATCTTTAAAATTTATTTTCATTTTACTTGAAAGACTGATTTTCCATCTGCTGGTTCACTCATCTGAAGCCCACAATAGCCATGGGTTAGCCAGGCTGAAGCCAGGCGTATGGAGTTCTATATGGGTCTCCCAGATGGATGCAGGAACCCAATTAAGCCATCATCTGCTGACTCCCAAGATGCACATTGGCAGGAAGCTGAATCAGAAGTGGAGGAGCCAGGACTGGAGCTAGGCACTCTGGATATGGAATGCAGCATCCCAAGTGGTGATTTAACTGCTACACCAACTATCCACCCTCAAAAGGATCTTATGTTCACCCATTTTGGGAAAGAATGAACATGTCTGCATAAGAAATATTTGCAGGAAGCCAAGTAAGGTAGCAGCTGAGTGAGATCATCCACTGATAATCTGCCCACAGAGACACCTATTTGAAAAAATATTCATGAACCAATCTACCTTTACAAGAGCTGGAGAAGTCAGGTAACAGATCCTACTGCCTGATTTTCATATAATCATAAGACTCATTGTAGAACACAGGGAGGAAAGAACTTCCGATGTCACCCCTCCCTCCAACTTCAAGTAGTACAAGAAAAACAGAGACACTTATCTTCCCACTTGGGAGAGGGAAAGAAAAGTAACTCCAGGATTTGAACTTGAAACCAAGTATCCAGCCCAACATGACAAAACCCATTCCTGGATACAGGCCCACAGCCTCTGACCCCAGGGCTAGTACCTGTGGACTAAGCCTCTGGAATCATAGTAGCCAAGCAGTCGAGGGACTGTTGTCAGCACCCTTTCCCAACCTTAGGTAGTCTAGTGCAAAGCAAGTTTCCACTAGTCAGGGAACAAAGCAGGAAAGTGAGCATAGGACTAGACACTGCAGAGAATGGAGATATATGATGACCTGATAAGGAAGGAAACTAACTACAAAGCACCTAGAAACTCTCAAGATCCGGAACCAAGAGGAACTTTACTCAGTGGGGAAAGGGTAAGCAGGAGGCCCCAAGAAGTTCCCAACTCATGCCACAGACACCTGAGGCACTTACTGCTGGAGAACCTTGTGGCCCTTACAGATCCTGAGCTGTTTGGGGAGCTGCTGAGTTACCACAATGCCACACTGTCTTAAAAAGGGGGGGGGGGCACAGCCCATGCTTCACCCTCCCCCACCCAGGCTCTTACTGTAGAGTCATCTTGAGACCCCGGCGAAGCAGCCAGGCAGCTGCCCTTGGCAGCTGTACAATTGCAGCCCTATTAAAAACCAGCCAGGCAGTTACCACCCAGCAGCTCTATTGACTCTGCCCTGTGAAACACCCAGAAGACACTGCCCTTCTTCCCATAGTCCTGGGAAGAAACTTGGAGGCACACTGAGTGGCGCAGCCTTCAGGGTCCCCAAGAAAAAAATTGGGTGGCTCCACCCCTGCACCTTGAGCCCCAGGAAGCAACCAGGCAGCCAGCCCTCAGGGACTCAGCACACAGAGGCCCAGGGAAACAGCTGAATAGCCCCCACCTATCCACCCAAGATCCCTGGAAGCAATCAAGCAGTCTTTTCTGAATGGCTCAGCCTGCACAGGCCCCTAAGAAGCAACAGGATAGCCCTACCCACAGTTCTGTGTCCCTAAGAAGTAGTTGAGCTCCTAGTCTCAGAATCTTGGCCTACTGAGGCCCTAAAAAGCAGACACTCTGCCCCACTGACCCACTCTTGGCCCCTGGGAAGCAGCTAGGTAAACTTCATTGATCAGTTAACCCTCAGAGGCCCCATGAGCTTATCTATGCAGTCCTCAGACATGGACAGGTACCCTATGTGGGCCCAGTGATGCAATCTAACCCCCGTGCAGCCCTTGGACACTAACAGGCACTTGCCCCTGCTACTGGGCACACTATAATACACCCATTTGAGCCCACTGGAATGGTTCCACCCTCACATGATTCACAGAAACCAGCTGGCACACCACATGCACAATCCAGTGAAACATTTTAGAGCTTCCCATGGATCTACCCCACCTAAGAGAGTTGATTCCCAGCAGGCAGTGCAGTCTCACAACCCCTGAAGCCTAGGTTACTGAGACACCTGCATATATCACCAATGCATTTTTTTATAGCTGATCTTGCTAAAGTTCCCACTGGGAACAAAAGCCAATACAGCATATCTAACCAACACCCTGGGACACATTGCCAACAGAAAGTCCTTTACTACAAAAGCCACTTTACAAAATTGGTAGAAGCAACTGACTAAAAGAACAAAAATAAAGCTAGGGACACAAGAAAACAAGGTAGCATGATTCTTCTAAAGGAACATATAACTTTCTAGCAACAGATCACTAAAGAAAAAAAGGAAAATCAGCAAATTACCTGCAAAAATTAAAAAAAAGATTTTAAAGAAAATATGATACAAGAGAATATAGACAATTTAATGTTAAAAACACAATTAGTGGGGCTGGCACCGCGGCTCACTTGGTTAATCATCTGCCTGCGGTGCCGGCATCCCATATGGGCTCCAGATTCTGTCCCAGTTGCTCCTCTTCCAGACTAGCTCTCTGCTGTGGCCCGGGAAGGCAGTGGAGGATGGCCCAAGTGCTTGGGCATCTGCACCTGCACAGGAGACCAGGAGGAAGCACCTGGCTTCTGGCTTCAGATTGGTAGCAGCCATTTGGGGGGTGAACCAACAGAAGGAAGACCTCTCTCTCTCTCTCTCTCTCTCTCTCTAACTCTAACTGTCAAATAAAAAAAATTTAAAAATTTACAAAAAACACAATTAGTTATATGAATGAGAAATTCAGCAAAGAGGTAGAGATAAAACAATGAACCAATCAGAAACCTTGGGGCTAAAGAACTCAGTAAATGAAATTAAAAATATGGTTGAAAGCTTCAATAACAAAATTGAGCAGGAAGAATAAAGAATTTCTGAACTCAAAGGTCCCTTGAAACATCCCATATTTTTAAAAATGAAAAAAAGAGCTAATCTCCAAAGACTAGAAATGTACATTATTTGTTTTCCCTTCAAAGTCATTTCTGTAAAATTACTGGCTGACTACTGAGGCAATAACACAGACTTCAGTGACCTTATGCAATAAGGAATAGAGTCATTTCCAAAAACAGTTTAGAAAATTAAACGAATAAGTGACTGCTTCCCTCAATAATAAATAATAACGAACCCTGGGTAGGGAGAAAATCTGACTTACACAATTGCCATTCTGTAAATTCGAATTTTCCAGTTTTCAAGAATAAAATGATAAGACATCCAAAAAAGTAGGAATCTATGGCCTATTCACAGAAAGGAAGAAAAATGGATATAAACTGCACCTGAAGAAGCCAACAGCTTGGATTTAACAGACAAAGACTTTTAAAAAGATTTATTTATTTATTTATTAGGCATAGGCATAGTTACAGAAAGAGAAGGAGAGAGAGAGAGAGAGAGAGAGAGAGAGAGAGAGAGAGAGAGATTTTCCATCTGTTGGTTCACTTCCCAAATGGCCACAAATAGCCAGAGCTGGGCCAGACCAAAAGCAGGAGCTAGGAGCTTCTTCTGAATCTCCCACATGGGTGGCAGGGACAAGGACTTAGGTCATCCTCAGCTGCTGTTCCTAGGTGCATTATCAGGAAGCCGAACTGGAATTAGAGCAGCCAGGACTTAGACTGGTGCCCATTGGGATGCTGGCACTGTAGGCAGTGGCTTAACTTCCTGTGCCACAGTGCTGACCCCTAGACAAAGACTTGAAATCATCTGTCTTAAATATGCTAAAAGAGTTAAAGAAAATTATGTAGAAATAACTAAAAGAAACAGGAGAGAGATGTATGGACAAATAGAGACTATCCACAAAAAATGATAAAAACAAATAGAAATTCTGGAGGTGAAAAGCACAAGAACTAAAGTGAAAACGTTACTAAACTCAATGAAAAGTTTACCCTCAATACCTCCAGAATGGACTTGCCCCACTGAAACCTTGACTTTAGCCTAATGAAACTGATTATTACCTGCTGCTCTCCAGAATTGTAAGAGAGTAAATTTGTGCTATTTTAAGCTACTATGTTTGTGGTAATTTGTCATACCAACAATAGGAAATTAGCATAATACCTTCAAACCAATTCCAACCACTGAAACCATCCTACCTTAAAACACCTTCAATAATATCTATTTTCTTGGCTGGGTGTTGATAAGTAGGTGTTCTATTCATATCTGTGGGATAAATGAATAAATGAAGGTGTAAAAGCTGTAAGATCCAAAGCAAAGTCTGTTGTCCTCCACTGTCTGGGTTCCTCCAGAATATGACCCAGGGAATCAAGATTTGGTTTAAGTATTTACTGGGAAGCACTGGTAAGTGTGTGAGGAAATGAAACTGGGAAGGGGAAGGGAAGATGGCCAAGGTCAGTGGAGGGTATGCTATCTAGAGGTTATCACTATGAAAAATCAACACCTAATTTTATTGGGGAATTCTGAGAACCAGTGTAAAGCATGCATCTACTTGAGGGGGCGAATGTACTAGAGAATTTATTGCCATCTCTCATCAATCTTTAGTTAAGGACCATACTAACTCACTGGCACGCCCAACCTGCCCTGTGTAGGGATAGAACAGGCTCTGATGGCCAGAGAAAGCTCTCAGATCTTATGCAAATCCTGGCAGTTGGAAGTTGAGCTGGGATGCATGGAAATGGTAATGGCTAGGGTATGAATGTAGGGTAGTTGTACCCACAAAATCTATTCTAGCTAATCCAGTCCTAGCTCGCCTCCTTTCTGCTAACCAATAAGCACACATTGTATGTGCCACTCCTGAGCAAAACAGTGCCTTTGAGATAATGACATGTACATTTTGTCCCTTACTAGGTTTGCAGAATTTTTCAGAGCAAGGGCCATGACTTGATTTTCTGTTTCTCACAATACTAAACACCATGATAATCATATTATAAGCACTCTTGTGTGTTGTTGAATTGAATGATTACCATTATTGTTTAATATCTATTTCTTCCCCTTGAAAGTAGCACTATATTGAATTTTCTCCCTGATTTGTCTTTTTATATTTTTCCTTTACTAAAACAGCTTAATTACACATTAATAAGTGATCATTATAACTAGGGAAATGATCCAGTGATTTTTACTTTTAAATTAGTATCTCCCTATCTTTCTCCGTGTTCACCTTTTGAGGATATCAGTGTTAATACCTACAATTAGCCTTCCATTACCTTTTCCATTTTTCTTACAGATATATATATAAACGTGCACATGCTGTTTTTATTTTTATAAAACATGTGATTATATCTGCACCTTCCTTTGCCCCTTGCCAATGTACTTGGTAATATGTCATAGACACCCCCGTATCAAAATTAATATAGTTCATTTAATAGTTTCAGAATATTGTCATTTGGATGTACCATAATTTATTCAACCATTAGTTTATTGATGGACATGTCATTTACTTCCAGATTTTTTTGCCTCCTTAAACAATGCTGTAGAAAACATCATAAGATAAATATTCATTTATATTCCTCAAAGTGGTAATACTATGTCAAAGCATTTGAAATTCCCATAGATATTGCCAGATTACCTGCCACTTCTTATTTGCATTGAAAACTCTCACTTCTCTTTAGTATTTCTTATTTTATTTTACTTATATGTAATGGGACTTGCCTAACCAGCATGAGTATAAATTGAGCATTTCTAATCCAAAAATCTAAAACCTTAAATGTTCCCAAACCTGAAACTTTTTGAGCACCAATATGATGCCACAAATGAAAAATTCCACATGTAATCTCATGATGGGTTGCAGTCAAAATGCAAGCGCATTAAAATATCTTATAAAATTACCTTGAGGTTATATGTATAAGGTACATATGAAACCAGTGGATTCCATGTTCAGTCTTGGATATCATCCCCATACCTGTTTATGTATATGAGGGATATTCAGCCTGCCATCTACTTGACTATGACAGATGAACCAGAATGGTGCTTCCAGGAGTCATCTGTGTATATCAGTGAGGATTTTCCACTGAAGAGGAATTGAAAAGGAGGTAGTGATGTGGCAGAAGCTATAGCAGAAGGGGTAATTCTTTTGTTCAAGCAATGAAGTATGATGCAACTTTGGGAAACAGGACATTTCCCCCACTTCTATAAGGAGCACAATGTAGATGTGGCAATGCAGGAGCTGGCACACAAAAATCCCTAATTGGTTGGGAACATCCTAAGGGACTGGCAAAAATAACCAGGCTGTATTTTGAGAGGTCATCAGAGGGTAGCAAAAGCCAGTGAATCAAGTGTTGTTGCAGTTAAAGTAGAATCTCTTGTCCCTCTACATTTTTACCCATTGGCTGGTAAGATATGGGAAAGCTCATTTTATATATAATTGGACCTGGATTCTCAAATTGGTCCAAAATTTCATGTCACTCTTAAATATTTGATTCCTGAAATAACATTTTTTTCTCTGTTGATCCTTCAAAAACAAAAAAAAAAAAATGCTGAAAACATTTTTGAGTAGACAAAGACATTGACAAAACAATGAAACATCTTATTAACATGTTGTGAACTTCTTAATTGAAGATTATGCTTTATGTTGTTTGCATATGATATTCCAAAATCATAAGCAAGGCTTTCTTCCTTTCTGGAAAATTCTCACTTCAAAGTGAAAATGAAAGTCTTTTTTAAAAAAGATATTTTCAACAAAGACATGATGATAATGGATACACCTAAGGACAATTTAGTGGAGAGAGGAGGCATATGTATTTTATGTACTAACCTAGCTTTGCCAATTTCTCTGCTTTGCTGAAAAGTTCATTTTCAAAACATCAGTGCCGTATCATTTGACAGTTCGCTGCTTCTGAAACTCTAAATTTCTGGTGTGCAGCTAATGTATGTACATTTAGAAAGCACCAGATCTGAATTCATATGTATGCAACTCTTAAATTACATGCTGCTGTCAAGTATTGACTTTTATGGTTGAGAGCTTTAATATTGCTATTTGTGTCTCTATAAATTATTTTTTCAGAAGCCAAAAAAGGGGAAAATCCAAGTTTTACTAATAGATACACTAAGCATAACACTCAAGACATAATTGATGTGAATATCAATAGCATGATTTTAATAACATCAAACATTTTGGTGTCATAGGAAAATGATTTCTAAATGCAGAATGTGAGTGCTGCAGGGAATCAGGGGCAGGCTTTTAGGAAGAAATACCTGACTTGAATCTATGAACTGAATAGAAGAGTGTGAAACCATTACAGATAGCAATAGAATTAGTCCTATAGATTCACATTTACCATAACCTTGATTTTACAACCTCAAATAGCACATTGATCACAATGAAGTCCCTACAAATTCTAGAACTGTGCAAACAATGGGATTTTTCATTCTCCTTAAATGCTGTGTGGAAAGTGTGTGTATGTTGCATGTATGTGTTGCGATGGAGTGGGGTTGAAAAGGAGTGTTTAATTGAAGAGAAAGACTCCTTTAGAGTATTTCATATGAAGGGAAATTTCAAATTTTTGGGGTGCTTGCCTTTTGTCCAAGCTTGGGTCTTGGCTTTCCAGAGTGGGAAAGGGAATCTTTGATAGGGTTTGCAGGGAGTTGTGGGAAACACAAAAATAATGCAGATAATATGACAGAGGGCAGAAGATTCCCTAATGGAACTCCTAACTAATCAGTTTGAAAGAAGCACATGCAGAAGATGGCCAGAGCCCCACATAGTGTTCAACCTCATGGAAATAGGGCTATGGAATGAACCAAAGCCAAAGATGAGATCAAGAGAAATGGTTCCTAACACTCTCCATTCAAACTCGTCTCTCTCTTCCTAACAACAAGCTCTCTATTCTCTAATTGTTCAGGATTCCTCTGTTATTTATTTCCCACCTGGATAAGTTCTTCTTGAACATTACTGAGTTGATTTTACCACTAGCCTTCATTTTGTTTTACCATAAGAAAACATTAGCCTTCCTGAAGTTCATTTCCCCAGAGCTTTATTCTATAAATAAAGCAATCTGAACCATTGGTATAACATGATGCCACTTCTCTAATATGCTTACACCCTAACAGAATCTCTCAGATATTCAAGCATAGGATAGGCTCATATAGTAGTTTTTATGGTTAAGTCAGTTGGTGAGGTAGCTTCTTTAGGACTAATAGATTTCTTATTTTTCCTCAAATCACACTATGTAGAAAGCTACCTATTTTGCCTAAGCATAAGCCCATTCCTGATACTTTAAACACATGACTTTTGCTTGTTATGTCTAGCTCATTGTCACCCACTCAAGGTGATACCTACTGTACTATACTTATATTATATGTTGCCTCCCATCTGCTAGGCCCCTCCTGTTGGCACATGCCTTGACCATTTGCCTTGTGCTGTAATTTGACTATGATTTGGCTTTTGAACACACGTAGGACTTTAAAAACCACAGTCATGGGTTGGTGGTGCTGGGAGGGTGCAGACTTGATCCAATTGTAGTGTTTAGGAGGTATGCCTATTGGAAGGCCCTTAGGTCACTGGAGGCATGCCCTTAAATGGCATTTCTTGTGAAAAGACTGTTCAGATAAGCCTGAGTCAGGCCCAAACTTCTCTCTCTGCTTTCTGGCTCACCACAGGATTATTTTTCCACAAATCCTATGCCAACACCAATTTCTGCCTTAGTGGATGGCAGAATAGAGCCCACCTGACCTTGAACTGTGAACCTCCAGAACTGTGAGCCAAAAGAAACCTCCTGCCTTCATCAATAACTTATCTTGGGTATAGTGATGAAAACCTGACTAAGATACTTTGCTTGCCAGTAGGCCAGTGGGAATAGCCCCAAGGCAAAGGCTCATGGTTTTCCTGTGGTCTTTAAAACCCTGGCTGCCCCTCCTCTCATAATCAGATGAGCCCCCAGTGGACAGTTCTGACTGATAAGCAGATGCCTCCATGCCTGCAGACTGGCTGCCCTGGGCCCACTGAGTGCCTGCTTTCCCAGTGATTCCCCAGAAGACCCAGGAAACTCAACCCAGAAGTGCAGGTAACTAATATGCAATCGACCAATAAGACTAAAGATGAGAAAAAACCATTTCTCTATTTCCCCTAACAGACTGTTGTGAAACATCTGCTTTTAGTCAGGATAAATTTTGTGGAGAACACATTCGATGTGACTGAGTTGTGTTAGGCTGTGGTGCGACATGAGGCATCCTGATGATGGATATCAGTGATGGATATGAAGACAGAAGACATTTCTGGAATCCAGACTTTAAAAGTGCAAAGGCCAAAAGGAGAAAGAAAATTCATAGCAGTGGACAATACTTACATGCGTTTTGCTACAACAAAATATGCACTTGTGCCTTTCACTCAGTATGAAAAAGAAATCAACATGGGGATATGAGGAACAAATTCCAAGAGTGATTTTTCATTTCAGACTTAGGCTCTTGACTGGTGGCTTGGTCAAGTCTCAGAAAGCCAGGTCCAGCTAAAGGTCTCTAGGGGGTCCTTTGGAGCAGCACAGTCTTGGTAAAGTTCATATGAGTATATGCTTTATCACTAACCTGCAAAACAAAGACCCTATTTTTATCTGTTGTTCTTAAAATACTATGCTTTGAACAGCCCTTGTCTCAACTGTTGAGGAACAGTTTTTTTTCATACTATTTGTTGAATTCTCTATTTAGTGTAGTTAATCTTATGTGTATAAAGTTAATGGAAAATAGATATTAGTAAACAATAAGAATGGGAATAGGAGAGGGAGGAGGAAGACACGTGGGAGGCTGGGTAGGGTGGGAAGAATCTCTATGTTCCTAAAGTTGTATTTATGAAATGCATGAAGTTTGTATACCTTAACTAAAAGGTTTCTGGGGGAAAAATACTATCTGTTTTATAACCAATATCTGCTCACAGTTCCTGGCAATCAGAAGATTTAAAATACTCATATACATAACAGGGTAAGAATCTCCACAAGTCCATGTGTGAAACTAGAGGCTGAACGTGGACAAGTGTCCTCTAAATGAAATGAAGGGGAAATATAATAATGGCTTTTAACAAGGTCATATTGAAAGGAAATGACAGGATAAATTGGACCATTTGAGAACTTTGCCAAGTGTAAGAATTAAGGTTACATTACTAAAAAATCTATCTAGATATTCTTGGGCTCTAAAAAAAATTAATAGGAAATGGACCTAATTATTGGAGCTGAGATGCAGAAAATGTAGTCCATGTACATATTAAGCATACATCATTTTGGCCCAAGGTATCTGAACAAAAATGCTGACAAAGATCAATTTAATATTAAATGACTTATTTTAGGAAACCTAGAATTTAGTTTAAATAAGAGATTTAGGGGAAATATGCTGAAATAAACAAATCCTGAAATGATATTTAATTTGGATTTGGGTCAGTGGATAAGATAAATTTAAAAATATACATAATTGAGAGGCCAGAAAAATTTGACAAAAATAGACCAAATGCACTTTAAACTCAAGGAAGGATAAGGGGAGGCAATATGGAAGCATTCATAGGTAACATCATATTTGGCTTACTTCTTTAAACAAAAAAAAGAATATATTTTAGGCATTTAAAGCTTGTGGGTGATTTTTAGATGAGTTTGCTTGATATTATGTGAAGCTGATCAAGCTTAAAAAAAAAGAATTCTACAAAAATTCAGTCATTTACTTTTGAAGAATTAAGAAAAATCATGGCAAGCACTTGACTCAGCTTTTTCTAGATATAGACTATTCTTTATCCCAAATGCTTAGGACCAGAAGTTTTTCAGGTTTTAGATATTTTCAGATTTTGGAATAGTTGCATGTACTTATTGAGATAGGAATGCAAGTCTAAACACAAACTTCATTGATGTTTAACATGTAACTTATCAATATTTTTCATGTGCCTGTGTTTTGACTGTGATCCATCACTTGAGGTCAGGTGTGGAATCTTCCACTAGTAGTGTCACATCAGTGCTCAAACAGCTTTGGATTCTGGTGGAGCATTTTGGATTTTGCATTCTAAGAAAAGAGATGCTCAACCCATATTATCTTGTTGACTGCTCAGAAAAATCCAGTAAGGAAATATTTTTTTATAATCTCATTATAATTTTGAAACAGCTTTAAGGACGCTAGCTAGCTTGCCCAGTGTTTTATGCATTTTAAGTCAGTACTTAAAACTCAGACTTCTTAAACAGTGTGACTTAGTACTTGAGCCACCCTCAATCTGCTTGGGGCACAGAGCGTCTCCTGTGTGTGGTCCCACCACACAAACTACGTTTCCAGTCTGTCATTCTTGGTCAAATGTCTTTGACAAAGTCTGGCTGCTCTTGCTTCTCTGGCATTCATCTTTGATGTGCTCATTTCTTCAGCCATGTGGGAGAAATGTGACTGTGTTTGGACATATTGTTCAGTTAATCAACATATAAAACAGTATAGCAAAGGGTTGAAGAGCTTGTCTCTATTTGAATAAATCCACGGTTTTCAGACAAAGCAACACAAGTTGGTAATGGTAATGTTCTGAAAATGATTGACTAGATAAAATTCCTGATGGCAACATCTAGGGAATTGTAGTTGGTTTTCTTTTGCTCCTTTTCAGGAAGTATGTGTTCCTGCCAAATTTAGGAAGCCCCATAGGAATCAAGAAATATGTCACAAAAATTGGCACAGTGAAAACCAGCTGCTAAAAAGTCTAAGGTTTCTTAATGCTCAGTAGTTTTGGATTCCATTATAAGTAAATTGCATAATATATTAAACTCAAAGAATTATTTTCTTTGTATATAGCTCATCTATTTTTAAAAAATTAATGACATTGAAGTTCTTGTGACTTACAGTATCATCTAAAAATTCACTGTCATGGGCTTTGGAATTAAATTGAGTTTGAAGTCTAGCTCTGCCCCTTACAAGCTGTGAGACCTGGGGGAAGTTACTTAGCTTCTGCTTCTTGTTTTTCCCATCTTATTGTAAGGATTTAATGAGATCATGTATTATAAATGCATTCATTGTATCCATTTATTATCATTAATAAACCATACCTCTACATGCAGTAAAGTTGATGATTTTATAAATGAATCAAATTTCTTTGATTTATGCATTTTAGATTCTTAAATCAGTATATCGGTTTTTAAGGAGTAAAGACTTTGAAAATATACTATATTAATGTATGAGAGTATTACAAAACATTTGTGGAAAATGTCATTGAAAGTCAAGCTTACTGGGCCCAGCTTTGTGAACTCAGCAGATTAAGCCAACACTGGCATCTCATATCAGATTCTGATTCAAGTCTCAGCTGTTCTGCTTCCAATCCAGCTCCCTGCTAATGTGCAAGGGAAAGCAAGAGAAGGTGGCCCAAGTATGTGCGCCTCTGTCACCCACGTGGGAGATTCAGGAGTTCCTGGCTCCTGGCTCCAGCCTGGCCCAGCCCTGGCTGGCAGGGTCCATTTGGAATGTGAACAACTGAATGGAAGATCTCTTTTTCTCTGTATCTCCCCCTACCCCCGTCACTTTGCCTTTCAAATAAATAAATTAAATATTTTTTAAGAAGATGTTTATTTTGGTGCAGAAATTTTGAAATCCATGCATAGACTTTCATACTATGTATTTTCCATGATCTTTTTGGAGACTCCTTGTATGTTTATCTCATTTTCTCTTTCCCTCTACTTCCTTATCACCAACTCTCCATTTGCTGAGAGAGAGAAAATAAAAATTACTTTTTCCATGCTGCCATAATTTTAGGCAGCCTGACTCCTTTAGCTGCTATTTAAAATACATGCATAATTCAATATACATTTCGAAAGGGCATTGGCTGAAATCTTTCTGCTTTTGTAAAACTGACGCCAGCAGCTCACGTAGCTTGTCAGACTCTAAGGCCTCACTGAGAGACACAAGGGGGACAGACAGCAGCAGGAGGCACAAATGGTGCCGCTGCGGTTCCTAGCAGTGACTCTACAGGATGGCATTAGACCTTAGCATGATTGCAGCAGGAACTGCTGCCCAGCTGGTTGCCAGCCGAAGTGTGGAAACAGGCTACCCTCCTTTCTCCCATTCTTATCTCGTCTCCCAATGGCAGATGGTGACACAGGTCAAATTGTTCAAGCTGTCTGGGCTACAGATGACGACGACTGAGTTAGCTTCTGCATTTCCTTCTTCTCCCATGTTGAGGAGTCTAAGGTTTGAAATATTAAGTCACAGGAAGGTCTGGTCTGATACTTTAGGTCCTATTAAAATTCTGCCATTTTTTCTTTTAATGTCAATTACTAAGTAGTACAAACTTGAATAGTGGAACATAATAAATTTGAATACCCTATAAATAACTAAAGTATTAATAAGCATCTCCCTAAAATTTTGAACAGGAAATTATCTTAATCTTACACTCTTATGAGGAGGGCATGAAAAATTACATAATCAAAAGATATATAATGTTCACCAGTGAAATCAATCCAGAGGTATGTAATAGTCAATTATTCTATTGTGATTTTAAAGCTATTATCCAAATTAGTTGTTGAAAAGAGAAACTAAATATAGTAAGAACTGAAGAACCATTAATAACATCTTGATTTCACTGAAAGTTACTTGTAAGAATGCTCATCCAAAATTGCAAGCATAATTCAAAAATCACAGAAGCCTCAAAGTTAAACAAAAATGACAATCATGAAATCCAACAATTGCTTTAATAGCAACTTACATCTGTATATGATGACTTACACTCTGAGATGAGATTTCACAGATATTTTCTTAATATGATAATTCTGTGAAATAGGTGGGTATGCACCATTATTCCTGTTTTCCAGATGAATACACTGAGACTCAAAGAGATTATGTAATGTGGTAGCATCAGACCTATAATTTGGTTTTATTCTCTTTAGAGTAGGTTTTTTCTTCTTCTATCTCTGCAGGTCATAAATGTTGATATTCATTATTCATTATTTAGCGGCCATTGGAAACAATCCCAATTCTCCTGAAGAGCTCAAATAGTCACATATGTGTGTGTGTATATATATATATACATATATGTACATACATCATATACACATGTTTGACACATATATATAAACATAGTGTGTATGTGATCCTGTTGCTAGTGTTGTTATTGGTGGCCTCAAATAATCCACACTTCTTAGTATTAATGTCTTTGTGTGTTCTTCTCCTTACACTAGGGTTCTTCAAAAGTTTGTGGAAGGCCAGCGCCGTGGCTCAATAGGCTAATCCTCCGCCTGCAGCGCCCGCACCCCTGGTTCTAGTGCTGGTTGCTCCTCTTCCAGTCCAGCTCTCTACTGTGGCCCGGGAGTGCAGTGGAGGATGGCTCAGGTGCTTGGGCCCTGCACCTGCATGGGAGACCAGGAGGAAGCACCTGGCTCCTGGCTTCGGATCAGCGAGGTGTGCAGGCCGCAGCCATTGCGGGGTGAACCAACGGAAAAGGAAGATCTTTCTCTCTGTCTCTCTCTCTTACTGTCCACTCTGCCTGTCAAAAAAAAAAGCTTGTGGAAGATACATACTATGAAAAAATCAGGCATAGATTTCAAAACTCTTTCTGCACTAAAATACACTTGTATTTTAACTCCATTTGTCCAACAGCTTTTTGATATACCCCTGTATCTGGGTTGGATCTGTGTCTGCTTGAATCAAAAGAATACAGTCAGAGATCATCATGTGGCACAGCAGGTTAAGTTGCTGCTTGTGACATGGGCATCCACTAAGAGTGCCAGTTCAAGTCCTGGCTGCTCCCCTTCCCATGCAGCTCCCTGCTAATATGCCTGGGAAAGCAGCGGAGCATGGCCCAGATGATTGGACCCCTGCCAGCCACATGGGAGACCAAGGTGGAACTCCTGGCTCCTGGCTTTGGATTGGCCCAGATCTGGCTGTTATGGGCATTCGGGAAGTGAACCAGCAGATGGAAGGAAGATCTCTCTCTCTCTCTCTCTCTCTCTCTCTGTCTCCCTCTCTCTCCTCTTCTCCCACTCTCTCTCCTCTTCTCCCTCTCCCTCTCCCTTTCCCTCTCGCATTGCTTTTCAAATACATAAATAAGTAAATTAAGAAAAAAAGAATACAGGAGAATTGTTGGCTGTGTCTGTTCTGAGTCTAAGCCTAAGAAACGTGGCACCTTTCACTTTGTGCTCTTGAGACCTTAAGATATCATAAAAGAAGTCTAACTAGTCTGCTGAAGGGGCTACCTGCATGGAGAGATCATGTGGAGCTGCCGCATGGAAATGGAGAGGCACTGAGGCCACGTGGAGAGGGAAGCTCAGAGATTCTGGACCCCTGGCTGAGCCCAGCCCCCAGCCCATCTGCCTGCTGAATTCAGCCACACTAGCCACCCCAGGGATGACTAGCATAAGCACCCCCAGCTGAGTATAGCCTAGGCTGCAGGATTTTGAGAAAATAAAATGAATGTTGTTTCAAGCTACTAATGTTTGCCATGGTTTGCTACACTGCAATAGATAACTGACATAAATGTCAAAGCAATGGGCTTCCGGCTTTATTACTCTTTCCGAGTACACAGTTACTGAATGAGAGAATATTCCCCAATCCTATATCTCAACGTCCTGATGACAGTTCTATGAATTCTGTATTGGATGTGTTTTATCATCAGGGTAAAAGAAAGACCTGCTATGAAAGACCAAAAAATTCATGAAATTGATTTATTTTTTTATCAGAGTAATAATGCTGCTAATTGCTTGAACCAAAAACCCAGGCACAATGTGGCTGCTTAGATATGAAATGACACTCCATAAACTTGCAATTGCATTTCCCATCCATGAATGCATTTCCATCCTATGAGGACTGCTGTGTATGTGGGCACTTTCAATTCTGGAGATGTCATCTGGGAAAAGATAGCAGCAGCTTGGCCATGAAACTGTAGGTTTGCAAATTAGCAAATTTTCAGCACTCTGTTCATTAGTGAAATCAATGAGATTTTAAAGGACTGAGAGAAATTGTCAAAATATGAGTCAGTGAAAATGATGACGTGGACAGAACTTTAGGAGCTCAGTGGTACACGTGGGGGAGGCTTTGATATACTACCAAACAGGCTCAATTCGGTCACATCAACCCAAGTGACTGCTCTGCCTCTAGGTCATTTGCAACTACAGTATTATTGTAACAGGCTCTTTTGGGTCATTACTTGATTTAAGTTCCTTTCTCTTCAGATCAGAGCATATCAGATATTAAGAGATTCCTCTCAGCTGTGTGATTATAAGGAAAGTTACTTTAAGATGGTTATTTGCTTACTGTATAGTTAAGCCTTAATGCAAAATCATAATCATGGTTTACATAAGAGGAGTACATGATTCAGAGGGAAGGAAAAGGCCTGAACTGGTACATGGTGAGCTCTAATTCTTCCAGGTCTTTCATCTTGCCCTACAATGACTTGTGTGAATTCTTGAGGCAGCTAAAATTCGCCAAGAAACTAGTGGATGACCAAGACAAGCACAACACACAGCCTCTGCCTTCAAAGGACTTTGAGTTTAGTTCAGGAAACAGTGATATGGGAAGCTCTGAATCTTCTTGCAGTCAGAAAGTCTCAGAGGTGCTAAGGAGGAAACCAGTCTCTCCTTCATTTGGAAAAATGAGCTCAAAGGAATTTAACGTCCTGGTTTCTTCTTACTTTTTTTGTGTCAATAGGCAGCACAATTGCCTAGTCCTCACCCCCTTTTAGTTGCCAGAAATGCCTACCATCTTGAAATACATCCACCAAACTATGGAAACTTACATTAAATGATATCATTATAGTTTAAAATGCAATTTCACAGATAATTTTCTTAGCAAAATTAATCCTAAAATGTGGGTGGAGCGTGAACTAGTGTTTCTATGTTAAGAGTAAATAAATTGATTGGGAAAGTTCTATATGGAGAGTTTAAAACTCATAGCTAATAGGTTACAGATTTTGAGTAAAAAGTTCCTTAGGCATATAAATCCTATTCTGTCCATTCATTGCAATTAGATATCAGAGGGGGACAATTGTGAATTAGGGAATTTATAAGAAAAGAAAGATTGGTATCCCAGAGTGTACTCAGGGTAGCATTTGTTGTAGATAAAGGGGAATCTTAAGTTCCACAGTCACAGGGTTGCTTGGATGCCATTAAGAAGGAATCAGATTCAACTTCCCAATTTCAAATGGATGTCAATTTTGTGATTCAATTATTTTTAACAACTCTTGTCTCAATTGTTGAGAAACTGTTTTTTCTTCATACTCTTTGTTGAATTCTTAGTGTACTGTTAATCTTATGAGTATAAAGTAAACTGAAAATAGATCTTTGTAAAAATTTAGAATGGGAATAGGAGAGGAAGGAGGAAGAAGGGTGGGAGTATCAGCTGGAAGGAGGGGAAGATGCGAAATATCACTATGTTCTCAAATGTGTATATAGGAAATACATGAAATTTGTATACTTTAAATAAAATTTTTAAAAATGGATGTCAAAAAGTACTTGGAAACTCAAAATAGAAAAAGAATGACAATACCAATATGGTAGAAATCTTTTCTTTTCAAGTATTGGAATAATGGGGGCTTTCAGGTACATAAGAGAATGTTAGGTATACCATATCTGGCCCATTTTCAGTATAATGTATGCACACACACAGAGGCATATTCACATGCATGCGTCTGATATCCCCATCTTTACCTGCTGTATTTATTGGACGCATAACTTAGAGAGAGGACTGGGCCCTTCCTATTCTCATCCATATCATACTGACTTAATAGGATGCCTTCAGCACAATTTTGAATAGAACTAGAACACACTGCACTCTTTTCTGAAATCTCAACTGTTTTCAGGCTTGAGTTACAGAGCAGAGAATCTTTCCCATCTTTCCCTATCCAATCGCATCCCACAGTGTTTGTTTGGTGACTGATTGATTGATTGATTAAGAGGCAGACAGAGAGACTGACAGAGCTAATCCCCATATACTGATCTACTTTTCAAATACCTTCAATGGCTGGAGCTAGACTGGAGCCAGAAGTGAACAGGATGTATTTTCTAGAACAAAATGAAGACAGGAACCGGCTTGATGGAACATTCAATTTGAATTTCTGGTCTCTAGCAAACAATTCAAATTCTTTGTGCTTCAGTTGTCTTTTTGGTAAATTGTGGATAATTAGAATAGTGCCTAATTACTTCCTGATGGAAGCTTAACTATGTTAGGAATTTCCTGATATTACTTTAACATGTAAGAAACAGGCTTACTGCAAATATGAGACTGTTGCTATTTTTTTTCCAATGGCTCTGTGAACTCAAATAAGAGATTATCCTCTGTACACTCTGTATGTACTGGCATTTTTTTCCTCTCCTTCTTCCTGAGGAGAGCTAAAGGAAAGACACAGTTAATCCAATCATGGCAAATGAATAAACCTCCTCCAAAGCTCAGGCCAGACATTCCTCATGGTTTGTCTAGCTGTCTCTAATTTTCTGTTTAATTTTCCACCACTCATAAGCAAGATAGAGGGTTGTTTTGGCAGAAATTAAATGTGAAAAAATGTTTTACCATCTGCTGGAATATTCTTGGATGTTATCCCTCCAGAAGCACTCATTATTAAAAATATTTATTGGACATGAACAATATATCAAGTTCTGTTCCAAATATGGCTGTCTTGCAGTTACTACTCAAACAAGAATAAAAAAAAAACAGTATTTATTGCATTTAAAAATGGGCTATGCCAATGCAAACCATAGGAAGCAGCAGGTGATGGCTCAAGTAATTGGGTCCCTGCCACTCATGTGGGAGACTTGGATTGCATTCCTGGCTCTAGGCTCTGGCCCTAACCCAGTGCCAGCTATTGTGGGCATTTGAGAAGTAAAACAGGATGAGAGCGCTTTCTCTCTCTCTCTCTCTCTCTCTCTCTCCCTCTCTCAAATAAATAGAATTTTACAAATAATAAATACAAATGAACAAATGGTGCTACTCTTGACACAGGAAGTTATTTAAGGCAAAAACCATGTTTCTCTTATTTAGAATATGAACAGCCTTTAACCCAATGCATATAGCATATAGAAGAGGTTAACAAATTTGTTTGTGGAGTCTGTTTCATCAGATAAATTGAAAATTTATTAAGGAGCAGTGACAGGATTTATTATTTCTTAAGGAAGTGAACATTTGTCATTTTTCTTTTCTTTTTTTTAATATTTAATATTTATTTAATATTTGAAAGGCAGAATTGAGAGAGAGAGAGAGAGAGAGAGAGAGAGAGAGAGAGAGAGAGAGAGAGATAGCGCTTCCATATGTTGGTTCACTCACCAAATAGCCACAATGGCCAGGGCTGGGCCAGGCTAAAGCCAGGAGCCTGGAACTCCATCTGGGTCTTCCACATGGGTGACATAGGCCTATGTGCATCTACCACTATGTCTTCTTTTTATAATTTTTTAAAAATTCATTTGAAAGGCAGAGGCACAGAGAGGCAGAGGCAGAGAGAAAGAGAGAAAGGTCTTCCATTTGCTGGTTCACTCTCCAAATGGCTGCAAAGTCCAGGGCTGGGTCAATCTGAAGCCAGGAGCCTGGAGCTTCTTCTGAGTCTCCCACGCAGATGCAGGGACCCAAGCACTTGGGCCATTTTCTACTGCTTTCCCAGGCCATAGTAGAGAGCCTGATCGAAAGTGGAGCAATCGGGACTCGAACTGGCATCCATATGGGATGCAAGCACTGCAGGCAATGGCTTTACCTGCTACACCACAGCGCCAGCCCTCTACTATTTCCTATAACTCTACCTCTACCTCCATCTCCAACTCTACCTCTTCTACCATCTTCTGTTGCTTTCCCAAGCACATTAGCAGGAAGCTGGATGGGAAGTAGAGCAGCCAGGACTACAACCAGCATTTATATGGGATGCCAGAATCACAGGCAGAAGCTTAATCCCCTGAACCACAATACTGGTTTGTCTTTGTTTTTGATACCCAGAATCTGATGCTCCAGTGTAGGTTAACAGATATGTCCATTATGAAGCTGAAATATGATTTACTTGTTTTCCTAGCTTCTTTTAGAGCTAGGGTACTGGCAGGTGGCCAAGTTAGAACAATTAGGAGCTAATAATGTAAAAATCTGGTGCTCTTGAGAATTTATTTGCAGCAACAGCACTTGCCATTTCAGAGTCGTAGTGGTAAGAGAGTTAACAGTGAAGGCTATGGTGGTGAATGTTCCTGGAGGTGCTGAAACTTTTTTTTCAAATTCTTCATACTTCTCATCCCTATAACATGATACTTATTGCCTTTTTTCATAACTGATTCTGTGGCTTTCTAGATAATTCTCTAGCTTTGCTATGTTTTTAATGAATTTCTCTTCTGCTTATATCAGGCAGGACAATTTCTGTTGCTTCCATGTTAAAAAGCCTAACTTATACATTTGGCATCATCCTTATCCTCTCCATAATATGTATTAAGTTAATACCCTATGGTCTATTTAACCAACACTATTTTGTGTTCTACCCATAAGCAATTTTAATACTATGCTGGCTTATATTGCTAACTATTTTTATGTGTTAATCTTATCTTTCCCATGATATTATAAGGTTCTTCCTTGTTATCAAAAATCACATTTTCAAGGCTAGGGGTATGGCATAGTAGGCTATGTATTTGCCTGTGGTGCCAGCATCCCATATGGGCACCAGTTCAAGTCCCAGCTGCTCCATTTCCAATCCAGTGGAAGTTGGCCTAGGAGAGCTGTGGAAGATGGCCCAAGCACTTGGGTCGCTGCACCTGCGTGGGAAACCCAAAAGAAACTCTAGGCTCCTGGCTTCAGATAGGAGCAGCTTCTGCCATTGAAGCCATTTGAGGAATGAACCAGTAGATGGAAGACTTCTCTTTCTGTCTCTCCTTCTCTCTGTACCTATGCCTCATAAATAAATAAATAAATCTTTTAAGAAATCACATTTTCCTTGTTTGTAACCTTAGAGAGATAGCAGGATCCTTAAGGAGTACATGTTGAATATACATTTTACTGATTGATATCCTCTAAATAATATCAGAATAACAGTCATTAGCACAGTGAGCTAATAAACCAATAGAAAGTCAGGCATTTCTTTCTGGATCAAGATAGAAAATGCATGAGTTACCTAAAATTAAAATTCAGTGCCATATAAGAGGAACAAAAGATTTTACTGAGTTCAAACTGCTTTGAATTTAATTTAGTCAAATCAATTTTTATAACTAGACATTCTTAAAATGGAGACTGATTGTAGGTGTAGCCTTCAGGCTAAAATTAGATAAAATAAGAATGAAAGGATGGATTTTCAATGTCATTGGTCTAATGTCATTGTTAGACTAATACTAATAGTACAGGCTCTCCACCCCACCCCTCTTTGCTTCTTTTCTCCCTGCCCCAAGCATATTCACATAACAAAGGAAGAGGTTGTTGGTGAGGGATTGAGCATCAAAGGAATTAAATAAAGAATGGAGGGAGGGATTCTGGTGGAGGACAAAGCTCTGAAAAGGTGCCCTTTGCATGTGAAAATGGATCTGGGGACCAAACTACATGATCTAAAGTGGGTACTCTGATAGCCAGCTCAGGAAAGGAAGGAGAAGTGCTTGTGTCAGAGTGGTTCAGATTATATCTGCATTTAAATAATCAGAATCTGATCCTACAGATGTCAGAGTTATGATGAGTCAATGTCAAGCAGCTCATTCCTTTATGTATTCATTCAACAATCATTTATTAAAGACTTCTTTTATGTCATGTGTTGCTCTGGCTACAACAGTGTAGAAGACAAATAAAATCCTGAACTCAAGGAGCTTATATACTAGCAAGTGAGATAGATAACAAGGCATCAAAAAAGCAGAAATATATTGTAGGTATCAGATAGTGATAAGTGCTAAGAAGAAAAATAAAGTAGGATAGGGAGATAAGAGTAACGGGTGTTAGTAAAATGGTGCTGTCTTACTTGTGACGTCATCTAACCCTAGACGCCATCTTAGGCCCTGGCCCCCGTCTCCAGTTGCGTGATAGGCTTTGGCTCTAAACCTCACACCTTACACCAACAACCGGTGTAAAGCTCCACCCCCACCCTAATGGGATTCGCTACTAGTACTTCCCTACCCGCCCTCTGGAAAAGGGATATTAGGACCCATTTTCCAGACACGTGTTCTCTTTTTCCTTCTTTGCCCCTTCCCTATGGTCTGTCGGGTTTCCCTCAATAAACCCTTTCCCTTACTCCGGTGTTTGGTGTGTTTTTGTGGTGGCCTTACAATGGGAGCTGCTGTTTTACTGCTGCAGGGTTACCAGTGGAAGGTCTTTCTCTGAGGTGGCTACATTTGGGAGGAGACTTGAATGCAGCAAGGATGTAATCCAAGCAGGCATCTATGGGAAGAGTGTTCAAGGGAGAGGGAAGAGCAAAATCCCTGCGGCCTGACTGAACTGGATTTGCATGAGGAAAGGCAAGAGGCTGGTTTATCTGGAACTGACTACACTAGAGGAAGAAAGATAGAAGAGGAGATAGGAGAGCATGTTGGGCACTTGATGTGCTGACCAGATACCTTTCAAATGAGGACTTGTTGTGCCAGCGGATGGGAGCGCTGTGGGCAGTCAACAGCTGCCAGAGGATTCAGGAACTACTCCAGCTGCTGAGAGGTGCCTCAATCAAGGTCTTGCTCTTTCACAGGGAAGCCGATGTCTAATGACTGATCAGTGATGGAGCATGACATCTCAACATCTTGGCATTACTTAGGACAACTCTAAAGGGCCATTCTAGCTTCACAGCTTGCCACAAAGTTGGTCAGTTCATTCAGTTTGACTTCTCTCTCTGGCCAGCCTTGCTTGGTTCCCCTCCCTTCCGTGGATGTTGACCATAAGGGAATTCCATTATAAAAACCTTGCCTTTTAAACTCCACCCCAGACTGAGAACCCAACTTACAACAGGGAGATAGATAAGGATTCATGTAGGTGATTGGATTCTGTTATGGAGAGACTTTGGGATTCTGAGCAGAGGAGTGATGTGCTTTATGTTTTAAAGGAGGGCTGGCATTGTGGCACAGCTGATTAAACCACCACTTGTGAAGCTGGCATCCCATATCAGAGTGGTAGTAACTACCACTCTGTCCTGGCTACTCCATTTCCTACCCAGCTTCTCGCTAATGTGCCTAGGAAGGCAACAGAATACAGCTGAAGTAGTTGGGCACCTGTCACCCATGAGAGAGGCCTAGGTGAAGTTCCTAACTCCTGGCTTCAGCATGGCTGAGACCTTGCTGCTCTGGCCATTTGTGGAGTGAACTAGCAGATGGAAGATCTTTCCTTCTCTCTGTCTTTGTCTCTCTGTGTCACTCTGCATTTAAAATAAACAAATAAACAAGTATTCAAAAGGGATTACTTAGTTGCTGTATGGAGAAGAGACTATAGGAGGGAAAGAGAAAACATTTGGAAGGTATTAAAGTGATCCAGGCAAGAGACAATGGTGACTTACACGACAGAAGCCTTGATGGAGGTAATGAGAAATTAATAGGTTGAGGATATTTTCTGAAGTCAGATTTGAAAAGACCAAGCAATGCTCTTTAGCTCATGAAAAGGGCCACATAACCCAACAATTCACAAAAACACTGCAAACAATTTTAACAGCTCTAGTATAGTTTAAAATGTGTAACACGAATAAAAGTCAAGTTACTTCTTAAGTTCATAGCCCTAATGGTTTATGTTACAGAAAACAAGTATCACTGAGTTACCTGGTAGAACACCCAGTTAGTGTTAACAAGCTATGTACTCTGCATGTCAGGGCTCAGCAAACTATAGTCCATGAGAAAAATTTGGCCTGTCACCTTTTTCATGTGGTCCACCCTAAGAATGATTTTACATTTTTAAGTGATTGAAAAAGAAATCAAACCAAGAATATTTTATAAAAAGTAAAATTTATATTCAAATTCAAATTTCAGCATCTGTACAAAAGTTTTATTGGCACGTAACCAAACCCATTTGTGTACATATAGTTAATGGCAGCAATTGTGCTGTAAGAGCAGAGTTGAATAATTGTGACAGACCATATGGCCCACAAAGCCTGAAATATTGACTAGCTGGCTGTTACAGAAAAAGTTTGCTGTCCTGGAGTTTATCTAACAGAGGTACCATCTGGTGGAACTCGCACCTAGTGCTGGTGGGGCTGGTGGCCTGTTGATTTACTCTAACTTTATTCCTGTTAGATACCAGGGTGATGAGCAATCATTCAGAGTCAATTTGTTAAGGTGTATTTGAAAGACTTATTGAATTCTGGCTTTTTCTGTGATTCCTTTTGCCTGTTTCAAGGTCTACTGTGATGCCTCAGGGGTTCACTGTTTCTTCTATTACAAAACACGGGTTTGGGAGCTTTCCAACTGACCTTGTAACTTTCAACGACTACACAGCATGCATTAACAAATGGAAGAAAATGGTAAACATTTCAGTGCCATTTTCTAGTTTGCTATGGTAAATGCTCTGATTTCTCCCTTTTCTTGACTCTTATCCAGGTCCTACTTGTTTTTCTACTGCCCTGGCAATTTGGACTCGACATTTAAAATTGATCTTCCAAGTATTGATCCTTAGTATTTGCTAGGGATTTTGAGTCAGACTTACTTTTGTATCTGTCAGCTCGTAGCTGACATATAGGAAGCTCTAAATTGGCTCTGGCCCCAGGACTCCATCCCAGTGTTACACACTGAATGACACTTCCGCGTCCAGTAGAGACTGCCTCACTAGCTAGCTGCCTTTCAACTGTGCTCTTTTTTCTTAGATTTATTTATTTGTTTGAAAGGCAGAGTTACAGAGAAGCAGAGGCAGAGAGAGAGAGAGAGAGAGAGAGAGAGAGAGAGAGATAGGTCTCCCATCTGTTGCTTCACTCCCCAAATGGCCGCAACAGCTGGAGCCAAGCCAGTTGCCAAGAGCTTTCTCTGGGTCTCCCACATGAGTGCAGGAGCCCAAGCACTTGGGCCATCTTCCACTGCTTTCCCAGGCCATAGCAGAGAGCTGGATTGGAAGTGGAGCAGCCTGGATTCAAACTGGCGCCCATATGGGATGCCAGTACTGCAGACAGCAGCTTTACCTGCTACACCACAGCATCAGCCCCTCCATTGTGCTCTTACTGTTTCTCTGCAGTCATTGCCTTTTTGCATGAGCACATATTAAAAAAACCTGCAATCACTTTTGCTTGGCTTCTTCTTTTGCACTCCTCTCTGCACCCACTCTTAACTTACATTCTTCCCTCTTGACTACAGCACTACACGAACCAAGAAAGGCTTCTTGGGGCTCTAAGGATAAAGGAAGCACATCTTTTGCCACAAGGCCTATACATTTACTTACATTAATTATCACAATAAATATAATTCTTACGGCTGATGTTTATTGAGCAAATAAATACTACTGTGCTTGATGCTGCATGTATGTGAGGAGTCCCCTCCACAGTATATCACAGACTAGATGGCTTAGGCAGTAGAAATTAATTTCTCACAGTTTTGGAGGCTTGATGTCCAAGATCAAGGTTTGACTTATGGGAAGGCCTCTCTACCTGGCTTGTAGATGTCTGCCTTCCTTCTGTGTCCTCAGGTGGCCTTTTTTGTTGTACATGCACAATTCTTGTGTCTCTTCCATCTCTTATGAACACATCAGTTCTATTATATTAGGGCCCCAACTTTATAATCTCATTTCACCTTAATTACCTCCATAAAGTCTCCTATCTCAAAATAGAGTCACTTTGGGTTTAGGGCTTCAACATAAGACATTTTTTAAAGATATGTTTATGTTATTTAAAAGTTGGAAGCATTTCCAATAAGATCCACAGCCAGACAAGGATGCTTACTTTCACCACTGCTATTCAACATCGTCCTAGAAGTTTTGGCCAGAGCCATTAGGCACTAAAAAGAATACAAAGGGATACAAATTGGAAAGGAGGAAGTAAAATTATACCTGTCTGCAGATAACATGTTCCTATACACAGGGAAACCAAGACTCCACTAAGAGACTATTTGAATACATCAAAGAGTTTGGTAAAGTGGCAGAATAGAAAAATAACACACACAAAATCAATATCCTTTGTATACACAGACAATACCATGGCTGAGAAAGAACTTCTAAGATCAATACCATTCACATTAGCTACAGAAAAAATTAAAAACCTTGGAATACATTTAACCAAGGAGTTGAAAGATCTCTACAATGAAAATTATAAAACATTAAAGAAAGAAATAGGAGAAGACAAAAAAATGGAAAAATCCTCCATGTTCATAGATTGGAAGAATTAATATCATCAAAATGTCCATACTACTGAAAGCAATTTACAGATTCAATTTGATCCCAATAAAAATACCAATGACATTCTTCCTAGATCCACAATAAATGATGCTAAAATTCATATGAAAACACAAGAGACCCTGAATAGCTCAAGCAATTTTATATAATAAAAATAAAGCCAGAGGCATCACAATACCAGATTCCAGGTAATACTACAAGGCAGTTATATTCAAACAGCCTGGTACTGGCAAAAAATAGACATATAGAGTAGACATATAGAGCAACGGAACAGAATAGAAATAACAGAAATTAATTCATACACATGCAAAAATGCTCAGAATCATTAGCCATCAGGGAAATGCAAATCAAAACCACAATGATGTTTCACTTCACCCCAGTTAGAATGGCTGTCCTGCAGATGTTGGCAAGGATGTGGGGAAAAAGTACCCTAATCCTCTGTTGGTGGGAACGTAAGCTAGTACATCTTTATGAGATACCTCATAAAGCTGAAAATAGATACAGCATATGATCCAGCAATCCCACTGCTGGGAATTTACTCAAGAGAAATTAAATCAGGACATGAAAGAATTATCTGTACCCTCATGTTTATATGCAACTCAGTTCATAATATCTAAGATATTGAATCAACCCAGATGTCTATTAACTGATGACTGGATAAAGAAATTATGGTATAAATACACGATGGAATACTACTCATCCATAAAAAAGAATGAAATCCTCTCTTTTTCAACAAAATGGATGTGACTGGAAACCATTATACTTGGTGAAAAAAGCCAGTCCCCCAAAGACAAATAGCATATGTTTGCCCTGATCTGTGGTAACTAATGAAGTACCAGAAATGTAATGTATAAGAGTGAAATTGACATTTTCAGATTCAATGATTGTTTATAGCCCTTGTCTCTACTGTTGAGGAACATTGTTTTTTGTTTGTTTGTTTTTACTTCGTCTTACTACTTGTTGAACTCTTAGTGTAGGGTTAATCTTGTGAGTATAAAGTAAACTGAAAGTAGATCTATGTAAAAATTAAGAGAGGGAATAAGAGAGGAAGGAGGAGGAGGGGTGAGAGCATGGGCAGGAGGGAGGGGTAAGGTAGGAAGTATCACTATGTTACTAAATCTGTATATAAGAAATACATAAAATTTGTATATAGTAAATAAAAAAGGGTATAGAGAAAGGGGCACACACACACAGAAAGAGAGAGAGAGACAGAGAGAGAAACAGAGAGAGAGAGAGATTGTCTATGTTCTGGTTCACTCCCCAAATGGCTGCAACAGTGGGGGCTGAGCCAGGCCGAAGCCAGGCATCTGGATCTCTGTCTAGGTCTCCCACATGGGTGCAGGGGCCCCAGCACTTGGGCCATCCTCTGCTGCCTTCCCAGGAGCATTATCATGGAGCTGGATGGAAGCAAAACTGCTGGGACTCAAACCAGTGCTCATATGGGATGCCAATGACACAAGTGGCAGCCTAACCTGCTTGTGCCACAACACTGGCCCCAGCATAAGATTTTTGGGATAACACAATTTAGTCTATAAACATATATTACAAAAAATATCTCATTTATTCCTCTCAACAACTCCATGAAGTAGGTAGGGTCTCCTATCAACTTCACTTTACATATGCAGAAGCTGAGGTTTACTTTGAACAAGGTTACCATTTGGTAACTTTAGATATATTTAAGACTAAATCTCAACTCTGACTGAACCCATGAATTGCGTCTTCAATCTCTCTTGTATACAGCCTGTCAAAAATTATCTAGCTCTTTTAAAGGATTTGCATGAGAGAACTCTAATTCACAAGGTAGTTATTTTTCTTCCATTGGCTATGAGCTCCTTAGTGATCTCCAGGGCTATTTGAGCAAGACACCTGCCGCCCACACTTGAGGCAGTCTATACTGCCTCAAGCTGACTGTAAAAGGAATCTTAGAAGAGAATGGAAGTCAATGCAATGTGAGGGTATTAACCTTAGGGTTATACCTGTATGCAAGAATGTGGGAACTGGTTTTACAAAATGCTGGGGAAAGGAGTATTTGATAAGCTTCCATGATTTGGGGTAGGGAAAAAAAACTGTGTGTGTGTGTAAGATATATGTATGTATGCAACAGAAACACTGGAAGGGGTGTGAAAATAAAAATAAATTAATAGTTATTGAACATCAATTACGTACCATGAAGTTTGCCTATGTCATTTTTCCCCATCCTTGCTAGGCATATTTTTTTAAATTAAAATTTTATTGAGATAATTGTAGATTCATAGATATTTGTAAGAAATAACAGAGGGATCCCATGTACACTTAATCCAGTTTCTCCCAAAGGTAACATTTTATAAAATTATAGTATAATATCACAACCAGGATATCGATATTGATACAATCCACCAATCTCATTCAGACTTTTCCAGGTTTGCTTGTAATACTTTGTGTGTGTGTGTGTTTAGTTCTACATAATTTCTACATAATTGCATCATATGTATAGGTTTGTATATTCACAATCACATTCAAGACCAAGAACAGTTTCATCAACACAAGGATACCTCATTGTTCCCATTTTATAACATGTCTGCCTCCCTTTCATCCCAAGGCCCTAATGGCCATGAATCTGCTCTCTGTTTCTAAAATATTTCAGGAACGGAATCATATAACATGTAATCTTTTGGGATTGACTTTTTACATTCAACACAGATCCCTATTTAAGAATATCCAGACTGAGTCCAGTCTTGGCCTATCACAATTAGAGCTGCTACTGACATTTCTATATAGGTTTTTGTGTGGACATACAAGAACACTTAAAAAAAATTGTGGGAAATGTACATTATGAAAAAAAAAAGTTATGCATGGATTTCAAAAACTTGTTGAATGAAAATAAACTTATCTCTTAATTCTATTTTCCACAAATTTCTTGAATTCCCTTTGTAAGTTTTCAATTCTCTGGAATAAATGCCCAGGAGAACAATTGTAAGGTTCCTTTTGGTGAAGGAGGCATGTTTCAGGCCTGGATGGGCAAAAGAAATCTTAGGGCCACTTGACAGGTTCTAACTCACCTACCTCAATATCCGTCAGCGGGGTCAGAGGATTGTAAGGTACCTCTTCTTCCTGCTTATTTTTGGCAATGTTCCCTATAGATTCTCTGTGTTGGTGATGTCTCAGCTGACACTTGTTGATGGATTCCCATTCAGTTTGAGGGAGGGGTGAACACACCTGGCCACCTCCTGTTGCCAGGTCAGGGCCAGGACCAGGGCCAGGGAAACACCAAGCCTGGGCTATCTTTCTTCCCATTGGATGGCGACACATAAGATACTGTGCCATTGTGTTGTCCCTCCAGTCCTGGGTTTCAAAAACCCCATCTTCTTACTTAATTCCAGACTTCTCCTTTAGTTATCTCTTTTATGACATTCAGAGACTGCAGTTGTGCTTAGTGGGGAGCAGCAAGGCAAAGGGGATCTTTGGAGTTTGATCTGGGCCAGATGTCTGGGTCCACTGTTAAGATAATTGAAGAAATGGAAAATCTAGTATAATAAAAAATCTATCAATAGGCAAGGAATATGGCATTTTTTCTTTTGAGATCTACTCTGAACAATATTATACAGTGGCCAGCTAAGACCCTTACTGCTTTCATCCTTTTGCATGTGGGAATTTTCTTGGTTTTCATCTAAGAAGATCACTCAGAATCTTGTTGGACTAATTCAGCAAGAGTTAAAAGACACAATTTTGTGTTTCTACCTCCTTCTTCAGAGATAGAAGACTAAGAAATCCATGAGAGAGGTCAGGGGGTTTTAAACTTCTAAGATAGAATTTGCCCAAGAATCCCCTGAATAATATTCATAAGGATCATGTAAGATAAGTATTATTTTCTCAGTTTTAAAGACGATGGAGCTTCATCTCACATGAGTAAGCGAGTTAATCTCTGAATAATAGGGGATAGGAAAATCCACCTAGCTTTGACTGGAGAAAGGGACTGTGAATAAAACTATAACCATATACTCATCAAATGTTGGCTTTAGCAAAGAAATGCCCTACTGTAAATTTTTTAATTGTGTGACTATTCTCTTCTCAATTTCCCTTTAGACAAAATCTACGTGGACACAGACAGAAGCTACAAATTTGATGACCAGCAAGGGGCATGATCTGTTTCCTAGACTACAGCTGTAAGGAATCTATCACTGTCCATTATGTCTGATGTCTTAAAAATGATAGCATTGATTTTGTTTCCACCTTACAGGTCAGTCTTACAAGATTTCCCAAATAAATGACACAAATAGTGCCTGGGCAAGTGGTAGCTTAATAGAGACTTTTCATAACAGGTTAAATATTTCGATGTTCAAAAGGTAAATTTTATTCATATTAAAAAAAGATCATTTCTTAATTTCTGCATCCTGTTTATCTTACGCTGCTACAAAAATAGTTTGTTTCTTTTAACTTCATTTAGATGTGACTGGCACTAGGTAGACACAGAAGACGCCAGCTGTAAAATCTTTGTAGTCAGAGACATCTGGTTGGAATTTTAGCTCTGCCACTTACTGTGATCTAAGGCTGGTGACTTAACCTGTCTGAACCTTAGTGTCTTAACTGAGAAAATGATAGCACTTTCCAAATAGGACTGCTTAGAGAGTTAAATGTGGTGAAGTACCTGGCACATAGGAGGAACCCCCAAATGTTAGTTATTTCCTCTGCCCAGTCCCAGAATTACCTTGGGTTAAAAGGATTGATATTAAGTTCTTAGAGGTGACAACTTGAGTCTCCCATTATGAGTCTAGATTCCTCAGTTTAATATCTTGATTTCTCAGTGACATGTCAGAATAATCTATTGAGATATTAGTCTATTATTTGTTCCCTTCCTCTTGCTGTGAAGAGTATATATGAGGTATTCTCACCTCTTCCTCAAACTCAAAAAGGTGTTCCAAGCGTTGGTTTCCAAATTCAGTGCTCCTTGCTAATAGAATTGCTACTGGTTTGTGTACTAAACAGCTAAAGGTATAATTTTCAGGTTCATAAGAAAGACTCCTCATCCAGATTCGTATTGTAAAAACTCCGCTCTGAGAAGCAGAGATAGGTGAAAGAGGGAGCACATGTTTGAGGGAACTTTTCCCTAAGACCAAAGAGGGTTTATTTTAAGTGATAATTGCTCATCCTATATCCTATGAAATATGGTGAAGGTCTATGACCCTTCCTTCATGGATCTCCAAGAAGTGACTAGAGGACTGAAAGCTAAGAAACATAAAGCTGCAGGTCCAGATATGATCTCTGCATCACTTTCAGGCTTGGCAAGTAATCAGCCAAGACTACAGGGCCCTATTTAAATGTGCTGGATAGTCTAAGACCTGGTATCAGTCAGAATAGGCCAGGCTATACTATAGCATCAAGCAACCCTTGAACCTAGTGGCTTCAAATAACAAAGGTCCATTTATTGCCCACAGTCTCAATGATTGACTGTGGTTCTGACACCACACTATTAATATTTATACTCCATGATTCAGACTGAGGGAGTAGCCACTCTATGGGCAAATTGAGAAGCATGCACTGGCTCTCAGAACTTTTGCCTGAAAAGGACATATGTCATCTCCACTTGCATTTCACTGACCAAAGGAAGTCAAATGGAGACACTTAATTTCACATGGCTAGAAATGCAATCCTACCATTTGTCTTGAAGGAGAGTGACCAGAATATTATGAACAGTTAATCCTATTGCCTTTAATAGTGTGCCTTTTCTGCCTTTCTGGCCACTAATTGTTCAGCTTACTTTCTTTTCTTAGGAGAACAAATGTCAATGGAGACAACACAAATGTCCCATCCTGTCTTGGCATGAGGTTCAATATCTTTAAGGTTATATGGTACTCTCTGTATCTAGGAGTAATGTGCAATGATCATGGCATGCAATTTGGATGGAATTGCTCTTGCTCCAGAGATTTATGGACTAAAACTTAAAAGTACCCCCACATATACAGTATATAGAGTCAGGCTAACAGCATCACTCTTATTTTTAAATTGTAAACATGGAAGATGCTGGTCTGCAGCGAGTCTACTGAGAGTGCCCTTGTAGAGATTTAGCTTGACAGATCTGTAGTCATTTTGATGGAAAACAAAAGCCATTTTGCAATCTAGGTGACCCTGAAGGTCATTCCAAGCCCTCTGATAGAGTAAACAAAATCATTAAGATAACTTGTTGCTCTCATTTGGTATTCTTGTCTGATGCCTAGAATGCCTCTTGCATGGAATGTCTCTTATCTGACCCCTAGAATGTCTCTTATGAATGTTAATATTTCTTGAGAAAGTCCAGGTATATTCTGACTAGCTATGGGCTACTTCTGTCTATAAAACCCCTTTTCTCCTTTTCATAGGATAGGAATCCACTATGTCACAGCTGCCTGAGACCTAATTTCTTTCCATAAGTCTCTCCAATAAATTATTTTCTATATATTCTTGAATTTGTCTTCTTTCTCTGGACTCTCAAGCTCCTTCCACCTTTGGTGGTCAGTTCTTGTACACTGGATTTTTCCAAAAGGCCATTATTGGGAAGTAAATAATATTTAATTATTAACCCCCAGTTATGATCTTTAGCCCATAGTTGTCATCCTTGACCTAATATCAAGGCATAGGAAAACATGCTAACTAACAGGAATGTGTTTCTTTCTTTTTTTTTTTTTTTTTTGACAGGCAGAGTGGATAGTGAGAGAGAGAGAGAGAGAGAAAGGTCTTCCTTTTTGCCGTTGGTTCACCCTCCAATGGCTGCTGCAGCCGGCGCATCTCGCTGATCCGAAGCCAGGAGCCAGGTGCTTCTCCTGGTCTCCCATGCGGGTGCAGGGCCCAAGGACTTGGGCCATCCTCCACTGCCTTCCCGGGCCATAGCAGAGAGCTGTCCTGGAAGAGGGGCAACCGGGATAGAATCCGGCGCCCCAACCGGGACTAGAACCTGGTGTGCCGGTGCCCCAAGGCGGAGGATTAGCCTGTTAAGCCACGGCGCCGGCACGAATGTGTTTCTACACAGTTCTGGAGGCCAGAAGTCTAAAATCATGGTGTCAGCAAGCCTATCTTCAGAGGCTCTAGTAGCGAAGTCATGCCTTGCCTCTTCTCGCTTCTGGTGGCTGCTGGTATTCCTTGGTGTTCTTTGACGTGTGACTGTATCATTTCAATTTCCACCACTGTCTTCATATTGCTTTCTCTCTGTGTATAATATCCCTCTGCCTATCTTTTCCAAGAATACTTATGATGGAATTTAGGGTTCATATGGGTAATTGAGGATATTTTTTAATGTTAAGAACCTTAATTATATCTCCAATACTGTTTTTTGTTTATTCATTGTCAATGGGAATAAGCAGACTCTATAAAAAGGTTGATATAAGGTTTCTTTTTTTTTTTTACTTTTGACAGGCAGAATGGCTAGTGAGAGAGAGAGGCAGAGAGAAAGGTCTTCCTTTTGCCATTGGTTCTCCCTCCAATGGCCACCGCGGCTGGCGCGCTGCGGCCGGCGCACCGCGCTGTTCCGAAGGCAGGAGCCAGGTGCTTCTCCTGGTCTCCCATGGGGTGCAGGGCCCAAGCACTTGGGCCATCCTCCACTGCACTCCTGGGCCACAGCAGAGAGCTGGCCTGGAAGAGGGGCAACCGGGACAGAATCCGGCGCCCCAACCGGGACTAGAACCCTGTGTGCCGGCGCCACTAGGCAGAGGATTAGCCTGTTGAGCCACGGCGCCGGCCGATATAAGGTTTCTTTAGGGCAGAATTTGAGTGACCTAGGCCTGATGACCTTTAATGAGTCTTGAGATGTCCTCCAAAGTGGTCAAAATTCTATTTAGAGGGGGCTGGTGTTGTAGTGTAGTGGATTAAGCTGCTGCCTGCGATGTCATCATCTCATGTGGGCTCTGGTATGAGTTCTAGCTGCTCCACTTGCAATCCAGTTCCCTGTTAATGTGCCTGGGAAAGCAGCGGAAGATGGCCCAGGTGCTTGGGCCCCTGCTACATACATGGGAGAACTGGAAGAAACTCCTGGTTCCTGGCTTCAGCCTGGCCCAGCACTGGCAGTTGTGGGCCGTTTGGGGAGTAAACCAGCAAATAGAAGATCTGTCTCTTCCCTCTTGCTTTGTGAATCTGCCTTTCAAATAAATTTTTAAAAATCTACTTAGAATTTATGTTTTACATGACAGTAAATTTTAACATCATTACACAAGAACATACAATTCACTTGGCTTGAAAATGCGGACTTTAGGTAAGTCGGGGTGAATTTCTCACTGGTTAGAGATGAATGTTTTTAGAACATGATTAGTTACAATCAACTTTTAGAGACAGGGTATGCTGAAAAGAAGGCTACTGATTAATTTTAGGAAAAAACATTTCTGGGAAGAGATCAGAAATGTGTAAAGAACAAAACATTGTGCTGCAGATGGCTAAGTCAAAACATCCTATGTGTACATCACCCAGGTCAAATTGACCTGGGAGATAAGATGAGCAGCTCTGTCTGGACACGTCTCAGACAGGTCTCCATAGGGATTTCTCTTGAATACTTTCAGGATTTTTTAGGGGAAGTTTCTTCTCACAAGAACATTTAGCTGTTCCAGGGATTAAGATAATATTGTTGGGTGGCTATTATTCAACCAACTACTGGATATATTTAGGCTAAGTTTAGTGGGATGTATCTCTGGATCTTTGCAGTCATTTTCTTGTACAGTTAAGCTGTTGTTAGCTATCCAGCTAGAGTAATCTTTCCCATGATGCTGACTTACCTCACATCTTAACATAAAGGTACAGGGTCATATACAAATATGACCATGTTGGGTGGGGCCAGGTACCAGGAGTGTGGAGGTAGGTAGTGGAGGAGAGCAAATGTAGGGAGCCAGAAACTGATATGTCAAAAATTATTGTAAAAACCACAGCTTATCTATGAAATAAGTTTGATATAGATTTTCCTGTCTGGCAGTCCTAAAAATGTAAATATTGTACACTTTTGTTTAAAATTTTCTCTTTTCCCTCTGAAGATTTGGTAATTTGGGTCTATAGAATGAACAGTTGTCAGACTAACAGGACAAAAGTATAAAAACGTAATAGTCTCCAGAAATATGGGAGCCATAGGTAAAGCATATGACTCCAAAAAGGGACACTCAAGCTTAAACGGAATTATGAATGGCCTAAAGAAACACGTCCTTAAGGATGCTAAGAGGAGTTGGCAATGTAAGTCAGGGACAGGTAAGGGGAGTAAATGAATCTGACCAAAGGGTCAAGTGTTAGACTCCCAATTTCTTAATCTTCCCTTACAAATATCCCTCCCAGGTAGATAGGGAGATCTCAGATGGAAAAATCTTTGCCTGCTTCTACTTTTTACTAATGCAGATAGATATAAATTTCTTTATAGAAAAGGACAGTTTTTCAGAGCCATTGCTGTGTCTGCAGAGGTCTGCAAATTCTCTGAATAACCAACTTGAAATATGCCAAAAAATATATTTGAGATGGGATATTTTGATATCCCTTAATATCATTATCCATAACAGGTTGTGAAGAGGAAAGATTTGAGCTGTGCAAATGTGCAAATGATCTTCTCAAAAGGTCTGTGTCACAGATTGCTCTTTCCATACATCAGGCAGCAAATCTACCTTTTTCAGTCTCAGATTTTAAAATATTTATATGCCCAAATAAACTTAACTTTTCAAAAAAAAATCTTTTTTCATCTTATTTGAAAGGTAAAGAGACAGAGACAGACAGATGGAGATTGTTCATCTCATCTGTTGGTTCACCCCTCCAAATGCCTGTAACAGCCAGGGCTGGGCCATGACAAAGCCAGGAGCTTGGAACTCCATCTGGACCTCCTACTTGGGTGGCAGGAATTCAAGAACTTGAGCCATGACCTGCTGCCTTCCTGGGTGTGTATTAGTAGGAAGCTGGAATCAGGAGCAGATCCGGAAGTTGATCCCAGGCACTCTGATAGGGGAAATGGGTGTCCCAAGCAGCAACTTAACAACTGCACTAAATGTCCACCCTTAAATCTATCTTTTAATTCCATTTTCCATGCACTTTTTGAAGTACTCTTGTAGGCTCTTGCATGTATAAAGGGAAGCTGCCTAAAGATTTGGAGCTCTTCATCGGCCACAAGAAAAAGTCTTGTTTTGGGCTTGGAAAAGCTGGTAGCACAGAGATGTTTCTCTCCAGCCTCTTGTCTCAGTGCTTCTCCCAAACTTGGCTGGAAAAACAAATATGTATGGAGGATTGATTGAATGACAGATGTACAGTATATACATCCATTCCTTGCACATGCTAATCTTCCCCAGAGTAAGCTAGACCATCACAGGTGTATGTGGATTCCCCTGCTGAATGAGTTGTTCTTCCTGCATTAATGCTTTCATGGTGGCACCAAGGGAAGTGTACAAAAGTGTCCTCTGAAGTCCATTCGCATATTTATTGTAGGATGCTTTAGAGGAAGTTGTCCATTTTATTCCTGCTTATGAGAACCCAGGGGAGATTGTTTGCTCTGGCTCTCCCGAGCATCAGGTTTGATTTTTATCATATGGATGTTGTAAATCATGTGTCTGGTTTCTTCTTTCACATTTCATGCCTCTAGCAGAACTATGAGGACTCAGAACACAAATTTCTGGTACCAAAATGACTCCTGGTCCCATCTCAACTAGTCTAATTACTTTTCATTTACCCTACTTTTCTAACTTCTTGCTTCTTACTAGTTGATTTTTATCTTATATATTGAAATGCATTTACACAAGCCATCCTATTGGTTGCCTGAAACAATATGGGCAGAAATAAATAATTTAAGGGTTATGTATTTGGTGCAGCAAGTAAGTCACCACTTGGGATGTCCGTATCCCATAACAGAGTGCCTGGTTCAAATTTCTGCTCCTCCACTTCCAATCCAGTGTCCTAATGTGTCAGATAATGACACATGTACATGAATTCCTGCCATCTGCACTAGACACCTAGATTGAACTCTGGGCTACTGGCTTTGGTTTAGATCAGCACTGCCTGTTACAGGCATTTGGGGACTGAACCAGTAGGTTGAAGATCACTCTCTCTCTCTCTGTCTCTGTCTCTCTCTCTCAAGCGTGCATGCATGCACACTTTCAAATAAAATGAAAATAAATAATAACAATTTTAAAAATAAATTATATATATAAATAATCTAAAAGCCACATTGAGTAATTAAAAATACTAAAACACCTAGGCACACTTTCTTTCAAGTTACTATTAATAACATGGTATTTCTGCACAGTCACAACCACAGTTAGTGAGAAAGAATCCAAGTTCCATTAGTGAAACCTTAGACATTTTCAGCTGAGGAAACAAAAAATATGCAGCCTTATTTTTTCCCATTCCTTTTCTTTTTTTCCATTTTTCACTAGGATTATTGTTCATTTAAGAGTACAAAGATGCTCAGAGGCTGTGAGATCTTTCTCACTGAAGCAGACTTAGTCAAATTACACATGGCAAAGATAACAAAGACCTTCCTAATCTGCAGGCTTCCTGCTCCTGGGAGAACTTAGGCTTTGCATTGTTTCCCTTTCCTGAGTCAGCAACTGGCTAGTCCAAGGCTATGGGGCCCCAGCTAAAATGCAGAAATAATAAATGTGGGGAGACAGAGAGAGAACAACAGTCAATATTTCAAATTTGAAAGGGAGCCCCACTCTTGAGATGGCAGAATAATCTTGCTGTTATTATAGTTCAGCAAAAAGGGACTGAGGTAGTCAAGAAGATGAAAAAATACCTCTGCATGGATTTCATTTTGTTTTGCACCAAAATAAACTTATCTTTTAATGACATTTTCCATAAACTTTTTGATCTACCCGCATGGTATTTCTATAACTCCACTTAAATTAATTGTGATATCATACTATAGAGTGTGATAATGCCTCTCTGGCTGGAGAGATGCCCAAAATATCTAGGTAATATTGTAAAATATGAAGTTCGTTTTATATATGTGGGGCTCAATCCCCTTTTCTTATTACCCAAAGGAACATTCTTTTGGTCTTTGATTGATTGATATAACTTGATAAGCCTATGTTATTTCTGTTAGTCTTCTATTCCATGTTTTCCTTCCAGTCCTTGTTAATGTTGTCCCTAATCAATTGTTTATACCATTTTTCAATTATTTTCAACCAGGATAAAATCTGGTGATGTTTTTCCTTCATTACAATTATTGCTAAAATCTCTTGCCCCTTAAATATGACCAGTTTGTAATTGCATATCTAAACTAGGTTCATCTTTTAGTTTGTTTTGGTGCCCACCTGATTTAGAGTTCAGGTAATTCTGTTTTATCTCAGGATTTATGAATCAGTTTCCTAGTCTATATCTCCCTGACTTTCAAAGTTCTTATGACCTTGACATGACATTCTTTTATTTACTTCCTCAGGCTCACACTCCATCTTACATACCACTCTAAACCTTATGATTTACTGTCTATTTTTATGTTCTCTCTCCTGGCCATTTACAGCAATGCCTCAGACCAAATGCTCACTAGCCTTGTGGACCTATGCAAATTACAGTCCATTTACATGACAATCTCTACTCACTCAGCATCAGTTCATGGATGGATCCTTCTCTATTTTTGCCTGGGCTGCGTAGAGCTCCTTGAAGGTCACATCCTATAGTGAAAGATAGGGATATTAAGTTGAGGCCCCAAAACAAATCTTATAAATTAAACCAGCAATTCTAAACAAAAACATCTATCAAAGAGGAATGTCATTAGTAGGAAATAAAATGATTAATATTGATTTTGGATGGCTCTCTGTACATGGTGGGGCATGTATACATGTGTATAGGTAAATTGGAGATTATTTGCTGCCTGAAAAGGAATAAGGGTAGGGCCTCACAATGTAGAGGCTAAACTGAACTCCAGTGGGAAGAGGTGTGAGTGATGCTATTAGGGGCCTAATATTTATTCAGTTGCCTTGAGTAGAAAGGCATGAATCCTATGCCATAGCTTGACATAGTGGATGCTGACTTTCCCTGATATGGGAGGGAGTGCTAGAGAGTCTTTGAGTTGACTCTCCTTACCCATTAGTAGGTAACCAGGAAAATCGCACATCTTGCCACCATGCCATGTCTCAGAGGGGACTTACTTGGCACCCACTATGCTTGCTATCTTGTATCAATCATCCTGAGCACAAGCCAGTCAAGTGCTCTGTGAATACTTAATTGCAATGAATTGGAAAGACTATTCATTTTACTGAGTGCTACTTCTGCTTCAGGATAGCTCCATGTTTGATTCATTAAACATATTTGTGCAACAATCGGTAAATCAGAATCCTTTCCATTTGATGGCTCTGTCGTAAAGCATTAGAAGCTCTGAGTACAATGTGTAAATCATACTGCACCTGCATTCTCCTTCTTTATCCCAAACCCCATGATCTCAGTGCACCATGTTAACAAAAGCATACACAAAAGGAGTTTGAGAAAGATATTACACATCATGTGATCAGTAAAAGACTGTATTATACAGTCAAAGGGACATTAAATAAAACAATAGCAGCGCTTAACATGTTGAGCACTTACATGGTGCCAGGCAAGTACAAAACACTTTGCATATTGTTTATCTAATCCTGATAACACCTCTGAAAAGTGAGTATTGTAGAAATACAAGTACAGAGAAATATAGTTCTTACTTTCCACTCCACAGGAAGAAAAGCCAGCTGGCTGGCTCCTAGAGAAAGTCATTATCATTGTGAATTTCCTGAGAGCCAGAACCTCGCTCTTAGTCTCACGGGCCTGAAAATCTGATTATACCACCCCAGTGAACGTGGAGGCATCTCTCAGGGGTAAATCATAAGCCAAGGGGAAATCACCATCATATAAACCCGACACTTAGTTTCACATGCTCAGCATATGCATCAGTCAGAGGCTCAACAGGAGACAGATGGCATGCTGATATTAGGAATAATAGGAGGAGGGCTGAATCAAGGGATTATTTACAAAACTGTGGGCAGGCGTAGGGAAATCATATTGAATAATGAATAACTGGAGATTAATAAAAATTGATCTATTGCTACCCTTAGGCCTAAAGACATGGTTGGTGAAGGGACCAGTTAGACAACTTCAACTTTTAGTCAAGGGCCTCAGCCAATCCAAAGCAACCTTAGAGGGAGGGAACTCTGAGAATACATGTCTTGGCGTCACTCTCCTTCTCTAGGTGGGACCTCCTAGTGGTGAATCCCAACAAAGCAAGATTGCTCTTCGAGGCAGTCTATACAAATCAACTTCCTGGAGTAAGGAACAGGGAGGGTTAATAAGGGTGGAGAATCAATGTGGTAGAGCAAAGAGAAGATATGCTGCATAGAATATCTTCTTTGCACAAACCTGATCAGAAGCCACTTCATTAATTCATTTTAAATTATTACTGTATCAGGGGCTAGGAATCCTTAGAGTTTATGTGGTCAGTCCATTGTACACTATAGGCAGACTATGTGAGAAGCCAAATCAAGGTTAGACATTTGGTGGTGAGCATGGACTCAGAGCAGAGGAAACCAGAATGGAGTAACTGATGAGGTCAATCTAAGATTGCCTGATCCATTCATGTTAGAGAAAAGTTGACCTCACTCCTAGGACTGGAATACTGAAAGCTAAAAAGCCCTGTGGTATCTACTGCTGCATGAAAAACCACCCCAAAATGTAATGACTTAAAACAGTAAAGCTATCACCTTCTATAATTTGGTGGTTTGATCAGGTTGGGGACCTGTTCGGGGCTGAATAATCTAGAATGGATTCACTTTCATGGATGGGGCCTCAGCTGGCATGGGATAGCTGGGGACTCTCTTCATATAGAATGCCATTCTCCAGAAGGTTAGCTCAGACTTCTTCTTCTTTTTTTTTTTTAAAGACGTATTTATTTATTTGAAAGGCAGAGTTACAGAGAGGTAGAAGAAGAAGAAGAAGAAGAGAGAGAGGTTTTCCATCTGCTGGTTCACTCTCCAAATGGCTGCAACATCCAGAGCCAGGCCAGTATGAAGCCAGGAGCCAGGAACTCCATCCAAGTTTCCCATGTGGGTGCAGAGGCCCAAGGACTTCGGCCATCCTCCACTGCTTTCCCAGGCCATAGCAGAGAGCTGGATTGGAAGTGGAGCAGCCAGGTCTTGAACTGGCACCCATACAGAATGCCAGCACTGCAGGCAGAGGCTTTACCTACTGTGCCACAGTGCCAGCCCCCAGACTTATTCTTACAGGCAAAGTATTCCCAGAGGTGCCTCCTCTTGTGAGGCCAGAATCTCATTTCAGAATGCTCATATTGGAATGGATCCTGGCTGCTCTGATCTTCCAATCTAGCTTCCTGATAATGTACCTGGGAAGGCAGCAGTGATGGCTCAAGTACTTGATCCCCTGTCATCTATGTGGGAGAGATGATGGAGTTCCTGGCTCTTGGCTTCAGCCTGGCCCAGTTCTGGCTATTTGGGCCATTTTGGGAATGAACCAGCAGACAGAAGAAACCCCCCCCCCTTCTTTTTCTCTCTCTCCCTCTTTCTCTCCAATAAATAAATAAATAAATAAATAAATAAATAAATCTTTAAAAAGAATTCCCAGAAGCAAGAGAAGGCAAGCCCACTATGTAAGCACTTTTCAAACCTCAGCTTGTGGGCCGGCTGGCGGGGGGTGCGGCGGCTTCTGGGCCGTGAGCTTTCTCTTCCGTAGCCATGGACCGCCGCAGGCGCTGACAGACCCGTGGTGAGTCGCAGTGTGCCTCCCGGGCCGTATCGGGCCACCAAGCTGGTTCACTGCAACCTCATTTAGAGAGGGTGGCCATCAGTGCTCTACAGTTATGTTGTTTGTTACTTCCCCCACCAAATCGGAGGAAACTTCAACTTTTAATGCACATGGTTTCCAGAATGAGTCAAAATGTTGACATGCCCAAACTTCATGATCATTGATGATACATACATTTTCACGGTGTGTGCTATGCTGTGCTGAAGAAGTGGATCTTGCTGCAAGATTAGCTTCTTTCTTAATGGATCATCATCAGGAAATCCTTCAAGTACCGTCTGACTTACAGACTGCGGTGGAGAAACATCTTGACTACTACTGCATGAAAAACCACCCCAAAATGTAATGACTTAAAACAGTAAAGCTATCACCTTCTATAATTTGGTGGTTTGATCAGGTTGGGGACCTGTTCGGGGCTGAATAATCTAGAATGGATTCACTTTCATGGATGGGGCCTCAGCTGGCATGGGATAGCTGGGGACTCTCTTCATATAGAATGCCATTCTCCAGAAGGTTAGCTCAGACTTCTTCTTCTTTTTTTTTTTTTAAAGACATATTTTTATTTAAAGACGTATTGACTACTTAAAAAAGGGCCATATTAAAATCCTGGAGATGTACTAGTTGCTCCTTTGCCAACTTATTCTTACTGTAAGCAGATTAGTACTCAGGAATTTGGTGAACAAAACGTTTACCTCTCAAGCTGCAATTGCAGAACTTTTAGAGAATATTATTAAAGACAAAAGTTTACCTCTGAAGGAGAAAATGAAAAAACTAAAACAATTTCAGAAGGAATATCCCATAATATATCAGAAGAGATTTCCAACCACAGAGAGTGAAGCAGCACTGTTTGGTGACAAACCTACAATCAAGCAACCAATGCTGATTTTAAGAAAACCAAAATTTCGTAGTCTAAGATACTAACTGAATTAAAAATTATCTAATACTTGTGGAACTTTGATAAATGAAGCCATATCTGAGACTCTATTACAAAGGAAGCCTGGTATTAAAAAGCTATCCCTAAATAAATACATTCTGTGACAAAGTGCCAGCATAGTTGTTGATCAGTGTGAGACTTATGAGAAGCTACCAGATCTCAACTGAGAGAACATAACACTAAGTGATACCAAATATTTTGACCAAATAAGCAGCAATTTTGTTTTTAAAGCAGAACTTCCATATACACATGCTGATGGATATTAGCTAACAAACCAGTTGTTTAGAGTTACTTCTCTGTATTTGTACCTGTAAGAATGTGACAAATATCTGAAAGTTCAATGAATTCTCAACTATAAATGTTGCACTCTCACACGTTCTTTCTACTTTTGCTCTATTTATGTGTGTGTATGCCTAAAATATGTGTAAATATTTGGTATTGCCTTTAGCATTCTCCAGCTACTTTATGCATTTTAATCTTTTTAATTTTGTTCATAATTTACTAGAAATTACAGGATAAAATAAGTGTAAGGCAATCATTGTTCAGTTCAAAAGATTTTTATTTATCAGTGCTATGTGCCTTTCATTGCTCCAGATATGTGAAGACAATGAAGCATAAGAATCTCTTAAGGTATTTATTTTCTAATCAAGGGATATACCTATCAGATGCTTAAAATAACAGTGCACTTACTAAAATGAGGGTATGAGGAATCCTTCAGTAAAGACTGACATCTATGATTATGAAACAGTTCTGTAAGCTAGTGGTTCTCAAAGTAGTGTACCTGGGAGAATTTTATATGCTCAGGAACTACCTTATGCCAATTAAATGTGAACTTTAGGAGTATTAACTGGGTATTGGTACTTTTCTACAACTGTAGGTGACTCCAGTATTCAACCAGCTTTGAGAATCAGTGTCCTAAGAAAATGTAAAGATAATGGCATACCAACTATTTTTCCATTGAAAGAAAATGCCAAGTATGCAGACCTCTCTTCTTAACACAATATTCCTCAGTTTCCTACTTAGTACAAACATCAAGCAAATTTTTCTTACATTTTCACAAATTTTTTTTACCTTTTACTCTAAGATTGTTATAAAATGTATATCTCAAGTTATAAAAAATATATAATATCTACAATTTAATAGTTAATTTTTAACACTATTCTAATTTCTCATTGTAATTTCATACCATTGATTTGTAGAATAATATTCCATTTATTATTTTGCATAAAAAGTATGCACAAAGTGATAAATGTACATTTAGCTCAGAAGGTTTGTCTATAAAATATTTGTACCAAATTAGAATTGTTTCCAATATGTTTGTATATTAAAACTTTGCCTGTTTAAAGATTTGTGAATGTAAATCAGGTTGGAAATTGAGATAAAAATTATTGTGGTTTATATATAAAAAAAACCTCAGCTTGTATTATATTTGCTAATGTTCCATTGGTCAAAGCAAATCACACGGTCAATCCCATATATATGTGTAGGAATAGGGTCAACTCTTGATGAGAGGAGCTTTAAAATATTCTGAACAACTTTTCAATATACCATGACTTTATTTTCATGATGGTTATGGTGTATCCTATTATTCAGAAAATATTCTAAGTATGTGGACTTTTATCATGTCTCCCTTTCTCAGCACTTGGGAAATTGTGTTTGTGATATTCTGTTATGTGTGTTTACATGGCTGACTGCAACCCCTATCTTGACTGCAGTTGCTACCAAGTCTTACAACCATTCTTTCTCAGGCTGTTGGGCCAGGAATCATTTTGTCTATGTTGAAATTTACTTCAAAAACAAGATTTTATTTTTCTTGTTTCTGATTCTTAGGGGCCTCTTAAACTCAGTCCATAAGTATTGATAATAGCATTATTAGTCTCAATTTTACAGATGCTAGAGTTTGGAACACAGACAGTAAAGGTTGGACCTGAACCCAGGTCTAACAGAATCCACAGCCTGATTTTTTTTTTCCTTTTAAAGATGTTATTTATTTATTTATGAGGGAAGAGAGAGAGAAAGAGAGGTGTCCAATCTGGTGATTCATTCCACAAATGTCTACAATGGCTAGGACTGAAATCAGGAGGCAGGGATTCAGTCCAGGTCTCCCACATCAATGGCAGGGACCCAATCATTTGAGTCATCACCACTTCCTCCCAAAGTCCACATTGGCAAGAAGATGGGGTCAAGTTCCAGAGCTGGGGCTTAAACACAGGTACCCTGATATGAGATATGGGATCCCAACTCGCACCTTAACCCCCAGGCCAAACGCATGCTCTTCATTTTCCTTTATATTGAGTTCTCAACATTTTCATGCAAACACTTCTCAATCCACAAAGTACTATTGAAGTGCAAAGGAACATTGCCATAATCATCCTCATTAGAATTATTATTATTGTTAATAAAGCCCTAGTCCACAGCGAGGCAAGAGTATTCCAACAGACAAATTCATTCTTCCCTTTTCTTGGGAACCAGCTTTAAGGACTTCATAAGGTTATACAAGAATCAATCTTGGAGGCTGGCACTGTGGTATAGTGGACTGAGCCTCCGCTTGTGGCACCAGCATCGCATATGGGCACTGGTTCGAGTCCCAGCTGCTCCACTTCCAATCCAGCTCTCTGCTGTGGCCTGGGAAAGCAGTGGAAGATGGCCCAAGTATTTGGGCCCCTGCACCTATGTGGGAGACCCGGAAGAAGCTCCTGGCTCCTGGCTTCAGATTGGCGCAGCTCTGGCCGTTGTGGCCATTTGGGGAGTGAACCAGTATGGATGGAAGACTTCTCTCTCTGTCTCTCCCTCTCTCTGTCTGTAACTCTACCTCTCAAGTAAATAAATTAATATTTAAAAAGGTCAATCTTGAGCAAAAGGTTCTGAGTTAATGGTTTTCATTTTTTATTAAATAGCCTTTTTTAAAAAAAATTAGCTGTCATTTCAATAGGGAAGCCAACTGATTGAGCAACTGAGCTATAGGGTATACAAGTTAAAGCATAAGTGAAGCTAGCATGTCTCATGCTTACATTATACTCTGCAATGGGGCAAAGACAAGCCCATAGGTTGTTGAACACTAAGTCCCTGCCTTCAGGAAAATTAATGTCTGATTTAGGGACATCAAACATTATTTAATTATGGTTTGCCTAAGTCAATGTTGCTCTTTGTCCAAATAGATTTATGTCTTCTAGTAGCAGCAATTGAGATTTATACTTATTTTGTGTAGTACCAGGCATGAGACAAATAATAATTATCTGAGGATATTGTTAACTAGTGCATTGATTAAAAACTGAAAAAAAAGTTATTATAAACAGGGAGGTGAGGAAGAATAGTGGCCCCTTCTATAATATACTATTGGATAAACATTAACAGATTTGGTTACAGTAATGAATACCCAAATAAAAGGAGTTTACAAAAGGCAAGGGAATTATCTGTATTTCATATAAAATTTTTTAAAAATTATTTATTTATTTATTTTTTTGACAGGCAGAGTGGATAGTAAGAGAGAGAGAGACAGAGAGAAAGGTCTTCCTTTTGCCATTATTTCACCCTCCAATGGCCGCTGCGGCCGCGCATTGCGCTGATCCAAAGCCGGGAGCCAGGTGCTTCTCCTGGTCTCCCATGCGGGTGCAGGACCCAAGCACTTGGGCCATCCTCCACTGCCTTCCCGGGCCATAGCAGAGAGCTGGCCTGGAAGAGGGGCAACCGGGATAGAATCCAGCGCCCCAACCGGGACTAGAACCCGGTGAGCCGGCGCCGCAAGGCAGAGCATTAGCCTGTTAAGCCATGGCGCCGGCCTAAAAATTGTTTATTTTTATTTTATTTGAGAGAGAGAGAGAGAAATGGGGAGAGAGACTTTCTGTTTGCTGGTTCACTCTCCAAACACTCCATATAACCACAACAGCCAGGACTGGGCCAAGCCAAAGCTGGGAGGCTGCAACTCAACCCAGGTCGAGTCTCCCATATCGGGATAGGGACTAAACTACTTGAACCATGCTTCTGCCTCCCAGGGTACACATTAGCAACAAGCTAGATGGGAAGCAGAGTAGCTGAGATCAGGAACTCCAATACAGCATGTGGGCATCCCAAGTGGCAAATTAATCACTGTGCCAAATGTCAATACCAATTTCATATAACATTTAATTTAGAAGTAGACAAAAAGGGAGGTATGGAGAATTCATAAATGCCATTAGTGACACTATCTCCTTGGGTTTTTCTCAAGAACAAGCATTTATAAGATATGTTATCAGTTAATTGATATCTCACAATAAACCCTTCATTTTACAGATCCAACAGAATTAAATTTAAAAAATATTTATTGAACACAAACTGTTTTTAAAGCCCTAGAAAAGAATAGATATGGAAATCAATATTCAAATCGATTAAGTGACTTGGAAGTTGGCACATCAAATGAATGGACTAAGCCAAGGCTACAGTCTGAGCTTCCCAACTGCCATGTTTCCTTATTTTGGCCAACATGACTAAGCACCATAAAAATCATTTAGGGAAGGCATTATTGTAATAATTCTCCTTTTTCAGTAAATGTGTCTCTGAGATCAGTAAATGTGTCTCCGAAACATACGCAATTGTTCAAGGTAAATATATTATCAGAGTGTTGAACAATAATTCTGTGCTGGCTCATCTGACTGCAGGTTCATTACTTTTCTGCTGTACCATGCTTATTGTTTCCCCATTGTATCTTTGCTACATCAAAAGAGACCATGCTTCAGGTATGGCAGCGGGCAGGCTCAAGGGAGTTTAGGGCTGGTGTTTAGGGTTAGTCCCTATCCTAGCAGGGATCTGGTGCAGGAACATGGAAACAGAGGGTTGGCCATTCATGAGGCCAGTGAGCTGGCCATTTTTGTTGGGGGTTAGTCTATACATCAGAATGTACTCTGTCTATCTAAGGTCACTGCAGACACCGCATGTATTAGTACCAAATTGTTTCAACACTCCTACTGCCAATAGAGAGAGATTTCAATGTATAACCCAGATATCACTGCCTCAAGTGCTGGGCAGAACCGATTTGCTAGATGTACTTCCATCGATTTTCTGACACTTGCTTCACAGTCCTCTCTTTCCTTACTATATACTCCCTTTGCGTTACAACCCATCTGCCACCTTCTTTTTAAAGTTTCTTCCTCAGAGAAGTATTTTTGAAATGTTTTCCTTCTCTTTTCCATTGCCAGTCTTCAGTGCTGTGTTCCCAGATTATTGTCATGGAGAGACCAAACAGGAACCTGTCACCAGACACATTCAGAGTGTCTTGCTCTAAGATTCTAGGAAACTCATCTTTATTTATTTATTTATTTATTTATTTTTAATATATCCCAATGCATGTCTTGATAATTCTCCCATATAGCCCATCAATATTTTTGTAGGTAATGCAGTTTTTGAGAATTAACAAAAAAAGTCATCATCTAAATTTGAACCAATAGACAATACTGTTCTAAATTCCTTGTGTTTTTTTTAACGCTTATTTAATGAATATAAATTTCCAAAGTACAGCTTATGGATTACAATGGCTCCCCCCCATAACTTCCCTCCCACCCGTTCCCTCTCCCCTTCCATTCACATCAAGATTCATTTTCAATTCTCTTTATATACAGAAGATCAGTTTAGTATATATTAAGTAAAGATTTCAACAGTTTGCCCTCACAAAGCAACACCAACTGAAAAAATACTGTTGGAGTACTAGTTATAGCATTAAATAACAGTGTACAGCACATTAAAGACAGAGATCCTACATGATATTTTTTTAAAAATTGATTAATTTTCTATGCAATTTCCAATTTAACACCAGGTTTTTTATTTTCAATTATCTTTATATACAGAAGATTGATTCAGTATATACCAAGTAAAGATTTCATCAGTTTGCACCCACACAGAAACACAAAGTGTAAAAATACTGTTTTAGTACTAGTTATAGCATCACTTCACATTGGACAACACATTAAGGACAGATCCCACATGAGACATAAGTACACAGTGACTCCTGCTGCTGACTTAACAATTTGACACTCCTGTTCATGGCGTCAGTAATCTCCCTAGGCTCTAGTCATGAGTTGCCAAGGCTATGGAAGCCTTTAGGGTTTGCTGACTTTGATCTTGTTCCAATAGGGTCATAGTCAAAGTGGAAGTTCTCTCCTCCCTTCAGAGAAAGGTACCTCCTTCTTTGATGGCCCCATTCTTTCCACTAGGATCTCACCCGCAGAGATCTTTCATTTAGATCTTCTTCTTCTTCTTTTTTTCCAGAGTGTCTTGGCTTTCCATGCCTAAAATACTCTCATGGGCTCTTCAGCCAGATCCAAATGCCTTAAGGGCTGATTCTGAGGCCAGAGTGCTATTTAGGACATCTGCCATTCTATGAGTCTGCTGTGTATCCCGCTTCCCATGTTGGATCGTTTTTTCCCTTTTTGATTCTATCAGTTAGTATTAGCAGACACTAGTCTTGTTTGTGTGATCCCTTTGACTCTTAGACCTATCAGTGTGATCAATTGTGAACTGAAATTGATCACTTTGACTAGTGAGAAGGCATTGGTACATGCCACCTTGATGGGATTGTATTGGAATCCCTGGCACGTTTCTTACTCCACCATTTGGGGCAAGTCCGATTGAGCATGTCCCAAATTGTACATCTCCTCCTTCTCTTGGAAACTCATCTTTAAACCTTATGCCACATTACAACATATGTAATACCTAGCCCTTATTTATATCCTTTGCAGATGTGGTAGAGACTCCTCATAGCTTCCCCCCTGTCTCTTTTCCCCTTATTCCTTAATTTTTAGAAAAAGCCTAATTTTTAGTTAGGGCAGCAAATTGCTTAGTAAAAAGGTAACAATTTGTAAAGTCTCTAAAGCTATGAATAGCCTGACCATTACTGTACAAGAAAGCACTAGATGGGCCCCTGGAAAGTCTATTAAAAACAGACTGACTTAGCTGGGAGGGCTGAACGTGGACTTGATGACTGATGCCCAAGGAGCCATCTTGTAGTTTTGAAGGGATTCATGCACTAAGGGGCAGAAAGAAAGAAATACTTGTCTATGAAGGCTTTTTGTTCTGCCTGACATCTTAAAGCAGCATGTTTCTAGAACCATTTTTATGCAAACTAAATGAATTATAAGCCAGATATAGGCACTTCTCAATTAGCATTAAACTCCATTCCAAAAAAATAAGACATGCTCTAGGAAAATGTTGACTGGAAGTCTATTTGCCAAAATTTTAATTGAGAAAAATTATGGCTTTAATGTCAACCAAAATCAACTGAACAATTTCTTTAAAATATTACTAAAACACAGTAAAATGCCAATATGCATGTAATAATTCATTATGTTGAGATGAGACACTCAAAATATTATTTCCTAATGTAGAAAAAATCAATACTGTTGTCAACAAACAATTGGACTTCCACTCTGAACCAAAATGGAGTAACAGGTATCAGATGTAACTTATCTATCCAACTGAAACAGCCAACAATTAGACAAAATATTTTAAACAATCATTTTTAAGACACCAGACATCATGCAACAAAGGGCAATGATTCCTTAGAAACAGAAAATAAATGGATGCAACTGGAAGCCATTATATTTAGTGAAATAAGCCAGTCCCCAAAAGACAGATATCATATATTTCCCTGATCTGGGGTAACTAATAGAGTATCTAAAATGTCATGTATTGGTGTGAAATGGACATTTTGAGATCCAGTGATTGTTTACAGCCCTTGTTTCCTTGTTTCTATTGTTGAGGAACAGCTTTTTTTTTTTCTTCATACTATCTGTTGAACACTTTATTTAGTGTAGGGTTAACCTTATGAGCATAAAGTAAACTGAAAATAAATCCCTGTAAAAATTAAGACTGGGAATAGGAGAGTGGGGAGGAAGAAGGGTTGGCGCTTAGGCAGGAGGAAGGGTAGGGTGGAAACTATCATTATGCTACTACAACAGCATATATGAAGTACATGAACTTGTATACCTTAAATAAAATTTAAAAAAAAAGAAAACAAATGAGGAAAACCCTACAATTAGCCTGATTTGCTGACTTGAAAAATTTCTAGGCCAATATGCAGAGAAGGGGAACTGAGGCAGAGTCAGAAAGGCTCCTTGAGTTGAGAAGATGAGGCTGAGGGTCTGGGAAAAATCAGTGACCTCATCTTCAACTTTAGGAAAGTAGAAAAAGAAGATCTTTACCACAAATAAGCATAAAAAGAAATAAAGCTCAGAGCAGAAGTCAATGAGCTATTAAGGAGAAAAACAACAGAAAGAAATCGTAAAACTGTAAGTTAGTTCTTAAAGAAAATTAATAAAATTGATAAAACTGCTTCCAGAATGATCAGGAAAAAGAGAGATAGTGAGAGACATAAGGATGGATATGGAGAAACAGAGAGAGTGAGAGAACAAGAGAGAAATCATTAACAACAGGAAACATAGCATCACTATAGATAGATAACATTGCTATAGATTTTATAGATAAGGGAATATTATGAACTACTTAATGTAAATTAATTTAATAAATCAGAAAATCAGATGAAATGGACGAATTCCTTGAAAGGCACAAACTACCAAAGCTCAATCAAGAATAAAGAGATATCTAAACAGTTACAGATTAATTTTTAAAATAACACCAATTATTGCATAAAATAGATGACCATAAGAAAGCATATGAGAAAATGCTCAACCTAATTAGTCATTAAGGAAATACAAATTTAAACCACAGTAAAATATTGCTATACATTTATGAGAATGGCTCAAATTAAAAAGACAGAGCATACTAAATGTTGACAAGGATTTAAATGAATACATGTGATGGGAATGTAAAATAGTATAACCATGTTGGAAAAATTTTGATGGTTTCTTAAAAAGTTAAATGTACCTCCAAATGACATCCATTCTATCATATATTAGTTATCCAAGAGAAAAATAAAAGCATATGTACACACAAATCCTCATATAGGTGTTCCATAGCAACTTTCTTTCAATAATATTCCCAAACTAGATATAACCCAGCTGTCCCTCAGTTGGTAAATAGCTGAACAAATTATGATGTGTTTATACAATGGCGTTCTATTCAACAATATTATGGAATTAACTATAGAAACACACTGAAACACGGATGAATCTAAAATAATTATGCTGAGTGATAGAAGCTGAGGCAAAAATAATATATATTAGCATATATTCTATTTATACAAAATTCTATAATCAGATTTTTTAATTTTTAAAGATTTATTTATTTGAAAGAGTTCTAGAGAGAGAGAGAGTTCCAGAGAGAGAGAGAGAGAGAGAGAGCGAGCGATAAAGGGATTTTCCCTCTGCATGGGATGCCAGCATCAAAGGCATCTGCTTTACCTGCTCCGTCACAACGTTGCCCCTAGAAAGTGCAATTTAATCTACAGTGACAGATAATAGTAGATCTGTGATTTTTCCATGGAAGGAGCCCATTGGAGCTAGGAGAGGAATGAGGGAGGTATTCCAAAGGGATAAAGGAAACTTTGGAGAATGACAGATAGATTTATTATTTTGATTGTGATTACAGCTTCTTGGATGTATACATATGTCAAAAAATTATCAAATAGCAAGGCAGGTGCTGTGGTGCAGTGGGTTAAGCTGCCACTTGGGACACCGATATCTCATATGAGAGTGCTGGTTCAAGTACCAGCTCTTCTGCTTCCCATTCAGCTTCCTGCTAATGTGCCTGGGAAGGCAGTGGAAGATGGCCCAACTACTTGGGCCTGTACCATTCATATGGGAGACCAGGATGGAATTTTTGGCTCTGGCTTCAGCCTGGCCCAACCCTGGCTGTTGCAGGCATTCAGAGAGTGAATCAGTTGGTGAAATATTTCTCTGTCTCTACCTCTCTATCCGACACTCTGCCTTTCAAATAAATAAATGCGTTATTTAAAAATTATCAAATAGCCTTTTCAGTTAACTATATTTCAATAAAGCTGTTTTTAAAGAAAGAAAGTGGTCTTTTGGTCTATAAGTTAAAAACACATGCATCCTGTATCAGAGGACTTGGGATCAATTCCTGACTCCTGACAGCATCTTCCTGTCAATGCAGACCCTGGTGGACAGCAGACATAGCTTAGGTAACTGGGTCCCTGCCACTTATATGGGAGACCTGGATTGTGTTCCTGTCTCCTAGCTTTGGCCTGGCCCAGTCTGGCTATTGCAGTCACTTGGGGAGTGAACCAGCAGATGGGAGCCCTCTGCCTGTCTGGCTGTCTACCTTTCAAATAAACAAATGAAATTTAGAATTAAAATGAACTGAACTCCAATAGATTATTTGCAGATACAGAACTTTTCCTAACACCAACAGCATTCCAGCTTCACATCACTTCTATTGTCTTTATTCAAATGTCTTGTTCACATATTATAAATGCTACCAATCGTATTTAGAATATTTCTTAAGACATCTCCCATGCAGTATTTTGTTTAAAATGTTATAAATGTTTAAATGCTAAAACATATCTTAAATATATTTTTACCATAGAAAAAAAAAAGCCAAAAACTGATCTATTGCAAGGTACCTACATTTGGGTTCAGCAGAAAGCAGAGCCTGAAGCGCCTGAAGCTTATGTGCTTGCATTTTATCAGGGATACTATTCCAGGGAGAAAGAGAGGAACAAAGAGTGGAGCAGCCAAAGGAGAACAAATATAAAATTGCACTGTTGAGCTTGCAGTGGTTAAGTACAACAGAATGCTAGGTTTATGGGACTCAGTTCTCAAGAACCTATCTCTATAAAGTATACCCAAGGACTCTACTGGGGGCAGTATGTGGCTAAAGAGGAAGGATTTATCCACTGGTTCCTGTTTCCCATTGACCAAACATTTACTGCACAGGATAGCAATTTCCCTGCACTTTAGGATTATGCAGGCCAGTGTAAGGGCACATGGCAGAAAACCAAGGAAAAGAGGCTTTAGGTGCAGGCAAGAGGCCACATATTCCCTGGTAGGGAACACATGAACCAACAGCCCATGAGCTGCCACTAAAATAGCTAAAAAAAAAGTCCACCCAGATCCCAATGTCCCTTTATGCTGATATCGTCCAATCAGATGAAAGGGCGCGTATAGTCTCAGGTCGAAAGTTCATCTGTTTCACCTGGTTCTTCCTAGTTGTTTATGCAGAGTCCATTCTGTTTCATTTGTTTCACCTGGTTGTTTTCGTAATTCTTGTAGTCCACCGATTGCTGCAAACTATGTAGATGAGGAGGTTCTCACAGGTGGCCAGCCTGCGGTTCCCCACAAGCCTGAATCTCAGTATTTTTTAAAGCTTTCAAATGATTCTAATGTGTAGCCAAGGTAGAGAACCATGGAACCACTCCAGTCTCCCAGTTGTATCTTGAGCATTCCATGTTTTTACCAATTTCCAAATAGTATTCACACCATCACTATTTATTCAAAGTACATTTTAAGTCCTACCTCACCTTCCTATCTTTCCCTTACCACTTTATCTTTCATAATCTTTCTTTTCTTTGACCCCATCATCTATTATAAAAGTTTCTTCCATACTTCTCTTAGTGGTCTATAGTGAAACACTTTATATTTCTTACCACACTTTCCTCTTTCCATCCACCTGTAGGTCTCTAAGTATTAGACATGTTAACATGAAGGAATCTGAAAATTCTGTTCTGTTTGTTTTGAACAAAGTGTGGTGACAGGATTTTAAGGTGGTCTGGAGAATCTCTAACTTGTTATGTCCATGTCCTTGTATAATCCTCTCCTTTTAAATATGAGTGAAACGTGTGACTTATTTCCAACCAGTAAAATATGGCCAAAGTGATCGGATGTCATGCCCATGATTATTTTACATTATATAAGACTCCATCTTGTTAGTTGTCCTTCTCCCCATTGCTGGCTTCGAAGAAGCACGTTTTCATGAATCCTAGTCACAACGAGATAAATTCTGCCAACAATCTGAGGGAGTACAGAAGTAAATCATTCTCAAACCTCTGATGAGAGCCCAGTGCAGCCTTGTGAAATCCTAAACAGAGGACCACATTAAGTAATGCTTTGACTTCTGACATATATAAACCGAGATAAAAAATATGTATTGTTTTAAGCAACTTAAGTTGTTGGTAATTTGTAAAACAGCAATACAAATCCAATACATATTTTGATACCAGAATTGGAATGTTGTTGTAACAAATACTTAAAAATGTAGGGGTAGCTTTGGAACTTAGCAGTGGCTGGACACTGGGATGATCTGGGGGAGGAACATGATAGAGAAAGCCTACTAGCCAGTATTGGTAGAAGTTTGGAGTTGGAGGATGTTCTGGTAAAGGCTTAAAAGAAATGTGGAACATGTTGTGAGGAGTTACATAGGCTAATAGGCAGTTAGGTCAGGTCCCTATGGGAATGAGAAAAGGGGCAGAGTACCTCTCTCTCTGTGTCTCTGTCTCTCTCTGTAACTCTTTCAAATAAATAAAATAAATCTTAAAAAAAATGACATGGGACACTAGAGGAAGAGAGAATTCTTGATAAATAGGAACAGAAAGCTTGGCAAAAATTATCTCCTGCAGTTATATGGGAAGCAGAATTTGTAAATGATAAATTTGGTTATCTAGCTAAGGAGATTTACAAGAAAAATGTTAAAGGTGCTGCCTAGTTTCTTCTTGTTGCTTATAGTAAAATGTGAAAAGACAAATAAATCAAGGGAAGAACAAAAATGAATGAGGACTTGCCGATTTTGAAAATCTTGTCTCTTTATATGGCAAAAGGTAATAAAATGAAGACAGTTTGGTTTAGAGAAAAGTTGAGGCTGTGGACGTACAACCTTTTGCTAAAATCTGAGAAAGATCTAAAAGATCGGAGTATTTAGTCACACAAAGGACCCTTTCAAGAGATCAAGGGTCTGTTTCATATTTTTTAAGATTACTTATTTATTTGAAAGGCAGAGTTACAGAGAGGCAGAGGCAGAGAGAGAGAGAGAGAGGTCTTCCATCTGCTGGTTCACTCCTCAAATGGCTGCAATGGCTGGAGGTACGCCAATCTGAAGCCAGGAGCCAGGAGCTTCCTCTGGGTCTTCCCATATGGGTGCAGGGGCCAAGGACTTGGGTCATCTGCTACTGTTTTCCCAGACCATAGCAGAGAGCTGGATCAGGAGTGGAGCAGCTGGGATTCGAACTGGCACCCACCCATATGGGATGCCGGTACTGCAGGTGGCAGCTTTTACCTGCTATGCCACAGTGCCGGCCCCAGGGATGTGTTTTACAGATGCTATCAATCAATCCATAGGGCTTCTAGGAAGCATCGAAGTTTTGTCCCTCAGCCAGTTTAGCAGGAGCCCCAGATAAAGGAAGTATTTTCTCAAAAAAAAAATCTGTAGGTGTAACTTTTGTTACAGTAAACACCATTGAAATGAATGCGGCACTCATAAAGTCTTTGAGAATATTACTTCATGAGAAACACTGCAAGCTTGAATTGAAAGGGACAGAGTATAAAAGGATTGGAGGCTGTTGGATTTCCAAATTGATATCAGCAGGAAGCAGGCTGATAAATCAGCTGCAACACATGCTACTTTTCATGATGAAGCAATAATGGGTCAGCACAGAACCAAGATTCCAGAAGATGGAACCAAGATCCATGAAGAATGATTCCCAGGTGCTGAAACCTAATCAAGTAACTCCCAACATTTGCCTGGTTGTATTTCAGAATGACTATGGACCATTGACTGCTTTTTATCTTCCATTTCCCTCCAGAATGCCTATAGCCACTATGCTATGCCTGTTCCACAATTATATGTCAGCATTTTAGGGACAGATCATGTGTCTCTTTGGTTTTATAGATTCACAAATGGTGAAGAATTATGGCCTAGGAGCTGTAAGCGATTACACCTAGAAACCTTATTCACACATGGACTTTATTTATAATGTGAGATTTTGGATTTTGAGCTGATGCTATAGTGGGATGAGACTTTTAGAAACCTTGAAGCATGGATAAATGCGTTTTCCATGTGCGAGAGCTATGAATCATCAGGAGGCCAGAGAGCAGACTGTGGCAAACAGACAAACTTTAAGAAGGCCTCCATGATCCCCAAGTCCTTATGTTCATGCTCTTTTACAATCCCTTCCCCTCGAATGTGAGTGGAATCTGACTTGCTTCTAATCAACAGAATACTGGAAAGGTGATACATTATCACTTGTGATTTATGTAATGTATAAAAGATTCCATTCTACTAGCAGTCTCTTTCTCTCCATGGCTGGCTTTGAAGAAACAAGCTTTAATGAATGCTATAGGCACAAGAAAGTGAACTCTGCCAACAAAACCAAGGGAGCTTGAAAGCAGATCCTTCTCCAGTCAAACCCCTGAGAAAAACCCAGTTATGGCTGACACACTGATTGCAGCTTTGGGAGACCCTAAGCAGAGGACCCAACTCAACTGTGTCTGGGCTCCTGACTCGCAGAAACTATGAGACAATGAGCATGTCTTGTTTGAATCTACTAAGTTTGTGGTGATTTGTTATACAGAAATAGAAAACTAATATAGTCAGATCTTTTTTGACTGTGTTTTAGTCACCACTCCTATTCTGCTAAATCACAGGTAAATTAAAAGATCATATTTGCATTGCATTTAAAAACATTTATTTCAATTTCTTTGTTATCTATACTCTGCACATTTGGACACTGAGAGTTAAAGCCAAATTTCCTGATCTTAGAGCAGTAGTTCTTCAGCTGTGGCATACATCAGAATCACCTGGAAGGTTTGTCAAAATACAGATTGCTGGGCCCCAACCCTAGAGTGTCTAATCCACTAGGTGTATGGAGGCTGGGTACTATATAAAGAAAAGAGGTTTATTTAGCACATAGTTCTGAACATTTTGGGACATGGAGCCATCAGCATGGCGCTGGTGAGGAACTCATGGCAGATGATATTACAATGGCATGAATATATGAGAGGAGAGAGATACCATCACAAGAGAGGAAGCCAGAGTAAGAGACTGGGAACAAAAGGGGTCCCATGAGAACTATGTTAATCCCTTCTGAAGGCATGCTCCCAATGACCTAAGAACCTCCTACTAGGCTCCACCTCTTCAAAGTCCCACGACTTCTTAACATTACAGAATGCTTGGGGGACAAACTTAATCCATATCCAAACCATAGCAATAGGTCTGGGGTGGGGCTCAAGAATTTTTGTGTTTTTAACAAGTACCCACATAATGCTGATGCTGCTGGTTGCAGTACTTTGAGAACCACTTCTACAAACCATCTTTACTATAGTTCTTCTTTCTATGGCCTCCATGATACATATTTTTGGTAGTCTTCTCTGACCCTCCTCTCATGATTGATATTATAAGCTGCTGGAATTTCCAGGTCCTGGCTAGCAGTTGTCATGGCAACACACACAGGGTTGCCCTGTGCCTGAGGCTCTGAGCGAGAAAGGCAACACATGAATCACTGGCATAAGTCACTTATAAGTGGCACAGACATTTTTCCCAAGTTGTCCATTTCTTTCTGTGACCTTATTTCTGGGCCTTTCCTTTTTTGGTAGTATCCTTTTTGAGTTTACCTCAAGAGTCCTCTCTATGATATAATAATGACAAAACCTTAGATCGATGTCATTCTTCAAGTTTATAAAACAAGCAATACCTTTTCCCAGCACAAAGTTGAATTTATTTGCCTAACGTCTCTGTGATGCATAAGCCATATTATTCTCACTTATAGAGAGTGAATGTAAGACTCAAAGACTCAGAGATAGCTGAGATCCAAAGTTACAGAGGTAAAAAGAGGGAGAGTCAACCCAGAATTCCTCATTTCTAGCTTAGTGCTTGTCTTGCCAGGTCCCTGGCATGAAACAAATGGCACAACCAAAAAGGAAAACTGAGGAAACCTTGACAAAGAGGGAACTCAGGAGCAATGGTGAAATACCCAAGGCTAGAAATTAATCTGGAAGCTCAAGAGGAAAGAGTGGTTAATGGAAGTTGAAAAGAGAGATCTAGCTATAGCTATTGTTATGAGAGGACACTTGTATTAGTCCATTTTCTGTTACTACAATGAAATACCAGAGGTTGGATAACTTATAAAGAAAAGAGGCTTATTTAGCTCCTAGTTCAAGGGCACGATGATGACATCATCTCACTCTAGTGAGGACCTCATGGTGGATGACATCACATTGGTGGGAGTGCTCATAAGAGGAAACAATCATATCACAAGAGAAAAAGCCAGAGTGTAACTACATTTATCCCTTACAAGAACAGTATCCCCATGACTTAGTGACCTTCTGCTAGTCCCTGACTCTTAAAGGTCCCATAACCTCAAAACTGCTATGGACCAAGCCTCCAACACATGCACACTTGGGAGCCAAACCATATCCAACAGGAGCTTTGACCTATGGTGGAGGAATCCAGCTACTTTTAACTCACAGTCCAAGGAAACCAGGGCAATAAATAAGCCAGCTTCTCTTTCCAGATTACAAGAGAGGCTCAAGACAAAGCAGAGATCTTTTGTTACACCGCTGTCTAATGAAGAGGCCCTTGCAGGTTTCTGAACAGGGAATGACATATGCAAACAAGGTATCAGAAGACTTGTTCTGGTAGCATGATTCCGAGAAACTGGAGGGAGGAGAACCCGGAGGCATAGACATCAGTTAAAAAGATGCTACAGAACTTAGCACATCTTCCATTTTTGTCCACCCTACAGTGGGCCTGGACAGAGTGGGCAAAGGAAAATACATGATGTTGTGGAGGGGTATCACTCCTCCATCTCTAGGATATGTCGCTTAAAGGAATTATACTATTATATCTGGATATTCAATATTGAGTTTGAAATCATTTTCAGAATTTAAATAGGGTTTGACCAGTCTTTGGGCCTTTGTCTGAATTCTTGGAAAACAGACTCAGAGACACGGATCAAGAGTGGGCATTTGGAAGAGCAGTTTAAAATGCTGCTTGGGGTACCACACATCCCATATCAGAGTGTATATGTTTGACAAAAATCTCCATTCCTGATTCCAGCTTCCTGCTAATGGGCACCCCAAGAGGCAGCAGGTGATGGTCCAAATACTTGGGGCCCTGCCATCCAAGTGGGAGACCTATATGGAGTCCCTGGCTCCTGGTTTCAGCTTGTCCTAACCCCAGCTGTTACAGTCCTCTGGGGAGTGAACCAGTAGATGAAAGATCTTTGTCTGTGCTTCTGTCTCCCTCTGGGTCTCTATCTTTCAAATAAGTAGAATAAATGAACATAATTTAAGAGATAAAGATTTGAGTATAAGTAGTTAAGAATAGGGATCACCAGTGGAAAAATAATGAAGGAAGGGAGGGAAACCAAGAAAGGAGGTATTATTAATCCAACAAGTACAGTGAGTTACCAGTACTTAGTGCCATGGAGAAATTCTGGGAACTGGGTAAAACGCATACCTCAGAATCATCCTACTGGAGGAGTAAAAGAGTTGGAATATTTGTATACAAATTACTGAGCACTATTGCTTTAGGGATGTCCCTGGGAGGTATTAATTCCTGACACTTCCAGCATGCCACATGCCCAAGTAGAATGACCTTCCATGGTTCCAGAAATTGCCTCCTTACCCAGAGATGTAGATACTTCCAGTTGGAAGTCATTTTGAACAGCATAAACAGCCACATCCACTCAGAATTCTACTTGATCATGCACAAAATCAGGCCAGCATGGTCGTTTTGAAAGTTATGGACTTGTTGGAGAGATACCATAATGGGTACTAGAATTTGAAGTAAAACACAAGAGGTAAATTTTGAAAATTTTTCCAGATTCCAAGGGAAAAATAGAAATATTATAAAATGGTCAAGGGATCAATAAAGCTGTCATATCAATTAATGGTTAATGATGAGCTGCACCTAGGAATCTGAGCTGTTCATCCAAAAGCAAAAAAGAAACACAATAAGGAATGGAAAATAGCCAATAGGAACCCATTGTGCATTGCATAGTATATCTGCCTATTGCTGTGACCTAGCAGCAAAAGCTATCTAATTGCTGTGACTTCACCAAAAAACAAAAGCTTCAAAGTGTTGTCATTTCCCAATGAGTTTCAGAACAGCCCATCATCTCTTTCACTCCCTCTGTACTTACCCCTCACTAAGTTTGCATCTCCCAGTCCAGCCAGGGCATCTGCCCTACCCTACATCAGAGACCTCAACATGATCTTGAATCCACAAGACTGAGTTAAAAAGATGAGGCAGAGGGAAGCATTTTCTGTGCCACGCTGTGCTGAATTATTTACTCCCAGCTCTGGGATTCAGAGAGCTGGCTCTTTCTCAGCCTTGAATTTCACTGCAATATAAAGAAAGAAAATAAGCAAATAAGGAGAGAAAGAAAATAAATCCTTGGAGACTTAATGCATGAGAAATATCTTTTGAAATCTAGCCTGATACTGAAATAATTGTGTCATTTAGAGCATAATACTAATAGGCTCACAACTATGGCTAAATGCTGGAGCAAAGCACAATTTTGCAGCAATACATTTGTGGCCATTTGCTTAAGCAGACAACAATGAGCCTAAAATTTGCATGAATTTATTTAATTAAGCACTCCAGAATTTACAAACTGACTTCAAAATAATGCCTTCAAGTATTATGTGCAAAACAATAAGCACAGGTAATGGAAATGAGGGTGTCTATTTCCTCTGAGATCAGAATAAGGAGAAGGGATACAATATCAGTCGGGAGGTATTTATATGACTGTAGAACAGTGCAATCCTCCTTCTTTTGTGACATGTGTCACCGAAGGGGATCAAGAACATCCCCAATGTCTTCTGAAGGGGATGCAATCATGAAGTCACCTAAATATACAGGAATTTTATTTTTGTCTCCCGTTTCTCCTTTAAATTTTTTCAGAAAGATAATTCCATTCTCAGCCCCTATTCAAAAACCTGGGCAGCCCCATTTCTTTTCTGGGGAACTTAAGTAATAAAAATTCCTGTGGTCATTTTATGCCCAAAGTGCGTTCTTTCCATTTTTTAAAATGTGTTTTTCTTAGTTTCTATTTTCTTACTATTTGAAGCATTTTCTTCAGACTTTTTAGAACTTTAAAAGCATTTTAACTTTGTCTTTAATTGGCATATACTTTCTCATACATAGGGGGAACAATGCTGTTTTGTTTTATGTAGACATTGTAAGATGATCAAATCATGGCAATTAACATATCCATCACTCCAAGATTTATCATTTCTTTGTGGTGAGAACATTTAAAGTTAAGTTCGGGTGTTCTATTACATAGTAGGGTCACCATAATTAATAATACTGTATTGTACATTTTGAAATAACTAGAAGAGAGAAATTTGAATGTTCTCAGCACATTGTCTTTTTAGTAGCTATTGGTAACTATAATCTCCAGGTCCACGTTATGATCTGAACTTTCAACCTGACTCGATGCCGAGAGAAAGCCGGAAGCAGGGCAAGGGTACCAGCTTTGTGTCTGCAGGAGACTGAGAAGGAAAAGTGTTTCTCTGTCTTCCTCCTCCAGTGGTTCCCCTGGTTCCTCATCCCTGTGGCACTGGAATGCTTATAAACACTGTCTACTAGTGGCCTGGTCTGTGTGAAATGCTCTTTGCCTTATGGATGCTGTTGGGGGTTTTTTGGAAATTGTCTCCTCCACCAAATGGAGAGAACTCCCCTCTGCAGTCTTCTTGCCCTCAGTTACTAGATTCTGTCCCATATCACCTCGGAGCTGTTTCCCCAGATAGCCCCTAGGGTTTGTGGTGAATTTTTTTTTCTCTGAAGATCCTAGTTCTTGGTTGATCTTATGCTCATTCATTCTTTGGGTTTCTTCTCTCCACCTCCCTTCCTCTTTCTTCTTTCTCGCTCCCTTTCTCCTCCTCCCCATTTCTCTCTCTCTCTCTCTCTCTCTCTCTCTCTCTCTCTCTCTCACACACACACACACACACACACACACAAACACACTGGTCCATATTTGCTTCACAAGAAACACTTATGTTCCCCCTTTTCTAATACATTCTAGGAGCGTTGGTCAATCGCAATGCAGCCACTTACCACATTGTCAGGGATGAGGCAGCTATTAGTACACTGTGTGTCCCTCTCAGATCTCGGGCAACATTCACTTCATGATCATGCTAAACTTCTCTCTCCTGACCACAAGTAAAGAGGCAAGCACTTCTTGGTCCCCTCAACAGAAGGCCAAAAATTCTTGTAAACTCTTCCCTCTACCTATTATCCCTATGCTGTGGGTGAGAGTAGCAAAATTCATAAAATTTAGTCATTCAGCTTTTAGTCATTTCTTTCTGCAAACCCTGTAGGAAAGTCTAGCACACAAGCCATTTTGGTAACTGGTATCTATTAGTGTCTCAGCAAAAAATTCTATTTTAACATCTAATTACCAAATAAAAAGTATGAGGAGGCTATTTTTCCCTCAGTCAACATTTGGAAATGTCCACAAACTCAGCAAGAAGGAAACCCATGGCTGGTATTTTTGGATTTGCAGAGAACTTCAGAATCATTTTTCATTACAGTATGTTTTGCTGTACATCAACATTTATTAGGAAACCATTTTCCCCTGGAAAGGAGTTGGAGGTATAGAAAAATGAGGTGGCTTGCTTACAGATATTAATGAGCTCTTAGAACTTGACAACAACATCTATTGTATGATCAACCAATTGACTAAGCCTATCAATAGACTTGTGGCATAATTCAATCTAATAATTTCTTTTTATCATCCAGACCCATAGGTTGGTGATGATCTGAAAGATCAGACACTTTGTGATGCAGCATCAGAAAAGCCAAGGAAAATTTTGGAATTTCATCCTTGGAGCAAAAAGTGTAAATATTTTGGAGGGGCCAGCACTGTGATGTAGTGGGTAAAGCCACCGCCTGCAGTGTTGGCATCCTATATAGATGCTGGTTCGAGTCCTGGCTGCTCCACTTCTGATCCAGCTTTCTGTTATGGCCTCAGAAATCAGTAGAAGATGGCCCAAGTCCTTGGGCCCCTGCATCCACTTGAGAGACCTGGAAGAAGCTCCTGGCTTCAGATCCGTCCAGCTCCCACCATTGTGGCCATCTGGGGAGTGAAACAGCGGATGGAAGACCTCTCTTTCTCTCTCTGCCTGACTCTCCATAACTCTGCCCTTCAATTAAATAAATAAATATTTTTTAAAAAAGTATTTTGGAGCCAGCAATTGTAAAAAATCTGGAGGGCAAGAGATTGTTGGAAAAATTATATTGGCGGGTGAGTCTTTAGAAGAATCAATGCACCTAGGACAGGAAGAACCTAATGTTAAAGCCAGGTTCTGTCATCTTGGAGAATTCTTCTGCATGCCTTCTCAAACATGAACCTCCTCATAAGGTCCACTGTGGAGATAACAATTTACACTTCTCAGTAGATCCCAGAATTTTGCTTCCTACCAAGGAGCCCACCTGACTAGCTTTTTGCTTTCCACTTAAAACCATCTTGCTCCAGATGAACCCCTCTCCATGCTCAAATATATATCAAATGTTTATATATGTATGACTCAGTATCCATGGTTCCAGGCTCCCCTGCAGATACACAAATTCTTAGATGCTCAAGTCTCCTTTATAAAATTGTGTAGCATATCCTCCTGTATACTGAATCATCTCTAGATTGTTTATAACAGTGTCTGTGTTCTGCTGTGTTGTTACCCTGTATTGCTTAGGCAATAAGGACAAGAAAAGAAAGTCTGCACATGCTCCACACAGATGCGGTTTTTTTCTCAGAATGTTGTTGATCCATAGTTGGTTGAATCCCTAGATGTGGAACCCACAGATATACTGGACCAACTGTGTATGCACTCTCTGGCAAACAGTGGCAGCTATTCACTCAACGTTTTCCCCTGTCTTCTTGAGCACACAGCTAGACCACATTTCCAAGCCTCTCTTGAGAATAGGTGTGGCCATGTGTCTGAGTCTAGCCAACAGAATGTAACTAGGTACTGTTGTGTGCCATTTTAAAATATGGCCCAAGAAAACTTCCCCCATACTTCCTTGCACATTGCTTCCCCTTCACCTGACTTGATGTGAATGAGCCCAGCTAGCTTAGTAAGAATGTGTTTAACATCGTGGAAGAAGCCTAGATCCTTGAGTCACTACTTGGAGGATTGCTATCTACCAATTGGATCGTCCATCTGGTGCATAATGTGAAATAAACGTCTGTGTTTGCACCATTATACATGTTTACATTGCATCAGCTTGAGTTACCTTATTCAATACAGATTCCCTGAGAAAAATAATTATTGGGCCTGTATACATCACAGCTTGGGTTTTAAATAATTGCCCACACCTGAAATTGTAAATATGACTTTGAGCTCCTTTAGACAGAACTTTTATCTTTGTATATGCCTACTAATTGCTCTTGAAAGGGTCTTCATATATATATATATATATATATATATATATATATATATATAGTAAAGTATAGTATATAGTAAAGTAAAGTAGCAAGGTTTATTGGGATAGGGCATCCATAAGAATGGATGGGCACCTCTTCAGACAGAATCTGAGAGTGCCCAGTCACTCAGACTGGGGAAAAGCAAGGTTACATGGTTAAATGGAGAGAATACACCTGACAGGCCAGGTAGGGTGGCTCAGCAGAGAGTTGAGAGCTGAGCGTGCGGTCCTGTTCAGATTAGGTTTTTTAAAGGAAAGGGGTCAAGGGAAAGGAGGTCCAGACTTCTTCCTACCATTTCTCTTTCCCCTCCCCCAGGACAAAGGGCTTGCTGAGTGTAAATCTGAACATTTCCTCCCAAAGTTTTGCTACTCAGTGCTGTCAGACTGGGTAGTGCACCTGGCACCAGGCAGAGGAGCTTCCTCCAGGGTGCCTGCCTAGGAGAAAGGCTATGAAGGTTTCATTGCTCCATGTTGATGACTATCCATCTAAAATATTTAAATTCTCAAATATTTTCTTTCCTCTTAAATTTATTTATTTTCATTTTATTTGAAAAGCCGAGAGACAGAGAGAAAGAGACAGAGACAGGTGGAGAGATTTCTTCCATCTGCTAGTTCATTCTCCCCAAATGCCCACAATAGCCAGGGCTGAGCCAGACTAAAGCTAGGAGCTTGGAAGCCAATCTGAGTCTCCCACATGGGTGGCAGGGACGCAAGTGCTTGAGCCATCATCTGTTACCTCCCAGAGTACACATTAGCAGAAAAGCGCCTGGACATGACCCAGGCACTCTGTTATAGGATATGGGCATCTCAAGTGGCAACTGAACAGCTGTGCCAAACCCCCACCTCTAAACATTCAAATCTTAAGGCAAAGTACAGGCTGTACGAATATTGAAGAGTCATTCATGGAGTAAGGGCTAAATAAAAGTTTACTGAATAAGTGAATGAGTGAGTGAATAAATAGCACAGTTTGGTGGAAATAAGCCTGGCTTTAGGAGTTACAGAGAAATTTTCTCATCTGTAAAATGAGGATTATAAAACTTCACTTTTCCTAACTCACAGATAATGTGTTGGTAACAAATCAGAAAATGAACTTTCAAGCACTGAGTTCCTAGTTTCCTAAGCATGAGACGCGTCAATGGTTTAATGCAAGTAGGATAGGTTATTTTATATTTTGGCACTATGTTGACAATAGGATTGAAGCTCAAGCAAGGAGAATCATCCGTGATGCACTTCTGAGCATCTTGGAAAAATAAAAAAAATTAACTTAGCTGCCTAAAGACTTTAAATCTTTCAATATTCTGATTCTCGATTAATTTTCAGACAAGATAATGCCACCATTTGCTACTGAACTCAAGAGAATATCTTTGTGTGATAAGCGCCCTGCAATTATGAGCAGACATATGTCTTCTGTATTTCCTCCAGGGTATACCTGCCACTTCTTTGGTTCCTGCTTAGTGATCAGTAAGAAAAGCATTAAGCAGCACTGCTGTGCTAAATACTATGGAAGTTTATTCAGCCATTTTGCATGATTCAAAATGTCAAATTGTTTAAACAGTTTCAGTCACATGAAAAATATATTTGGATATGTCTGGAACCAGGCTAGCAGAGAACAGTTACAGGGAATGTTCTTATAAAATGGATAAGATCCAGTGATCCCGGGAATGGTTTTGTGTGGACATTTGGTCAGAAGCTGGAGAGCTGGGCAAAAGTGCTTGCTCAATGTACCAGTGGTATTGATGACCCCCACCAGATGAAGCTGGTGCAAATGCAGCAAGTTTGAATGACTGCACTCATTGCTGGAAAAGTAACTCTAACACTAACTCGGCAGGTCACCTTCACGAGGAGTTAAGAATTTTCCTGTGGGGCTGGCGCCGTGGCGCAGTGGGTTAATCCTCTGCCTGTGGCGCCGGCAACCCATATGGGCGCTGGTTCTAGCCCTGGCTGCTCCTCCTCCAATCCAGCGCTCTGTTGTGGCCTGGGAAAGCAGTGGAGGATAGCCCAAGTCCTTGAGCCTCTGTACCCACGTGGAAAAACGGGAAGAGGCTCCTGGCTCCTGGCTTTGGATCATCACAGCTCCAACCGCTGCGGCCATTTGGGGAGTGAACCAACAGAAGGAAGACCTTTCTCTCTGTCTCTCCCTCTCACTGTCTGTAACTCTACCTTTCAAATAAATAAATAAAATACTAAAAAAAAAGAGAGAGCGAGAGTGAGAGTTCCTGTGAGTTTTTCTGGTTCTCCATTAGAAAAGCCAAGAGAGGGGCCCCCCGCTGTGAGATAGCAGGTAAAGCTGCTGCCTGCAGTGTCAGCATCCCATATGGGTGCTGGTTCGAGACTCGGCTGCTCCACTTCCGATTCAGCTCTCTGTTACTGCCTGGGAAAGCAGTAAAAGATGGCCCAAGTCCTTGGGCCCCTGCGCCCATGTGGGAGACCCAGAAGAAGCTCCTGGCTCCTGGCTTCAGATTGGCACAGCTCCGGCCAATGCAGCCAATTGGGGAGTGAACCAGTGGATGCAAGACCTCTCTCTCCCTCTCTCTTCCTCTCCTTCTCTCTCTGTGTAACTCTTTCAAGTAAATAAATAAATCTTTAAAAAAAAAAAAGAAAAGAAAAGGCAAGAGAAAGTTCACATGTTATAAGCAAGATTTCACTTATACAGGCTCCATGTTCCATCAGTAGGAGTCAAATGGTAGCCCCCACAGTCTGGTAGCCCCAATACTTACTATAGCTGTCTACTTTGAAACATCATGTATATTCCTGTTCATGTCAGTCCTCAGAAAGAAGTCTACAGCTGCAGGCCTTTCCTTATTCCTTGGCCTCCAATTTCCTTATAGCTCTAAACATTCCCTTTTCTTTTAACATCTCTCATCCTTCTGCCTCATCTCCTGAAAGAACAGGAACTTTCTGTCAATCACCATCCACCTTCCCTAGATCCCCTCCCACTTCTTTGACTATTCTCTTTTTAAAAAATTTGTTTGAAGCCTACCTCTCTTCTGCATGTTTTATTTCCCTTTTACCCTCCTTAAGTGGTTGTTCTTTTCTACCCAGACCAATCATAGCAGTGCATGTGGAGTAGTGTCCTTCTTTCTCCTAACTGCCTTTCTAGATCATTCTTTCTCATTCCTCCCAAAGACTACAGAACTTGAATGACTTCCATATTGCCAAATATACTGGCTTGCTCTTAGTCCACATTTTACTTCATAGTTCAGCAGCATTTTATCCAGTTGATTTATCACTACCTGTTGAGACACTTTGTTTACTTGGCTTCTAGGAAACCATATTCTGCTTGCTTCCTGCCTTACCAGATGTTCCTTCTCTGTTCCTTTGCTGCTTTGTCCTTATCTCATTGACCTCTAATGGAGAGCCACAGGGCTTGATCTTTGAACTCCAGGGTCGTCTTCTCTAGATACCTTTGATATCTTGATGATCTCATTCAATGTCATGACTCTATGCACACTATATGTTAATGACTCTACGAGTTATATTTCCATCTCAGACCTCTCTCTTGAACTACAGATGTATGTATCCAAGGACATACTTGAAAACTTCATTTGGATATTCATAGGCATTTCAAATTTAACACATGAAAAATCAATCTTTTTCTCTAAACCTTTTCTTATTGAAGTCCCTCCAACTCAAATGAATCTGTTAATGACAATTCTAATCTTCAGGTTATTCAGGCCAAAGACTGAAGACATCTTTGATTCCAATATTTCTGTCTATCATACTAGAAATTTTAGTTATTTATGCTGTTGATAGTCTCTCTTCCACTAAAATATAACTTGCATATGGGCTAGTATGCTGGTATGTAGTAGGGCCTCAAGAAATCCTTGGTGAAATAATTGCTTTACAAGATATCCAATGCATAGCAGGTGTTTAGAAAATGTTTATGGGATATTGTATTGTTTCTCTTTTCACTGACAGTAAATGGAATGTTGGAATCTTTATGCCACTAGAACCTTAGCACCATAGCCCGTAACCAGAATTCACTATCTAAATAAATACAACTTGTGTTAGTGTTGTCTGGGTTGGGTCACCATCCTGGTCAAGCTGAAGCAAGCATTCTATCCACACCTGCCATGAATTACAGTGATGCTTTATGCTCTAGTATTTATGTCACTAGTGTCTGTAATTAGGATCTGAAATGATAAAGGGACCCTATGATGGTCCTGCAAGAACAACATTGAGATCACTGATAAGCTGAATGATTACATCATTCTTGAATGATCTCAGAAGCACCAAATTGTGAACTACTCCCTGTAATTCAGAGAGCTGCTCCAAGACAAAATCATGTCCAGAACTCTGCAGCCTTAGGATTCCTTTCCCTAAAATCTCTTTGGAGCAGATTATGATGACTAAATATCATTAACCTTCATTGAGATTTTACAATCTACCAGGCATCACTATACACACTTACACAATGAACCCACTGAATTTTGTCAACAACCTAATAAAATTGGTACTACTATTATTTTCATTTTAGATGTGAAAGAAAAAAAGCTCATAGAGGTTAAGTGACTCTCAAAGTCATATGGTTTGAAACTGGCATACTATCTTCAACCTCAAGTATTAACCACTTCCAGGAAACCATGGAGAGTTGTGGCCCAGAACCTGCATCAAGCTACAACTAAGGAATGCTAATTCTATGACTCCTTCTCTACTGGATCAAAAGGTAGAAGAAGGAATGAAATCTGCTTCCCTCTGACTTTGTAGAAATTGACTCTCCTACTCAATGTTTCCTTCTCCCCTGCCTTTGAATTATATTGAAATGGTGGGCAGGAAACATTTCAGCCTCTGGTGACAGATGAACAGACTAGATGCACTTTGCCACCTTTTGCACCAGCTCATGCTTTAATGGTTGGGTGTTTCAAATCACATCCAAGCTTCTTGGAACTTAAAATTGAGTTATCTGACTTCGTAAAATGTAGTTTTCTCACTTAAAAGGATTTGCCCAAGGGGGCTCTGGGATTTCAAATGTAGTTAAAAGCAACAACTCTGTTGAATCACATAATCATAAGGGATTGCATTTTCGCTGCAGAAATACAGGGTGTATTAAACAGAGGGAGAAATAGATGAAGTCCAAGATGCTTTCAGTTTCATCCCACCCATCACATCTGAAAACTATCTGGGTCGTTTGATAAAGGCAAAATATAGTTGGACTCCCTCATTCTTAGTGTTATTGCAGCCTATTGTCTTGGCCTTGCAAAGTGGTCTCTGTAGGAATGTTTTCACCTATATCTATTATTCCTTTTTAACTGGAACCAGAAAGAGTTCATTTTCTAAAATCAAACTTGAGGAGGGAAGACTGGGGTGGCATAGAGCAAATATTCTTATCAATAGAAGGCTGTTGTTCTCCTTGTAGCAGCAATGCAGCTCTAGACCAAACAGTAAGGGGGAACAGGCTTGATCATGGCCCTGAGCTTCTATTAAGAGGATATATACATAGATCTCTTTCATTGGTACTCAAGTATAATGTTCTGTGTTTATGGACATAGATTTGAAAGTGAAACAGTGCCACATTTAAACCTGATGGTCCATTTATTAATTCTCTGGGTGACCCTGGGCAGATTACTTAACCTCTCTAATTAGGTGTTACTTCCTTTATTGTAAAACGGGAAGAGTTGTTGTGATGATTAAGTGAGAAAATATTTATAAGGTGCTTGTGGCAGTCTGGACACATAGCAAATATTTAATAAATATAAGTTACTATTGTTGTTGTTATTACTGCCTGTCCCCCAAATGCCCATTGCTCTTTACTCTTCATTATTAAAATTTGTTTTTAGATGTTTTTTTCACCCAAGAAACAAATGAAAACAATTCAAGATCTTATTTTTTGTCCTAAATTCAAGCTCATAGAACAAGGAATAATAAAAAAGCAGAGTCTTCCCAAGAGACAAAGTTGGTCCAGGTCTGTCCAGATTTCTACTATAAGGCAGTATAGGGGAAAAAACACTGGCTTTGAAACTAGACTTGCTGATCAAATCTAAGGAAATCCATGTAAATTTGAAAACTTGGTCAAGTCACTTCAACTCCTGAGTCTATTTATAGCTGATGGAAAGATCTAGAGGGTTCCAGATCAGTGTTTTCAAGGCTACATTTTACCAAGGAACAAATAAATTCTCACAGGGAAATATCACACATGGATCAGATGAAATGGATATGAGAGGTAGGTTTACAGAATCCCTCTCCCCAAGCCTTGGGAGTATACAGTGAACCTACTTTTCACTTTGGATTTCCTCATAATTAGATGGCATCCTGTTTTCTTCTCCCCATAGACTCAACATCAATGGTGATAGTCTGTCACCCTTAGACTATTCTAAATGATAGACTTTTCATTTGATTAGTACAATGAAAAAAAGAAATTCACTGCAGTCTCCTAAGGCGAACATTCATGCTCCAGCACCTAGTAGGTTCCACTACTTTCTACTCCTTTCTCTACCCACGTCAAACATCTGTAATACTTGTCTGCCCCACAAAGGCATCTGAATTTATGAAGACAGATCTTTCATGTCATTTCTAGTACTGCTAAAGTCTAATTATCAGACTCCTTCAGTCACTTCCATTTCATCAATTCTATTGTATTTACATAGTTGTAAGGATAAAAATAACGGAAATACAAAAAAATAGAATGTAGCCTAGAGTTTAATTTTGGAAAACAACAAAAAGAGAGCAGCCAGTCAACTTCTTCTGGATCTTTTGTAACAATTCACAAATTCACAAAAAGCATATAATATCTTCCTGACTGAGTGGTTAAATATATGACTATGGAATACAATTAATTTGAAAATATTGTGCTTAATAATCATGATCAGTAGTATATTTGAATAATACTAATTTCACTAAGAAAAAATGTCTCAAATTTTCAAAAGCTTAACACAATAGAACTTAATTTTTTACATCCAAGTCCAGTGTGGGTGTACTTAGTATATGGATAACTTACAAAAACACCTTTTTTAAAAATGATTTTAGGTTTACAGAAGAATTTTGGAGTACTAAGAGTTTTCAGATACCTCTTCCCTGATTCCTCTAAAGTTGACATCTTATACAATCATGGAGCACTTATTAAAACAATAAATTAACATTGATACCACACTACCAACTAAACTACAGACTTTAGTCAATTTCATGTTTTCCCTTTAATATCCTTTTTCTGATCTAGACTCCAAGCTGGGATATGTCATTGCCTTTAGTCATTATATCTCTTTAGGTACCTCTGATCCACAACAGTTTCTCAGTCTTTACTTGTCTTTCATGATTTTAGCACTTTTGACAAGTAGCAGACAGGTACTTTGTAGAATGCCCTTCAGTTTAGGTTTGTGTCCTGCATTCTTATGATCAGGCTGAAGCTCTGATTTTTTTAAAATAATACAGCAGGAGGAAAGTGCCTTTTTAATCACATCATATTAAAAAAACACTTGTTTTTAAATTGGAAATTGCATAGAAAATTAATCAATTTTTAAAAAATATCATGTAGGATCTCTGTCTTTAATGTGCTGTACACTGTTATTTAATGCTATAACTAGTACTCCAACAGTATTTTTTCACTTTGTTTTGCTATGTGGGGGCAAACTGTTGAAATCCTTACTTAATATATACTAAACTGATCTTCTGTATATAAAGAGCATTGAAAATGAATCTTGATGTGAATGGAAGGGGAGAGGGAGCGGGAGAGGGGAGGGTTGTGGGTGGGAGGGAAGTTATGGCGGGGGAAGCCATTGTAATCCATAAGCTGTACTTTGGAAATTTATATTCATTAAATAAAAGTTTTAAAAAAAATCACATCATATTAAGGATATATTATTTCCACATAACATTTACTGATTATTAACCTTGATTCCCTTGGTTAAATTGGTGTGTACTAGGTTTCTCCATTATAAACTTTGTATGTTCCCTCTTCTCCAGAAACAAACTACCAAGTCCAGTCTAAACTCAAAGAAAGGGAAATTAATTTTCATATTTTGGAGGAATGAATAGCAAAGATTTTGTAAATACATGCTAAAATCACTCAAATAATGAATAAATATTTAGGAGATACTTTATATTTACTAACTCAATTATTTATATTGGTCAGAAATCATGGCCATTTCTTTGTATTATACTCCAAGATTAATGTTATTTATTTGGTTGCTGAACTCATTCCACTTTTAGTCATTAGGAACACTTTCAGGTTGGCTCCTGTGTCATTTTAACAATGCTTCTACCAGTTAAATTTTATTTTCTTTCTTTCCCTTCTTTCTTTCCTCCTCCCCTCTTTCTCCCTCCCTCCCTCTCTCTTCCCTCCCTCCCTCCTTCCTCCTTCCTTCCTTCCTCCCTCCCTTCCTCCCTTCCTTCCTTCCTTCTTTCCTCCCTCTCTCCCTCCCTCTATGCTCTCTCTCTCTCTTTCTCTCTCTTATGTCCTTACATTCTGTTACTACAGATATTCCAGTGTCATTCCCTGATGGAGCCTTACCTAGAGCAGCCAAATGTTGATATGTTGCATTTTCATGTTCATTCAGGTAAAACTATTTTTAACTTTCATTGAGACTTCCTTTTTGATCCATAACTTATTTAAAATTTTGTTCAGTTTCAAAATATGGTTTTTGCGAATAGTTTTCCATTATTGATTACGAGTTTGATTCTGGTATGGTCCAAGAACTACTTTGTGCGACTTTTATATTCTGTTAAATTTGTTAAGATTTCTGTCAGGGTCCAGAATATGGTCAGTTCTGGTAAAAGCGCCATGCACACTTAAGAAGAACATGCATTCTGCTGCTCTTCTTTAAAGCATCCTTTAAATGTCAACAAGGTCAAATTAGTTCATAGTGTTATTCAGGTCATTTATCTTTGCTAAAAATTTGCCTATAATTTCTTTTTTTAAGGTTTAACAGCAAGATTTATTAGAGTCAGAGACCTCCAGCCAGAGTGGCATGGAGAGGGGTTCCAAGAGAAGCAAATCCCCCAAAGGGGCTGGTGATAGTGGGGTGTCTAAGCACAATTTTGGAGAAAAAAAACTTGACAATCAGATTGACCTTCAGTTACAAGGTAGAGACAAAAGCCATCAAAAGACCTAATATGCAATCCTTTATCCTGAATGGCTTACTCAGGATTAAACAAAAGAGCCATCACAAGGGTGGGACACCTAATATGTTTTACAGTAAACTGGGCGCTCAGAAGGGTGGAGCCACCATTCCCTTGGTATTCTCATGATAAGATTGGAAGCTCCCAAGAGGTTCCCTACCTTTTCAATCAATGTATTTCACAAAGAATTGTGGATTTCTCTATCCTTTCAGATCTTTTTTCCCCTTCATGTATTTTGTAGAGCTATTGTTAGTGCATACACATTTTGGATTATTTGGAGTGTTAAAAGATAAACCAAGGCACATTAAAACATTAAAGAGTTTATTTGAGAAGACAGCAATTCATGAATTGGGGCAGAAGTTCAGTGGTCCAATGAAGAGGCACAAGGAGGAATCTTTTATAGGGCATTCACAGAAGAAATCCAAAATATTTGAACAGTTAAAGTGGAGCAATAGTCCTATTTGGGTCATTCCAGTGGAAAGTCTCTAGTGGTTAGTTGGTAGCTTTTGGTTGGTCAATTTTAAATTTCATTTTACTGCTTACACTGAGATGGTTTTTGTTTGCTTATGTAAGAATCCAAGGTGCTGGAGTCAGCTCAGCCTAATGGCCTACCGAGCAAATTTTTTAAACAAGAGAATTGACTCCTTTGTCATTATGTGATTTCTCTCTTTACTCCTGATATTTCTTGTTCTAATGTTCACTTTAGCTACAATTAATACAATTACTCCAGATTTTTTTTGTTTAGTTCTTGCACATTGTACACATTTCTGGCCTTTTATTTTTAATCTGCCTGTTTCTTTATGTGAAACTGGATGTCTTATTAGACAGTACTTAGTGGAATCTTGATTTTTGCATCCAACATGGAAATCTTTGTCTTTCAATTGATGTGTTTATATCATTCACATTAAACAGGCTTATATATGACTAGATTAAAATCCATGATTTTGGAGTGGGCATTTAGCCTAACAGCTAAGACGCCTGTGTCCCACATTGGAATGCCTAGATTCAATTCCCAACTTGAGCTCCTGACTCCAGCTTCCCACCAAAGCAGACCCTAAAAGGCAAAAGTTATGGCTCAATTAACTGGATTCTTGCCGCCCATGTGGGAGACTTAGATTGCATTCCTGGCTTCTGACTAGCCCAGGCCCAGACCAGACATTTCAGGTATTAAGATGAGTAAATCAACAGATGGAACTCCTTTTTTCTTCCTTTGTATCTCTCTTAAGATCCCTCTGCTTCTCAAATAAAAATAATTTTTAAAAAAACTAACATCATGTTAGCTCTTTTCTATTTGTTTGAATTGTTCTTTTTTATTTCCTCATTTTTGCCTTTTCCCTGTATAACTGAACATTTTTGTGATTTTATTTTCTCTCTTCTATTGAATTAATATTTCTATCCTTTTAAAACATGTTTAGTGTTAGTAAAATGGTACCATTTTCCTAAGCGCACCTTGGCTTACTATAAGTCAGGTGACCAAATGGCCTAATCACAAACATCAGCGCCACCCCCACCCTAATGGGATTTGTTGCTCCCACTTCCTTAGCCCTGCAAAGCTATATAAGACCTGTTCATATATAGACCAGCGCTGTGGTGTAGTGGATAAAGCCGCAGTCTGAAGTGCCAACATCCCATATGGGCTCCAGTTCAAGTCCCAGATGCTCCACTTCCAATCCAGCTCTCTGCTATGGCCTGGGAAAGCAGTAAAAGATTGCCCAAATCCTTGGGCTCCAGCACCCATGTTGGAGACCTGGAAGAAGCCCCTGACTCCTGGCTTCGGATCAGCTCAGCTCCTGCCATTGCGGCCATTTGGAGAATGAACCAGCGGATGGAAGACCTCTGCCTCTCTGTAACTCTGCCTTTCAAATAAAGAAATAAAGCCTTTAAAAAAGACCTTTTCCCCCATTATAGGCTGCTGTTCTCTCTGTGCACAGGAAGGCAGCCTGTTGGGTTTCCCCCACCCAACAATAAACCTTTTCCCTTACTCCGGTGTTTGGTGTGTTTTGTGGTGACCATACACTTAGTGTTTTACAATATATATTTTTCAATAATCTATGTCTACTTTCAAACACTATTCTACTGCTTCATGTATATTATAAGAAATAGATAGTACTATATTTCCAATTCATCTTCTCACCTCCCCCTTTTTTCATTTGAGAGGCAGAGAAACAGAAGGGGGTGAGAGAACAAGCACTTCCATCCACTGATTTCCTTGCAGAATGCCTACAATGGCTGGGGCTGGGCTAGGGCTGGAACTAGGAACTGGGAGCCAGGACCACAGACCAGGTATCTCACACATGTCAAGATGTCAGCAATCCAATTACAAGAGTCATCACCACTGTCCTGCAGGGTCTGCATTAGCAGGTAGTCAGGGTCAGGAGCTGAAGCCAGGTATCAAAACAAGGTAACTCCAATGTGGTACAGGGGTATATTAACCACCAAGCTAAACACCCACCCCTCCTTGTGCTTACACACAGAGGAGAATGCGATGTAAAGATAGAATAGAGATATTTGAAGAGACTAGCTTTAGAGACTGGATCAATTCAACCCTAAGCCAAAAAATGCTGGCAACCACCAAAAGCTGTACCAAGTAAGGACAGGATTCTCCCCTATAGCTTTAAGAGTGAGCTTGGCACTGCTTTGATTTTGACCTGTACTGATTTCAGACACCTGGCTTCTACAAAGACAAAGACAAAGACTAAATCTATTGTTTTAAGCACTAAGTTTGTGGAAATTTTCTATAGCAGCTACAAGATAATAATAATATTCAGGTTAATTTTTTTCTTGCCTGGGGATTTCTGAACATTTTGGACCAGTGATTTCATGTCTGTCACTAATTGTGGAAAATTCTAAGCCTTTATTTCATTAATTCTTCAAATATTTCTTCTGTCCTCTCTTTCATCTCCTTCTGGAATTTCACTGCAAATATGCCAGATCACTTGATATGGTCCCATAGGTCTTCAATTTTGTTTTTATCGTCACTCTTCCTTTACTTGTGTTTCAGTTGTGGTAATTTCTATTGATCTGTTATCAAGATTACTGATCATATCCTTATCTGTGTTTATTCCACTGATGAGCCCTTTGAATGCACTCTTCATTGCTATACTGTGTTTTTCATTTGTTGCATTCACATTCTGTTTTTTCTAATAGTCCCCATCTTTTCTGCTAAAATTGACTATTAATTCTTGCATATTGCATTTCATTTCCATTAGAACTTTTAACATATGGGGGATTTTAAAAATTCATAGATAATGGATATTACATTCTAGTCCCAGTTGGGGTGCCGGATTCTGTCCCGGTTGCTCCTCTTCCAGTCCAGCTCTCTGCTGTGGCCCGGGGGGGGGGGGGCAGTGGAGAATGGCCCAGGTGCTTGGGCCCCACACCTGCATGGGAGACCAGGAGGAGGCGCCTGGCTCGTGGCTTCAGTTCGGCACAGCGCCAGCCATAGCCGCCATTTGGGGGATGAACCAACAGAAAGGGAAAACCTTTCTCTCTGTCTCTCTCTCTCTCTCACTGTCTAATTCTGCCTGTCAAAAAAAAAAAAAAACACTATGCATGGATTTTAACATTTTTGGCACCAAAATAAACTTAACTTCAATTCCATTTTCCTGGAATGTTTTTGTTGCTGCTAATTTTTAAATTTTAAGTAGAAAAGAGGCAGAGAAGTGGGAGAGGGAGAGGGAAAAGGAGGGGAGAAGTGGGGAGAAGGGGGGAGAGGGAGGGAGAGGGAGAGGAAGAGAGAGAGAGAGGGAGAGGCAGAGGCAGAGAGAGAGAGAGAGAGAGAGAGAGAGAGAGAGAGAGAGACACCCCTATCTGTTGATTTTCTCTCCAAATATCTGCAGTAGCTTTTGTGGGTGGCAGGGACCCAAGTACTTGAGACATCACCTGCCATCTCCCAGGGTGCTCATTATCCAAAATTAGAGTCAGGAGCCTGAGTCAGGTATCAAATCCAGACACTATGATGTATGATGCAGGTATCTTAATGCATCTTAGCTACTAGGCCTAAATATCAGCTCCTTCATAAACTTTTCACATCCCCTCATGTCAACCATAGTAAATTCCCCACTAGCTCTCACATCTGTATCATAATTGAGACTGCTTCTGATGATTGCATTGTCTCTTCAGACTGCTTTTTTTTGTGTGTCTGAATATTTTTAAAAGATATTTATTTATTCAAAAGGCCCAGTGACAGAGAAAGGAGGAGACAGAATGAGATGTTCTAGCTGCTGGTTCACTCTCCAAATGGTTGTAACAGCCAGGGCTGGGCTAGGCAGAAGTCAGCAGCCTGGAATTCCATCTGGATCTTCCAAGTGGGCAGCAGGGGTTCAAGCACTTGCATCATTTTGCTGCATTCCCAGGTATATTAGCAGGGAGCTGGATTGGAAGTGAAGCATCCAGGACTGGAACTGGCACTCACATGAGATGCCGGCACCACAGGCAGAATCTTAACCTGCTGCACCCCAATGGTGGCCCCTATCTCTAGTAAGTTTTTTCTTGAAAATTAGACAGTATATATAGGATAGTAAATAATAAGGCATAACATTTTTTATGCTTGTAGATGAGTATGCCTTTCTTTTTACTATGCCTTTAGTGTAAGAGTTCACAGTGCTATAATCAGGAAATGGGCTGGATTTGATGTTTGCTTTCCACTTGGCTTTTGATCTTCTCTTTGTTCTTCCCCCAAAGAACCTTTTTTTCTGCAGCTCCCCAGGATCTATTCTACTGTTATTTTTACCTGACAGCTGTTAGTGTGGAGGTGGAGGAATAGAGAATGGAGATGTCCTGATCAAGCCCTACCTTAGGTAGGCACTGTGAACCTGGGCCAGAGGTTGTGGCTCTCAGAAGTCTTCCTGTCCCTCCTCCAGGCATCATGTTGTGTCACTAATGCATTCCTTTCTAGTCCCAGGGGCGAAGTGCTTTTGTTTGTTTGTATTCCTTTTCTCTTCTCTCAGCTGAAGTCTGGTGTTCACCAGCATCATTAGGCTATAGTTTACTAGCCCTTGCCCTTTCAGATTGAGGCTTTTATTTTTTTATCAGACATAGGGGAGAGTCTGGGAAGCTTTCCCAGAGTGCTTCCCACTTCCCTTGTGAACATTTATGGGGTTCCTGTAAGAAAAGCCTGCTAGAAGGTGTGAACTTTTCTGTTTACAGCCTCCAGGGGCTTTTTACTCTTGTACTACCCCACACTTGGCCTTTACCAATTTGATTTTTAAAATCCTCATTAAATCCCTTTCCTGGCTTATTTAACTTTTGGCAGCCTCTGTGCCAGGTAGGCAAATGCTAGCATTGTATTTCTCCCTGAAGATACCTGTCTCTCTCTAGGTTTCAGGTTAGTTGTTCGCCTTCTGACCTCAGTTTTCTCATTTGTTCAAAAGGAGTCGTTAATTTGAAGTTTGTTCCTCCTTTGTTGTTGTTGTTGAAAGGTTGTGAATAATGCTTCTCCTAACTCTACATCTTCAAGCAGAAACTCATGGATTTTTTCATGCATTTATTCAGGGACCTAGTTCCATGCATTTTTTTAGGGACCTAAGCTTCTTCCTATTTCAGCTTTACCATTCTCTAGGGCTCATATAAAGCTGTGTATTTTCAACGTTGACTTTTTACCCAGGATATATTCTTAGATGTTAACTTACTGGGTCCACAGTGTGCATTATCCAGAAAGCAGACTTTGAGATGGAGGATAAAATGCAGGGAGTTTTTCCAAAAGTAATATCAGGTTCAAAATCTATGCATGGGAGTGGGAGCTGTGGTGCAGTGACTTAAGCCATGGCTTGGGATGCCCATATTCCATATCAGAACATTGGTTTAAGTCCTACTTACTCCACTTCCAATCCAGCTCCCTGCTGATGCACCTGGGAAGGCAGTGGATGCTGGCCCAGGTACTTGTGGCCCTGCCACTCACGTGGGAGGCCTAGATTGAGTTCCTGGCTCCTGGCTTTGTGGCCCAGTTCTGATTGTTGCAGGCATTTTTGGAGTGAACTAACTCATGAAAGATCTGTCTCTCCCTCTAACATCCTGCATTTCAAATAAATAAGTCTCTAAAAAATAAAACAAAAACCCTCTGCATGGAAGGGAAGGCAGAATTGGGGAGAGGCAGAAGTTCAGCTGTGATAGAATCTTAACAAAGGGTCAGTTGATTCCATGGGAAGCCCTGGAGCAGAGAAGGCTAAGACAAATTTTCCCACATACAGCAAAGGAGCCAGAATTCTCCGTTTCCTCATCAATCAATTATTCGATGTGGGCTGGTCCAAAGTCATATGTTGGCAAGGCATTTGAGGATAACATCAAGAGAGGAGTGAGCGCTGAGGATCACTATCTGGTAGTGGCTAGAGGAATAGGTTCACAAGGAGATTGGGGCAATGTATCACAGCTCCCAACACATTTTAAAAGATTCATTTTATTTATTTGATAGGTGGAGTTACACATATACACACATACACACACATGTATACACACACACAGAGAGAGAGAGAGAGAGAGAGAGAGAGAGAGAGAGATCCATCTGTTGGTTCACTCTCCAAATGGCTGCAACGGCCAGGGCTGGGTGAGTCCAAAGCCAGGAGCTAGGAACTCCATCTGGGTGTCCCATATGGATGGCAGGGGCCCAAGCCCTTGGGCCATCATCTGCTGCTTTCCCAGGCACATTAGCAGACAGCTGAATTGGAAGTGCAGCAGCTGGCACTCTAACAAGCACTCAAGTGGGATGCCAGTGACACAGGTGGGGGCTTTATTTGCTACACCACCATGCCAGTCCCCTCCCACCACATTGAGTCAAAGAATAAGTGTATTTAAGGCTCTTGATATATATTATTAAATTATTATTTACAAAAACTGGAAAACTGGATTTCCACGTGCAGAATCATGAAGCAAGATCCCTACCTTTCACCTTACACAAAAATTCACTCAAAATGGATTAAAGACTTCAATCTACGACCCGACACCATCAAATTATTAGAGAACATTGGAGAAACCCTCCAAGATATAGGTACCGGCAAAGACTTCTTGGAAAATACCCCAGGAGCACAGGCAGTCAAAGCCAAAATTAACATTTGGGATTGCATCAAATTGAGAAGTTTCTGTACTGCAAAAGAAAAAAAACAGTCAGGAAAATGAATAGGCAACCGACAGAATGGGAAAAAATATTTGCAAACTACACTACAGATAAAGGGTTGATAACCAGAATCTACAAAGAAATCAAGAAACTCCACAACAACAAAACAAACAACCCACTTAAGAGATGGGCCAAGGACCTCAATAGACATTTTTCGAAAGAGGAAATCCAAATGGCCAACAGACACATGAAAAAATGTTCAAGATCACTAGCAATCAGGGAAATGCAAATCAAAACCACAATGAGGTTTCACCTCACCTCGGTGAGAATGGCTCACATTCAGAAATCTACCAACAATAGATGCTGGAGGGGATGTGTGGAAAAAGGGACACTAACCCACTGTTGGTGGGAATGCAAACTGGTTAAGCCACTATGGAAGTCAGTCTGGAGATTCCTTAGAAACCTGAATATAACCCTTACCATTCAATCCAGCCATACCACTCCTTGGAATTTACCCAAAGGAAATTAAATTGGTAAACAAAAAAGCCGTCTGCACATTAATGTTTATTGCAGCTCAATTCACAATAGCTAAGACCTGGAACCAACCCAAATGCCCATCAACAGTAGACTGGATAAAGAAATTATGGGACATGTACTCTATAGAATACTATACAGCAGTCAAAAACAATGAAACCCAGTCATTTGCAACAAGATGGAGGAATCTGGAAAATATCATGCTGAGTGAAGTAAGCCAGAGCCAAAGAGACAAATATCATTTGTTTTCCCTGATCAGCGACAACTAACTGAGCACCAAAGGGGAAACTGGTTGAAGTGAAATGAACACTATGAGAAACAGTAACTTGATCAGCTCTTGTGCTGACTGTTGTTTTACAATGTAATACTTTAGCCATTTTAGTATTTTTTTGTTCTAGTACTAGTGGTTGAACTTTGTAATTAACACACAATTATTCTTAGGTGCTTAAATTTTAACTAGAAAATGATCCTGGTTAAATATAAGAATGAGAAAAAGAGAGGGAGGAGATGTACAATTGGGGACATGCTCAATCGGACTTGCCCCAAATGGTGGAGTTAGAAACGTGCCAGGGGATTCCAATACAATCCCATCAATGTGGCAAGCACCAATGCCATCTCACTAGTCCAAGTGATCAATTTCAGTTCACAATTGATCACACTGATAGGTCTAAGAGTCAAAGGGATCACACAAACAAGACTAGTGTCTTCTAATACTAACTGATAAAATCAAAAAGGGAGAGAACGATCCAACATGGGAAGTGGGAGACACAGCAGACTCATAGAATGGCAGATGTCCTAAATAGCACTCTGGCCTCAGAATCAGCCTTTAAGGCATTCGGATCAGGCTGATTAGCCTATGAGAGTACTTTAGGCATGGAAAGCCAAGACACTCTGGAAAAAAAAAAAAGAAGACCTAAATGAAAGATCTCTGCGAGTGAGATCCCAGTGGAAAGAACGGGGCCATCAATGAAGGAGGTACCTTTCTCTGAAGGGAGGAGAGAACTTCTACTTTGACTATGACCCTGTCAGAATAAGATTGAAGTCAGCGAACCCTAAAGGCTTCCATAGCCTCGGCAACTCATGACTAGAGCCTAGGGAGATTACTGACGCCATAAACATGAGTGTTAAATTGTTAAATCAACATCAAGAGTCACTGTGTACTTACGTCCCATGTGGGATCTGTCCTTAATGGGTTGTTCAATGTGAAGTGATGCTATAACTAGTACTGAAACAGTATTTTTACACTTTGTGTTTCTGTGTGGGTGCAAACTGATGAAATCTTTACTTAGTATATACTGAATCGATCTCCTGTATATAAAGATAATTGAAAATGAAAAAAAAAGTTGGTGTTAAATTGGAAATTACATAGAAAAATAATAAATTTTTTAAAAAAATATCATGTAGGATCTCTGTCATTAATGTGCTGTACACTGTGATTTAATGCTATAACTAGTACTCCAACAGTATTTTTCACTTTGTGTTGCTATGTGGGGGCAAACTGTTGAAATCTTTACTTAATATATACTAAACTGATTTTCTGTATATAAAGAGAATTGAAAATGAATCTTGATGTGAATGGAAGGGGAGAGAGAGTGGGAAAGGGGAGGGTTGCAGGTGGGAGGGAAGTTATGGGGGGGAAGCCATTGTAATCCATAAGCTGTACTTTGGAAATTTAAATAAAAGCTTTAATAAAAAAAAACACTTCAAAAAATTATTATTTACAAAAACTGTTTAGAAAATGTGTACTTAACCTTCTGTACTTAGTTTTCTCAGCTGTGAAGTAGGAATAATAAAAATAATAAAAATCGAGATACTGTGAGAATTAAATGAGTAAATATTTAAGGTACGCTTAGATCAGTGTTTAGTACAAAGTAACACCAAATGCATGTTAGTTATTATCATTGTTGCTGTCATTTCACCCTGGGATCTTCAGTATATGAAAGTGCCTACTTCTCAGCACTGAGCCATCCATGAATCTTTTCAATAAAAGTAAAAATTCCCAATTTGATATAGATCATGATGTTCTACTGATCACTCATATTTCTTCTCCTGTGGATTGTTTCTTTGTTACCTTCATCTATTTTGTATTAGGATATAATTCCTTCCTCAGTAGCTTATGAAATTTTTAAAATAGTCATAGTCAGGGCTGGCACTGTGGCATAGAGGGTTAACACCCTGGCCTGAAGTGCTGGCATCCCATATGAGTGCTGGTTCAAGACCCAGCTGCTCCACTTCCAATCCAGCGCTCTGCTATGGCCTGGGAAAGCAGTGGAGGATGGTCCAAGTCCTTGGGCCCCTGGACCCACGTGGGAGACCCGGAAGAAGTTCCTGGCTCCTGGCTTCAGATCAGCACAGCTCTGGCTGTTGCAGCCAGTTGGGGTGTGAACCATTGGATGGAATTCTCTCTCTCTCTCTCTCTCTCTCTCTCTCTCTCTCTCTCTCTCTCTTTCGCTCTTGCTCTCACTCTCCGTCTCTCTCTCTCTTCCTCCCCCTCTCTCTCTCTCTGCCTCTCCTCTCTCTATGTAATGCTGACTTGCAAATAAATAAATAAATAAATCTTTTAAAAAATAGTTATAGTCATTTATCATCATATAAGAAATATATTTCCAGTGGGTCAGTGTCTGAATAACATTAGCGATGACAACTGTGATGTTATATCATTGAATGATAACTAATATCTACTTAATAGTTACTATCTTAATTTGTTAAGAACCACTCATACATTCATTCATTTTCTTATTTGATCTCTACAAATCTGTGAGACAAAATCTTCCATTAGGCTTATTTAATGATAAGAAAACTGAGGATTAGAGAGATTAAATGATGTATTCCAAAGTGGTCAGTGGTGAAGCTGGGATTGAAACTCAAGTCTGTTAGATTCTAAATTCAGCATTTCCTAAGGTAGGCTCTGTGAAACATTATCCCGTGGATACATGGACAAATATGCATGTGCACATATGTACACATGTGTGTTTTATAGATAAACCAATCTGATAGCTTCCTGAATATCTGATTATTGAATTAGTCCATAGATATCAGCATATGAAAAACTATTAGGGAAACTTTAGGAAAGAAACTTGTTTAATGCAGAACATCCCCCAAATTATTTGTTGTTCAAATTTTTTAAAATTTTATTTGAAAGGCAGAGAGACACAGAAAGATTTTCCATCTGCTGGTTCACTCTTCAAATGTCAGCAATGGCCAGAGCTGGACTAGGCTGAAGCTGGGAGCCAGGGACTCCATCCAGGTTTCTCATCTGTGTGGCAGGAACCCAAGTACTTGGGCCATCACTTGTGCATTAGCAAATATCTGGATTGGAAGCTGAAGAGCCAGGACTGGAACCAAGCACTCCAGTATTACTCAGTTCTTAACCATAGGGGTCTCCATGTATGGCTGCCTGGGATTTTTTTCACTTATCATCAGTACTGACTAAAATAAAGAGAATGACCTAATCAAATTAATGGTGACTCAAAGTAGGGCAGTAAAGCTGCTATATTTTGATAACAAAATAAGGATTCAATGATCTAGAACAATGGACAGAGAAGTAAATAAGATACAATCTGACAGGGATAAATGTAAAATCCTGCAGTTAGGTTAAAACAAAAATCAATGACATGAGTACAATTGAGAAGGAAGTTTGATTTCACAGTAGCTTGTGTGAAGAAGCCTAGGGGATTTAATTGTCAGAAACTCAATAACAAACAATTGAAATGTATAAAATAAGCAAGGGAACTACAGTTTTGAAATTGGCTTAATACAAGGTAGTGCTCAGATTGGTAGAGATTGGCAGCCATTCACCTAGTTAATGTGCTGCTCAGAGGGCATCTGGAACACTGTGATATTTCTGGCACCATGCTTCAAGACAGGCACTGAATGGCAATCTAGAACCTATCCAGGTGGCATTGACTTAGATAATAAGGACTCCAGCAGCCACTACTTTTTGAGCAATAGTAGAAACGACTCAAGCTGTCTACTCTGGCAAGTGTAGACTCAGGGTGGCTGTTGGGAGTAGATCCAGTACAAACTGGATATTTGTGATTTGTATCCTAGGAGGCTCCTTGGCCTCTGTCTGCCAGTGGGAGATATCAGCAGGAGATCATAAGAGAGTGAAACTGGTATTTATTTCCTTGGCTGCCTCCCTGCTGGCTCCCTGGGTGGCCTTCTCCTCCAACTTTAGCTGCCATCTCTGGCCTCAGGTAAACTTTCCTTCCCCTGGACCCTTCAGGGTTAAGACTACTCTTACCAGCTTTGACTTGCTCCTAAGATCACTTAACCCTTTTCACATCTTTGTAAATAACCTTTTTATCATGCTCTCCTCAATTACTACCTGGATATGTGTGATCTGTTCCTTGCACCAGACCCTACTGAAGCTGGGATGATTAGGATGGCCGTCTTTAAATATTTCAAGGGTTCTCACATGGAAGAGGGGTAGATTGGATTCATGTATTTATTTATTCATTCAACAAATCTTATGCCTCCACAGTGTGGCAAGTCCTGTACTAAGCATGAAGCAGTACTCTAACTGCTCACAGCAAAGGCAGTTCATCTATATGAGAAGTTAGGGAGGCCTTCCAAGAAAAGACCCAAAGGTGCATAGGAACTGCAGGCCAAAGAGAGGAGAGCCTGGGAACAGATGTCCCAGGAATAAGAATGTACAGGCTGGAAGTGAGAGGAAAAACAGCTTATTTTGGGAGGCAAAAGAAGGTCTAAGGGGCTAGAGCTTTCTCTTTCTGGTTGAGTGAGAGAAGCACATCAAGGGATGAGACTAGAAGTAGGCAAAGGGCTGAACATGCAGAGCTGCTGTGAACAAGACCCATGGGAGCCCCACTGATGGGTTTAAAGCAAGGGAGATGCCCAGTATGGTTTTCTCTTCCATTGCAGAGCAAGGAGAGTGAGGATGTTTAAGAGTATTCAGATACAAATCCAGCTGCCCTGCCAAAGAATGAGCAGTCAGTTCCTGGAAGCATCCAAGGAGAGACTGGAAGACAGTTCCGGCAAATTTTCAACTGCACTGAATGGGAGATAAGACTAGCAGATATTTATGGCCCTTTCTAATTCTGAAACTTCTGACACACCTCTGCTCTGGCCTCCATGACCCACAGTGAGATCAAAGAAATAAAGGTCTGAGAATCACTCCCATGACATCCAAAACTGGATGGGAAAAGTTCTCTTCTTTTCAGCCCCTCTTCTTAGGCTGAGAAAGCAAGACCCATGTGCAGATGGGATCCCCTGGGAACACCTGTAGTGTTGATGTTCTTCGCTCATCCCAGCCAGCATAGGAAGGGCACAGGCCACAGCGAATTCCAGGGAATGGCTCAGTCAGTATCTGACCCTCTCACAGCTGGCTCTACAAGGATATGAGACAAGGTCACATTTTCTTCTTTTAAAATGAAAGAAACCCTACAAAACATACAGAAACAAACATGTTGGGCCTTGGGTCAGTGCTACACTTGAGTCAAAGTGTGGACTGGGTAAGGTCTGAGGACTCTGAAGGCAGAGGTGTCATCAGGCACAGCGGCCCTCTTGTTCTGGAACTCACTCCCAAGGACTGGGCAGATCTGTATGTGATAATGCAGCTGTGTGCAAATGCCAAGGCTGGGGTGATAATTATAGAAACCTTCTCATTATGCTTGAATGGGGGCCAAAGCATAGCCTGCCAGCCAGGAGGATGTGAGGCTGCAAACTTGGCCCTGTTTACAGCAAGTTGGCTTTTGCAGCCAGCCTGGGCCTCTGAGGTGTGCCAGAGAGCCTGTGTTCCGCTTCCTGTTGGTGAGCACCCCTAGTGTCGGCTTCTCATCTCCTCAGCCAGGCAATCTCCTTGTTCCTAAGCAGACTGCTGCAAACAGTGCAGCTTTGTCAGTGGGGCTCAGTTTGCTAGTCAACATTCCACTCAACTGCTGTTCCCATGACTCATCTTTCTGCCCCCTTGCAGACTCCTCATTTTCTCAGCCCCAGGATTGGGTTGATTTTCTTTAACATTCCAGATATAGCATATGTTTATCAGAGCCTGGGTGGGCCTCCGCTCCCTGACAGCAATGATAAAAGAAGTAGCGTGGCTTTCCAGGTGCTTCTGAGGGCTTTAAATGAGGACAGATTTATTTTGGTTGAAATCTCCATTAGCAAAAGACAATTAGAAAATGATCAATCTATCTCTGAGTCTTAACAATATTAACAACAGCATAGGACGGGCCATCCTGGTCTTCGTGGTCCTATAGGGTTCCCAGGGTTACCAGAGGGGAACACTGTGGAGAAGGCAAAAGAAAAAAAAAGAAAACAGGGAGCTGCCATGGAAGCATCAGCCATGAACGAATGACTGAAGCAGAGTGAGGTGAATGTGTGAGGGTTTCATTTTCCTCATGGGAAATATGCTATTATCAAAAGGCAGCTTCTTCCACTGGCATTTTTGCTATTTTCCAATAGAAGGGAAGAAGTATAGTTTTATGTAACACATATAACAGAGAAAGTAGAACGGTGACCCTGTGAAAATTACAGCATTAAAAGTAATAAGCCTGCCATTGCCAATAAACCACACAGACACCATGCCGTGCTATCTTGAGTATAAAGGTGACATTTTTACAGTTATTCATATAGTAACTTCTCCCACTCCAACTGCATTTTGAGCATCATGTTCTCAGAAACAGACTCTTTCTAGAGTGTGAGGATTTCTAGGGCTTCGTCCTTTAAGGGCCAGGTCAGACATCCCCTTCTGAAGCAAGCCACACAACCTGCGTTATAGGCTCCTGTAGTAGCTCCCTCTCTTGGAAATCCTTTCATTCTGCACTTGGTGATTGGTTACTTGACTTTTGCCACCCACTAGACTATGAACTTCCTGAAGGCAAGAATCATGGATTGTCTGTTTCTGAATCCCTAGAATTTACCAGTTCTTGGCTTTGTAAATGTTTGTAGAATTGAATAATTAATGAGCCTATTTCTTCTCCCATCCTTTAAACCAAAGACACCACTACTGGGGAGCAACTAAGTCAGATGAGCTATATTGACTAATCCCTCCCTTTTTTTTAATTTAACAGGCAGAGTTATAGACAGTGAGAGAGAGAGACAGAGAGAAAGATCTTCCTTCCGTTGGTTCACTCCCCAAATGGCCACCACGGCAAGTGCTGGTGCTTGAGCCAATCCGAAGACAGGAGCCCGGCACTTCCTCCCTGTCTCCCATGCGGGTGCAGGGGCCCAAGCACTTGGGCCATCCTCCACTGTCCTCCTGGGCCACAGCAGAGAGCTGGACTGGAAGAGGAGCAACCAGGACTAGAACCCGGCACCCATATGGGATGCCGGCACCACAGGCAGAGAATTAACCAAATGAGCCACGGTGCCGGCCCCATAGACTAATCCCTTCTAACATCAAGAAGCTATAATTGCATTTTTATTTTTTACTGTTTACTATTTATCTTCATCTTCTTGAAAGGTAGAGAGAGAGAGAGGGAGAGAGGAGAAAATCTTCCATCTTCCATCTGTTAGTTCACTCCCCAAATGCTTTCAACTACCAGGCCTGTGCCAAGCTGAAGCCAGGAGCCGGGAGCTCAGTCTGGGTTTCCAACATGGATATTTGACACTCAAGTACTTGAGTCATTGCCTGTTATCTCCCAGGGTGTGCAATAGCAGTAGGCTGAGTCAGAATCTGAGGAGGGACTTGAACTTAATTACTCTGATATGAGCTGCAGGCATCCCAAGGTAACGGCTTAACCCACTGCACCACTATGTCTGCTCCACATGCTATTTTTGACCTTCAAGATCTACATTCTTGGTCTCAGATTATGAAAATCTGATATTTTCTGTGTGTGTGTGTGTGAGAAAAAAGAAGAGGGAGGGAGAGGAAGGCAGAGCGAGGGAGAGAGGGATGTGGAGGGGGGGGGAGAGAGAGAGAGAGAGAGAGAATGAATGGGATTCTTCACAATGGGACTCTCCAAAGGAACTGGGATGAGAGGTAAGATCAGAATAAGGAGTATTTCCAAAACAGCATATTTTGGGATTTTGGAAGTACCTCTTTGCAATATTACCTTGGTGGCTGAAAGACAAATTCAGGGGGGGTGTAGAAATAGGTTTTATTGGCTTTTATTTCTATCCCTGGAGATATTCTGGGTCATTTCACACAAATCTCAGAGTTCCTGGGGTATGTGTGACTTCAGGGTACTTCTACTGTGCTTGTACTGCTTCTTTCTTGACCAGTGGGAGTGAGTAAATGGAGTTGGCATGTCAGATTTCCCACTGGGGCCAGCATTGTGGCACAGCAGGTTAAACCACCACCTGAGACATGGGCATCCCGTATGAGCTCTGGTTCAAGTCTTGGCTGCTCCACTTCTGATCCAGCTCCCTGCTTATGCACCTGGGAAAGCAGTAGAAGATGGCCCAAGTGCTTGAGCCCCTGCCACCGATGTGGGAGATCCAGATGAAGTTCCTAGCTGTAGCTTTGGCCTGGTCCAGCCTTGGCCATTGTGGCCATTTGGGAAGTGAGAAGATGGAAGTTCTTTCTTTTCCTCTCTCTGTGTAACTCTGCCTTTCAAATAAATAAATCTTTTTTAAAAAAAAGTTCCATCTTATAAAAGAGATGCTAAAGCAGAGATCCAGTCCTGGATGCAATTAAATTAAACAAAGTCCATCCATGTGTTGACTAACAGGTTTATTGGGGGGATATTTCTGGATGTATTCCATGCTAAAACTTTATTTTTTATTCTTATTTGGTTGTATACTGAAGATATAGTACAGATAAACAGCATTGTATATCTTTTTCCTTCTTATAACTGTACTTTAAAAAATATAGGGGCCAGTGCTGTGGCATAGTGAGTTAAGCCACTGCCTGCAATGCCGGCATACCATATGGGTACTGGTTCTTGTCCTGGTTGCTCCACCTCTGATCTAGCTCTCTACTAATGCAACTGGAAAAGCAGCAGAGGATGGCCCAAATGCTTGGGCCCCTGAACCCATATTGGAGACTTGGAAGAAGCTCTTGGCTCCTGGCTTTGGCCTGGCCCAGTCCCAGCCATTGCAGCCATCTGGGAAGTGAACCAGTGAATGGAAGACCTCTCTCTCTCTCTCTCCATCTCCCCCTCTCTCTGTAGCTCTTTCAAATAAAAAATAATTTTTAAAAAAGTTCCATCTCCACATATTTAATTCCATAGATACTGATTCATTATTTTTCATGATCTTAATGTTCTCGTAAATCATAGAATGTCTTCTGTCACTGATTGCTTCTTTTTTAAAAGATTTATTTATTTGAAAGGCAGAGTTACAGAGAGACAGAGGCAGAGGCAGACAGAGAGAGAGAGGTCTTCCATCCACTGGTTTACTCCCCAAATGGCTGCAACAGCCAGAGCTGGGCTGATCTGAAGCCAGGAGACAGGAGCTTCTTCTGGGTCTCCCACGTGAGTACAGAGGCTCAAGGACTTGGGCCATCTTCTACTGCTTTCCCAGGCCATAGCAGAGAGCTGGATTGGAAGTGGGGCATCAGGGACTCAAACCAGAACCCATATGGGTTGCTGGTGTTACCTGCTATGCCACAGGGCCAGCCCCCTGATTGCTTATTGTGTCCATTTTATTGTATATTATTGCTCCACAATGACTTTGTGATAAAATAATTTTTTCTCTCTTCTTTCTATTGATGTCCTGTTTAAAACTCTGTAACTCAATTGTATCATTTTATTTTGACACAAAAGTAGTTCTTGATTTTATACTATGGGCAAGACACTATGCTAGCCACTGAAAATGGGTTCCCCATGGCAGTGGCTCCATGAGACAAAATGGCTTTTAACCTTGGGTGATGATTTATAACTGATTTTGTTCCTCCTTAGCTCACCAACATGTTTCAGTTAAATAGGGCATTGATATAAAATGCTCTTTGATAAAGGAAATGAGATCAATTTAGGATGAGTGATTTTCATTTTTAGAAAAATTTAGAAAATTCATTCCATACAGAATTCCTGCTTCCCCCTCCCCCAACTCCTCACCTTCCAATCCCCTATCACTCCCACCCCAAACCACTAATCCATTTTCTGTTTCTATAAACTTCCCTATCTTGGACATTTCATATAAATAGAGTTATTCCATATGTGACCTTTTGTGTTTGGCTTATTCTACTTAGCATAATATTGTAAAGTTTCACCCATGTTGAAGCATATATCAGTGATTCATTCCTTTGTGTGGCTGACTAATACTCCACTGTGTGGCTGTGCCACACTTTGTTTATCCGTGTCTCAGTTGGTGAGCACGTGGATTTTCACTGCATTGTGATTAATGCTACTGTGAACATTTTTGTAGAAGTGTTGGTGTGAACATAACTTTCCATTTCTTTGGGGTAGCTGCCTATGAGTGGAATTGCTGATTCATGCCTCATTATTTTTTATTGCTGAACCATAATATGCATATCCCAAAGTATATTTAACAACTACCCTACTGATGGTCATTTCGTTTTAACTTTTGCTGCTAAACAATACCCCAGGCAGTGCTCTTCAAGGCATGGTCTGTGAGTGGTTGCTGGCCTTCGAGACATCTGGCTCTGTAACCAGATTGGAATAAAAACAGGGAAAGTTGGGACACTTTTACAGTGATTGAACCAGTCCTTTTATGTCTGCTGAATCTAATTTAAAAAAATAGGTCAGGACTTTTATGCTTTTTGGCTTTTGAAAATTTCATTTTTTCTACATCATTTTAGTGTGTCTTACAAAAGCATGGGTCCCTGACAAACGGAAAGTTAGAAGAAAGGAAAAAAGAAGGAGCAGCCTAGCATGTACGTGGAGGAAGCACTGTGTGCCCCATGCCTCCCTGTTTGGCTGTCCCCATTGAGAAGCAGAAGTGACTGCATAGGCCCCACTCTGAGCAGGAAGCAAGACTTTGGGGCAGGTTTGTAAGGAGGGGGCAGGGGTGCCTCACCTTGTGTTCTTTTGCCCTCATGGTACTCATAAATTGTCATCCAGATCAGTGGATTCCCAAAATGTGCTCCATCTGGACACTAGAGCATGGGTAAGCTCTGAGGACATTATGTTCAGTGACAATGCCAGTCATAGAGAGACACCTGCTGTGCCACGCCTCTTGTGTATGGGATTTGGAGTTGTCAGAGTCTTAGAGATAGAGTGGATGGCAGCTGTGGAGAGGGGTTGGATACTTAGTATGGACTGATAGCTTTACTGGGAGGTTTGCTATTGTTTTTATAGATCCTTGAGATGCATTGATAGCTCATTTATTTGGTGCCTTTCCAATTTCTTGATGTAGGCACCAATTGCTATAAACTTTCTTCTTAACACTGCTTTTATTGTATCCCATAAGTTTTGATATATTGTATTGTCACCTTCATTTGTTTCCAAAAATTTTTTAATTTCTCTATTGACATCTTCTATGATCCACTGTTCATTCAGGAGCATGTTGTTCAGTCTAAATGTGTTTGCATATATTATTGAGATTCCTGAGTTGCTGGTTTCCAGCTTCATTGCATTGTGGTCTGGGAAGATGCATAGTATGATTTTGATTTTTTTGAATTTGTTGAGACTTGCTTTATGGCCTAGCACGTGGTCAATCCTAGAGAAAGTTCCATGCACTGCTGAGAAGAATGTGTATTCTGAAACTGTAGGATGAAAAGTTCTGTAGATATCTGTTAGGTCCATTTGGTCTATAGTGTCGATTAACTCTGCTGTTTCCTTGCTGATTTCTCTCTGGTTGATCTGCCCATTGCTGAGAGAGGGGTATTGAAATCCCCCATTACTATTGTATTTGAGTCCATCTCTCCCTTTAGATTCATTAACATTTGTTTTAAATAGCCAGTTGCCCTGTAATTAGGTGCATATATGATTATAATAGTTACATCTTCCTGTTGAGTTGACCCCTTAATCATTTTTTAAAGATTTTATTTATTTATTTGAAAGTCAGAATTACACAGAGAGAAGGGGAGGCAGAGGAGAGGTAGAAAGAGAGAGCTCTTTCATCCACTGGTTCACTCCCCAATTGGCCATAATGGCCGTAGCTATGCTGATCCAAAACCAGGAGCCAGGAGCTTCCTCCGGGTTTTCCCATGCAGGTGCAGGGGCCCAAAGACTTGGGCCATCTTCCACTGCTTTCCCAGGCCATAGCAAAGAGCTGGATTGGAAGTGGAGCAGCCAAGACTTGAACCGGCGCCCATATGGGATGCTGGCACTGCAGGTGGTGGCTTTACTCTCTATGCCATGGAGCTGGCCCCAGATCCCATAATCATTATATTGTGTCCTTCTTTGTCTCTTTTAACAGTTTTTGTGTTAAAGTCTATTTTGTCTGATATTAGGATGGCTACACCAGCTCTTTTTTGGTTTCTGTTAGCATGGAATATCTTTTTCCATTCTTTCAGTCTGTGTGCATCTTTGTTGGTGAGATGTGCTTCTTGTAGGCAAATAGATGGGTTTTGTTTTTTAATCCATTAAGCCAGTCTGTGTCTTTTAACTGGAGAGTTGAGGCCATTTACAGTCAAGGTGACTATTGATAAAGTAATGACTTTGCCCTGCCATTTTTCCAAAGATATTCCTAATTTATACTTTGAACTTCCTTTGATCTTTTATTGAGAGATTTTCTTCCTTTACCTTCTTTCATATGGATGACCATGTTTCTGTGTGTAACACATCTTTAAGCATCTTTTGCAGGGCTGGACGAGTGGTGACAAATTCTTTCAATTTCTGTTTGTTATGAAAGATCTTTATTTCACCTTCATTCACAAACGAGAGCTTTGTAGGGTATTGTATTATTGGTTGCCATTCTCTCCTAGCCTGTAGGGATTCTGATGAGAAGTCTGCTGTGAGTCTAATTAGAGATCCTCTGAAAGTAATCTGGCATTTTTCTTGTGCACATTTTAGAATCTTTTCTTTATGTTTTACTGTGGAGAGTTTGATTATAATGTGTCTGTGTCTTGGTGAAGATACTGTCATGTCTATCGGGAGTTCTATGTGATTTCTGTACTGGGATGTCCCTTTCCTTCTCAAAATTAGGGAAGTTTTCTGTTATTATTTCACTAAAATGCCTTCTAATTATTTTTCTCTTTCCACCTCTTCAGGGACTCCTAGAACCCATAAGTTGGGTCATTTGATGGTATCCTATAGAATCCCAACAGTATTCTTTAGTTTTATAATTTCTTCTTCTGTTTGGTGTGACTGTGATTTTTCTTCTAAGTTGGATATTCTTTCTGTTGTTAATACTTTCTATTGCATTTTATTTGTTCTATTGAATTCTTCATTTCTAACATTTGATTTTGATTTATCTTTAAGATCTCAATTTCATGGGAGAAATTTTCTTTCATGTCATGTATGCATTTCATTAATTTGTGCATTTGCTTCTGGTTACTTCTAAGAAATCCTATGATCAATTTTTAAAATCCCATTTCTGGCATTTCTTCAATCTCATCATCTTCACAATCTAGCATTGAATTGTTGTGTTCCTTTGGGGGGCATCATTTTGTCTTCGTTATTCTTGTTTCTTGAATTGGTGCACTTTTTATTCCGCATTTGTGGAGATACTGGTTGGTTTCTTGTTTTTTTTTTTTTCTTTTTCTTTTTTTTTTCCCTGTGGCTTTTATCTTTGGACTATGTCTGTTTTAGGCATAAGTTTTAAAAGAACCAGCATCAAATATCTATCTCTTTCTTCTTGGTCATCTGGCAAAATATGACCAATGAAATTTTTATAGACTGTGTGACCTCTTCTTGTAAGGAGAGAACTGTTTTAAAGTAAAGGAAATATTCAAGTTTTTTATCCTAGAGCCTAGATCAAATTTTGCCTGTGTGGCACCTGCATATGAATGAGTCAGGGGCTTCAGTTTATGTCCCATAACAAGATGGATGGAATCCCAGCTGTATATCATTAGAATACTGAAAGAACGGGGCCATCAAAGAAGGAGGTACCTTTCTCTGAAGGGAGGAGAGAACTTCCACTTTGACTATGACCCTATCGGAATAAGATCAAAGTCAGCGAACTCTAAAGGCTTCCATAGCCCTGGCAACTCATGACTAGAGCCTAGGGAGATTACTGACGCCATGAACAGGAGTGTCAAATTGTTAAGTCAGCAGCAGGAGTCACTGTGTACTTACACCCCATGTGGGATCTGTCCTTAATGTGTTGTCTAATGTGAAGTGATGCTATAACTAGTACTGAAACAGTATTTTTATACTTTGTGTTTCTGTGTGGGTACAAACTGATGAGGTCTTTACTAATTATATACTGAATTGATCTTCTGTATATAAAGATAATTGGAAATGAAAAAAAAACAACCTGGTGTTAAATTGGAAATGGCATAGAAAATTAACTAATTTTAAAAAAATATTATGTAGGATCTCTGTCTTTAATGTGCTGTACACTGTTATTTAATGCTATAACTAGTACTCCAACGGTAGTTTTTTCACTTTGTGTTGCTATATGGGGCAAACTGTTGAAATCTTTACCTAATATATACTAAACTGATCTTCTGTATCTAAAGAGAATTGAAAATGAATCTTGATATGAATGGAAGGGGAGAGGGAGCAGGAAAGGGGAGGGTTGCAGGCGGGAGGGAAGTTATGGGGGGGGGAAGCCATTGTAACCCATAAGCTGTACTTTGGAAATTTATATTCATTAAATAAAAGTTTAATAAATTAAAAAAAGAATACTGATTACACTTTACACTTATTTACTCCTTTCCATCTGAACTTGGTCAGATATTTCTTTTTTCTCTCTCATGGCTAGTACTCTAGAAGTAGAGGTCTGTTCCATTCTTCTTGAGATAGAGTTTAATAGTAAAAATAAAATAATTGCCTAGCTATGTCATGATGACTAGCCCAAAGTTAACTCTGATTCTGTGATATGTTTTAAGCCAAAATATACTCACTCTTTGAACCCTAAATATGTATTAAAAGAATTTTCCCCCAATAAGGGAAAGTCATAACAATATCCTAAAAATAAATCTCTAAGACCTGTTGAACCTTGTTTTACTTTTTCTTAGCCTCCAAGATTAGATAATACTGGCAGAATTTTAGATTTTGAAGTTAAATCACACTGAAATAAGCCTTAAAAATGTGTATTAACACAGCAAAAAGAGAAATTGAAAATACAGGAAGTTGTAGATCTGTCATTGAGAATGTCTCACAGAGAAGACCTTTAAGGACTACAGCTGTTTCTTAGACTACTGGAATTATTTTCCCAAAGAGAGGAGGGAGTGATTATCAAGTTTAAATGGAAACAAGCCAGCATTATAGTGTTTGGGTATTTGGGGAACAAGGAGGAGTGGTTTAATGAAATCATACCTTAACACTGGGAATGGATACCAGGCCAATGAATTATTTTCAAGCTAATTCCTACATATTGCTAGTGGTAATCAAAGAGTGTCAGGAGGTAAATAATCAGTGTTTATAAATATACAAAACCATTTCATTGATCCACGACCACAAAACCTTCAAATTTAGAAACAGGGTCTTTTCTCTCACAAACGTTTCATGCTGGCTCCCAGGCAGAGGCTTGGCACATAATCATAATTGGCTCAAATGCTTTAGATTTGAAGTATGATTAATGGTTACTGACTTAAATAAAGCTGCATACGAGCTCACCCCACCACCTCAGAATAAACCCATAGCTCATAAGTCTATGGATCAGCTGGGTGGGCCAGGCTTCTTCTGATCTGGGCCAGGCTAAAATGAGCTAATCTGGAAGCACTAATGTGTCAGAAGTTTGGATGATCAGCTGGGGACTGGCTGGTCTATAATGACCTTGCTAGAGATGGCTCTCTTCCATGTGGTCTCTAGTCCATCCTTGTTCACATGGATTTTTGGGATCCAGGAAAGTGAGAAGTTTGCAAAGCCTCCTCAGGTCTAGACTTGGAACTGTGACACCACTAACATTCCACTGTATTCTATTGGCCAACATAAGTTACAGGATTGATACAGTTTCCAGGGGTAGGGATAAAAATTCCACTTCTCAATGGGATGAGTTTCCATGTTACATGGCAAAAGGCATGGATTCAGAAAGGCATCAAATTGCACCTTTTTGCAACCAATTTACCTTGGAATAGGAAGTTTAAATATTGAAAGGCAGGGGGCTGGCATTGTGGCAAAGTGGGTTATGTTATTTATTTATGTATTTTTTTGCTTTAAAATGGAATCCTGAAAAATTAATGATCATAAAACTAAGTAGATCAAGAGCAATGAACTATATTACAGTTAGGAATTTGTTTTTAGAAAGAAAGCTTCCTGAGGTCTAGTTCAAAACATATAGTAAGATAATCTCCAAATTTTTTTAAAAAGTGGTTTAAGAAGAGCTAAAATTTCATTAAGAAATATGCAAAATTTATTTTTCATTTCTATTTGGGCAGGTAAAAATGGAAGATCTAATTTCTTTTTTTAACTTTTATTTAATAAGTATAAATTTCCAAAGTACAGCTTTTGGATTACAATGTCTTTGTTCCCCCCATAACTTCCCTCCCACCCGCAACCCTCCCATCTCCTGCTCCCTCTCCCATTCCATTCACATCAAGATTCATTTTCAATTCTCTTTATATACAGAAGATCAATCCAGTATATATTAAGTAAAGATTTCAACAGTTTGCACCCACACAGACACACAAAGTGTAAAGTACTGTTTGAGTACTAGTTGTACCATTAATTCACATTGTACAACACATTAAGGACAGAAATCCCACATGGGGAGTAAGTGCACAGTGACTCCTGTTGTTGACTTAACAATTGACACTCCTGCTTATGGCGTCAGTAATCACCCTAGGCTCTTGTCATGAGTTGCTAAGGCTATGGAAACCTCTTGAGTTCACCAACTCTGATCTTATTTAGACAAGGTCATAGTCAAAGTGGAAGTTCTCTCCTCCCTTCAGGGAAAGGTACCTCAGAAGACCTAATTTCATAAATGTCAGTTTGAGTACAAAGCAAAGTTTTGTAATTTCTGATTATAACAACAAATGGAAAGGTATAAAACAAACTATTTCAGGAAAACTACATTTCATTCTTAGAAAAGGAACAGAAATGACTTTTACTGATATTAGCATAAAGCCTGACCCACCCATCACAGGTTTTGCAGGCTATTTAGCTTTCAACATATGTTTGACCAATAAATCCCCATTTTTCTTGGGGAATCCCCCAGATGGAGTTTTTCAAACACTACTTGAGTTAATGCAACAAGCATTTCAAGTCCAAGAAATATAGAAAATGGGGTTATAATTCTGGTATTGATGCTGTGTGCTCTTGATTCTTTTGCATTCAGATTTCCTAAAATGCTTAATATGGAACTTTAAACTTTTGCTGCATAGAAGTTATAAGTACAAATTAAATCAAATTTAACAGTGCTTTAAAAATTATTGGGAGATTAAATTGGCACTGTACATTTAGGGTATCATTTTGACATCAAAAGCCATAGAATTTTGCATACTTCTTGAACCAACAATATCACCTTTAGGAATTTGGTTTAAGGAAATATTCTGGGATGTACATAAAGCATTAGCAGTAGGAACACTTATTCCTCTAATTTTATGACAACAAAAAGTATGGGAAACAACCAAAATGACCCAAATGATGGATCTGGATAATAAATTACAGTAGATCCCTATGTTGAAATGGCAACAGTGATGATGCAGAGATTTTTTATGAATATATGTTGAATAGTTTTTATATCACTAAATGAAAATCATGTACCAAAATAATATGTTCAGTATAATTACATTCTTGAATTAAATATGTATATAAAAAGGCCAAGCATATGCATTTAATGTTATTAGTGGTTATCTATGTTGGAGACAGGGATGGATTTTATTTTCTTAACATTATTTTTATATGTATTACATTTATATAATAACATTGTTTTTCTGATTACAAAAGATTTATGGAATAGAATTTATAACTATAAAGCACTTTTATGCTTACCACTTGAGTCAGGACACTATAATAATGAGAACTCAAATTCAAAACTCTGCATCTTTAAGAGCTTTGCCAACTGACATTTGTCCTTGTCACAGACAAACACTTTTCTATTTATGTTTACAGCATTGAAAAATGCACGGTATCCTACAGCACAAGGAGGGAGATTTATAATAAAGTCCTTCATCTCAGTGTATGAGAATACCTGTAAATCATTCAACAGACTCACATTAAGTATAAACCTCAAAGCAGCAGATGTATCAAACAAACGATAAAATTTGAGCATGTCTACACTATCTGCATCTTTGTTCCTCCACCTAAGCATAAACATCTTACTAAACTCCATATTCCAAAGCCATCTTATTGTTCATTCAACATATATGAATACTTATTTTGGGAATATATTATTATTGAAGCCTGGTACCATGTTTCTTGAAAATCATGTTGCCAATGCCTTCCTGGAATCAGAACCCTTGAGGACCCTTAATAATGCTTCTAAGGTAGCATAACACCTGTGTACCATATCAAACTAGCAAAAAATATTTGCCTTGCACTCCAAGAAACATGTTTTGCTGGATAAAAAGAAATAAAATAACACACTGAATGACTCTGGAGGGGCATTTATCCATTCTAAATGATAAATAAGTAAAATAATAAAATGAAGATTCATTTTGAACACACTGATGATGGGGAGCTTGCTAGGCAGAGTAGGCAGAATATATGCTTCTACTTTAGAATACAATTAAGGGTCAATGAATACCAAACACTGTAATTTGGGAATGGGAATGAGTAATCTTAGTCCTAGAAAACTGACTTCAGAGCTCGAAGGAACCTTGAGAACATCTTGTCCGAACAAAGCCAGCATAGTTTTATAGAAGTAACTAAGTAGAGGGGAAAAGCTTCCAAGTAGAAACAGAGCTAAGAGTGGTATTGCAATGATAGGTGGAACATTGTGGAGAAGGACAGAGCACTATTCCCCCAGAGGAAGACACAGCAAAGAACATGAACTGGATAAGAGTATGACCTATAAATGGGCCTGAGAGGTAAGAGCAGAAGCTAAGCATTTATCCAAGGTCCAAAGAGAGGGAAAAAGTTTCTCTATTCTTTACAATATATCCCAGGCATCAGAAGATGGAGATCTTAAAGACATTCTTCTCCCTCAAAAGAGAACTAGGGAATAGATAAATAGTACTAAATAGTTGGGGTTGGCTTTATGGTTCAGCAAGTAGAACTACACTGGCATCCCATTTGGGAGTGCCATTTTGAGTCCCAGTTGCACCACTTCTGATCTAGCTCCCCGCTAATGCACCTGGGAGGGCAGAACATGATGGCCCAAGTGCTTGGTCCCCTGAACCCATGTGGCAGACCTAAATGGAGTTCCTATATCAAGGCTTTGGGCTATACCATCTCTGACTCTTGTGGCCATCTGGGGGGCTGAGCTAGTGGATGAAAGTGTTTCTCTCTCTCTCTCTCTCAATCTCTCTCTCTCTCTCTCTCACTGTCACTCTGACCTCCAAATAAATAAATCCTTTATTTTTTGTTACACTTTTTAATTTTTTTTTATTTAGTAAATATAAATTTCTAAAGTACAGTTTATGGATTACAATGGCTCCCCCCCCATAATTTCCCTCCCACTCGCATCCCTCCCATCTCCCGCTCCCTCTCCCATTCCATTCACATCAAGATTCATTTTCAATTATCTTTATATACAGAAGATCGATTTAATATATATTAAGTAAAGATTTCATCAGTTTGCACCCACACAGAAACACAAAGTGTAAAATACTGTTTGAGTACTAGTTATAGCATTACTTCACATTGGACAACACATAAAGGACAGATCCCACATGAGGAGTAAGTACACAGTGACTCCTGTTGTTGACTTAACAATTTGACACTCTTGTTTATGGCGTCAGTAATCTCCCTAGGCTCTAGTCATTAAATAAATGCTTTAAAAAAAGATGCATAGGCTTTCCAGCTGTACAGGTACTTGTAAGATGTTTTGGAAGCAAGAGTCTAAAACATTGAGTATGAATTCTAGATCTAACATTTACTATAGTACTAAGTCCTCATGGAGTTCTCAATCTTGAATCATTTATTTATTTTAAATGGAATGCTCATATTTCCACTTCTGGGCATGACAGAGTAAGAGGAACCAGATTTATATTCCCCTCTGAAACAACCACAGAAACCAGACAAAATATATCAAATAACAATGTTCAAGTCACTGGAAATGAGACTATGAAGGACAGTGAGCCCTGAGAGATGGAAACAAATGAGGTGAAGCTTATAATTGCTACAACTTACTGTTTTGAGAACACTCTTAGGCTGTGGTACAGAAAGGAGAACCTACACAGAGCCTGGCGTCTTCACCGAGTTGAGGAAACAGAGTTGAAAGTCTTCACAAACCAAGGCAACTAAAGACAGCTGTACAGAGTACCATAGAGGGGAGAGATGCTTAGAGGGTGCTGAAAGTCTGCAGAGCAATCTGCTCAAGGACACAATACTGATCAAAGCATGTATGTGAATAAACCCCCTGGGCTGTGGCAAGACCCACCCGACAGAACTGGAAAGGAAAGTGCCTGACGTTCACACTGAACTGAGTAGTGTGTAACTACCAGCCAGGCTGGGAAAAGTCAGAATTCATGGGGCAGTGAGTAGATGACTTGGAAAAGTTCTTGCCTCAGTAGTAGCTCTGGCTCAACACTGCATCAGATCTACCTAACAAGTCATAAAAGCTCTATTTGGAAAGACTAGATAGTTCACAGCAACATAACTGCATCCCTGAACAAAGTTTACAAATATTAATAGGAAAAAGAAAAAAATATTCATAGCCCAGCAAAATATAATTGACAATGACTGGTATCAAATAAAAGATTTCAAGTCATGGAAACAAGAAGGAAAATAAGATCCACAATGAGAATAGTTATTAATCAAATCTGACCCAGAGCTGTTACAGATGTTAGAATTAGCAGATAAGGGCTCAGAAAGTTATTATTAAAGTAGTATATATGTTCAAATATTTTTCCATTGACATTGTTAAAAACATCTTATTGAAATATAGTATACAGGCCGGTGGCGCGGCTCACTAGGCTAATCCTCCACCTGCGGCACTGGCATCCCAGGTTCTAGTCCCAGTCCGGGCGCTGGATTCTTTCCTGGTTGCTCCTCTTCCAGTCCAGCTCTCTGCTGTGGCCTGGGAGTGCAGTGGAGAATAGCCCAAGTGCTTGGGTCCTGCACCCGCATGGGAGACCAGGAAGAAGCACCTGGCTCCTGGCTTCGAATCGGTGTAGCGCGCCTGCTGTAGCAGTCATTTTGGGGGTGAACCAACGGAAAAGAAAGACTTTTCTCTCTGTCTCTCTCACTAACTCTGCCTGTCAAAAAAAAAAAAAAAAGAAAAGAAAAGGAAAGAAATATAGTATACATACAAAGAAATGCATGTAAGTGTACAGATAAATTTTTTTGTCATCTGATCACTCATAACCAGCACCCACATTAAGAAAAAAGCATTACTAGTACCTCTAAAAGTCCTCACTATTGCCCCCACAAATTTCTTTTTTTATAAATGTGTGAAATAAGTACATGTTTAAAATATTAAGTGAATACATGGAAGATATAAAGAATCAGACTAATATAAATCTATAAAAGCAGTGGTGGGTATCGTGGCACAGTGCATTAAGCAACCCCTTGGGATGTGTACATCCCATAACAGATTATCTGGGACTGAGTTCCACTCTGCTTCCAGGCTTCTGGTTAATCTGAACTCTGGGAGGTAGCAGATGGTGGCACAAGTACTTGAGTCCCTGACGAGACTTGGATGGAGCTCCTGGCTCCTGGCATCACCTGGCCCAGCCCTAGCTGTTGCAGGCATTTGTGGAGTGGACCAGTAGACTGAATATCTGTTTCTCTTTGTCATTCTGCCTTTCAAATAAAAAAATAAACATTTTAAAATACATACATACATACATACACACATACATACATACATACCAAGAGGGGTTGGTGCTTGGGACAATGGTTAAGGCACTACTTGGGACACCTGTATCCCTTAGTTGAGTGCCTAAGTTTGAGTCCTGATGCCACTTCCCATTTCACCTTCCTGCTAATGCACACCCTGGGAGGCAGCAGTGGCCCAAGAATTGGGTCTCTGCCACAAACATGGGAGACCTGGATTGGGCTCCAGGTTCCTGGCTCTGGCTTGACATAGTCCCATCTGTTGTGAGCATTTAGGGAGTGGATCAGTAGATGGAAGATCGCTCTTTGCCTCTCTGTGCCTGCCTTTCAGATACAAACTAATTAATATCATAGAAATTACCATGAAATCTGTCATGTTTGAGATGAAATAATAAAATGGATAGGATTATCAGGTTAGAAATGGTATAATGATTAGTTAACTTTGGGGCATAACAATAGAACTACACAAAATGAAAAGAGAGTAAAAATGTTCCAAAAAAATAAATTAATTAAATTGGAAATGGAAGGGAAGACAGCATTGGTGAGCTGTGACCTAACTTCAAGCAACCACCAAAGAGATGTGTAATTGGATTCCCTGGGAGAGAAATAAGGGCAAACGGAAAAAACTAAAATAAAATAGGAGGTGTAATTTTCCCAAATCTGATGGCAACCATAAACACAGACATTCGAGAAGCTCAACGAATCCCAAACACCAGGAATATATAAGAAAACAATTCCAAAGTGCATCATGATAAAATTGATCAAAAGCAACGATGAAAAAAAATCTTAAAAGCATCATGAGAAAATAAGATATGTTATGCTCAGGAATAAAGAGAAGGATGGTATCATATTTCTTGTCAGAAACAATGCAGGATCTAAGACAGTGAGACAGCATCTTTAAAGTACTAGAAATAAACTGTCAACCTACAATTCCACATTGGGTCAAAACTATACACAATGAGGGAAAAACGAGCCGTTTTCAGACATAAACATAGAAAGGATTCATTACTATCAGATCTGCAGTATAAGATATATTAAAAGAAGTCATTCAAGCAGGAGAAAAATGCTATAAGAAGGAAATGTAGATTTATACAAAGGAAGGAAGACTATTAGAAGTAGTAAGGACCTGGGAAAATTTATAAGAATTTTGTTCATATATATTTTTTTTTTTTGGACAGGCAGAGTGGATAGTGAGAGAGAGAGACAGAGAGAAAGGTCTTCCTTTTCCGTTGGTTCACCCTCCAATGGTTCTCTGCGGCCAGTGCACCGCGCTGATCCGAAGCCAGGAGCCAGGTGCTTCTCCTGGTCTCCCATGCGGGTGCAGGGCCCGAGCACTTGGGCCATCCTCCACTGCCTTCCCGGGCCATAGCAGAGAGCTGGCCTGGAAGAGGGGCAACCGGGATAGAATCCGGCGCCCCAACCGGGACTAGAACCCGGTGTGCCGGCACGGCAAGGCGGAGGATTAGCCTGTTAAGCCACGGCGCCGGCCCATAATTTGGTTTTTGAAAATACAACTGACTGCTTAAAGTTCAAAGAAAGAAATCAACAAATAAATTCATTGTATTATGGTGCTTAATACGTATGCATAAGTAAAATGTATAATAATCATAACATAAAAGATAGGAGGAGAGAAATGAAACTATACTGTTGTAAATTTTTATTCTATATCTGAAGTGATACAATACCATTTGAAGGTAGATTGTGATAAGTTACAGATGCATAGTATAAACCCTAAAGTAGCCACTAAAATAACAAGACAAAATTATAGTTAATAAGTCCACAAAGGATACAAAATAAAAAAAATTTTTTGACAGGCAGAGTGGACAGTGAGAGAGAGAGAGAGAAAGGTCTTCCTTTTCCGTTGGTTCACCCCCCAATGGTTCTCTGCAGCCAGCGCACAGCACTGATCCGAAGCCAGGAGCCAGGTGCTTCTCCTGGTCTCCCATGCGGGTGCAGGGCCCAAGGACTTGGGCCATCCTCCATTGCACTCCCGGGCCACAGCAGAGAGCTGGACTGGAAGAGGAGCAACCGGGACAGAATCCGGCACCCCGACCGGGACTAGAACCTGGGATGCCGGTGCCGCAGGCAGAGGATTAGCCTAGTGAGCCATGGCGCCGGCCCCTACAAAATAAAATTTAAAAATAAAAACAGAAGGAAGAAAAAGAGGTGAAGAGGGAGCAAACAGCAGATGAGACATATAATTAGCAGAATGGTATATTGTAAACTGGAAAATGTCACTAATTCCATTAAATGTCAGTGATCTAAATATCCAATTGAAAGGCTGGTTACCACATTGAAAAAGGAAAAAGACCCACTTATACATTACCAACAAAAAATAAAATTTAAATGTTATAAATACCAAAATTTAAAAGTTAAGGGATGATAAAAATATGCTAACACTAGTCAAAAGAAATATTTTTTTTCAGATTTATTTATTTATTTGAGAAGCAGAGTTACAGGCAGAGGGAGAGACAAAGAGAAAGGTCTTCCATCTGTTGGTTCACTCCCTAAATGGCTGCAATGGTCGGAGCTGAACCAATCCAAAGCTGGGAGCCGGGAGCATCCTCCGGGTCTCCCACGTGGGTACAGGGTATAGGGGCCCAAGGACTTGGGCCATCCTCCACTGCCTTCCCAAGCTATTAGCAGAGAGCTGGATTGGAAGAGGAGCAGCCAGGACATGAACCCATGCCCATATGGGATGATGGTCCCAAAGCCAGAGGTTTAATCTACTACAGCACAGTGCCGGCCCCCAGAAGAAATCTTTAATGAATATATTAATAACAAAATATAGTTTAGAGCTAGGAATATTACCACAGACAGACAAGGCCATTTCGTAATGAAAACAAGATTACCTCGACAAGTGGACGTATCTATCTTAAAGTTTTGTTAACTTAATAAAACAGTTTTAAAATACATGAAGCAGGGGCCGGCGCTGTGGCGCAGGAGGTAAAGCCACCGCCTGCAGTGCCGGCATCCCATATAGCCACCAGTTTGAGACCCGGCTGCTCCACTTCCGACCCAGCTCTCTGCTATAGCCTGGGAAAGCAGTGGAGGATGGCCCAAGTCCTTGGGCCCCTGCACCCGTGTGGGAGACCTGGAAGAAGCTCCTGGCTCCTGGCTTCGGATCAGTTCAGCTCTGGCCGTTGCAGCCATTTAGGGAGTGAACCAATGGATGGAAGACCTCTCTCTCTCTCTGCCTCTGCTTCTGTTTCTCAGTAACTCTGTCTTTCAAATAAATAAATCTTTAAAAAAAATTTAAAAATACAAGAAGCAAAATAGAGCTGAAAGGAGATGTGGAAAATACACAATTATAGTTGGAAATGTTAAAACTTTTCTCTCAATAATTGATGAGTAAGTAGATAGGAAATCAGCATGGATATAGAAAACTTAAACAACACTATTGCACAATTGTACCTGATCAGTGTTTATAGAGCTGTTCACTCAACACAAACATCAAAAAAGAAACTCTTTCAAATATATAAGGAACATTCACCAAGCTAGACCGTATCTGTGATATAATAAAAATGTCAATAAATTTTAAAGTATGTATTCATGCAAATTAGATTTTGCAATAATGATTCTCTAATAAAGAAATTCCAGGCCCTGATGGCTTTACAGATAAGTCCTACCAAATACAAAAGGAAGAAATAAAATCAATTTTATACAAAGTTTTGCCAAAAATTGAAGAGGAGTGACTATTTCCTTACTTTTCCTGTGAGGCCAACATTATCTTTGCACAAAAGCCAGACAAACATAATAAGAAAAAACTGCAAATAGTCCTCATATGCCTTAACAAAAGAATAATACTTCATGACAAGTGATGTTTATATAAGTAATTCAGTCTTGGTTTAACATTTGCAAATCAATCAATGTAAACAAATTTTCAAAAGTTCACCATATAAACAAACAAAAAAAACCACATGGTCACTTCAGTAGAAGGAAAATTCATTTGACATAATTCAACATACACCACTGATGAAAACTCTCAGCTAACTAGGAACAGAAGGAGACTTCCTCAACTTAGTAGACTGCACTGTGGAAGCTATCACAGAGGGTGTGACTTCTCTCCTGCTCGCTGTTTCTTGTTCTCTTGGTTGGAGGGAAGCCAAGAGCTAAGGTGTGAACTGCCCTGAAGAGATCCACATGTGGCAAAGAACTGATGGAGTTCCCCACCCCCAGCCAGCAAAGAACTGACACCCACAACCAAACAGCCTGTGAGGAAATGAGTTCTGGTGACAACCACATGAATGAGCTTGGAAACTGATCTTCCCTGAATTCAGACTTCAGAGGAAAAAATGGCTAATACTTTCATTACAGCCTCGTGAGAGACCTTGAGGGAGAGGAACCCAGCTAAACCACGTCTGGATTCCTAAACTATAGAAGTTGTGTGATATTAATGCTTGGGGCTGTAACTTGCTGAGTTTTTAGTACTTTGTTAGGCAGCAATAGAAAAAATCAATATAGGCATGTGTAAAAATTCTAACTACCATTAACATTATATTTAGTAATAAAAGTGCATACTTTCCCCCCTAAGATCAGGAACAAGGGGAGGATGTTTGCTCTCACCATTTATATTCAATAGTGGGTTGGATTTCTAGCCATTAAAATCAAATAAGGAAAGTAAATAAAAGGCACTCAGATTGCAAAGTAAAAAGGGAATAAGGAAAAATTCTTTATTCTGAAATAACATGATTATTTGTGTAGAAAGTCTGATTGTGTCTTCAAAAAATTAGAAATAAAATCTAAGAGAGATTAACAGAGATGTAGGATACAAGATTAATAAATAAAAATCAATTATATTTCTCTATATTACTGAAGGTAATAAATCATAACATTATAATAGCATCAAAAACATAAAACACTTAGGAATAAATCTGGTATTACTGAGAGAAATTAAACAAGACCTAAATAGGGGCTGGCACTGTGGCCTAATGGGCTATCTCCACCTGTAGTGCCAGCATCCAATATGGGCACCAGTTCATGTCCCGGCTGTTCCTCTTTTGATCCAGGTCTTTGCTAGGCCTTGAGAAAGCAGAAGAAAACCCAAGTCCTTGGGCCCCTACACCTGTGTGGGAGACCTGGAAGAAGCTCCTGGCTCCTGGCTTCAGACCAGCCCAGCTCCAGCCACTGAGGTTATTTAGGGAGTAAACCAGAGGATAGAAGAGCTTTCTCTCTGTCTCTCCCTCTGTCTGTAGCTCTACCTCTTAAATAATAAGTAAATAAAATCTTTTTTTAAAAAGGCCTAGATAAATGGTGAGGTATGTGTTTGTAGGTCAGATGATTTGATATAATTAAGATGCAAATTCTTCTTAAATTCATTTTCATATCTAATATAATTGTAGTCAAAAACTCAGCAAATGTTTTTCACAGAAAATGAAAAAAATCATATTTTAAAATTTATATAAAAATATAAAAGACCAAAAATGGTCAAAATAACTTTGGGGAACAACCATTTTTGAAAACTTATATTACCTGATTTTATAATTTACTAGAAAGGTACAGTAATCAAGACATGGGATCAGGGCTGGTGCTGTGGCACAGTGGGTTAAAGCCCTGGCCTGCAGCACCAGCATTCCTATGGGCACCGGTTCTAGTCTTGTCTGTTCTTCTTCTTATCCAGCTCTCTGCTGTGGCCTGGGAAAGCAGTAGAAGATGGCCCAAGTCCTTGGGCCCCTGCGCCCATGTAGGAGACCTGGAAGAAACTCCTGGATCCTGGATTTGGATCGGCACAGCTCCGGCCATTGCGGCCATCTGAGGAGTGAACCATTGGATGCAAGACCTCTCTCTGTAACTCTGTCTTTCAAATAAATAAAATAAATCTTTAAAAAAAAGACACATGGTGGGGCCGGCGCCGTGGCTCAATAGGCTAATCCTCTGCCTGCTGCACCAGCATCCCATATGGGTGCCAGGTTCTAGTCCCGGTTGCTCATCTTCCAGTCCAGCTCTCTGCTGTAGCCCAGGAAAGCAGTGGAGGATGGCCCAAATGCTTGGGCCCCTGCACCCGCATGGGAGCCCAGGAAGAAGCACCTGGCTCCTAGCTTCGGATTGGCACAGCGCCGGCCGTAGCAGCCATTTGGGGAGTGAGCCAACAGAAGGAAGACCTTTCTCTCTCTCTCTCTTTCTCTCTCACTGTCTATAACTCTACCTGTCAAATAAATTTAAAAAAAAAGACATATGGGATCAACATCAGGACAGATGAATAGAGACTTAAAAAAAATAGAGGCATGCAGGGGATGACCAATTCTAAAAAAATTACAATGGCAATTCAATGCAGAAAGATGGCCTTTGCAACAAACAGTACTGGAACAACTGGATAACCTTATGTGAAAAGAAAAAGAACTTTGGTCCATATTTTATACCACACACACAAATTAATTCAATATGGATTCTAAACCTAAATGTAAAAACTACAACTAAAAAACTTCTAGAAGAAAATAGAAGAAAGCCTCTTTGACCTTGGATTAGGAAAAGAGTTGGTTTATACCATATAAAAATCATGATCTATTATAAAATTGACAAATTGTGGGCAAGTATTTGGTATGGGTTTCACTTGGAACACCCCTGTCCTATAACAGTGCCTGATTAAAGTCCAGGCTCCAGTTCTGATTCCAGTTTCTTTGCTAATGTGTATCCTGGGAAGGAGCAGATGATAACTCAAGTACTTAGGTCCCTGGCATCCATCATCTATGTGGAGGACCTGGATTGAGTTCATGGCTATTGGATTCAGACTAGCCTAGCTCTGGCTCTTGCAGGCATTTGAGCAGTGAACCAGTAGATGGAAGATCTCCCGCTCATCCCTCACTCCTTCTCTCCCTTTTTCTTTCAACCTCCCTGTGTGTCTCTGTCTTCCAAGTAAAGTGAAAATAAGTAAAAATTGTAAAAAAAAAAAAAAAAAAGGAAGCACATATTCATGCGGACTTATGCATGAATGTGGATAGCAACTTTTTTTTTGTAACAACCCAAAACTGAAAGCCAACTCAAGTGTTCACCAACAGGTGAATGTGTCAAAATTGTGGTATATCCATACAATGGAATGCTACTCAACAAGAAAAAGGAATGAACTATGATAAATGCACTAACATGGATGAAACTCAAAATACTTCTATTGAGTGAAAAATGCAAACCTCATTCTCCTCTAAAACATTATATATTCTAAAACATTATATATTATTTTATTTTTATAGAATTCTAGAAAATGCAACTAATCATCCAAGAAAACTAATCTATCTAAACTAGTCTGTGACAGAAAGTAGATTAGGGATTGCTTGGAAAAAGAACATGAGAAAACTTTTGAGGGTGATGTATACTAGGGTAATGGTTTCACAGGTAAGCATATATAAAAGTACTTAAAGAAAAATACTTCAAAAACTTCATGGAAAACTGAATTAAAATACAAGTATTTTATATAAAAAATTGAAATCCATGTATACTTAGGGTCTTCAGAAAGTTGATGGAAATGCATATTATGTAAAAGTTATGCTAGACTTCCATTTTTTCACCAAATAGACATTTTTTAATTTTACTTTCCATGAGTTTTTTAAAGTCCCCCTGAACATATATACTTACCAAATTATCCACTTTAAATATGTACAACTTACCATCAATAAAGCTGTTGAAAGTTAAAGATAGGCCGGCGCCGTGGCTTAACAGGCTAATCCTCCGCCTTGTGGCGCCGGCACACCGGGTTCTAGTCCCGATCGGGGCGCCGGATTCTATCCCGGTTGCTCCTCTTCCAGTCCAGCTCTCTGCTATGGCCCGGGAAGGCAGTGGAGGATGGCCCAAGTGCTTGGGCCCTGCACCCGCATGGGAGACCAGGAGAAGCACCTGGCTCCTGCCTTCGGATCAGCACGATGCGCCGGCTGCAGTGGCCATTGGAGGGTGAACCAACGGCAAAAAGGAAGACCTTTCTCTCTGTCTCTCTCTCTCACTATCCACTCTGTCTGTCAAAAAAAAAAAAGTTAAAGAAAAAGCAGAATGATTCTAACTCCTTGATGAAAGGACTGTTATGATTAAACAAAATACTATTATATACTCAATGACTGTGGAAATAAACAGCATACATTGTGAGCTGGTGTTATTTTCTGTGTCTACTCCTTATCAGTTTTGTTAAGGTTTGATGGTAAAGTTTATTTATACAAAATTTCCCAAGACTTTACTTGGTATATGAAGAGTGCATCCACAATGATCACACCATGTATGGTACTTTTAGTTCCTTTAAGCATACTTTGGCATAAATTGGCAAGCCTCCAGTTGTAAGAAAATGACAAATATTAAATATTTCTCCCTCCCTGTCTTTATGTCTCATAATCTTGACCATGATTATCGTCCAACTGCTCTGTAAGGATTGCTGAGAGCACTACTGGGTTCATCATTTATTCACCATATATAACACAGCTATTTAAAAATTTACTGCTGAGATGCACATCATCATTGAACTTAATATAAAACACACTAAGTATAAGTTCCATTTTTCAAAAGGCTTATCCAGTAACTCAAACTAGAGAAAGTAGAAAGTTTGGCTTCTAACTGCAGAATCAGGAAAAATATCTGTGCATTGTCCACCCAAACACTTGAGGTCAAGTAAAATCCTTGGGAAAGCTTACTTTTTATTACCAATTTAAGAGTTTAGGAATGAAATGTTTTAGGAACCTCATTGCTAAGCCAGAAGAATCACTATTTTTCTGTTAACAGGCAAGTTGTCACATAAACAAATCAGCAGAAAAACTCAATTTAGCAGCTCAGAACAAACACCTCCTAGAGATACAGTTTGGTCTCCTATGCTGGGCCAGGAAAATCTCCAGCAGCTTTTGTTCTAATGAGTATATAATGTGTATGCGTAGGTGATCCTGTTCCACACCTACTTAAGAGATTCTTAGCATTTTGGTAAATAATGGGTCTAATTTATTGATTCAAGAACAAGGTATGTCTTCTCTATTATCTGGGAAAGGGGAGATTGAAGCCTTATATTGGCTCCATTTATGATGTTTTTTCCCCTTCTACTGGAGTTAGAAATGTGATAGATTATATTGTCCTTTGGCAAGGCTGAGGTCATAACTTTGGAGCTTAGAGAGGGAAAGAAAGGCCCTGGGACTAAAATCACTACTATGGGTTTTCCATTCTCAGAGCTGTTTCAGAATCCATCTTATATTTTTTTACAATTCTGAATGTAAAATAAGAGCAGTGTTTTCAATCATTAAATGGAGATAAGAGAATGATGTTAAGATGTACTTCTCTATGCTGGATGAATCTTTGACTTGCCGTCATGCTATACTGAGATAGTTCTCTGTGTGTATATCCATGTGTTTTTAGCAGCTCTTCGTTATAGCACAGTACTGATAAGGAGTGTGCAAGGTAGCATTTATCACAGCTGGTTATATACAACCTCCATCAGAATCACATATCTGTGCTTGGAAAAAATGCAGTTTGGGGCCCCACTACAGTCAGTACAAATTAATCAGAACCTCTGGGAAGTGGAGCCTAGGAACCTGAATATTAACTTACTTCGTGGGTAACTCAGTGTATATCAAGTAGATATGGAGGAATAACTGCACATCTTTTCCAGCACCCCCAAAGATAGTAAAATCTTCAGATGCTCAAGTCCCTTATATAAAATGATATAGTATTAGCATGTAACTCACAAAATCCTCCCTTAGACTTCAAATCATCTCTAGATTACTTATAATACCTATACAATGTAAATGCCAGGTAAATAGTTGTTGTGCCATATCACTTAGGGAATAATGACAAGAAAAAGACCTGTACATTTTCCCCCAAATATTTTCAATCTGTGCTTAGTTGAATCCATGAATGCAGAACTCATGGATATGGAAGGTTGATTGCTCAAGGTCTGTGGTACCAGTGGGGGCTCAGGGTCACTACTTCTGAGGTAGCAGTGCACACTCCCAGGGCAGAACACAAATGTTTGCCAGGGGAAGGTCTGCCCAGCAGAGAGGGGCAGTGGAGAGAAAAGGCTCAGCATTGGTAAAAGGAGCACTTAGTTCTCACTCTGGTTTGTGATATCAGAAGGGTCACTTCTCTGATAGCTCCTCTTATTTTTTTGATTCAAGGAACAAACCATTTAAGTACACTTTCACTACATCAGATGCAACTCAATGCCTTCCTCACCTATCTGATTAGGTCATTGTGAGATGTGAATGAGATAAAGGCATGGCAGTGTCTCAAGAAGATTGGAGTGGTTAGCAAATGCATCCTCCATGACCATTTTGCCTTCTGGAAGTATCTGAAAGCAAAGTTACATCTTGTCTATTTGGCTGCAAGTGGGAAATTTAGCTGACTCCCCTTTACTATCATATTTTTTTGCTAAAGACTAAGTAATAACTCCCTCCACTCTTCAGTCCCAAATCAAGCACTAGAAGGCAAATGAGGCCACAGTGGTAGGACTCCTGGAGTAAAGGCCATGTGAGAGATCCACTGTCCATGCCTCCCTCAACACTTCATTCCTCTCTTAATTGAAATTTGTGGGCACAGACCATTGGGATTATTATCCAGTGTTTACACTAGACATAATGAAACAGTAACTTGCTGTCATGGTAACAAGATTTCCTGTAAGAGATTTTTTTTTCCTGACTGGACTTTCTTAAATGGAAACATCTACAGCACTACCATCCTTTGTTTGTCACAAGAACAGAGGGGCATTATATTTGCTATCTCTGGTCACATAACAAATTACTCTAAAAGTTAGGAGCTTAAAACAGCATTTATCATCACCCAGTTTCTTTGGGTTGGGAATCCAAGAAATGCTAGACTGGACCCTCTGACTCCGGGTCTCTTACAAGGCTGTAACCAAGGTGTGGTATCAGTTGGGCCTGCAATCTCACCTTGGAAAGGGTGGGTCTCTAAGCTCACTCACTACTTATTGGCAGGATTCAGTTTTCTGGGGACTGTTGGGCTGAGGGTCTCAAGTTCTTTCTGGCTGTTGGCAAGAGATTTCCCTCAATCCATCACCACACAGATATATCCATCAGGCAGTTTGCTTCCCTCAGAATGAGGACTCAGTGAGAAGACTTCTTTTTTTTTTTTGACAGGCAGAGTGGACAGTGAGAGAGAGAGACAGAGAGAAAGGTCTTCCTTCCATTGGTTCACCCCCCAATGGCCGCTGAGGCCAGTGCACTGGGGCCGGTACACCGCGCTGATCCAAAGCCAGGAGCCAGGTGCTTCTCCTGGTCTCCCATGTGGGTGCAAGGCCCAAGCACTTGGGCCATCCTCCACTGCACTCCTGGGTCACAGCAGAGAGTTGGCCTGGAAGAGGAGCAACCGGGACAGAATCCGGCGCCCTGACCGGGACTAGAACCCGGGGTGCCGGCACCGCAGGGGGAGGATTAGCCTATTGAGCCTGAGAGGACTTTTTGTAACCTAATCTCAAAAGGAACATCTCATGACATTTGCTATATACTATTAAAAACAATCTGTGATTTACAATGGCTCATATTATGATTATTTTGTGTTTTACAATGGCGTGAAAGCAATACTCACCCAGTAAAAACTACTTAAAATTTTGAATTTTGCTATTTCCTGGGATAGCCTTATGCATTAGGATCCTGTCCAAAGATGCTGGGCAGCAGCAGGGAGGGAGCCCCACAGTCACAAGGGGAAATCAGTGCTGGTCTACAATGCACTATGCTGCCACGCTGAGCTGGGCAGTGGGTTAGGGGAATTCATGCATTTTCCAGCTCAATCTACGATTGGTGTATCAGGTCATAATCCTATCATAAATTGGGGAGCACCTGACCTTAAAATCAGGTCTGTAGGTTTAACTCTCACTCAAGAGAAGAGATTATACAAGGACATGAATACCAGGAGGGGGGAACCACTGGGGACGCTCTTAGAGACTACCTGCCACAGGCACTTTAATTTACTTTGTTTAGAAGCCTGGTAAAAACATTTTTCTCCAGAGTCAGTTAGTTATATGTCAATCAGTAAACTATTTTTTATGTGTCTTCCGTCTGTAGACAATAAATCACATGTTCAAATGCTCAAATCTTTCCTAAAGCACTTGTCTATTTTTGTTCTATTATACATGGAACTTACATTTATTTCTTTGTAGTATTTAACTCTATAGTCATAACATCTAGAAAGTAAATATTATCTGAGGACATGGAATGACTTATTCTAGGTAATCATGTTGGTGAAGTCTTTGTGAACATGTAAGTAGTGTTAAGAATTTATAGAGGTACCATAGCATAGAGCATAAGAGTAATGACTCAAGAATCAATTGTTAAAAATTTTTCTTTCAGAATAGTTTTAAATTTACAAAACAAAAATTATGAAAGAGTTTCCATGCCCAGCTTCCCTTTTGTTAATGTCTTATATTAATATGATATTTGTCACAATCTATAAACCACATCCAACTTTCTCTATAATTAACATCTCATATTAGTATTATTGTCACAATTAATGAACCACACTGACCTTCCCTTATTGTTTTTTATCCAGACTCCCAATCACCCTTCCAGGCTCTAGTAATCAACATATCAACATTATGTGTTCAGACTGGGTTCTTTTTTATTTTAGCTCACATATATGAGAAAGAACATATGATATTTGTCTTTCTGTATATGGCTTATTTCGCTTAACATAATGTCCTCCAGTTCCAACCAGTTTGCTGCAAATGACAGGACTTCATTATCTTTGATGGCCAAAAAATAGGAATTAAGGAGTTTTAAGTTCAAATCCTGACCCAGTTGCTTGGTGGCTGTGTAACTTCAGGCAGATAAGTTAATTTCTCTCAAGTCTCAATTTATGTGCCTAAATGAGTATTAAAAATAGATCATGTGTCATAGAATTATTGTAAGGATTAAATGAAGTTATGCATGTGAAAAAGGAGTAATGAGTCAGACATACAGTAGATACTCAGCAAATATTACATTGTTAAATGATTTATTGGGATCTTGAAGTAAGGTAGAGGTCAGTAAGTCACTTCTGTTTGAGGAATCTGGATGCAGGGTTCATTATATTGTTAGAACTCTCAACACTATGATATATTTCCCTTTATTTTCTGCATCATACTAAGAATTTGGTTGTGCTTTTAGATCTTCTAAGAACATTTTTGATCCTTTACTCTCATATGTATCTTTCTCTTGGGGGGGGGGTGTCAATCCTGATAGATTTGACATATTTCCTTGGCAAAAACTACCATATAGTTTTATGATGACCCATTTTCAGGTAAATATGATGTATTAAAGGAAAAATTCCAGCCTCTACCAAGCTTGAAGAGTGATTTATGGACAATGACAGGTTAAAATGAGCTAGTTTCCCATGCTGATATAAAGCAGGTACTGAGAATTTTGTCCTTCCTGGTCTCTGACTCCACTCACTTTAAAAGTGATTTATTCTGATCCACTTTTCTATTTTTTCTGACTCTGCCATAATTTTCTCATGAGCAGACATCACTCCAAGTTTTCTTAATGTTTTTGTCCCGGGGGCAAGTCTCTAGAAATCACTGTCTGAGTCCTCTTGAATTTATTTTGATAAGGTTTTGTTTACTTCTTGAAGTAGAGTCAGTGCTTCTGTTCCCTGCTAAGTTTACCTCAAGCCCAGCCTCGGGATTTTTCACCCCATTCCCCCTCCACCACTATCCTCCTGCTTCTACCTGCATCTGTTACGAGCCAGAATGGGACTAAGGACCCCCATTGTGCCATGCCTTCCTGGGAATTTTGCAGCTTAGCATTCATGGTTTTCTGCTTTTCTGAGTTCTTGTTAGTTTGATGTCTTTGGTTTCCAAGGCATGGGAAATAACGTGCGTTTTGATTGATAGCTATAAATTGTAATAGATAATTGATGCTGCTCATCCTTAGCCAGTTACAGACACCTAAGCAGTACAGTTTTGTATGATAAGAATATTTTCCCATTAAAGGAAAAGAAAACTGGGGCCAGCATTGTGGTGTAGCAAGTTAAAGTGCCACTGTGACACTGGCATCCCATCTGGGCACTGGTTCAAGTCCTGGCTGTCCCACTTCCAATCTAGCTCCCTGTTAAGGCACCTGGGAAAGCAGTGGAAGATAGTCCAAGTGCTTGGACCCCTGTTACCCATGTGGGAGACCTAGATGAAGCTCCTGTCTCCTGACTTCGGCCTAGTCCAGCCCTGGCCTTTGTGGCCATTTGGAGAGTGCACCAACAGACGGAAGATTTCTCTTTCTCCCTCTCTCTCTGTAACTCTGCCTTTCAAATTTAAAAAAAAAAAGGAAAGAAAACTGGATATCAACATGTTACTTTTTATTTTTTATTTATTTGAAAGAGTTACAGAGAGAGGTAGAGACAGAGAGAGAGTGAGAGGTCTTCTAACCACTGGTTCACTCCCCAGATGGCCACAATGGCTGCAGCCATGCTGATCAGAAGCCAGGAGCTTCCTCCAGGTCTCCCACAAGGGTGCAGGAGCCCAAGGACTTGGGCCATCTTCTACTGCTTTCCTAGGCCACAGCAAAGAGCTGGATCAGAAGTGGAGCATCTGGGGCTAGAACCAGCACCCATATGGGATGCTGGTGCTTTAGGCCAGAGCTTTAACCTGCTGCGCCACAGCACTGGCCCCAACAGGTTACTTTTGTAAATAGACAACTGCTATAGTTTGAAGGCCTCCATTAGAACTCAGGTTAAAATTTAATCTCCATTGGGGTATTTAAAAGATGGAAATTTAATCTATGATAACTGGAAGTGGGAACTTTGGAAGGTAATTAACCCATAAGTACGGAGTCCTAATCCAAAGGAATGTTGCTTTATACAATGAGAAGGAGAGCCCTCAACAGGGATGTTCTGTCTCCCCATGTGACATCCTGCGCCACCCTGGAATGCTACAGAGAGTCCCAGTCGTCAAGAAGATCCTTTCCAGGTACAACTACCCAATCTTAAACTTCCAAGCTTTGAACTGAATAATACTTTATTCTTCAGCATTTACTCTGTCTGTACTATTCAGTTATAGTTACAGAAAATATATTAAAACAACAGTCTTTCATGTATTCCTTAAAAACAACTCAACTAGGCCTTATCCCTGAAACTTCTGAAAATCTGTGTTCAACATTGCTAGAGTTAGAAACCCATCAGCCTCCTCCACTTTCATACTGAGAGTTTCACCTGATATGAGATCAAATAGGGAGGCTGGGGTGCCAAAGGAATCAACAGCCATTGAATACTATCCTCCTACCAGGATCTGAGGCTAGCACTTAACCTGGCTAGCTGATCTAATGCTCACAAGAACTTTGAGAAGTAGGTGTTACTATCCTAATGCTACAAATGAGAAAATTGAGGCCCAGACAAGCTCCAGAATTACACATCTACTTGTATGGTTGATTTAGGATGTAGTCTGAGCTCTGTCTGAATTTAAAAGCTTACTCCAACCATGCTGATCAGAAGAATATTGCACTGGTCTCACCATCATTCAGGCCCAGGTGCATATTGCAATGATGTTAGAACATATCATTATGGCCCTCCCTAAGTTTTAATGAAGCAAATCCTCATAACAATCCTATGAGGTAGTATTATTATCTGCACTTTACAGATGAGGAAACTAAAGCATGGAATGCTCAATGTCACAGAATTTTTAAGTGGCAAAGCCAGAATCTGAAGGAAGTTGGTATGGCTTTAGTATTAAAAATGTACCTAATCTCCTATAACTACAAACATATTTGATTAATTACTCAGGTTATTAGCAAATCCTTTTGCTGCTGTTATCTATTGTATAATAAAACACCCTCCAGTGGCCGGCACTGTGGTGTCTGCATTCCATATGGGCACTGGTTCAAGTCCCAGCTGCTCTACTTCCCATCCAGCTCCCTGCTAATGAACCTGAGAAAGCAGCAGAAGATGGCCCAAGTGCTTGGGCCCCTGCACCCATGTGGGAGACCCGGAAGAAGCTACTAGTTCTTGGCTTTACTGGCCCATATCTAGCCGTTGAAGCTATTTCGGAAGTGAACTAGCAGATGGAAGGGTGGAAAATTCTCTCTCTCTCTCTCTCTCTCTCTCTCTCTCTTTCTCTCTCTCTGCCTCCTCCTCTTTCTCTGTAACTGTACCTTTCAAATAAATAATCTTAAAAGAATGTGATTTACTTGGTGGAAATAGCTATATAAAAAAAGAAAAGTTAAACTTCCCTCCAAATCTTAATGGATTGAAAATATCATTTTATTTTATTGTTTATTGTGCTCATGACTTTATGATTCAAAAGTTCAGGAAGGACTCAGCTAGCTCTTCCTCAATCCTCATGGCATTAGTTGGGGCAACTGTGGCTGAAGGAGCCATTTGCAAGGTGACTTCATACAGATGCCTGATGCCTCCTTATTACTTGTGCCCACTCTCCTTCTCTAGCCTCCCTTCTCTCACCTCTTTCTCTATATTGCATTTCAACTTCTACTGGGCTTGGGCTTCTCATGCTAATAGTCATCTGAGGGTGGCTACCACTTCTAACCTGGTGTCTTGCTTCTGTGATACAGGAACAAGAATTTATCAGGTTAACTAATGGCTTTGCCCAGAATTGGTACAGTGTCCCTTCTACCATCGTCTAAAGGACAAAGCATTCATAGGGCCTATGCTGCTTTACGGGGGAGAGAAATAGATTTCACCTTTTGCTTGGATGGTAGCAAGGTCACCTTACAAAAGAGCATGTGGGAGATCATTTTAAAAACTACAATCTGCCACACACCCCTCTCCAGCACAATCAGTCATGGTTTAGAGACTTAAATGTCACAAACAGAATCAATCTGGTAAAGGAATTGCTATTTGCCTCACAGTGCTGTGTCATCTATTTTAGCACTGTAATTTAGGAGAGTGTCCTTACATAATATATGAAGGCATGTCTTATACAGTAAGTCTATGATAAAGCAATCCAATAGTGTTTCTTGACTGAATGAATTTCATAATTTTTGATGTCTGAGAGAATTATCTAACGGGAAACATTCATGCCTGAGCAAGATTTGAAATCATTTTCAATAGTATGTAAAATCTACTAAGGGCAAAGGTCATAGATGAGACAAAGCTTGTCCTGTGAAATACATATTATAAATATTTATATTGTAAATATTGTAAAAATCTCTGACCTTTTGTCAACTGGACCAGCTTACCACAGGGAGGACTGCTGATCACTCTGAGGACATATCAATCATTTCAAGGCATAAAGATGTGTTTCAATCTTTAAGGCTATGGAATACAGATTGTGTCTAAAGTTGAACTGTCTTTGAAAGAATATGCCAATCATAAGCTATCAAACTGGCTTCAGGAGCTAGTAGGGCTGGCCATATGACCTGATTTCAGTACCAACATGCCTCTGCACCATATGGCATTTTTAGTAATGTGCAGTAGTGCTTATGGATTCAGGATGGATACGTCTGTGTTGTGTGAAATCCATGCCTAATAAATACTAACAATACCTTATTTTCAAAATGTCATTGGCCAGTGTTTTTAGAAAAGTATTTGTCAAAATAGCAGTGATAACCTTCCTATGAATGTATCATGCTGCTATAATCTATAATAAGTTTGTAGAATTAACTCTTCTGCCATCCATATCCTTTTTTGTGTTCAGTAAATATTGATGCAACAAACTCCTTCTATTTGCTATCATGCATTGTAACAAAAGAGAGCAGTAAGACAGCTTGGGAAATGGCTCATTTATCATACTAGGTATCAGTGTTCAAACCATTGCTATTTGAATTATATGTCTTCAGGAGTTTTTGTAGCAGCATTTTCAAAGCCCTGTGTGAGAACCTAAGCACTCACAAAGGTCAAAACAGGAAATCCTTTTCAGCTGAATTCAAATCTTGAGCCACCTCACATGAAGGATATAAGTATCTCTCTTTCTCTAAGCCTAAGATGAAAAATACAAATCTTTAGCATCTTATCATATGAAATATCTTTGAACAAAATATGTTGCCCAGGCTTTCTTGCTACATTGATTATTTTTCTCTTATGTTTGATGAAAGAAATGAGTTTAAGATGATCATGCATGCATTTTGAAAAACAAGACTCTAAATAGCACTCACATCCTGTTTCTGGAGTCTGATAAACTCCTTTGTATTCTTTTTGAGGGGAAACTCTTACATGATTTGACTTCATCTGTTATTATCTATTGTATAGTAATCAAAATTAGGATCAGTTACACTCACTCATGAAAGATCAGTTTAGGTGTGAGAAATTTGGTTCCACACCACTATTTCTTATTTACATTACTGGATTCTGATTATGGCCAGGGCCTTTGATAAGCTTTGGTACAGGGATCAGATGATGACTTTCCTGAAGAAGTAAAAAAAAATTCCTTAAAGAAGATTTCAACAATCACATGAGGGTATCCCCATGAAAAATAGAAAAGAGGGGGCCAGTGTTGTGGCATAGTGAGTTGGGCTGCCGCCTGCAGCCCATATGGGCACCAGTTCAAGTCCTGGCTGCTCCACTTCTGATCTAGCTCCCTGCTAATGCACTTGGGAAAACAGCAGAAGACAGCTCAAGTGTTTGGGCCCCTGAATCCACGTGACAGAACTGGAGAAAGTTCCTGGCTCCTGGGTTCGTCCGGACCCAGCCCAAGCCGTTGCAGCTATTTGGGGAGTGAACCAGTGGATGGAAGATCTCTCTCTCTGTCTCTCCCTCTCTCACTATGTAATTCTGCCTTTCAAATGAATAAATTTTTAAAAAGAAAAGTGGAAATGAAATACCAAAATACCCTTGGTTTCATATAACTACAGCTAGTAAATACCCTATTCAATATGTAACTACTGGGGGTCAAATTCCCAAAAACTTAACTCTGAAACATAGACTGGCATATGAAAAGCTTACTTTGGAGTCCATTTGTGATTAGTAAGTATGAGAGAGGGAAGGAAGCAAGACTGGCAGATGGAGTCATTGAATTGAGAAGCAATGCAACAAAGGCCTCAGCCAATCCTGTAGAAACCTGAAGATTACAGATGGCCCTGAATAATTTTCCCAAATTGGGACAAGTAAGTTGAGTCTTTCTGCATATAGATTGACCATTGCATGTCAAGTCCCCATGAGAAAGGGCTATGATCTTGGGGCTATGAACTTGGGTGAGGAAGATCTCATTAACAGAAGATAATTTTTAGAAAGGGCTAACAGCTAAAGGATTTCAGCTGCCAACACTCCCTAGACCTAAGGGAAGAAATGCTTCAGTACTGAATGTAGCATCTTAGCAGCACTCTACAGCATCCACTGTAGTGTTTTTGGTGTACAACACAAGCATAGGGTCTCTGCTCCTCACTCCTATGCTACAGTACCTTTGTAGTATTATGTGCTGACATCATGTGTCTTCTGATACTCAGCCCTATGCTACACTACCTTTGTAGTGTTATGTGCTGAGATCATGCATCTTCTGATACTCTATGGAAGTTTAGATGTGAGATCTGGAATGGGAGACATTCACTTCTTATCCCTTGAGGCTGGATCAAATAATATACCAGAAAGTGCCATCTCAAGTGTGTGTTTGTATGTAGTATGTGTGTGTGGCATGTGTGTGGGGGGGTGGAGGGTAAGTGATAAGAGATAGTGGTAAGACTGTAAGCAGACAGTATGAGTAAAGAAGACAAGAGTTTTATTCATATGAAATTTACACTCTTATATTGTACGAGGCAGTAATCATACTGCCCTTTCAAGATTATATCCTAGAATACCATGGAGGCTCACACTAGAAGCTAGGACTAATCCAGTGGCATAAAATTAGTCCTCATGAGAAAATACCTTAAGGCAGTTACACCCAGTCAAGACAAGTCTGGACAACCTATCAAAATAACCTGCTTTTCCATTTGAGGGTAATTAAGAAACTTTGGTCAAAAATACACATCCATTTTCCTAGACCATCTCATGGTGAGAAAGTTTTCCTTTTTCACTGTGCTCAATTCCTTTAAATAATATCTTGCAGTTCTTTCAGTTTCATTTTAAATGTCACAGATATGCACCAGTTATTATAACATATTACCAGCTACATTCATTTCTAATGGTGATGCCCTATATTCCTCTCTTATGTTATGGTTTTTGAAAAAGAACTTTCTCAGAACTGTCATTCAGACCATTGCAGATTCCTAAGATATGGGCAAGAAGAATTTTTTATTGCTCTACATGACAATCTACAGTTAACTCAGAGGCTTAGTCTTGCCATATAACTTTCAACACTCCATTCTGTCTGAGCTGTAGCTTTGAGGTATAATAGAAATGGAGTAGGTTCTGCTTTGCGTACACTACTCTTTAATCTCCTCTCTATACTGAAACATCACCAAAGCTGTTGCCTGCCTAGATAGTGTGGACAGAGGAGCTAGACTGCCCATTGTCTAAGTCACAGAAGCATTTCTCATAGGTGAGAATGACAGCAAAAGATCTAAAATAAATGGGTGGTCACTAGCCTAACAGTTAAGATACCCATGTCCTGTATTAGAGTACCTGGGACTGACATATAGCTCCAGCTCCTGCCTCTAGGTTCCTGCTAATGCAGACCCTGCTGGCAGCAGTAATTGATCAAATTATTGGGTTCCTGCCACACAGGTGAGACCTGAATTTAGTTCCTGACTCCTGGCTTTGGTCTGGTCCAGTCCTGGCTGTTTCAGGCCTTTGGGAAGTAAACCCTTGAATAGAAGCTTTCTTTCTCTCTTTCTCTCTCAAATAAATAATCTGAAAACAAACAATATTTGAGAGGCAGAATCAGAGTGAGACACACACACACACACACACACAGAGAGAGAGAGAGAGCTTTCATTCACTGGTTCATTTCCCAAATGCTTGTAACAGCTGGAGGTTGGACCGGGCAGAAGTCAGGAGCCTGGAATGACATCCCAGTCTCTCATGTGGGTGTCAGGGGTCAAAGCACTTGGCCCATATTCCTAGGCTTTCCCAGGCACATTAGCTGGGAGCTGGATCAGAAGTGCAGCAGGCCAGGCTTAGAACAGCACTCATACTGGACACAGGTGTCACAGTTGGCAGCTTAAACTGCTGAATCACATCACTGGCCCCTTAACTGGAGTCTTAACCACTAGACCAAATGCCACCCTTGGGTATTTTTGAAAAAAAATATTTATTTATTTGGAAGTCAGAGGGAGAGATAGAGAAAGAGATCTTTTATCTGCTGGTTCACTGTCCAGATAGCCACAGTAGCCAGGGGTGGGCCAGACCAAATCCAGTAGCCATGAACTTCATCCAGGTCTCCTATGTGCATGACAGGGACCCTAATACTTAGGCCATCTTCAGATGCATTTCCTAGGCCATAAGTAGGTACTGGACCATAAGTGCAGCAGCCAGGACTCTAACCAGTGCCCATATGGGATGCCAGCATCACAGGCGGCAGCTTAAACCTCTGCCTCACCAGTGTTGGCCTCAGCATCATGTATCTTTAAATTTATTTTCTTGAAATATACCCTAGAAGTTCACCAAATCACGAGTTGAGCCATATTCATCCACTCCACAGGGGCTAAAGTAAAGAAATCTTATGTTTCCATATATACTAGTCAAACAGATGACCTTGAACTAGCCAGTAGGGAAGCTGGCTTGAAATAAGTCCTTTGTTTACTAAAATGGGGTTTTCCAAGCTACAGAAAGTCCATGAATTTATTCTCAGACATCTGCAAGTATTCTATGAAGATTTACTAATTCAATATTTAGATTTTAAAATGATATACATCTATTCAATTAAGCATAATCCATATAATCCTATTGACCAATTAACCCTGAGACCTGCCACTATCTTTCAATACCTGCATGTGTGTAATTAGGTTTACTCTCACATTAGTGTTCAATAATATCTATTTACTGTTATTGCCTAATTTTCAAAAATGAAGTAGATGTAATATATAAATATATTGTTAGCCTCTAGTAAAAGACAACCTAACAGCCTACACAGTAAGAGCAGTGCTTTTACAATAGTTTGACAAAAAGGAAAGTGATGGAAGAATGGCTATGGTTGTAAAGATTCACTCAAGCCAAAAGAACCTAGCTTATAGCAGAACCACTCAGAAGCAGGCTCATCCCCGCCTTAGAACATTTGCACCCACTGCATCCTCTGAAGCGCTGACCCCACCCTCACCCAGTAATACTCCAACACTCACTCCTTCACCTTCTTCAAATTGAAACAATGTCATCTTTCTTATGAAGTCTTTCCTATATAGCAAATTGCAACTCCCTTTCCACTTATCATTCATCATCATGTAGATTTTGCTTATTTATTTAGGTTATTACCTTCTCTTACTAGAATGTGAGTTCCGTGAGGACAGTGGATTTTATCTTGCTCACTAATACATCTGCAGCTCCTAAAAAATCATCACCAGGAAAAACAGGTGCTCAGCTAATGTCTGTGGAATGAATGAACAAATGCATGAATGAATGAATGCATATTTACACTATGAGTACCAATTTCCTTGTATCATTTTATTTCTGACATTAATGCGATTAATTTTTATTTTGTCTTTTTTTAGTTTTGCATATTTTTCATTTAGAAACCTATTTTTGATTTGTGCTTGTATAGTAATAATAATTTGAGTTCATTGTATGTAGTGTTATGTCCCTACATATTTAAATAACACAGTAAGAAATGAAAAGATAACACTTGAGGTTCTTTTCGCCCTTTGAAAGACATTCATTCTTTGTTCACATTCAAGAAGCAGAGTTAGACCAGAAGATTGTTGGCTAGTGAGACTGTAAGAATAGGGCTCTGTTTGCTAGGGTGTTCTATGTTTCTTTCTTTGTATTTGATCTTTCACATTGCCCTCTCTTCCTGCACCCCACCTTGAGCAGCAAGAATTGTACAGAAGAAATAGGATGCGGGCAGTTGAGTAGCATTAAAAAAAAAGCACTATTACCCAAGCCAACTCCTCCCCTGCCCATTAGAGTTACTCAAAAACGGCAACAGCTTTACGAATCTGTCTATTAAATAAAGTCTCATTTCTCTGAAATTGTAGCTATTGTAAAGCACATTCAGAGGTTTACATGGTAGTGTATATTTTCCCCCTTAAGTTGATGGGTGTAACTATTAGGCAGTTGTTGAATGCACTGAAAAATCAATTGTTCTGGGAATGATTTTCTCACCAATTGTTCTTTCCCAAAGTGTTTTGATGGTACTAGCTCAGTGCTTCAAATGCTAGCTAAGCTTTCTTTCTTTCTTTCTTTCTTTCTTTCTTTCTTTCTTTCTTTCTTTCTTTCTTTCTTTTTGTGCTATTTCATTGATTATTCCAGAAGGCTCAGGACAGGGCTTTCAAATATGGAAAGAGCTTTATAATTTTAAAGATATTTTTTAGTAGGCTGTTCCAGCCTCAGTCTTTTTTTAAAGATTTATTTATTTGAAAGGCAGAGTTATAGAGAGGCAGAGGCAAGAGGCAGAGAGAGAGAGAGAGAGAGAGAGAGAGAGGGAGAGAGATACCTTCCATCCGCTGGTTCACTCCCCAGATGTCTGATGTCTGTAATGAACGGAGGTGAGACGATCCGAAGCCAGGAGCCAGGAGCTTCTTCCAGGTCTTCCATGCAGGTGCAGGGGCCCAAGGACTTGGGCCATCTTCTACTGCTTTCCCAGGCCATAGCAGAGAGCCGGGCCAGAAGTGGAATAGCCGGCACCCATATGGGATGCCAGCACTACAGGCAGTGGCTTTAATGGCTACGCCACAGCACCAGCCCCCAGCCTCAGTCTTAAAAGTGGGAATAAAACACTGGATCTGGGGTTTAGAATGTTCCTCCTCTGTCCACTCTGTTTGTACATCAGCCATGGATATCACATATAGTAATCCTTAAATCCCTCATTTAGCTATAAAACAACAGCTCTTTCAGAGCTTAAGCCTCAGAAATGTGAGTAGGAAATCCAAGCATCACAAAATGGCAGAGAAATGAGAATGCTTCAGTTCATATTTAGAAGTATGGATTACAGAGGGAAATTCTTTTTTCACCCTCTCCTCTGAACACGCAAAAAAGTTATTGCTACTAGATTTTGTGGCTAAAGACATAAAAAATAGCCTTAGTAAAAACAAGATTCCTTCATGGTCCTGACCATCATACCACACCTTTCTGCAGCCTAGAGAGTCACCCTTTAGTGTTTGCATTATCAATATTGCACCAAATGCAGAAAGAATAATTGAAATTGTGAAACCATTTCCTTTTTTTCAGATTTATTTTATTTGTTTGAAAAGCAGGGTGACAGAGAAAGAGACAGAAACACACACATACACACATGGAGAGAGAGAGAGAGAGAGATCTTCTGTCTGGTAGTTCACTGCAACGTCTGGGGCTGGGCCAGGCCAAAGCCAGGAGCCTGGAACTCCACCCAGGTATCCCACATGGGTGGCAGGGGCTCAACAACTTGGGCCATCTTTCACTGGTTTCCCAGGTGCATTAGAAGGAAACTAGATAAGAAATGGAGCAGCTGGGACCTGGAACCAGTGCTCTGATGTGGGATGCCAGCACCACAGGTGGAAGCTTAACCCACTGTACCATAGTGCTGGATTTTTAAAAAGGATTTATTTTATTTGTTAGAGGTAAATAGAGTGATTGATGGGGTGGGGTGAGGAAGAGAGAGAGAGAGATCGATCCTATTTGAAGAGCTGTGATATTGGGCCCCATTGTCCAGTGGTAGTCTCCTGTCTTCCTTCATGAATCCCCTTGGGACAGTTAGCAACCATAGACTATATATTAAATGTTGCATTTCCCCTTTCTCAGTATCTCTCACAGAAGGTATGGGCCTTACTTAACTGCTTCCCTCAACACCTATATCATTATTGTAGCCATACAACTACTTACAACAAATTTACACAGTCAACTCCAAACCACCTGCGGAAGTCCTATTATGTGAAAAACCTCGTGTGAAAATATTTCTTCTGCACTGTCTAATGGTCTCTAACACATGAACCACACATTCTTACTGAACATTCTTGTCCTTGAGCATTTCCAATCAAAATCTTCTGAAAATATCTTTGCACTTGTCAGTGGCATTTCAAAATCCTTCCTGCGGCCCAAAGGAATCATCATGCATGTGGTATCTGATCTCCAACATGTTGCATGCTCCAGGTCCTTTTTATCTTCCATGTACACTTCCTACCACTCAAAATTTCATTTTATCCCTCAACCAACCTTCTTTGTCACGCCTCCTCATAGCATGCTATATGAGCTATCTACTGTTGTATAACAATATTATCGCAAACTTGGAAGCATAAAGCAAACACACACATCTGTCAACTTCTACGAGTCAGGAGTCCAGCCTGGCTTAGTTGAACCTCATGCCTCAGGATTTATCATGAGATATGGGTTAGATAAGACTTCTTTTTAAAAAAAAAAATTGAAATGCAGAGGCAGGGAAGAAGGGAAGGAGGGAAGGAGGGAGGAAGGGAGGAAGGGAGAGAGAGAGAGAAAGAGAGAGAGAGAGAACTTACATCTGCTAGTTCTGTCCACAAATGGTCACAACAGGGCTGGGCCAGGCCGGAGCAACCAGAGGAGCCCAGCACATCTGGGTCTCCCACATGGGTGCAAGAACACAAGAACTTGGGCCATGATCCACTGCTCTCCCAGGTGCATTAGCAGGGAGCTGGATTGGAAGTGGAGCAGCCAGGATTCAAACTGGCTTGGACATGGGATACCAGCATCACAGCTGAGCCACAACGATGTCCCAGAGGCTAGACTCTTATCTGAGATTGAACGTGGAAGAATCTGCTTCCAAGAGCATGATTGTGGCAGAATTCAGTTCAATGAAGGATATTGGATGCTGGCGAGGATGTGTGGAAAAAGGGACACTAACCCACTGTTGGTGGGAATGCAAACTGGTTAAGCCACTATGGAAGTCAGTCTGGAGATTCCTCAGAAACATGAATATAGCCCTACCATACAACCCAGCCATCCCACTCCTTGGAATTTACCCAAAGGAAATTAAATTGGCAAGTAAAAGAGCTGTCTGCACTTCAATGTTTAGTGCAGCTCAATTCACAATAGCTAAGACATGGAATCAACCTAAATGCCCATCAACAGAAGACTGGATAAAGAAATTATGGGATATGTACTCTATAGAATACTATATAGCAGTAAAAAAACAATGAAATCTGGTCATTTGCAACAAAATGGAGGAATCTGGAAAACATCATGCTGAGTGAAATAAGCCAGTCCCAAAGGGACAAATATCACATGTTCTCCCTGATCGGTGACAACTAACTGAGCACCTAAAAGAAAACCTCTAGAAGTGAAATGGACACTATGAGAAACAATGTCTTGATCAGTGCTTGTCCTGAATGTTGAGGAACAACTTACTATTTTCCTTTTAGTATTTCATATGTTCTACTTAATACTATTGGTTGAACTCTTTAATTAACACACAATTATTCTTAGTCATTTAAATTCAAGTGAAAAGTGATCTCTGTTAAATATAAGAGTGAGAATAAGAAAGGGAGAAGATATACAGTTTGGCACATGCTCACTCGGACTTACCCCTAATGGTAGAGCTAGAAACATGCCAGGGGATTCCAATTCAATCCCATCAAGGTGGCATGTACCAATGCCATCTCACTAGTCCAAGTGATCAGTTTAAGTTAATAATTGATCAAAAAGATAGGATTAAGTGTCAAAGGGATTACATAAATAAGACCAGTGTCTTCAATTAATAATTGATAGAATTAAAAAGGAGAGAATGATACTACATGGGAAGCAGGATACAGCAGACTCATAGAATGGCAAATGCCCTAAACAGCACTCTGGCCTCAAAATCAGCCCTTAAGGCATTCAGATCTGGCTAAAAAGCCCATCAGAGTTTTGCAGGCATGGGAAGCCAAGGCACTGGGGCAAAAAAAAAAAAGACCTAAATGAAACATCTCTGTGAGTGAGATCCCAGTGGAAAGAATGGGCCATCAAAGAAGGATGTGCCTTTCCCTGAAGGGAGGAGAGAACTTTCACTTTGACTATGGCCTTACCTAAATAAGATTGGAGTTGGCAAACTCAAAAGGCTTCCATAGCCTTGGAAGCTCATGACAAGAGCCTCAGGTGATTCCTGATGTCATAAATAAGAGTGTCAATTGTTAAATCAACAACAGGAGTCACTGTGCACCTGCTCCCCATGTAGGATCTCTGTCATTAATGTGTTGTACTATGCAAATTAATGGTAAAACTACTACTCAAACAGTATTCTATACTTTGTGTGTTTGTGTGGGTGCAGTCTGTTGAAATCTTTACTTAGTATATACTAAGTTGGTCTTCTGTATATAAAGATAATTGAAAATGAATCTTGATGAAGAAGGGGATGGGAGAGGGAGTGGGAGATGGGATGGTTGTAGATGGGGGGTTAGGAGGGGAAAGCCTCTATAATTCAAAAGTTGTACTTTGGAAATTTATATTTATTAAATAAAAATTGAAAAAAAAGGATGTTGGCCAGAGGCCACCCTCAGTTCTTTGCCAGTGGTCATTTGCATAGTGGTAGCTTAACTTCATTACAATCAAGAAGGGAGAGCATCTGTTAAGATGACATAAGTCACAGTTGTGTGTAGCCTAATCATGGAAGGGACTTCCCATCATCTTTTTTTTTTTTTCTTAAATTTTTTTTTGACAGGCAGAGTGGATAGTGAGAGAGAGAGATAGAGAGAAAGGTCTTCCTTTTTGCTGTTGGTTCACCCTCCAATGGCCACTGCGGCCGGCGCATCTCGCTGATCCGAAGGCAGGAGCCAGGTGCTTCTCCTGGTCTCCCATGCGGGTGCAGGGCCCAAGGACTTGGGCCATCCTCCACTGCCTTCCCGGGCCATAGCAGAGAGCTGGCCTGGAAGATAGGCAACCGGGATAGAATCTGGCGCCCCAACCTGGACTAGAACCCGGTGTGCCGGCGCCACTGGGCGGAGGATTAGCCTGTTAAGCCATGGCGCCGGCCCCATCATCTTTACTATACTATGTTGGTTAAAAGAAAGTCACATGTCCCTCCCATACTCGAGTGAATGGTATCGAACAAAGTTGTTCCTCTCAGGAGGCATTGATAATTTAAACCCATCTTAGAGTCAGTCTATCACAGATGCTCCACAAGCAAAAAAAAAAAAAAAAAACTCTAATACTTCACTAATATAAATTTAAAATAATCATATTTGCCACATGAGTCCACTGATGGCAGATACTATTGATATTTCCTTCATATTCCCCCAGGTTCAACCAATTTTACTATACCCTGGTCTTACTGCCAACTGCTAGCACCTATATCTCTGTGTTTGAAGCTTTCTCCCCTGACAGGTGACTTCTCTGCCCATTCCCACTACAGGTTAGAAACCAAGTAGAATAACCACCTCTTGGCAATGGTTGTATAGAAATAACTGCTGAGCATTGGTGTGTAAATACCCAGGCCTATTTGCTCCTTCGTTGGGATAACTGAAGCATGCCCTTTACTGTCCCCAGGAGTTCCTCAGAGGGCTTGCTCTCCAACTGCCCGCAGAAGTAACTAGTTTAGATAACAAACCCTTAGTTGGCTGCTTGCCCTTTCTGTCTTTCTACTCCCACTCCCTTACTGGTGCTTCCTAGAATTATTTCTCAAATAAAACACTTGCACTCAAACCCTTATCTCAGGATGTACCTCTGGGTGAATCTAAGATAACAGTAATGTGTATTGTAATTTCTCAGGGCCTTTGTGTTAAGACAAATCATCAAAGACAAGGCATTTTTTTGAAAACATCACTTCAGAAACTTTGTGATGAAAAAGAAGAAAAATAAACATAATCTAGTGTTGGTTTCATGCAAGACCATGTCCTGACCCTTCATCTCACTCTCCCAACTTGGTTCTTCTCTTTTATGTTAAGTAGGATCTTGAAGTTGCCTTTGACATTAAGCCCAACTTCTTAAAGAATAATTTTTAAGCAATCCCAATTGCTCTGCTAAAAATATACAACAATGAACAGAACTGGCAGTAGCTATGTGTTTTTAACTCTAGGAAGTCCCATAATTTCCAATGGGTTCTGTGAATTTTTCCAAGGAGAATCTTAAATGGCATTAAACAATAATAATCATACTGTATATGGCTGCTCAAACCATCTGTGTTTAGCAGCCTTGGCTATAAACCTCATGGGACTGAACTATCCTCACCAAGAAATTGTGACAGTTGCCAACATGTCTTGATGGGTCAGATTTTGACCATTTTAGAAAACCAAAAAAGAAAAATCACATTAGAAATGGATTGTTAAGTTAAAGACAGATGTTGTCTGAGTGGGAGACATCTTGTTGAAGAACTGGCTTATAGAAAGCCTTTTATTTTTAATCTACTTAACACATAGTTAACATGTACAGTGTATACATGAGACATCTATGCCTAGTGATTTAATATGTTTTCTACAATTTGGTGCAATGCTTACTGGTATAAGCAGGTAAATTAGGCACTACTGAATCTATATTATAATTGAGGTTACTGATCTTCATAAAATCAGACAACTAGTAAATAATGGAGCCAGAAGTACCTCTTTAATTTATCCCTGAAGCCTATACTAAATTTTAATTTCTTCTAAATGATCCCTTTTTGCCTCAAGTCTATTATTACTTAAACCATAATATTGCTAGGGAAGAAGAGGAAGAGGTGGAGGTAGGGAAGGGGAGAGGGCAGAAATAGTAAAGCTAAGGGAAAGGGAAAGAAAAGAGAGTCATGTGGGAAGATGGAGGGGTTAGAACCATATATTTCCCCTGTCCCCCACCTTTGAAATCTGGGTACCATGCTTAGCTTATGTGCCTTGCCAGATCTTTTGCCTTTCTTTGCCTTCTACTTAGAGTTTCCCTAGCAGTGGTTTGTTGCTGTCATCATGGAGTCAGGCTGGTCACTACTATTGTCCTAGACACTAACCAGATTAGGTCACCCCATTAGCAACCTGGAACTGGATGATGTGGACCCACAGACCTCTGGCTTCCCTAGTGGTTGATAAGAGCAATCTCACTCTTGTGGGGAGTCTTAGGTTGGGTTTTGGATACAGCAGACTTTGAGAAGGAGATATGTGTGCAGGAAGCTTACTGGTGAACTCTACCAGAATAACCAATAGGAGAGTGAGGAAAACCTGATCGTAAGATTGAGCAGAGGGAAAAATTTGAACTTCAGCATACAAAAAAGACCTAGGCCCTGGGGAACTCTGGGCTTGGGATGGCCCTTTAGAGATGTCCTGAATTAAGGAAATGGGATGGGCTTTTGGCTCACCTATCCCCCATCAAACATTCATTGGATTTGGGCTAACCTTGGGGAGAGGTATGGCCTTGGACAAAATAACTCCTTTCAGCCTAGGACAGGGTTTGTGAAAGTATGGCCTGTGGGCTATATCTGGCCTGGTGTTTCTTTCTATAAATAAAATTCCATTGGAACACAACTATACATTTTTTTTTTTTTTGCTTCTGGTTTCTGGTAAACTTGAGAAAGCGTAACAAAGACTGAATTGCCTGCAAAGCATAAAAATTAGCCCTTTAACAAAGGAAGTTTGCTGATCCATGGCCTAGACAATTACCTGAGAAGGAGCACTAGGAACCATTAGTATTCAACATTCCTGGCAATCAGATATGGCAGCACACCAATCATCCACTACAGGAAATTAATATCCTATAAAGCAAACTTGACTAATGAGAGATAGGAGACAGATGGGAACCAGAGGATAATTTCTCCTTTCTTTCACCATGATGGACTCTTCTGACATAGCTAGTTCACACAGCCTTTCTGAAGATGCATTATAAGACCAAGCAACTGGGTCCAGCGCTGTGGCATAGCAGGTAAAGACCAAGCAATTGCCTTTCCTGGTTATAAAGTGATGGCTGTAGCTTAAAAACATATTCCTTGTTGCTTTTCTCCTACCTTCCCTACTTTAGTACTCTTTTCCCCCTACTTCTGTTTTCTTGGATTTGCTCTCACCAATCAAGTTTAGCACGTAAGCTTTTTGCCTCAAACTGTTTCCTAGGTAACCCAGGCTAAGACCTATAAAATCAAACACTTAGAATTTGGCATGGAACTAGCATGAGGTTAGAATTGTGGGGCATTTGGAGGAATGAGGACACATTCTGCTTGTCATCTCATTTCCAAATCTGGGCCAATTTTCAGAGATACCTTCCCCAAACATCCAAGTATCTATTGGATGTAAATTTTGCCCTGAGGTTACCCTGAAATATTAATAGTTCTGTCCCTCCTGATTGCATTTGCTCGAAACCAAGATAGAATGCTTGTCCTTTTTTCCTGAGGCTCCTGTTCCAGTGCTGGAAAGCATGCTTATCATATATGATATTCTTTTTATTTACCCTGAGGGTATTTTTGTTGATCTTTCAGGATATCATGGTTCACCTTGTGAGTTATAAAACCACCAAGGGAGAGAGAGTAGTTCTAGCCAAGACACAATTTTAAGAAGACACACAAACCAAAATGGAGAAAAAGGGCCCTTGGGCTGCTCTGTGCTTCTAAAGCAAAGCTCCAAAAAATGAAATAAGCAGGCCGCACACAAGGAAGCAGGCAAACTTTGTTTTGCTGAGAGAACTCTTTTTCTTGGGTTAAGTCCAAGAGGAAACAGGCGCTGAATGAGTCACAGAAAAAGTAGGGCAGAGTTTGCCTTTCAGGGAATGCAATGGTGTGGGCATGCCCATGGCCTTTGACGATACTCAGCAGGCATGACTTTTCAAAGCCCATGCTACGCCAGCCAGAAGCCTACCATGCACAGCTCCCACGTTCATGGGAACTCGCTCCAGTTCTGTTCATATGCCTGCCACACACTGGATTTTAAGAGGGAGTATGATTCTGTGTTTGGTTTGCTCCCTTGTTGGAGGTTGGGTGGGGTCATATTGGGCCTGTGATTGATAAGGGGACCCCCAGCTTGGAGGGATGCCAATCTGGAAGGCAAACAAAATAGAAATTTGGGTGGTGCTGAGAGCTACTCCATGGATCTCATAGCAAGGGGAATTGAGGTGAGTCCTGAGACCAGTGTGAGAGGCCAAATTTGGGATATGCTAGTAAGAAGTCAAGAAGATCCAAATAGGCAAGGCAAAGTAGCCCTGAATAGTATCAGGTACAGAAGACTGTTGTTTATGGCTATTTATGGAGCTTAGTTCCATAGCACCAGTTTCCTTTTCAGTCGAAGGATCAGAGGTGCAGAGATACTGCTCTAGAGTCAACACCTCATTGTTTAGTGTAGAAAATAGATTCACAATCAAGTAATAACAGGATGTCATATTGTCATCCCTCAGTATCTGTAGGGAATGGGTTCCAGGATCTTCACAGATATCTACTATGATGCCTTATATAAAATGGTATTATACATACATATAACCTAGACACACCCTCCCATATATTTTAACCCATCTCTAGATTATTCATAGTACTTAATACAATGTAAACTCTATGTATGAGCAACCTTTGAAAAGCTCAATGAAAATGCATATTATTGAAAAAAAAAAAAAACCCAGAAGACCAGCGTTATGGTGGAGCAGGATAAGCCATGGCCTATGATGCTGGCATTCCATATGGTTCCAGTTCAATTCCCAGCTGCTTCACTTCTTTTTTTAATATTTATTTATTTATTTGAAAGTCAGAGTTACACAGAGAGAGGAGAGGCGGGGGGTGGGGGTGTCTTCCATCCGAACCGAAGCCAGGAGCTTCTTCCGGGTCTGCCACACAGGTACAGGGCCCCAAGGACTTGGGCTATCTTCTACTGCTTTCCCAGGCCACAGCAGAGAGCTGGATCGGAAGTGGAGCAGCCTGGACTAGAACCGGCACCCATATGGGATGCCAGCACTGCAGGCCAAAGCTTTAACCCGCTGCACCACAGTGCCGGCCACAACAGGTTACTTTTGTAAATAGACAACTGCTATAGTTTGAAGGCCTCCATTAGCACTCAGGCTAAAATTTAATCCCCATTGGGGTATTAAGAGGATGGAAATTTAATCTATGATAACTGGAAGTGGGAACTTTGGAAGGTAATTAATCCATAAGTATGCAAACCCATAAGACTGCAATTTCCATCTCTACAGTGCTCCTGAAGAACATGTTTAAGCACCCAGAGTTCTAATCATTGCTTAGAAAACACTAGTAGTCTAATATTTCCAGTATTTCTCTTTATCTCCCTTTCTCTGTTACTCTGCCTTTTGAATAAATAAATCTTTCAAAAAACAAAAATAGTGCCTTTTTAAAAATTATTTATTTGAAAAGCAGAGAGAGATGGAGTGAGGGAGAGATGGAGGCAGGTAGAGAAGGAGGAAGGAAGGGAGGGAGGGAAGAGGATCCCATTTGCTGTTTCACTTCCCAAATGCCAAAAAGTGGCCAGGGCTAGGCCAGGGTACAAGTACAGAATCAGGAACTCCATCCAGGTCTCCTAGCTGGATGGCAGGGACCCAGCTATTGAGCCATCACTACTGCCTCCCAGGGAATGCATTCCAGGAAGCTGAACTAAGATTGGAGACAGGACACAAACATGGGTGCTCTGATATGGGATGCACGTATCCCAAACAGCATCTTAACTGCTAAGCCAAATACCAGCTCTTGTTGTAGCTATTTCTAAGCTAGTATTTCCATTCAGCATTATGAGTTCCACCTCCCTACCCATTCCAAGTATTGATACATGATAACCCCTAGCTCAAAATCCCTGCATCCTCAGAGGCTTTTCCATTGTCTCTTCCCCTTCTGCTTTCTTCTGTGTCATGAAATGTGGCATCTACTACAATCTAATTTTTCAAAATAAACTCTTATGTGTTCAGACATTCAGATAGTGTCAAAATCTCTAGTCAACTGCTGGCCCTCTATCCCCTCCTTGTAGTTCTGTTATAGATTTATTCCTTTTTATAGGTCTTTACTGTCATTTCAGTGGGGTTTGGAAAGGAGGAATGTCTGCCATTCTGAAGGAGGCTGAATGAATTTGAGATAAACCTCATTCTACTGAGGTAGTCTGTTCCACAGCAAAGAGAATTATAGAAGGGAGTTGGGCATTTATGCTAATTTTTATTTAGTAGCTCCATCTTTCAAATTCTGTTCCCAGAAGTTCCCTTGGTATTCTAAACAATAAAATGCTGTTTGGCATATTCTATTACTAAATTATACATGATGCAAATTTAACAATTGTATGCAAATGTTAATTATTATTAAACCACTCGTGCTTGGCAATTAAAATCTGCATGCACATGTTTGCAAAGTTTATAGTTTACAAACTATTCACATATATCTTAGTTGAACCTCACTGGAAGTCTTTCAGGTAGATATATATTAGCTACTACATAGTGGTGAAAAGAATCAGACTGCTGGGGCCTGTGCTATGGCTCAGTGGGTTAATCCCCTGCCTGCAGTGCCGGCATCCCATATAAGTGCAGCTTCTAGTCCCAGCTGCTCCTCTTCCAATCCAGCTCTCTGCTGTGGCTTGGGAAAGCAGTAGAAGATGGCTCTTAGCACTTGAGCCCATGCACCCACGGTGGGAGAACTGGAAGAAGCTCCTGGCTTTGGATCAACCCAGCTCTGGCCTTTGCGGACATTTAGGGAGTGAACCAGCAGATGGAGGACCTTTCACTCTGTCTCTTCCTCTCACTGTCTGTAACTCTACCTCTCATATAAAAAAATAAATTCTTTAAAAAAAGAGAATCAGACTGCTTTGTTTCTAGTCTTGCAGTGGTTATTCAAGTTGCCAAAAACTATCTTTTTTTTAAAGATTTATTTTATTTATTTGAAAGAGTTACAGAGAGAGGTAGAAACAGAGAGAGAGGTCTTCCATCCACTGGTTCACTCTCCAGATGGCCACAATGGCTGGAGCTGCACCGATCCAAAGCCAGGAGCCAAGAGCTTCTTCCAGGTCTCCCACATGGGCTCAGTGGCGTAAGGACTTGTGCCACCCTCCACGGTTATCCCAGGCCATAACAGAGAGCTGAATCAAGAGGATCAACCGGGACTAAAACCGGTGCCCATATGGGGTGCTGGCGATCCAGGCCATGGCTTTAACCAATTGCGCCACAGCACCAGGCCCCAAAAACTATCTTAATTGTCTCCAAATGACTTTTCTTGTACTCAATTTACTTATCTGTAAATTTATAATAATAACAGTGACTCCCTAAAAAGGTAACAATAAATTAAAATACCAGTAAACACTTAGAACAGAGTCTGGCATATTTTAAGTGTTCCAGAAATATTAGCTATTATTGTTATTATTATTTTCTTTACCATTATTTCTTATTCTTTTTTACAAATGACAAAATCCCATGGTATTCTCAATGAGGTTTCACCTCACCCCGGTTAGAATGGCTCACATCCAGAAATCTACCAACAGTAGATGCTGGAGAGGATGTGGGGAAAAAGGGACACTAATCCACTGTTGGTGGGAATGCAAACTGGTTAAGCCACTATGGAAGTCAGTCTGGAGATTCCTCAGAAACATGAATATAACCCTACCATACAACCCAGCCATCCCACTCCTTGGAATTTACCCAAAGGAAATTAAATTGGCAAACAAAGAAGCCATCTGCACATTAATGTTTATTGCAGCTCAATTCACAATAGCTAAGACCTGGAATCAACCCAAATGCCCATCAACAGTAGACTGGATAAAGAAATTATGGGACATGTACTCTATAGAATACTATACAGCAGTAAAAAAACAATGAAACCCGGTCATTTGCAACAAGATGGAGGAATCTGGAAAACATCATGCTGAGTGAATTAAGCCAGTCCCAAAGAGACAAATATCATTTGTTTTCCCTGATCAGTGACAACTAACTGAGCACCAAAGGGGAAACCTGTTGAAGTGAAATGGACACTATAAGAAACAATGACCTGATCAGCTCTTGTGCTGACTGTTGATGTACAATGTAATACTGTATCCTTTTTAGTATTTTGTTGTTGTTGTTGTTCTAGTACTAGTGGTTGAACTCTGTAATTAACACACAATTATTCTTAGGTGTTTAAACTGAAAAGTGATCTCTGTTAAATATAAGAGTGGGAAAAAGAGAGGGAGGCGATGTACAATTTGGGACATGCTCAATCGGACTTGCCCCAAATGGTGGAGTTAGAAACGTGCCAGGGGATTCCAATACAATCCCATCAAAGTGGCATGTACCAATGCCATCTCACTAGTCCAAGCGATCAATTTCAGTTCACAATTGATCACACTGATAGGTCTAAGGTCAAAGGGATCACACAAACAAGACTAGTGTCTGCTAATACTAACTGATAGAATCATAAAGGGAAAAAACGATCCAACATGGGAAGTGGGAGACACAGCAGACTCATAGAATGGCAGATGTCCTAAATAGCACTCTGGCCTCAGAATCAGCCCTTAAGGCATTCGGATCTGGCTGAAGAGCCCATGAGACTATTGTAGGTATGGAAAGCCAAGACACTCTGAAAAAAAAAAAAGAAGAAGAAGACCTAAATGAAAGATCTCTGCGAGTGAGATCCCAGTGGAAAGAAAGGGGCCATCAGAGAAGGAGGTACTTTTCTCTGAAGGGAAGAGAGAACTTCCACTTTGACTATGACCCTATTGGAATAAGATCAAAATCTGGCAAACCCTAAAACCTTCCATAGCCTTGGCAACTCATGACTAGAGCCTAGGGAGATTACTGACGCCATAAACAAGAGTGTCAAATTGTTAAGTCAACAACAGGAGTCACTGTGTACTTACATCTCATGTGGGATCTGCCCTTAATGTGTTGTCTAATGTGAAGTGATGCTATAACTAGTACTAAAACAGTATTTTTACACTTTGTGTTTCTGTGTGGATGCAAACTGATGAAATCTTTACTTAGCATATACTGAATCGATCTTCTGTATATAAAGATAATTGAAAATTAAAAAAACCTGGTGTTAAATTGGAAATTGCATACAAAATTAATCAATTTTTTAAAAATATCATGTAGGATCTCTGTCTTTAATGTGCTGTACACTGTCATTTAATGCTATAACTAGTACTCCAACTGTAGTTTTTTCACTTTGTGTTGCTATGTGGGGGCAAACTGTTGAAATCTTTACTTAATATATGCTAAACTTATCTTCTGTATATAAAGAGAATTGAAAATGAATCTTGATGTGAATGGAAGGGGAGAGGGAGCGGGAAAGGGGAGGGTTGCGGGTGGGAGGGAAGTTATGGGGGGGAAGCCATTGTAATCCATAAGCTGTACTTTGGAAATTTATATTCATTAAATAAAAGTAAAAAGAAAAAAAAATTAGATTTCAAAAATTTTTGTAGCAAAATAAATTTATCGTTTTATTCAATTCCCATAAAAAAAATCCCATAGTATTAATCAAATCACTCAGGCTCATTTAATAAGAAACGTATCCAGGATACAAATGCAGGTGTTTAATTCCAAATTCAAGTTATTTCCAATACACCCTCTTGTTTTAGCTTACACAAGAAGATTAAAGATGTTTCAAAGACCACTTAAGATGAAAATGATCATAACGTGCTCTCTTTTCTCTTTAAACATTAAGCAACAATGCGATGCTTCACAAATTACATGGATAGAAGTAGGGACATCTATTTAAAATTGACATTCAATATCCTCTATCTCTGTTTCCTTAACATTAGCCTATTAAATTTTTACCACAATGTACTACAATTAGCAAACAAACATTTGCCCAGCTAACAGAGTTCCTTGAGAATATGGACCACCTCATTCAACACTGCATTCTCAATACAGTATAAACAAATTGTATGTAAAATTTCCAACTCATTGATATTGATTCAAGTTATTTAAATGAAGAGACATTGATAGAACTCTCAAACCAACTTACTTCCAAATTCTTGGTCCTTCTAGAAACAATGAATTTACAAAGGTGACAGTGTCACTCTGTGTACTTCGTAGGACAGTTTATTTCAAAATTTTTCTTTGTATCTCAGATGAGTTGAACTGTCAATTCATCAATTAGTCAAATGAAAACCAGCTAGAGGCTCACATGGTCTAGGAACTGTAAATGCACACAGTATCTTCCACTGCTAGTTACCTCATTTCTGATCCTGATGAGATTCGAGGATACCGAGTCTAGAATATCTTTGATTTGAGTTTTTCTCTTTTCAGATTTTTTTCCTACTGTTTCCCTGAAGCTTATCCCCTCTAGTGTGTTCCCACACATTCTTTCTGAAGCTTCAGAGTGGTAGAATCAAAGCCTTCCAAGACATGGAAGTTTAGTTTGCAGAAGGAAGAAAACGTATGGGATATAAACAGGTTTGGATAATAATGATATTCCATGAAAACAGATAATGCTAAATAGCATTTGCATTACTTTTACTCCTCTCAATAATACTTTTTCCGAAATATAATGTCATAGACAGAATATAATTTTAGCAATAGAAGAGGTAGACAGAAAATTACAATATAATTTTTTCTTCCTTATCACAAGGAACCAGAAGGGCACAGATTAGAAGAGCCTTGCAGTTGATACACTACAACTATATTGAGCATTCAAACTACAATAAACCTTCAGGGAAATTAACGTAGAAGAGCTTCTATCTCATGACAACTTGCACACATTTTCTAACAGATGATGTGGCTGTCTATAGTTTTAGATGTGTTATATGGATGTTTAAGGCTGTAGCTAACACCTATATGATGTCAGTGGGACTTGAGATTGTCACCAATCAATCTGTGTCCATACTAAGAGTCCCTATTGACCAGTGTCTGATGAGCTAGTGGACCATAAATCCCAATACACTCTTGATAAAGAGATTTGGGGATCCTGTGAGACACATATAAAAAGTTGGTTAAAGCTCCAATAAAACCAACAGGAAAAGGGCAGCCGTCATTCTTCCTAGGTCCCATGCCAAGAGAGTCCTGTCAAAACATCTAAGTATAGCACTGCTTAAGGTGGATGTTCTATCTCCTGCTTGTTTCTCAACACTAACTACTCTCTGGAACTAGCTCTTTGTGCTACTCTACCAAGAAAGAGCCAGCATCCAGATGTAGCTCTGAAATGGCAGCAGCTACAGAGGACTCCAGATGGTCAATTTCTGAGGTCTGGCCACAGAGGTTTGAATTTAACACTAGACCACACTATCTTCAGTGTGTTCACTGTTAGAGGCCTATTGCAGGTTAGTTTCCCTGGGAAGCAGATGCTAAGTTGGAGATTAGCATACAGGAAGTTATTAGAGAGGACAGTTGGGAGCAACAACAGTTAACAGTAGGGAGGGAAAAGAGGACTGGGCAGAGAAAGAAGTCAAGCTGGAATGAAGTCTCAGACATAGACTTTAGCCAGTTCCATATAGAGCTCTGAAGATGCTATGGGCTCTTAGAGCTGTCCCATGTTAGGCCTAAATGCTAGGCCCATTAGGCTCTCACATTAAACAGTCATTGGGCTTTGACTCCCTCAGCAAGGCAGCATGATCTTGAGCCAAGTGTTTCTCATCAGTTGAGACAATCCTAGGAAGAGGAAGACTGACCCTGAGGGCTGTGTACTGAAGGAGCAGTGATACTAAACAGAGGTCTGGCTGGTGGATTGCAGAGCTCACCACAAGGACTAATTTTGGTGCAGCCAAGTTGCAGATCCAATACAAAGCCTGGCCTGTGATCTGAAGAATGTGCTGACCCCTGTCATGCATCCTGTCTACTGAGAGCATTAGTGTTCGCCTTTGTTCAATCCCAGGCTTCAAAGCTGGAGCTCAACTGGCGATGACTGATGCTAGAGCCCCACAGAAAACTCCACGACAGAGGTAACAACATCAACATGAATATTAAATAGAGCCTATGTGGACTGGGTATTTACCATGTGCCTGGCACTGTGCTGAGCCCTCTGCATGAAGTGTTCACATCAGCCCCATGACATGGGTACTTTTGCACCTCACAAATGAGAAAGCTGAGGTGATCAAGGCAATGAGGGGATACTGAGTGTCTCCTCTTTGTCCATCAGAGAAGATGAGGAATTCAGGGCTGCTGCTTGTGCCAGGTGCACCACTCATCATTTTTATTCTCCTGTATTTTTTTTTAATATGCAGGTGCTCCCAGAGGAGCAAGGTACACTCTACCCAGCTGGAAACGACAAAGTGTCAGCCAGAGAGGATGTTGATTGCTCTAAAGTCACGCTTTTTTAAGAAAGGACCTATTCTCCTAGAAGGCTTTTCTGAGCTGTAAATATGAGGTGTCTCAAATATCCATGAGATATGCATATGAGGAAAAACTATGCATGGATTTCAAAACTTTTTGCACCAAAATAAACTTATCTTTCAATTCCATTTTCCATGAACTTTTTGAACCAAAAAACCCTTTTTCAAACAAAACCGTCTCTGTACCAACTGAAAAACATACTTCCATCTGTTTTCCATTTATATTCCTCGTATATAAATGGAGAGATTGTGTGACTACATACAAACATAGCCTACTCATGGCTTTATAAATACTCGGTGATTATTTGCTCTCTGCTGTTTATGAGCTTGAACGTTACCTATAAGATGAAGCAGTTGGACCAAAGGGTCTTTAAGGCCCCCTTTAGCTCTAAAACTTTAATATTTTGATGAAAGTCAACAGTATTTAATAAGGCTAATTCAGAAAGAAAAAAAATAAGAATCACAAAAACTGCAAATATAAAGTGTCATGTGTTACCATAAATAACTGAATATGATTCTTAGCTGTGGTTTGGATTCATGAGACAGAATTAATTCCTTTCCTTCATAAACTTGACTGTGTCCTAGAAGTTCCAATGCATTTTAAAATTAAAATGTAGATTGACTTTACATCTAAAGTCTGCTTAGTGTCCTCCCATTTCATCTTCTATTTTGCAGACTTAGTGATGATAAAAACACCAAGGGCATCTTCAAAGAGAAGGTTTCTTGAAGCAGCTGCCACTCAAACTTCAGCCTTTGGGACTGTCACCTTTTCACTTTGTCTCTGCCTGTGCCCCTCACAGTTTATGGTGCGGAAGCTTGAGGAGCCTCGGGAAATGAAGTGTGTTTGAATAAGTCATAGGTGGGTTATAGAATCCGATTGGACAGGAGGATGAAACCCTCAAGGGCAACCTCTCAGTTCCATTCCACAACATCTGTGGGATTTAAGGCACTGTGCTGAGAGACGTCAAAAAATGTGGGCACAGCTGCTTTCTCCATGAGGCCCTCAAGTCCAAGGGGAGAAGAGAAATACATCCAGAAATGTGTAGCACTATCACAGAAGGACCAGCAGTTTAACAGGTGTAGAGAAAAAATGTGCAGATGAGAAGAATAGCTACCATTTATTGAATACTTACTAGAAGCCATGTGTTTAACTACTATCTTTTTGTTTAATCACTCCACAAACCACAAATGGAAACTATTGTTATTCTCATTCAGTTGTAGCAAACTGACTTGAAAAGATGACGTGCATTGCCTCAGGTGACCCAGTTAATATCTGACACAGCCTGGATTCAAACTCAGATCTTTTTGACCCCATATAGTTTACTGTCAATTATTAAACTCCTCTTCCTCCCCCAAGGAAAGCACCCACTATTCTGACTTAGGAGTTTGGGGTGAGATAGGTACTGAGGGTGGAAGACTGAATGAAGCACAACTTGAAAGCAGGAAGACATACTCTTGGCAAAAGGAATAGCCTTGAAGAGCTGGCAATGTAGTAAGGTTCCAAGACTCTACAGGGGTGCAGTGAGAAATCTCACTACACAAGTTCAAAGACAGTGCAGCTTACAAAGCAGTGAAGAAGAGGGACTAGAGAAAGATTTGCATGGTTGGGCGGGGTGGGGGGGCGATGGAAGCTTACTGTGGTCTCAATCTGGCAGCATATTGGTGAAAATTTCCTGGGAAACTTGTGTACAGTCCTGACATTCAGTGTGATGCATCTTTGCAAAAGTATATGCACACACACACACACACAGAGAGAGAGAGAGAGAGAGATCCATTCCACAGAGAGCTGAGCTTAGCTAATTAAACAAAGTTGTACTGTAGAGCAGGAACTTTCAACCTCGAATGTCCTGAAGAATCTCCTAGAAAGACTGTTAAAGCATGGACTACTGAATCCCAGACCCAGAAATGCTGAGTCAGTATGGCTGGGATACACCTCAGAATCTGGATTTCTTTCTTTTTTTTTAAGATTTATTTATTTATTTGAAAGTTACACAGAGAGAGGAGAGGCAGAGAGAAAGAGAGGGGTCTTCCATCTGATGGTTCACTCCCCAACTGCCTGCGACTGCCGGAGCTGCGCCGATCCGAAGCCAGGAACCAGGAGCTTCTTCCAGATCCCCCTCGCAGGTGTAGGGACCCAAGGACTTGGGCCATCTTCTACTGGTATCCCAGGCCATAGCAGAGAGCTGGATCGGAAGTGGAACAGCTGGGACTCAAACCAGTGCCCATATGGAATGCTGGTGCTTCAGGCATTAACCCACTGCGCCACAGCGCTGGCTCCAGAATCTGGATTTTGAACCTGTTTCTGAGTGATGTTCATACAGCTGGCCTGGTGACCACACTGTTCATGGCACTGGAGAAGAGCAGGGTGTGATTTTGTTATGAGTGCAAGGTAAGGGATTTAGCACTTGAATATTATAATCAGTAGCTTCCTGAAACTATGCCCTGTGGTTGTACTCCTGTCTTTAGCTTTGTTCTCCACACCCTGTGTAAGTTCAATAAGTCTTTCCTTCCTACTTAGGAAGGAAGCTGGCCTCAGGTATTTCTTTGTAGTAATGAAAAGCTGACTAGCACAGGGTCCCTTTGCCTTTGTGTGGCATGTGAATCCTTTCATAGCCCTCCTTACCTCTTTTAACCTCACGCATTCTACCCTATAGGAAACTCTACAATGTCCCTAATGGTGCCACATTTCTTCTTACCTATGTCTGGAGTGCAAACTTCCCTTTTCAGTTGGTTAAATTCCATTTCTCTCACAGATGTTATACCCTAAGTGAACTGCACAGACAGGCCATTTAAGACCCCAGGTAATGTCCCTCAAGGGTACCTGCAAAGCACTCTTATTCTATAAATGTGGCCTGATGACAGAGCTGAGCCCTCCGATAACATGGGAGCTTCTTGAAGGCAGGCACGGTCTTGGGACTCAGTGCCTGAATAAATAATTTAATAAACCATAACTGAATGTGTGTCACTCCAGACCTGGCAGGAACTAACTATCACATTTGCCCTTCTTGGCACAAAGGACTGATGGCATACTGTCTTCAAGTCTGAACCACCACAGAAAAAACTGTCATGCCATTCATAACCCAGAAGAAATTGTGTCTGTTTTAGAATTTTTCCATCTGGGCATTACAAGCCACAAAGCAACTGTTTTGCCTCCACAAAGAACAGAGTTTTTTTTTTTAAAAAAAAAAAAAGAAGCACACTTTCCCAAAAGGACACTCCTCCCTCCATTGCATTTTGATCTATCCTGATTTAATTTAAAGTGAGAAGATGGGGTCTGACCTTATCTATCAGTGGCTGAGCTGTTGTCTCATGAAAATGTAGTTTGAAACTCATTAATAAGGTAGCCTGTATATTATAACTTAGAAGCTCTGGGTTATCACCGATGCTTGCAATTGCTATGGAAACCGGGTCCACATGCACCTTTTAAAGAGTCTGATTTAAAACATGGGGGAAAAAGATGTACAGAAAGAAGTCTCCTTGAAAGAATAAACTATTTAGTACCCAACATGCATAGGCAGGTTCAGTGATGCAAAAATGCTCTGCCTACACAATGACAAAAACAATTTCTTATATTTTTTAGGAGCTAATAATGTATAACCTTGTATTAGGAACTGTTTATACTGACAGGGAAGAATGCCTAAGGTATCTTTCTCCCTTGCCCCCATGTACACATACAAACACAGACACATACCAACAATTTTCAGTTTTCCCCAGACTTTTTGTAGCCTGCATTCTTAAATACTCCAAATGCCTCCACACGTGCAGCTTCGGCTATTAAATCCCAACCATTGTGGGCACTGGCTGAGTGCTCGATCCCCTCTCCTTCCCCTTGAATGTGTTGAATGTTGCATTCTGTCACTTGCAGACTGAACATTCCAATGGCAAAGTGGCAGTGATAATTTGATCACGTTTCTTAATTTAAACTAAATTGTTGGTTTTATCCTCCCCAAATCTGGGTTTTGGAGGTTCAATTCTTAGGTTCCTCCTTACCCACATTTCTGCCTTGTAACCAAAGTGTGGTGTCGTGTTAGGGAAACAATGGTGTGACCATCACCTTGTGGAAAAGCATTCTTCCAGTGTAGAACCACCATGTGTCATTCCCTTCAAGGTCTTCATCTCTCTGTTTACTGCCCCTTGGGACTAGTTTCTGGTTTCCCCTTTATCTCTTCTGCACCCTACTCTTCCCCTAACTTCAGCCAAGTGTGAGCTGCATCTTCCCTTCTTCTTAGCAGGAACATATCCAGGTGGCTGAGCTTCTTCTTTCTTCACTTTCAGGCAGAAGGAGGTTGGAATAGAGCAGACCTCTTCTGAAGGCTGGTGCTTGCTCTTTGCAGGCACCTGCAAACCACTTCTATACATGCAGCTATGTAACCCCAATGAGAATACTTGTCTCTCTTTTGATCAGGCATCCTCTACCCCAGGAGGCCTTTACAAACTACTTCAAAGCCATACAGCCCCCCCCACACACACACACACTTGGACCCCTTTGGTGGCAGAGATTGTGTTTCATTCATCTTTCTCTCCATAACACAGGAGACAGCTCCTAACATGTGGCTATGCTTGGTAAATGCATAGTTGCTTGTTAGAAGTGTAATGAACAAAAATGCTATTAGCACATTAGCATCTTTGTCCAATTGAATGTCTCCATACATTCTTGAAGTGACAAAATTATGGAAATGGAGAACAGATGTGGCTATAAAAGGGTACCATGAAAGATCCTTGCGTTGATGGAATGTTCTGAATCTTGATTGCATTAAATTGAAACACTGCATGCTGTGTGGTACTACAGTTATGCAATATGTTATCATTGGAAGAAAGTGAATAAAGCAGTACAGGACCTCTCCATTAGTTCTTATAACTAAATTTGGATTTATAATTATCTCAATGAAATTTTAAGTTAAAAATAAAGGAAACACACAAAACTCTTTGAGCTTACTTCTGTGTACATTCAGGAACTGCATCAATAATTTTGCAAGATTCTGCCATGAAACAAAGCCCCTCAGTTGTCTAAAAGCTAATTGAGTCAAGTGATGAACTAACAAGTTATTTAGCAAGCTGTATATCAAAACACATAACAATTTATCAGTTGAATTCTATCTCTATTTCCTGTCTATAGTACTTTCACTACTCAATGTGCTTTCTCCACATGTTGGGAGGCTGAAGATAGACCCTGATGGTCAAAATAAAAATGCCACTGTTACAACCAGGGCTAGAAAACTTGAGAGAAGGAGGAGTTCCTAATTGCTTGACTAACTGTAACACTCCACAAAGGTTAAGGGTTTAGGTGTGTGCAATAAAGATGGAGGAAACAATGGGTAAAAGTTAAGACAGGTATGATAAGAGGCTACTGAATTGAGCACATTAGAATTTTAAATATATAGATACCAAATCTGCCCACCTAGTGTACAAAACCTTCAACATTGTTGCAATTTTAACCCGATAATTCATGAAAAAATGTCTATTTTTGAAGAAAAAAATTCAGTCATTTTCTTGTAAATGCTAATGGAAAATTAAAAGAAATTTTACATGTACTGTTAAAGAAATTCAACAATAACTCATATTTCTTATCAATGCAAAGATAAGTGCTTTTCACTCTTTGCATTTACCAACCTAGATAACCTGTTGTACCAATTGCATTTTAATTTTTTAACACAACCTTTTCTATAAAAGCCATCACATATAAAAGACAATCTAAATTATTCCATTAAGCCTCTAATGCATTATCAAGCTATAGAATATACACACTAACAAATAATTTAATGTCAAGATCTGTATTTGTTTTAAATAAACACAATGACAATAAGCAGATAGTAGGCATTTCGTTATTGTCCAAACATTCCCATTTAGTTTCTGCAGTGCAATTTAAGTGTTAAGTAGTTCAGGACTGGTAATATGAGTTCTAAGAACAAGCAGTTCGTCAATAGTGGCAGTCTCTGAACAAAGATGGTGGCGATGAAGAGACGTCTTCTACTCGTGGCAATATGGCATTGGCAGTTCGTCACCGGTGGAAGCCTCTGCCGCTTCTTCTGTAGTAGTCTTTTCTTCAGCGGTCTGGCAGAGGCTTTCTTCGTTGTCACAGACATCTTCATCCTGTAGGTCTTTTGAGATCAGTTGTCTTGCCAATTTGATGTTCAGTCCCTCGTCGTAGTGCAGCTTCCTCTTCATCTCGAATTGCCGCTGTTTTTCTTGTTTCTGGAATGAGAACTTGCTGGTGTGCGCCTCGCAGCTGCCTTGCTCCTCCACTTGATAGTAGTGATCGGAAGTGTGAGTGGCTGCAAGTTTCTTGGCTAACATGTCCACGGACATGCTTTCCTTTGCTTTGACATCACGCATTGGATCTTCCCCCTCATCTCGCACGGTGACACAGGTAGTGCTCGGTTCGTTTATCTTCAGGAAATCATAGTCCTTGTACGTGGTTGCCAAGATGTTGGATTCATCCCACTTCTGGGACTTCTTCCTCTGGACATCCTGGCAGGCCCCTCCGGGTTCCTGAGTAGAAGCATCCACCGCAGAAGCAGTGGAGCCTTTGTTTTTCAGGATTCCCTTGATTGGCCGGTGGGAGGTGCTGGAGGATGCCATGTTTGGGGAGTAAAGGGCCCCGCGGGGGGCCTGGGCCGACAAATAACCACCTTGCTGTGCTCCAGGTGAAGCTGCGGTGTGGTCTGAACCTCGGCTCCCAACGTCTCACAGTAGCTCTAGGGCCCCAGTGGCGTCACAAAGGATCCCGTGAGTCCTGCTCTTGCGTCACTTCCGCTTATGGCTCGCAGCCCACGGTGACGTGTCTCTCCCCCCTCCCCACCATGGAGTGAGACAGGAACGATCCATTCCTTGCACGTGTAATGGGGGAGCATTGCTTTGGGAACTTATATCTCCACCCCATCTGCATACAAAGAAGCTATGTAAAATGTTTTTTTTTTTTTTTTGGCTCACTCAAAAGTTAAAAGTCACTGCTTTGGAAAGATGGTAGGCCTTGGCTAGAAGTTGAAAAACGCTCATCTAGGACCCTCCTCCCCCCCAAACCCCATACACATGCTCTGGTCCTGCTATCCCTTTCATGGCTCCATGAAAGATCTCAGTATCCAGTCACTTACACAAATTGGGAACCTCGATGTTGTTCCCAGTCCCTTCATATTATTCATTCTCCAATCCAGTCCTTAGATTTTTGGCCTCAATATTTCAAAAAAATTCTCATTTGTCTCTCTTCTGCCACCACCATGTTTCAAGTATCTCACATCCTTTCTTGACTACAGCACAGCCATTGAATTGGGTCCCCAGTAGCCCTCATCCCCTAATCTTTTATCCACTCTCTAGCCATAATGATTTTTTTAAAGATGTATTTTATTTGCAAGTCAGAATTAGAGAGAGGCAGGGAGAGAGATAGGGAGGGAGAGAGAGAGAGAATGAGAGAGAGAGAGAGAGAGAGAGAGAGAGACTTCCATCCGCTGGTTCACTCCCCAAATGGCCGCAATGGCCAGAGCTGTGCCTATTAGAAACCAGGAGCCAGGAGCTTCTTCCAGGTCTCCCATGCGGGTGCAAGGTCCCAAGGATTGGGCCATCCTCCACTGCTTTCCCAGGCCACAGCAGAGAGCTGGATTGGAAGTAAAGCAGCTGGGACTTGAACTGGTGCCCATGTGGGATGCTGGCACTGCAGGCGGCAACCTTACCCACTATGCCACAGCACTGGACCCAACCATGATGATCTTTGAAAAACACACATCAGATTTTATCATCTGTCTTTCAAGCTTTTTAAGGCTTGCACATCACCCTTAAACATAAAAATTAAAATCCAGAAGAGGGTGAAAAGTAGCTGTGTGGCCTACTCTGCTCAGCAGTCCACCTGAAACCTTCTCTCCCCAAATTCTGCTCAACCTCTCTCCAGTTTGCTATTCTGACCTTTCAATTCAGGGGGCATTCACAATACTTCCTGCCCAAGAGGCTTTTTCCAGGTTCTTTATGCATCCTGGAATATTCAACCTCCATCATTATTGGATTATAGTGACCATTTCCTGATCCTCAAAACAATAGGCTTCTCTATACTTTCATGGCATCTTATTCTCCTTGACAACACTCAGAGACATTCGCAATACATTATCAGTGTACACGGGGTGGCAAACTCCAAGAGGAAACTTATGTGAAAAAGACTCTCCTTTGACTAAACTTTGATCAGGTTTCCCTGAACCTTGTGCTCAGCTAGGCCTGACCTTGGGCTTCTCTCATTGTCCTCGCAGAATCCAATTTGAACACAAATCCCACTAAATCAGTTTAGCGAAAACCCTCCACCCTTGGTATCTGTCAACTCTATATATTTGATTAATTCCTCATGCCTTCCACTGGGTATTTGATTACTCTGGCCTACTTTTAGCAAGAATCCTGTTGGGTTGGTCTAGCAAGCCCTTCTCCTCAATGTTTACCATTGATGTTTCATCTCACTGATTTTCTATCCACTGATCCTCACCCAGCTCCTTGGCTATAAATCATTACTTATCCTTATTGGAATGGGGTAAAGCCCAATTTTTTTCCCCATTGCAAGATCCCACTGCAGTGGGCCCTAATACTTATTGTAATAGTCCTCTATTAGAATCTCCCTCACTGTCTTAACAAATGTCATAAATAATTTTTGCTTTGGCAGTTATGATGCTCATGAATCAATAGAGATCAGATTCAGCATTGCACCCTGGGCCTTCCACCCAAACCCCAAAGTGTGCACCTTTGAAGCTTTGTCTTCACTCCTGGCTGATTGAGGGAAGATACATTGAGTCAACTCCTGAGCTAGTGCTTGAGATGGCCATCCACTGAACCAAGGTGAGGATGTCTTACCGAGTCTGAGTTCACTCTAGAATCTGGTTAGATTCCCAGGCTTCTTTTGAAAATTACCTGTCTTTAGTCTGTTTTCTGTTATTAAAACTAAGTTATACAGACTGGATAATTTATAAAGAATAAAGGTTTATTTGGCTCTTGATTCTGAAGGCTGGGAAATTCAAGGTAAGAGGCTGTATATAGTAACACCTTTTTTTGCTGGTAGGAACTCTCTTAGATTCTCAAGGTGGCACAGGGCATCACATGGCAAGACAGAACATCCTAGTTCAAGTCTCTCCTTGTCTTAAGAAAATCACTGCTGCATTGGATTTGGGCCTCATCCTTACAGCTTCATTTAACCTTAATTACCTGCTAAAGGTTCCACTTCCAAATACAAGGGTATTTCAAAATGCTCATGGAAAATGGAATTAAAAGATAAATTTGGGGCTGGCACTGTAGTAGAGGGGGTTAAGCTGCCACCTGCATAATCAGCATCCCATTTGAGTGCCAGTTCGAGTCCTAGCTGCTCTGGTTCTAATCCAGCTCCCTGCTAATGTGCCTGGGAAAGCAGTGGAAAAATGACCCTGAACCCATGTGAGAGACAGGCTCCTGTCTTCAGCCTGTCCCAGCTCTGACCATTGTGGCCATCTGGGGAGTGAAGCAGCATATAGAAGATCTCCCTGTGTGTCTCTCCCTCTCTCTTGTTCTATAACTCTAACTTTCAAATCAATAAAAAAATCTTTAAAAAATAAAATAAAAAAGTTGATTTTGGTTTAAAAATTTTTGAAATCCATGCATATTTTTTTCCAGAATTCACATTTTTCATGACTTTTCAGAGATATCCCATACTATAGTGGAATTAAGTTTCCACCCTCTTACCACCTCACGATGGAGTATAAATTTCCACATGAATTTTAGTGGAGAGGTTCAAACCATAGCAGTACTTTCTGGGTTAGAAGTCTTTTTTTTCTTTTTCCTGGTTCTTTGGGGGAAAATATTATATATGTTATATTATATAAAAAATAAGTATATATAAATATATGGGCAGATATTTTGTTATATAACATTATATACGTATATAAATTATTCTTGGCTCTTCTGTTTTGACTGATGTGCTGGATTTTTTTTTTTCATGGTTCTTCATTAGGCCTTTCTTTTGTCTCTGACTGAAACTACTTCACCTATAATAATTTCTTAATCATCTGAAACCCTATTTACTTCTCAAAGCTCTATTGACTACATATTCTTCCATCTCTGCCTACTTCCTTTTTTATCGGCATGATTTTGTCAAGGATAATTTATAACTTCAGTGGCCTCTTTGGGGAACTTGAGCACTCCTCCAATCAGCCCTTTTAATGCTTCTCCCTTCTCAGTGTTTGTGCTCCTCCTTCTTCTTCTTACCCCCTTAGATCTTCCTTCAACTCCCTGAATCCTTCCATATGCCACCCTGACATGCTGACTTCTTCCATCCTACTGCTTTCCCTTCCCAGAACTGTTCCTATCAACTCTGCTTCCTCAACTCCCACAGTTACTTCAGTTACTTCAATTTTAGGCCTGTAATCTTCACTAGAGGCTCTCAAGGTACTCAGAGGTCCCTGAAAGTGACTATCTGAGGCAGAAAAATAAAAGAAAGCTAACTGGAAAGAGATTGGATGTTTTTCTCTTCAGATGACCTTTGGAGACACATAGACATATACTTGATGTCCCTTCAGTCTCTCCTGTAAAACTTAGTCTATAGTCTTCATAACATTATGTATCAGGGAAGAAATAAATCTTGGAGGTCTTCTTCACAAATACTTTGCAAGTCCCCAGATTTGGGTAAATCTTTGGTAAATAGGATTGGTTTAAATATTGTTGGTTTAACAAAAATGGGTATGTCTTTGGAGTTATCAGCATTAAGTACAATAGGAGCACACATTTTCATTCCACCTGGATTTCTTAGTATGTCATCTCTACAAGGGGTTTAAATTGTAAAATTTATAAATTTAACCTAAGAACAAGTATATAAGCAAGAACACAGTCATCCTTATTCTATGCATATCAAGCACAGCAGTTAAAAAAAGTCCAAGTATTTCACTTTTTTAGGTTTTTGCTATTGTGATGCTTGCCTAACATGTACATACTGTAGAACTAGTTAACATGAAAATAACTTTAGATGAGGGCTGGTTTGAATTGCTGTTATGTGTCTGCCTAAAAACAATTTCTAATTTCTTTAGTAATGTGAAAACTTTATTGTTATGCTAAAGAAAAGCAAATAAAAGATATTCATTAAATATTATTTCTAATGAAAACAAACTACTAAACTACTAATTACTGAACCTAAGCTTATATCCTTTAAGCTTCTTATTGTTATATGATATGAAAAAGCTAAACTGTATTGGAGCCTGTTAATAAATGTGAAAAATTATACTATGAGGAAATGACATATACATTTATAAAATTCGCTAGTCTGTTCATACAGGACGTTGGCATGTGACAGACACTGCACAATTGTCTATTTCCTACTTTTCTTTGTAAAATAAAGGTTACTGAAACTTAAAAATTATAATCAATATATGTAATTAAAATAATAAGGGTGAAGGGACACAAATTTGAATATAAAATATGCAAGGAGAACAAGATGCGTTTCTAATAAGGAATAGTATACAAGGTCTGAAGAATGTGTTTTCATAAATAGAAAAGGATAATAATTCTGTCCTAAAGCAAGGTGACTATAGTTACTCCAAAATTAGAAAGAAGGAAAAAGCGAGGCAAAAGCTGAATGGATACAAAACACTTGTAGAATGTCTTTGGAAAAGGAAATTTTTGTGTGGTCAAGCTGATAAGAATGAATGAATTTACTTATAGTTTTCCTTTTTAAAAAGAGTTTAGTAATGTACTGAATTTAGGAATGTAGAACATGGCTTTCTCTGTGCTAGAAGAACAAAGTCTTCTCAAATTGTTATAAAAGATTTTTCTTTACCTGTTGGGTAATTACTCGAGGAGACAAAAATTCTATGTGTCTTGTAAATAATTTCCTTAAGGTTAGAAATCTTCTCTACTAGTTAACTTCTGGGCTCAAATACTGAGTTTCTAGTTACTCATTTTTTTATTTTTCTTTTGTTGCCCTCATTAAATGCCTGACTGCCTGCTTGCATCTCTCAGCAAATATCATCCATCAAATGAGAAATGGACTATATTGTGCAAAAGATAGAAGATTCTCTCTTCTTTCCTTGAACAAGAAACGGATTGACAAAGACTGTCTCCCTGACCTAAATTTAATCAGGCACCTCTGGATTGTGATTTCAGGCCAATTTCTCTTCCCTACTGCCAGACCACATTAAAGTGGTCCCTATACCCATTGTGATAGTCCCCTACTGAGTTCAGTCTCCTTTGCAGTCTGTAACAAATATCATGAATATTCTTTTGTTTAACAGAAGGTAGCCATTTTACTCATTGTTATCTCCATCTTTGTATCTTAGTGACATGATGCTATGTCTGGCACATAGTAGGTATTAAACAAATATTCATTGACTGAATGACAAATAATAAGTAATGGAGAATCAGGAGAATGAAATTTTCAAGTGGAGGAAAAGGGGCTCTCAAGCTTTTATAGTCAGTTACATTTTGCTCCATCAGTTATGAGGACATATGTGGAATGTGAGGGTTGTCACAAAGAGTGACTTTGGAACATTTTCTGTCCTTCATGGCCTCATTTTTCACAGGCGGCAATATTCTTTGAAAAACAAAAAGGAAATTAAGATCCAGTTTCACATTTTCCCCTCCAGGTAGCATTCATAAGATATTTTTTTCTTCTGATAGCATTTTGCTTCCTCTTCTCTCCCTCAAGGTCTTTCTACATTTTAGAACACAAAAGCAAAAGCATGAAAGAACCTTAAAACTTCTACAAGGGTCTTAAACACCATAAGTTCAAGTTGTCCTGTATTCTCCAAAGCCCTATTAACTTCAGGAACTCTGCAATCACTTTAAAATTCTGTTATTCATCCAAGAAAATGAATATCCTGATTCCACATTGTTTGAAAACAAAGTTGTATTGTGTGGTAAGGGCTTTCAGGGATTCAAAAACTGATATTCAAGGCTATAGGAAAACCTTCCTGTATGTCAAGAAAAAAAAAAAACTTTCATTACTCACAAACACTTCAGGCTATCCTTAAAAAATCCTAAGTGAAAGGCATCCCAGTCCTGCACATACGCAATTTGTCCTCCTGGCTGGTAGGCACAGCAGGCCTGTGCATGTTTAGCTGTAAACAAGATGCTTTGTGAGATGCCGATTCCAGTGCATTGGCATTTTGCTTTTGTGTATACACAGTACCCACTCCCACATACTGTGATCTGAATATACACGTTGTTCAGCATATAATGAGTCAGTGCTCCTGCAGTTCTTGTGTTTTCTGAAACTCATTGTTATGGTTTGAAGAGGATTTGGTGCCTCAAACTCATGTAGATATTTAAACTACAAAGTCTTACATAAATGCTTAATGGATTAATGGTTAGGTTTATGGATTAAGGATTAAAAGTGAAGACTTGATGTAATTATGGCATTTGGAAAGTTAGCCTAGTGGAAGGCCTTTAGATCACTAGGAGCCTGCCCTCAGGAGGAAGTTCTCACCAGAGGGTTGGTCACATAAGCTAAGTGAGATTCCTGGCTCACCATGTGATTGGCCGTCTGCCATTCTCAAGCCTCACCTGAAGCCTAAACCAATGGGGCCACTCGATCTTGGACTATGAACCTTCTAAACTCAACTTAAGTAAACCTTCTTCCTTCCTAAATAGCTCCTCTCAGGTATTTTAGCTAAAGTAACAAAAAGCTGTCTATTACTCAGCATTCAGTAGCAATTCAAGGTAGATAAGGAGCACTGTGATTTGTGCTCTATCACATAAGTCACAAAGCAAATCATTTATTTGTTTTTATTTTTTTATTTTTTGACAGGCAGAGTGGACCGTGAGCGAGAGAGACAGAGAGAAAGGTCTTCCTTTTCCGTTGGTTCACCCCCTAATGGCCGCTGCGGCCGGCATGCTGCAGCCGGTGCACCACGCCAGGAGCCAGGTGCTTCTGGTCTCCCATGCGGGTGCAGGGCCCAAGGATTTGGGCCATCCTCCACTGCACTCCCTGGCCACAACAGAGAGCTGGACAGGAAGAGGAGCAACCGAGACAGAATCCGGCACCCCAACCGGGACTAGAACCCGGTGTGCCGGCGCCGCAGGTGGAGGATTAGCCTATTGAGTCGCAGCGCCGGCCAAAGCAAATCATTTAAAGAATAAAATCACCAGGCATTATAGATTTCAGTTGAACATAATTAAAAAATAACCTCTTTTCACATATTGTTGGAAATTTTCTGTTCAATGAAAAGTCATCCTACAAAACCCATAAATTTTGAGTTCTTGTCATCAAACTAAAAATTCTCAATTGTATAATGCAGAAGGATGTCTCACTATCATAAGCCTTAAAGTAAAGATTAGCCATTCCAACATGTCTCTTTACATCATTCATTGTCATTGCCCTAGGACAAGTACTGAGCAAATGTCTCAGGTTCCATAACACACACACACACACACACACTCGGGTATACTCAGAAATTCCCAGTTAATGATGCTTTATATACAATTTACATTCAGGCCTAGAAATTCCTTATTTCAACAAATATTTAGTGGTCATTCACTATATTTCCATTAGGAGAACCTTAATTTTAAATGCACAAAAAAATTGAGTCTGGGCTTTAGTGACCTTCAACAGGTTAATATTTGGTAAATATCTCTAAAGACACATTTAGTTATGTCACCATGGTTTTTAAATAGAATCAAACATCTATCACTGATATTTAAAATATAATTTGAAACCTCAACTGTTTGCATAGGCACTAAACATTCTGCAGAGCACTATTATTAATCATGCAGTAGATCACTCCACAGCTTTGTTTATGCCACTGAGAATTACACCCATTCCCTTATGGACATATTCCCCAAATGCCATAAATACAGGAATTCACTCAGAAGGAGAACCAAACCAAGAACAAAGAAATTCTAAATCAAAGGTGGAACACCTTAGAAATCAAGAGTCACCACAAACAGGGAAGGCATCCTTGCTGTCCCAATGGGTATCATTAGTGAGAAATTAGTAAAGTACTAAGAAGGTAGTAGACTCTTTCAGGACCAATTATGCTGCTAGAAGGAGAGATTAATGCTCCTTTAATCATGTGATATCTGAAGTCATGCATCAATCCATCTGAGAATTGTGTACAGCACATAAAGAATTATGTTAGATACTGTGTGGTATCAAAATAAAGGTGCTATTTTGTTTTGAATATGTTTCTTGCTCAATATTTCTTATATTTCAAAACCAAATTTCTGTTATTCTACCAAATAGCTCTCTTAGATTAAGTTCCCTTAGAAACAAATTCTGAACAAAGTGAAATCCAGTGTAAGTAGTTTACTTGGGAGGAAATCTGCAGAAAACACTGATAGAGAAGTGGGTAAGTGAGAAAGGAAAGGTAAGAAGGCAAAGCTTCCTTATCAAAGCAGCTACCAACATAGGTACTTACAGCTTAATCTTGCTGGTAAACTCTGAGAGTTACTGCAGAAGAATTACCCCCATAGCACCCCCTATCCCACAGACAGGTAGGTAGAGTATACAAGAGGACTTCAAAGAATTTGTGGGAAATGCAACTAATAGCTAAGTGTATTTAGGTATAAAATGGCGGGGAGGGGGGCAGGGTGCAGGCCCTTAGTCTAGAATTAAAATGTTAAGATAACCACATCCCACATCATTGTACCTGGCTTCAATATGCAGCTCTGGATCCTGATTCCAGCTTCCCGCTAATGCAGATCCTGGGTGGAAGTCGTGATGGCACCAGTACTTGGGTCCCTAACACCCATGTGAAAGATGCAGTAGAGTTTCCAACTCCCAGTTTTGGCCCTGGCCCACATGGGAATGAACCATGTGCGTAGGAGCTTTCTCTTTCTTCTCTCTCTCTCTGTGTGTCTCTTGCTGCCTCTCAGTTAAATAAATCTTTAAAAATTTAAAAGAATTATTAAGATTCTGCATAATTTTTCAAAACACATTTTTCATGAACTTTTTAAAAAAATTCTTCATATTCATACATCAACTGCTGCCATCTTTTCTTGAAGAGTGCTGGGAGTGGGAAGCGGCCCTAATTCTCCAGTAGTAGCATCCTAAATGTCAATTTTCTGAATGGCCATTTATTTTGAGCATGGGTGTGAACAGATTTTATACTGTGGTGATTCAGGCTAACAGATTCATTGATAGCTGATGACAAAAGAAAAAGAACACCAATGAGAATTTCTGATATTATACAGTAAACATTAACATTTCCTCCCTCCCAGGGCATAGTCTCATTTTGGAATCTTAAATAAAGAAAAAAATGTCATCAGTGGGAATGCCTTCCAGGAAATAATATGAGACATATGAGAGAAAGAGTTTTGCGAGGATTGGTTGAAGATTTGAAATCGGAGAAGTGTTCCTCCTGTTCCCTAAGGGAACACTGAGATGTCTCACTGTTAGGGAAATGAAAGGGTGGTCCTTGTCTTGATCCTGTTTGGTCAGGGTGGGAGCTACTAATAAAATAAAACATGTTCTTATCAGCTATTTTTAAATGTAAACATCAGAAATTTAGATTCCGGGAAGTATTATCCTGGCTTAGAGGGAAATCTAAGCCATGTCATCCAAGCTCCCCAATGCCTAGCTGAGACTATTAACCAGAGAGATATGGGGACTTTCCCAGGGTCACACATGGTGGTTGGTGGCATAGCCAGCAGTAAAGTCCTGGGCCCCTGGGACTGCCATTGTTGTGCACTTTGCATTCCTTACCCACCTCCTCTCAAGTGGTAGCAGTCAAGGGTCCTAGCCTGTGTCTCCTTGCAGGCAAGAATCTACAAGGGTTTAGATAAAACCCCCTTCTCTGTCTTGGCCTGCACGGTTCTTCAGGGAAACTGGCATTTTGAAAGAAGAAAGGGAACAGCAAAGCTACCACATTCAGGATTAAAAACTTGAACCTTGTGTCTTCTGAATAGCAAATTAAAAGATGAGGTGCAAGTTCAGCTAGAGGCACAAGTGGAAAAGTTTTTGGGCAAGAAATCAATAGGCCAGCTGCCCAAGTTTTCTAGTTCTGGATGAGCCATAGTCAAATTAGAAAAGCAATAATGTGATCCAGGGCAGCAAAATTCAATTTTGCCAACAACGCTGAGATTCCTTGAGGCAGTCCTTTAGAGATGACATTATAGACCCGATTATTTCCCATGTGTACAAACGTGGCTGGGGAGAACAACACACACACACACACACACAGAAAGAGAGAGAAACTGATATGCAATCCATTCCATTCCAGAAACAAATTTTGTTGTTATTATATATCTATAATTTTTTAGAAAGAACATTATAAAAACAGCAAGAGAGTATAATAGAAAAAACAAAATGCTGCATATCATTTTTTATGATGTTTCACACACACACACAAAGGAAAATAACTCACAGAATCATGCGATTTCTAAGAAGATGCAGTAAATATATTGTTAGCATCCCTGTGACTCACTAACAAGATGCTATCTGTAGGGAGGTGGGGCAGGGAAGCTGTCACCAAATTCCAGTCAGTGATTTATAGTATTTGTGACTAGCACATGCAAGAGTGTCAGCTGGCAATTTATTCTGGCTGATGTAACCCGACAGAGTTTTCGTCCTTTCTGACAACCAGTCCAGCAAGAAAGGGCAACACATTTCAGCTCTAATAAGCAGAGGTGAACCTGGCAGTGGAGTTTGGTTCTATCTTAGTCATGCCTATGTGCTGGTTATGTTTAAACAGAGCCAGCAAAACATTTCATGGCAGCCATTCAAACACTGTGACAGAGAGGAGAGAATTGAAGGGAGAGTGGTGGTTGTCAAATTTCAGCGGGCATCGGAGGAAGGCTTGTTAAAACACAGATGACTGGGTTTTGCTCTTGAAGTGTCTGACTAAGTAGATCTGGGATGGGCCTGAGAATTTGCGTTTCTGCTGTGTTCCCAGGTGATGTGATTCTGTTAGTCCAGGGACCACGTCAAGAAACACTGGTGGCGGGGAGAACAGGTTAAGCTACTGCCTGTGATGTCAGCATCCCATATCAGCACTGGTTCAAGTCCCGCCTGCTTCACTTACATCCAGCTCCCTGATAGTGCAACTGGGAAAGCAACAGAAGATGGCCCAAGTGCATGGGCTCCTGCAACCATATAGGAGACCCAGATGAAGTTCCTGGCTCCTGGCTTCTGCCTGGCCCAGCTGCAGCCATTGTGGCCATTTGGGAAGTGAGCCAATAAGATTCTGTGTGTGTGTGTGTGTGTGTGTGATTCTGTCTTTCAAATAAACAAAATAAATCTTTAAGAAAAGGAACCACAGGAGCAGAACTTGGCCCTGCCTCATCTAGCCAGGTGACTCAGATAAATCCAAGTCCACAACAGGAGACGCTAATCTCCAGAATGTGAAGTGAACACGCAAGCATGAGGGAGAGGGATTCATCGTACCAGAGGTAACAGAGAGGCCTTGCATGGAAAGGTGACTTGTGAAAAAATTATTTCTTCATTTTTATTTATTTGAAAGTGGAGAGGGAGGGAGGGAATAAGGGAGGAAGGAAGCGTGATCTCCCATCTACTGGTTCACTCTGCAAATGCTTACAACACATGGGGCTGCACCAAGCTGAAGCCAGGAGCTTGGAATCAATCCAGGCCTCCTTGCACGGGTGTTACAGATCCAACTACTTCAGCCATCACTGCTGCCTCCTAAGGTACTCATTAGCAGGAAGCTGGAATTGGAAACAGAGCTGGGACTCAAACCAAGGCACTCTGATGTGGGACGTGGGGGTCCTAAGCAGCATCTTAACTGCTGCGCCAAATACCTGCCTCAGAAGTTGGCTTTTCAACTAGGTAGTGAATAGATAAAGGCTCCCCCATGAAGACAAGAGCCAAAGAAGTGGGGGGGACTTCAGAAAGAAGTTGGCTGAAGGTGGCCTATGGTAGATGGGGTCAATGTCAATGCTGCAGCAGTAGGATGACTGCTCCCTTTATATATACAGACATGAAGGGGGACATTGCTCTTTGTTTAATCAACCATTCACATGGACTACTTGTGGCAACTGCATATGCAGAAAGAAAAGACAAAGAAGTTGACAGGGTGGGTTCCCTGGTATTCCCTCTGCCTGACTCTTCACCGTTGCCTGCATTTTTCTCAATGCAAACCAGAGTCATATGAATAATTAATTATTCCTCAAAGGCAGAACAAATTTCTTTTAGCTGAGAGGACTTGCTTATGTGGGGAAGCAGCCTCCATGGGGCAGAACAAACACTAAACATGTGTGGAAGGTTGAATTCACATTCAAGCTGAATTACCTAACTTCCTGAGTAGCTTTCATAACCTCCCTGAGCTACAATGTACTCATCTATTAAATGATTAAACGGAATAATAATCTCGACCTCTGAAATACATTGCATGGGACAAAATAAGAAAGGTATTTATAATAAAGTGCTGCACAAGGGGCTAATACACTGGCTGTCAAGATGTGTACTTGGATGCCTTCTGGCCCTTGATTTAGAGAACCATCGTTATAATCGATGACTCAGAAGAATCTGGGATAAATGGCTTATTCAATTAAGGACACAAATACACATACACATGTAGTTTAGCTTAATGTATAGGGGCTGCTTATTTCTTCCTAGTGGCCATCCCCTTTCCTTATAGTAGAGTCCCAATTTATAGCCAGACACACTGCCACTCAGAACAAAAAAATGACTGTATGTTGCAGTCTCCTTTATATCTAGGCGTGACCATGACACTAAGTTCTGGTCAAAAAATGTTCTGTCTGGAACTTCTGGGAAATCATCATCACAGGAAGCTAACTCAGCTGGGAAGGATGTTCTTTGTTTATTCCTACTTTGGCTGATGTTCATCTGAAGTATGGTATAATGGCTGGTGCTCCAACAGCCATCTTAGACTATCATGCACCATAAAATATGGGAGCCACAAACTAGGAAATGAATGAAAGGATCGTTATTCCCTGATGACAGTGTGGGGCTACTATTTTGACACTCTCCCATTTAGCTCCAGACCACCCTTAAGTGAGATAGAGGAACTTTTATCTGAAATATTCTAATGTTATTATTTTCTTCTATTTGTGGCTGAGCCACACCTTTTCTGATACATTTGACATAAATTATCTGTTGCTAGTGGTTTCCAGAGTCCATTATTGTTGCATTGTCATATATGCTCACTTAGTCTCCTGTGACGCTATTGGCACTCCACTAATACTTCCCAGATGCCTTAAAATCTTTTGTGACACAAGAACTGCTCATTCTAGACATGGAGGGCAGGCATTGGCTCTCCCTTCCTGGAATTTGACCAGTTGGTAGGCTTTGATAATAGGTATATTTTAGTCCTGGATTCAACACCCTTATATTCCCTTTCTTCCTGTAAGGATTCATTGAGAGACTTAGTGTTATGATGTTTTAATCTTCTTGTCTTCAAAAGGTGATTAAAGAGAAGATGCTGATGAATTCCCAATTATGTTAACACTGCTCAGTATGAGAGTTTTTCTCTTGGGCATTGTCATTTCAATAGTTTTCATAGTCCTATAAATATTTAATAAAATTGTGTGGTGGTGAATTTTAGGCACCTGATAGTGGTTGCAGGATAATTCTGTTGGACTGTACCTTTCTTGGCATCCCTGAAGTTTTATCTCATAGATGATCCCCTGAACATTGTATTTGTCTAAGCAGGCTTCACACAAAAGTCAATCTCAATGGCTCTCATGACCCATGAAGACTCCAAATAGCACGAGACAAAATGTAATTCACATACAGATATCATGTTTCTGGTGTCTTGATGTGTTTTAATTCCCCTGTGTCTCCTGATGCACATAGTAGGGGCTTGATAAATGCTCCCTTCAGTAAATAGTTGGGATCGATGCAGATGCATTCATCAGACAGTCATTATTGGGAGCATTATAGCTCATGGCTGCCTTAGCCCTAATGGAAAATCCTCTTAATGGGTGGACACTGTTGTTATTTCCCATCCCAATGTAAAATGATCTCTTTAAGTAATTGTGCTCCAAATGATATATTTTATCATCAAACTTTGTGAAAAATACACACTTAAAAGGGACAAAATAGAATATTGTTTCTTGGCTCCGGCAATATATCTCTGTCTATTTTGTTTGTTTAAATCTTATTAGGGTCAATCATGCCCTGAATTTATTCCATTTCCCATTTCTCCCTGCTGTTATACTTCCAAAAATATCAGAAATAAAGACATTTTTTAATTTTACTTTATGGGGAAGTATTGAGTGTGACAGGACCTGTCATCGCCTAATGAGAAATAGCTCTTGGGTCACATATGACTATTATGGAGATGGCGTCTTCCCCTCTGAACCTCAGCAAGGAGCTGAGATGCATGGACTCTAAAAAAAATGAAACCCACAGAGAAGACAACATCCAAAGATAAATAGAAGGATCAGGGTTATGAAATTAGGCTGGTGCTGGTAACACTTACAAAGGCTTCTTGGAAATTTCCCTTTTAAGAAAAACAGAGTAAAGCAAAGACAAGCAGAAAGTGAGATTCAGTATATCATAAGGTGTGTTACTTTTCAGTAGGGTTCTTGCAATAGTGACCCAATCAATCTCCTCATAAAGCAACAAGTCTCTCTCATTGTTCTTCATCAGGGAACCTGTAGTAGAGAAAGTCAGTTCCAGATAGGGTTGGAACTAGAAGATGAAAATCATCAGTATGACACGCATGCATAAGCAATGCATTGCTACAAGACTGATGCTGGGTCTCACACTATAGACACAGTGCAATGTCTTAAAAAGCCACCACCAAATATTGAGCACTTAAAAGCACCATTTTTCTTTTTTGACAGCATAATGAAAAGCTTCAAAACACTCTTGTCTTTCAAATTATAGTACCAGTTTATTTTTACGGTTTCATTTTCCAACGGATCTTTAGGTATGTGCCAAAAGTCACAGGGATGAGGATAGAGAGGGAGATGAAAACACAAACCCCAAACTGTCGCAACTAATGCTTTGGAATCTTGAAAATTAGAGCAGATGCCTGAGTTATGAATTGCAATGTTGTGTGGAAACAATCTGTCAGCAACTTAATGCTGAGTAGCAAATGTTCTCCAGAAAATAGCTCATCTCCTTTGAAAGTGTGGCTGTGTTTGAAGGATGAAAGGTCATCCAAAATTGTGAAAGCATGGAAATAGGGGTTTGTGTTTAGATTTTACTGCAGGTACTGACGTCATATAGGGTCCTGTCATTTTCATGTACATTTCTACTTGGAATGGATTCAACATTTATCTAGGCCAATGCTTCTCAAACTGTAAATGTGCTTGTGAATTATCTGGAGATCTTGTTAAAATGCAGCTGCTGATTTAGCAGGCCTGGGGTGGACCATGAGAGCTGCAGGCCTACCAAACTCCCATGTAAGGCTGGGCTGTGGGACATATTTTTAGTTGGAGAATGCTCTAAGACCAATTTTAAGAGGGAGAGGGAGGGGGTTTGGGGAAGGAAGAAGAGAGAGTTTCTTCTCCTGGTTCACGCCTCAAATTCACACAACTGCTGGAACTGGGCTGGAGTTGAAGCAGGGAGCCAGGAACTTAATTCAAGTCTCTTATGCAGGTGACAGGAACTCAGTTACTTAAGTCATCACCGTTGCCTACCAGAGTCTGCATTAGCAGGAAGCTGGAGTCAGGAGTGGAGCCAGATAATGGAACCCAGATACTCCTATAAGGGATGCAGGTGCCTTAACAGGTGTCTGAACCACTAGGTCAAATGCCTACCCCAGTCATCCTAGTTGTAATTAATTATGCCATGGGTAATTTGTTATCAATAGTAGTGCAATCACTAAAGTTTTCTCCCACTGTAAGTATATGATTGTACTTCAGAAAGCTTGTGGAAAAATATAATGTTGAGTTTAGATTCAAAACAACAGAAGAAAGAAAAAACAAAGAAATGTCTATGTATATCAGTATTGCAGCAAATATAGTTGTGTAAAAAGGTTTTATACCTTTGTGAAACCAATGGTTAAGAATGTTATACAACCATGGTTTTAATGATCTGTGATTACGTTAAAATTTACTGTATATTGGTGAAATGGTCATTTTTCCATTCAATTATTGTTTACGGCCATTATCTATATTCTCAGTAAACTAGGATATTTTTGCTTTTTACTTATTAAACTTTGTTTTTTTTTTTTTTTTTTAACTTTTATTTAATGAATATAAATTTCCAAAGTATAGTCCATGGGTTACAATGGCTTCCCCCCTCCCATAACTTCCCTCCCGCCCGCAATCCTCCCCCTTCCCGCTCCCTTTCCCCTTCCATTCATGTAAAGATTCATTTTCAATTCTCTTTGTATACAGAAGATCAGTTTAGTATATATTAGGTAAAGATTTCAACATTTTGCCCATATAGCAACACAAAGTGAAAAAACTACCATTGGATTACTAATTATAGCATTAAATAGCAATGTACAGCACATTAAAGACAGAGATCCTACATAATTTTTTTTTTCAAATTAATTAATTTTCTATGCCATTTCCATTTTAACACCAGGTTGTTTTTTTTTTTTTTTCATTTCCAATTCTCTTTATATACAGAAGATCAATTCAGTATATAATTAGTAAAGACCTCATCAGTTTGTGCCCACACAGAAACGCAAAGTATAAAAATACTGTTTCAGTACTAGTTATAGCATCACTTGGCTTTAGACGACACATTAGGGACAGATCCCACATGGGGTGTAAGTACACAGTGACTCCTACTTATTAAACTTTGTATTCAGCTTTTTCTTGTTAAACTTTGTATTCAGCAAAGTATTAAGCCCTTTTTCTGTAATATAAATTTAAAGTATGTAATCTCAAGGCCGGCGCCGCGGCTCACTAGGCTAATCCTCCGCCTTGCGGCGCCAGCACACCGGGTTCTAGTCCCGGTCAGGGCACCGGTCCTGTCCCGGATGCCCCTCTTCCAGGCCAGCTCTCTGCTGTGGCCAGGGAGTGCAGTGGAGGACGGCCCAAGTACTTGGGTCCTGCACCCTATGGGAGACCAGGATAAGCACCTGGCTCCTGCCATCGGATCAGCGCGGTGCGCCGGCCGCAGCGCGCCAACCGCGGCGGCCATTGGAGGGTGAACCAACGGCCAAGGAAGACCTTTCTCTCTGTCTCTCTCACTGTCCACTCTGCCTGTCAAAAAAAATAAAAAATAAATAAATAAAAAAAATAAAAAAAAATATGTAATCTCAAAAACTAAAGACAAGAGAAGGAAGAAGGGCGGGGAGGAGAGAGGGAGAGAGAGAGAGAGGAAGGGAATATCATTATGTTCTTAGAATTGTCTCTACGAAGCACATTGAATCTGTTAAAAAATTAACTAAATTTTTTTTAAGAAGTTGAATTTAGAGGCCGGCATTATGGCACAGCAGGTTAAGCCCATACCTGCAACACTGGCTTCCCATGTGGGTGCCTGTTCAAGAACCAGCTGTTCTGTTTCCAGTCCAGCTCCCTGCTAATGCACCTGGGAAGGCAGAGGAAGATGGCCCAAGTGCTTCGGCCCCTGCCACCTGCGTGGGAGACCCAGATGGAGTTCTGAGCTCCTGGCTTCATCCATGCTCAGCTGTGGCTGTTGAACCAGCAGATGGAAGAGCTTGCACTCGCTCGCTCTCCCTCTCTCTCACGAGCTCGCTCGCTCTCTCTCTCTCTCACCACAACTCTGCCTTTCAAATAATAAAATAAATGTTTAAAGAGAAGTTGAGGGGCTGCAATATGGCAGAGCAGGTAAAGCCGCTGCCTGCAAAGCCATATGAGTGCTGGTTAAATCCCAGTTGCTCCACTTCTGATCCAGCTCCCAGCTAATGCACCTGGGAAAGCAGCAGAAGATGGCCCAACACGCACGTGGGAAACCTGGATGAAGCTCCTGGCTCCTAGCTCCGGCCTGGCCCAGCCCTGGCCATTGAGGCCATCTGGGGAGTGAATCGGTGGATGCAAGATATGCAATCTCTCTCTTTCAAATAAATACATAAATCTTTTAAAATAAAAGAAGTTGAGATTATTTGGTTCCCAAAACATTGGAATCCATTTCTCATTAACTTTTTGAAGATTTCTCATATGCATGGACTTCAAAATTTTTGTTACCAAATTGTTTCTCATTTTTAAAGGATTTATTTATTTATTTAAAAGGTGGAGTAATGGGGTGACAGGGTGGGGGAATCCTCCTTCTGTTGATTCACTTCCCAAATGACTGCAATAGCTAGGGCTGGGCCAGGCTGAAGCCAGGAGCTGGGAACTCCATCTGGGTCTCCCAAATGAGTGGCAGGGACCCAAGTACTTAGGCCATCTTCCTGTGCCTCTCCAGGCATGTGAGCAGAAAGCTGGATAAGAAGCAGAGTACTCAGGACTCGAAACAGCACTCTGATATGGGATGCCAGCATCCCAAGAAGTGGCTTAACCTACTTTGCAGGGACCCAAGTACTCAGGCCATTATCCCCTACCTTCCCTGGTGCATTAGTAGAAAGCTGGATCAGAACTGGAGCAGCCGGGACTAGAGCTAGCACTCCAATATGGGATGTTGGTATCAAAAGTGGTGACTTAACCCATTGTCCCGCAACACTGACCCCAATAAGCCTATTTTTTAAATTTCATTTTCCATGTACTTTGTGAATTACTCTCACATTTATAGTAGCTCTAACTATACTACATTTTTATCTGTATTTCTATCTTTATCTCTATTTGTATCAGTATCTGTAAACAGAAGTAGTTCAGGGTTATTTCCACAATTAACGCTATTCTCCTTGACATCTAGCTTCTGGTTCATTATCCTTGGTAGAAGAGAAATGGGTAGATTCCTGCCAGGGAGTTAGTTACACATCGGTCTGGTTATGCCACTGAGAATGCATTACACAAATGAATGTCATTTGTCATGAGTGGAGATAGGAATTGCTAATGTACTTCTTATCTTTCAGTACAAGATTTGTTTCCTTTATAACATGCCCATTGCCTAATCTTGGCTTGACAATCCCAGTTATGGGCAACTCCCCATATTCCAAGTCACCATATTGCATCTTTGCAGAGCTCTAGGGATTAAAAATTCTCCTTTATATTAAACCATCATTTTGTCTTCTTGTAACTTTCATGATTCTATTGTCATGATTCTATTCATTAAAACAGAAAGAATATCTATATTTCCTAATGGCAGATCATCAGATATCAGCTATGACACCTGCCCTAAGTTTCTCTTTCCTAAATTCAACACTCTCAGGTCCTTCAATTCTACTACAAATGCATGATATAAATACTCAGGGTGGGTATACTGAGCAAAGTATGTCTTTGCCCTGCTTCTCACCTTCCAATCCCAGGTATTTTAAAGATCCTAAGTCCCCCCTTACACATCTTTTTCAGGAAAGCTTGTGAAAGGTCTTTGACACTGCTCTGTTCATCAGCCACCCATTTCTTCTTACTGAGTGGAGACAAGCATCATTGGTGTCCTCTTGAGCCTTCCCACTCGTGTGCATATGCAGATGTACATTTCTTTGTTAATAGAAATGCGTAGTGGTGCATGAAACATTTGGAGGGTAGTGACAATTACTTGGGGCAGCAATTATAAGGTATTTAATTACCTTAATTCATTTAAATATTCCCTATTAAAAGACATTTGGGTTTTTCCAACATTTTATTCTTAGAAACATTCTGCAAGAAAACTGACAATTTCTTTGTCAAATGGTACCTTCATTTTAAATTTTGATGGATATTGACAAATTGTAAAGTTCTAACAATTTTAACTCCTAACAACACTGTATGCGAGTGTTTTCCACAATCTTGTTACCACAGTTTGCTATGAAAGTTTTAATTTTTGTCAAATTGAAGGGTTAAAAATATATATTGATGTAGTTCAATCTACATTTCTCTTGTTCTCTTGTTATAAATGAAGCTGAATATCTTTTCATTTATTTAAATGCTATTTTATTTAAGCTATCTTTATATCTCTTATTTTAGTAGAAGCTCTCTATTACTGATTTGAGGAAGCTCTCTATTATTCTAATATTGATATAGTATTAACCCTTTGTGATACAAGCTGCAAGGATTTTTTCCCTTGTCTTTCATTATAGATTCTATTTCTTTCTTTCTTTCTTTCTTTTTTTTTTTTTTTTTTTTTGGACAGGCAGAGTGGATAGTGAGAGAGACAGAGAGAAAGGTCTTCCTTTTTGCTGTTGGTTCACCCTCCAATGGCCGCCGGCCGGCACATCGCACTGATCAGAAGCCAGGAGCCAGGTGCTTCTCCTGGTCTCCCATGTGGGTGCAGGGCCCAAGGACTTGGGCCATCCTCCACTGCCTTCCCGGGCCATAGCAGAGAGCTGGCCTGGAAGAGGGGCAACCGGGATAGAATCCGGCACCCCAACCGGGACTAGAACCCAGTGTGCCGGCGCCACAGGGTGGAGGATTAGCCTGTTGAGCCACAGCGCCGGCGATTCTATTTCAATTGCTTTAAAATATAGTCCAATTTATCAATTATTCATTATGAACTGGCAATAAATTATTTTGTAGCAATTTAATTATTTGATATCTGGAATTTATCCTTCTGTATTTGTGATGTACATATGTATTTAAGTGTGTAAAAAATGAAGAATTTATACAGTTATTCCAAGAGTATTCTATGGGATAAAGTACGCTTTTCCCCATTGAGTTCAAAGGCTAAGTATTTGCACTATATATACTATCTGTTCTGTTCTATTGACTTGGCTATCACATGTCAATATCAATAGTAACAAAAAGGTAGACTACATGAGAGTAAACTTAAAAGGGATAAGTAGGAATCATATAGAATAAACTCTAAAGTACTGTTAAGAATCCTAAAAGTTGGGGCCAGCACTGTGCCACAGTGGGTTAACGCCCTGGCCTGAAGTGCCAGCATCCCATATGGGTGCTGGTTTGAGTCCCAGCTGTTCCACTTCCGATCCAGCTCTCTGCTATGGCCTGGGAAAGCAGCAGAAGATGGCCCAAGTCCTTGGGCCCCTGCACCCATGTGGGAGACCTGGAAGAAGCTCCTGGCTCCTGGCTTCAGATCAGTGCAGCTCCGGCCATTGCAGCCATCTGGGGAGTGAACCACCGGATGGAAGACCTCTCTCTCTTTCTGCCTCTCCTTCTCTCTGTGTAACTCTGACTTTCAAGTAAATAAATAAATCTTAAAAAAAATCCTAAAAGAAAACTTCCACAAATGGAAAGCAATATTGTATTCTTGGATAAGGGCAGTCAACACCATCATGATGTCAGTTCTTAAAATGTTCTAAATACTGGCTGGCGCCATGGTTCACTAAGCTAATCCTCTGCCTGCGGCGCCGGCACCCTGGGTTCTAGTCCCGGTTGGGACGCCAGATACTAGTCTCGGTTGCTCCTCTTCCAGTCCAGCTCTCTGCTGTGGCCTGGGAAGGCAGCGGAGGATGGCACAAGTACTTGGGCCCCTGCACTCGCATGGGAGACCAGGAGAAAGCACCTGGCTCCTGGCTTCGGATCGGTGCAGTGCCTCCCGTAGCGGCCATTAGGGGAGTGAACCAACGGAAGGAAGACCTTTCTCTCTGTCTTTCTCTCACTGTCTATAACTCTACCTGTCAAATAAAAAAATATTCTACATACTTAACATAATAAATATACTAGAAGGTTTCCTGGGGATAATCATAGAAGTTGATCCTAAAGGTTATTTAGAGAAAGAAAGGAGTAAAGGTAGTCAGGGAAACTCTTACATTGAAGTATAATGAGAAGCAACTATCAGATATTCAAATAGATTGCAAAGCTACAGTACGTTAAAAAAACATGTTGGTGCATATGTACATCTTGATATGTATGTATCTCAATCAGTATGTTATCTCTTCCAAGAGCAATTGCTTTTTGAGTATTGCTATTATTACTATTGGAGACTTAACTTTGGTCTTTTAAAAATACTTTTCAAATCTGTGGTGCAGAAGATGGTTTCATGTGGAAAAATATGGATTCACATGGGGTGGGAGGCTGAGGTGAGAAAAGACCTCCACAGGAACCCAGTACATGGCAAGCCTTGTCATCTAACACATATTTGGTGTAATTTTCTGAATAAATCTTTAGAACATGATGTTTTCATTAAAATTAAATTTTGATTTTGTTCAAAAGGACATTTAAATGACCTATATTATTTTAAATGACTTTTCTAGAAGTATCTTTGAATGTACAAAAGAAAACGTCTATACTTCCTCTTTGCCTCCTTTTATGTTCTTTTTGTTTCCTTTCATATATATATCATCCAGTGAGATATTAGCTATGATAAAGAGAATTGCTACACATTCTGTTCCTGGAAATTCTATCCTTCAGTAGTATGTATTCCAAGAAAACATTTATTATCATGTCCTCAGGAAAAGGTTGATATATCGAACCAAAACAGAGACTAACAAAAAGAACAAGCCACATAACTAGAAAGTAGGTCAAATTCAACCTTCAATAAATCTGTAATAGATTTTTTAAGTTACAAAAACAATTCATTGCCATTAAACAAATGTATACACACTCACACAAATATGCATATCATCATCATCATCATCACACATTGTACAACAGCATTTCTGTCAGTGACAGGACAATATAGACGATGGTGGTCCCATAAGATTTTATTGCCTAAGTTACACTGTAGTGATATCATTGAGTAAGTACACTCTACGATGTTCACACAACAATGAAATCACTTTTTACAGGTGTTCCCATCATTAAGTGACACATGATGGCATATGAAGGATATAAAAGCTTTTGCCCCAGTTTTTTGCAAACTTCAGAAAAGGTTCATTCATTGAACAAACATTTCTGTCCTTAACACCAGGACCTATGGGACATGCACATAGATCTTGGCGGTAGAATTAGGGTGTGAGGGTAGGATGGAAGAAATACAAAAACAAAACAACAAACAAACAAAAAACAGAGGACCCTCATCCTTAGTACAGAACTATCCCTTAGAATGCTAGAAACCTTTACAACCACTCAGTAATTATTACGCACAACCTAAAAGGAAGAAGAAGTTGGGTATTCATTTTATGAATCAGGAGAGAAAGATGCTTAGTCATATTTTGTACTGTAGTGATGACCCTTAAGAGCACTCTTCTGTTGTCTTTGGCTCTATCCGCGGACAATAATCATTAATTCTTGTGGTTTTCAGATGATCTAGGACATCTAGAACTTTAAAGCTGTTATACAAAGAAGGAGAACAAAGACTTCTTTGCTACAGAATAATTAGTTATAAAGATTCACTGAAGCTTTGAACTTGTTTGTTGCAATTCTACACCTTTTAAGATGCAAATCACTTTGTCAGATGAACCAGAGGATATCTGTTGAAAAATATTTTGGATTTTGGCAGTTTAATAAAAGGTCTATTTTCAAAACACTGCCTTATGTTGTGTGGGTCATGTGAGGTGATCTTCTTTTGATGCTACTTGGAGTTAATGAAGGAGCAATAACATCTGGCAAATGGTACTGTTGTCTAATAAAGAGAAGGTAGTAAGGATGTAGGCATACAGGTTTTATACTCATTTCTGTAGCTAATAATCTCTGTGAACCCAACCAAATTTCTTAACCACTCTGAGCCTTGGTTTTTCCTTGTACTCAAAGAATAAATGCCAATATCTTCATGACAATGTCATAGAAAAGGATCAACTGAGGCAACGCATGGAACACTGGCTCAGTGCCTGGCATGCACGAATTGGTCAACAACATTAACTAGTATTATGAATGTTAAGAATAAAATCTATGAGGGGTCCTTTAAAAGTTCATGGAAAATGCATATTATGGAAAAACTATGCATATATTTCAAAAAATTTTGGCACCAAATTAGACTTACCTTTTAATTCCATTTTCCCACAACTTTTCTGGAGCACCTGTGGACATTCTCAGGCTGCACATATTTATATTAGTATTTTTTGCTGTAAATTACTTATAGTTCTCTATTGATGAGAATTCTAGCCAAACAGTATACTCAACTCCTCCACTCTAATTTAGACAGCAGTATAGCTTGCTTTTAAACTCTTATTTTGGCTGGAACTTAAGTACCAGAAAACTTGATGGAGAATAAGAGAAAACACCGTTTAGAAATTGTAATTCATGGCAATCTAGCCTTGAACCTACTTGGCCAGATCAATCCATAGTAGGGCTGAAGGCATCTTTTGCCCTCTCATTGGCCCAAGGAGTGCTGTCAAGAATTGATTTCCCACTCCACTTTAACCAGCCCATTCTGACTAATTACAGTTTCCATAGTTAAGCACTTTTGAAACACATATTATTTAACTGACAGATTATTTGAGCTCCTTTAGTTGCATTGCCATCTATGATACCGAGCAATCTTAGTATTCAACTGTCATTCAATTTATATGTGTATATGTAGTAGAAACTGGTATGAGAAAAGTGAGTGCAATGAGGCTTGTGATAGAAAAGCAAATATTTCAAGTCTGTCATATTGTGACTGTGTGGTTACAAGGTGTGGCATTTTTGATGTGCAATTTAGTAGTCCTAAGACTGCTTCTTCTTAAAATGACACGAGTTGTTGGTCTTGTTAGTCCCTAATTACTATAGGCATTTTAAGAGTTGAATGAACTTGGCCTCCAGCTCATTCTCTCAAGTCTTTCCAGTTAGGTCTATACACTAACTTGAAATAAACAACCAAAGAAGGAAACAAAAAAATAAATCATGTACTACAGAAATCAGGTTGTTTCTGTCCCTTTTAACTCCCATTCTCTAGGCAGAAGTCAGGGTGACTATTTTTTTTCAAATTGGATCAGAGCTGTGTGTTTGGTGTAGTAGTTAGGATGCCACTTGGGATTCCTGCCTTTCGTATAAAACTGCCTGGTTTGAGTATAGGTCCTCTATTTCTGATACAGCTTTATGCTGAGGTGCACCCTGGGAAGCAGCTGGTGATGACCCAAGTTGTTGGGCCCCTATCACCCATGCGGATGATCCAGATGCAGTTCTTTTCTCCTGACTTCAGCCAGGCCCAGACCTGGATGTTGTGGGCATATGGGGAGAGAACCAATAGACGAAAGATCTTTCTCTCTCTCTTTTCTTTCTTTCTCTCTCTCTCTCCCCCTATCTTTCTGTCTCTTTGCCTTTCACATAAAATGAAAATAAGTAAAATATTTTTAAAAAGTGAGACAGATCATGTTATTCTCTTGCTGAAAAAGCTCTATCATGCTATTTTCTGATGAATCTGGAAAAAAATTCAATTCCTTCCTTAATAGGCCTGGTATTCTCTGGGTCCTACCTTGTTCTCTTACCTTACCTTCTATTTTGTTCCCTCCATGATCAATTGCTGTTTCTCAAAATTACAGTTTCCTTCAACCTTAGGGACTTTGCCCTTGTTGTTGATCTCTTTTTTGATTACCTTGATCCTGATTGTATCATAAGGCTTTCAAGTCTCACCTCAAAGTTTGCTTCTTCAGTGAGAGCTTCCTAGACTACCCTAATTTAGCACCCTCTTACACCAAACACTGTCTATTCTTTTTTTTTTTTTTTGACAGGCAGAGTTAGACAGTGAGAGAGAGAGAGAGAGACAGAGAGAAAGGGCTTCCTTCTGTTGGTTCACCCCCCACAATGGCCGCTACAGCTGGCACGCTGTGGCCGGCGCGCTGCGCCGATCCGAAGGCAGGAGCCAGGTGCTTCCTCCTGGTCTCCCATGCGGGTGCAGGGCTCAAGCACTTGGGCCATCCTCCACTGCACTCCCGGGCCACAGCAGAGAGCTGGACTAGAAGAGGAGCAACCAGGACAGAATCCGGCATCCCAACCAGGACTAGAACCCAGAGTGCCAGCGCCGCAGGCGGAGGATTAGCCTAGTGAGCTGTGGCACCCGCCAAACACTGTCTAGTTTTTGGAGATTTCTTTTAACTTATTATTTAATAGAGCATTCATCACCACCTCAATTTATCTTCATTTCTGTCTTCTCATTTGCTATCTTTTTCTTCCCTGTAGCATGAAAGTTGGACCTTATATAACTTAAACATTGGAATATTACCAGTGTGTGAATCAATCCAGGTAAACATTAGTTACTCAATAAATATTTGGATGAATTCTACATTGATCTCTCAGAGAGATGGCATATCTCTGTTAGGTGCCTGATAAAATGTGCTACCACCTAAATGCAGGTTCTCATTGAAGCTCTGCCATTATTTAGTTGTGAGATTTTAGACCAAGTATCCATGTTGCTGTACTTGTTTCGTCATTAAAATGGAGAAGACTATATCAGGGTCTTTCAAACTATAATCATAAATTCATAGTGAATACTCTATCTTTAATTTCCAAAAACATTGATTAAACCTTAGATTTTATGATATTTATAGAGAGGAAATATAATATCAATTTTTTGGCTTTTCTGAGAATTTTATTAGTTCACAATAATTAATAGTTTTAAGTTTCACATTTATAAAAAGGTGAACAAGTTAAGAACAACTTAAATTTCTAGTAAAAAAAAACTTTAAGATAGGAAAATTTAAAAGTGGGTTATTAAGGCTGAAAAGGCACCAGAATAAATGAATTCTAAGTATCTTTCCAGTTTCAAAAATCTGTGACTTTTGGGGTATAATTCATACTTCATAGTTGTAAGCAATGAGTCCATTCTAGCCAGTTGCATAAGAAGGGGATATAGGGGCCGGCGCTGTGGCATAGCCTGTAAAGCCACTGCTTGCAGTGCCGCCATCCCATTTGGGTGCCAGTTCAAGTCCCAGCTGCTCCACTTCTGATCTGGCTTTCTGCAATGGCCTGGGAAAGTAGTGGAAGACGGTCTGAGTCCTTGGGCACCTGCACCTGCGTGGGAGACCCGGAAGAAGCTCCTGGATCCTGGCTTCGGATCAGCTCATTTCCAACCATTGCAGCCATCTGGGGAGTGAACTAGAGGATGGAAGTTCTCTTGTTCTTTCTCTCTCTCTCTCTCTCTCTCTCTCTCTCTCATTCCCTCACTCCCTCCCTCCTTCTATCTTTGTAATTTTGTCTTTCAAATAAATAAATATTTAAAAATAAATAAATAAATAGAAATAAAAAAGAAGGGGATGTAACAAAGAATGGCAGGTAGCTCATAGACTCTCCAAGGCAGCAGGTAGTAATGCCTAAATATACTTTGCAATTATGAAAGAGTGATAATCTAATTTCATCATTGCAAGATTCAATTTTTATTATTATTTTTTTAAAAAGCCAACGAAGGCTGATTTTTTTTATTTGCCAGGTAGAGTTATAGACAGTGAGAGAGAGAGAGACAGAGAGAAAGGTCTTCCTTCTGTTGGGTTCACTCCCCAAATGGCTGCCAGGGCCGGTGCTGCACCGATCCAAAGCCAGGAGCCAGGTGCTTCCTCCTGGTCTTCCATGTGGGCACAGGGGCCCAAGCACCTGGCCATCATCCACTGCCTTCCTGGGCCACAGCAGAGAGTTGGACTGGAAGAAGAGCAACCGGGACTAGAACCTGGCTCCCATATGGGATGCCGGCACTGCAGGTGGAGGATTAACCAAGTGAGCCAATGCACCGGCCCAAGATTGAACTTTTAAAAAGAATTTATTTATTAAAACATATACTTTATCTATCTGGATAGTTAATAATAAATTTATACCCACATCTCATATGAGCACAGTAAATGGAGAGCAATTCTTGATATTCTTTTCAGGGCCAACACATTGGGGGATCATTTGCTATCTCTACATTCAAGGCTATGTCGAGTATATGCATTGCTTCTAATGGATCATTATCTCTCAAAGACTATATTGACACTCTGGGAAGCTAAACAGACATTTAGTTATAAATCCCTCTACCCTTTTTATCCTCCAACTGCCCTTGGCATCTTCCCTATTATCCAGCACACTAACCTAAAAAGAAGGATGCAGAATTTTTTTTTTGTCTCTGGGAATTATAGGCCTCTGGGCTCATTTGCCTACATTGTTGTCTCCTTCACCTCTATCCAAAGGAATACATTTCCAATCCGACTAGGAGAGGTGCCCTGCTGTCATTTACATACTTCTTCCAGATATTATCTATGCCTGAGGTCCTGTACAATTTCTCTACAATAAAACAGAAATTAAAATATGGTGATCAAGAAACATAATCTGACCATAAATTAGTTTGTCTGGGAACCTATTAAACCTATTCAAGAGGTAGAGAAGCAAAGAGAGACAGAGAAAGAATGAAAGAGAGAAAGAGAGAGAGAGAGAGAGAGAGAGAGAGAGAGAGAGAGAGAGAATGAGTGAGAATGAATATAAAACTCCAATCCACTGGTTCACTCTTCAAATGCCTGAAATAGCCAGGACTTGGCAAGGCCAAATCCAGGAGCTGAGAATTAATTCCATGTCTTTCCTGGGTTTGCATTGGCAGGAAGCTAGAATTGGGAGCCAGAGCTGGGATTCAAACCCAGGTATTCTGATGTGGGATGCAGCATCTTAACTGACATATTAACTAACAAATGCCTGCCTTGAGGTACTATTTTTTATAGAAATTAAATATGAAATTTTTAGATGGGCCATGTTCCATGCAAACATTTTTTCACAGAAACAAAAACTCTTAAAAATATCCAAAAACTAAATTTTTTCCTTCATTTGTGTATTTCTTTGACCCACTGGCAACATTTGGAACCTTCTTTAAAGCTCAACAGTTTTTTTCTTTATTCTTCCGTTGGGCAATCTCATTTGTGCTCAAGGCTCTAGTGCTCATCTCTATGGGCCTCTTGTTTGACACCTGTAATTCCATGTGTCAGAGATTCTGAAATTCAACAGATAGCCAAATTAATGACCATTCCTCCCTGGTCTTTCTCCATCATGTGTTATTTTAGTGAATGGTACCACATTTCCACTGACAGTATAAAATCAAACAAAATAAATAAAATAAGCAACAAAGAGTCTGGAAATATTCTTGGTATTTTTCTCTGTCTCATCCCCTGTGCAATGTCAATCCTTACTACTATTAAATCCTTTAAAATTGTTGGAATAAATTTAACCAAGTATGTGAAAGATCTCTATAAGAGAAAATTAAAAAAATTAAGGGAAGGAATAGAAGAAGATACAAAAAAGCCAGAAAAATCTTCTATGTTTATAGATTGGAAGAATAAATATCATCGAAATGTCCATACTACTCAAAGCAATTTACAGATTCAATGCAATCCCAATCAAAATACTAAGGACATTCTCCTCAGATGTGGAAAAAATGATGCTAAAATTCATATGGAAACACAAGACACTCTGAATAGCTAAACAAATCTTAAACAATAAAAACAAAGCTGGATGCACCACAACAACAGATCTGAAGACATACTACTGGGAAGTTATAATCAAAACAGCCTGGTACTAGCACAAATATAGACATATAGACAATGGAAAAGAATTGAAACCCCAGAAATTAATCTAGGCCTCTACAATTAACTAATCTTTGAGGAAAGAGCTAAAATCACTACCTAGAGAAAGCACAGTGTCTTCAACAAATGGTGTTGGAGAATCTGATCTCAACATGCAGAAATATGAAACCCAACTTTACACACTATACAACATATATAAATATATACAAACATATATACATATATATAAATATATGTATACATATATACAAATATGAAGACCCCAACTTTACACACTATACAACAACCATTTAGGAAATGGATCAAGAAGCTAAATCTATGACCTGATACCATCAAATTATTAGAGTAAAACATAGGGGAAACACTGCAAGACATTGAATTCTTAGATAAGACCACAGAAGTAAGGCAATAAAAGCAAAAACAGACAAATTGCATTACATCAAGCTAAGAAGCGTAGGCAGTGCAAAGGAAACACTCAACAAAGTTATGAGGCAACAGATAGAATGGGAGAAAATATTGGCAAACTCTGCAAATGATAAAGGATTAATATCCAGGATTTATAAAGAGCTCAAGACATTTAACAACAAAACAAACAATCCAGTTAAGAAATGTGCAAAGGATATGAAAAGGCATTTTTTTCAAAAGATGAAATACAAATGGCCAACAGACATATGAAAAAATGCTTAGGATCACTAACCACCAGGCAAATGCAAATAAAAACTACAATGAAGTTTTACCTTACCCCAGTTAGAGTGGCTATCATACAGAAATCAAAAAATAACAAATGCTGGTGGGGATGTGAGGAAAAAGATACCCTAAAACACTGTTGGTGGGACTCTAAACTGGTACAACCACTATGGAAAACAGCATGGATATTTTTCAGAAATCCAAAAACAGATCTACCATACAACCCAGGCATCCCACTCCTGGGAATATGCCCAAGGTAATGAAATCAGAATATGAAATAGTTATCTGTACCCCCTTGTTTATTGCAGTTCCTTTCACATTAGCTAAGATATGGAATCAATCCAGATGCCCATAAACTGATGACTGGATAAAGAAAATGTGATATATATACACTATAAAATACTACTCAGTCATAAAAAAGAATGGAATCTTGTCTTTTCCCAAAAAATGCATCCAAATGGAGACCATTATACTTAGTGAAATAAGACCCTAAAAGGCAAATATCATGTTTTCTCTGATTTGTTGTAGCTAATATATAAAAGAGTAAAAAAAAAAAAAAAAACAACTCTGAATGTATATAAATGAAATTGACATCATATGATTTGATTTTCATTTAGAGCCTTTGGCTACATTCCTGTGGGACAGTGGCATATTTTTTGCTTGCTTGAACACTATATTTAGTGGAATATCAAGCCTGTTACTATAAAATAAATTGAAAGTATGTTATTGTAAGAATTAAAAGGAAAAAAAGGAAGGAAGGAAGGAGGAGAGAGGAAAGCATCCTTATGTTGTTAGAATTATATTTTGGGGGACCAGTGTTGTGGCATAGCCGGTAAAGCTGACAGTCTACTTCTGATCCAGCTCCCTGCTAATGGCATGGGAAAAACAGCAGAAGACGACTGCTGACACCCTTGTTGGAGACCCACATGAATCTCTTTGGCTTCTGGTTTCAGCTCATCCTGGCCCAGATATTGTGGCTGTTGTGACCAACTGGGGAGTGAACCAGCAGATGGAATATCTCTCTCTCCCTCTCTCTGTAACTTTGACTTTCAAATAAATAAATAAATATTTTTTTTAAAAAAAGCACTGTATATTTGAAATATATGAAATATGTTCTCTTTATATTAATATTTTATTTTATTTTATTTTTATTCATTTATTTAAGAGGCAAAGTTACAAACAGTGAGAGGGAGAGGCAGAGAGAAAGGTCTTCCATCCGTTGGTTCACTCCCCAGATAGCCACAATGGCCAATGCTGCACCCATCCAAAGCCAGGAGCTGGGAGCTTCTTTCAGGTCTCCCACGTGGGTACAGGGGCCCAAGACCTTGCTCCTCTTCCAGTCCAGCTCTCTGCTGTGGCCCAGGAGGGCAGTGGAGGATGGCCCAGGTACTTGGGCCCCTGTACCCGCATGGGAGACCAGGAAGAAGCACCTGGCTCCTGGCTTCGGATCAGTGCAGTGCTGGCCGTGGCGGCCATTTGGGGAGTGAACCAACAGAAGGAAGACATTTCTCTCTGTCTCTCTTTCTCACTGTCTATAACTCTACCTGTCAAATAAAAAAAAGCTTTTTAAAATAATAATAAATAATGAATAATAATATAATAAAATAAAATTAACAATATATAAATATGTTATATATTATAATATTTAAATATATATTTATATGTAAATATAAATATAATATATAATTATATAATAATAATGTATAAATATATTATATATTATAACATATAATATATAAAATAATAAATAATAAAGTTTTAAAAATAATAATTTAAAAGCTCTTCATTATGCATTTACATATGACATGAACAAATTTATAGGTTTACATATATTTATACAAATAGATATATGATGCATATACACACATTTATGTAAATTTATATGTATAACTATACATATATGTATAACTATACATATAAATTTGACTTTGTTAATATCTTGCTATCTATCCATTTATATTTTTAAAGAAATATTCTGTGACTTATTTGAAAAATTTTTTTTAAACTTTTATTTAATGAATATAAATTTCCAGTGTACAGCTTATGGATTACAATGGCTTCCCCCTCCCATAACTTCCCTCCCACCCGCAACCCTCCCCTCTCCCGCTCCCTCTCCCCTTCCATTTGCATCAAGATTCATTTTCAATTCTCTTTATATACAGAAGATCAATTGAGTATAAAGATTTCAACAGTTTGCACCCACATAGAAACACAAAGTGAAACATACTGTTTGAGTACTCGTTATAGCATTAAATCACAATGTACAGCACATTAAGGACAGAGATCCCACATGAGGAGCAAGTGCACAGTGGCTCCTGTTGTTGACCCAACAAATTGACACTCTAGTTTATGGCGCCAGTAACCATCCTAGGCTGTCGTCATGAGTTGCCAAGGCTATGGAAGCCTTCCAAGTTTGCCGACTCTGATCATATTTAGACAAGGTCATAAAAGACAGAGTGAGGATAGTATCCAAAGATCCTAAGAGTAGCATTTACCAGGTTTGAACAATTATACAGCATTAAGTGGGGAAGAGGACCATCAGTACACACAGGTTGGGAGTAGAGCCATTGGTGGTAGAGTAGAGGTTATGATTACAAAGGAATGAGGCCCAAGTGCACTAGACAGGGCCTAGAACAAAGGACAGAGTCATTATTAGAGGAGCTAAGAAAGGTGCTGTCTAAGCTACAATTAAGTTTTCTGATTGAGAGGCAAATAGAACCTGATAGAAGGGGCTTGATAATAATCTGGTGGGCTTTAGGCCTTGTAAATTCAGAGGCCCAGACCTATCTATCTCTTCACATGGGGTATATCCTAAGGGAGGTGTGAACCTCCTAGGGGAAGGCACTCTGTTGACTTTCATTACTTGGCTGGCCTGGGAGGAGAGCTGGCCAGGTAAAGGCAGGGGGCATCTCTAACAAGAAATTTACAGTTCTGCCTGCAATGTTGCTGACCCTACTTGACCATATCCTCAGCTGCAAGTGGTCACTTTGGAAGCTGGGCTGAGTGAAGGGCTTTTCAGCTTAGAGCCAATAAGATCTGTGGCTCTGACCTGGGCATCCGTCGACTCCAGGGCAGGTCCATTTCCAGTGATCCAACTCTTGGCAGAGCTGCCAGGGCTCTTCACAAGCTGACTTCTGCTGAAGCCCAGGCTTACCACATTGAAAGCCACTGCAGTGGACTGGCCTGTTGGGTCTGCTTGAGGGCAGATCACTGTACAGATCAGCCATTAATAGGCCTGCCACCCATTGCTTCTGATGCCGAGCTTTCTTTTCCTCCTGGTTTGTGTTAAAGCAGACCAGAGGATGCAAGTCAAGGGAGTGCCCGTTTCCCATCTCTAATCTTCGGTGGCCTGAACTACAAGTCTATAGTCACAGGCATGTTTTGTAGTAGTTTTTCTAAGGTAGACAATGCCCATGAAGAAAATTATATTCTCACTTTAAAACTTTCTTTCCCTTTGGTCTGAAAGGGAGGTTTTTTCTGTATATATATATATATACTGTATACTTCGCTGATGGCGAAGTGAATCTAGCTATGAGATTATTATTTAAGTTCTTATTTTGGCTATGCTATTACAGAAAAATGTTAGCCATCTCTTTTATAAGGTCTAAAGATTAAATTGTGCATCCTACAGATTCCTTCAAAATAGAATTAGTTTCCTACCTTGAAGAGAATAGAGAAATGAAAGAACAAGTTGGGCTTAGAATAGAGAAATGAGGGAGCAAGTCCTAGATCGCTTGCTGACAATAGCAATATCACATGAATACTTAGCAAACCGTTTCAACCACTAGATAACAACTTAAGAAAACATTTACCAGAAGGTCCAATGCCTTCTATAAATTTTAAGAATCATGTATTTGAAAACACCTCTTAAATATCTAACATGGTGTAGTTTGTTTAGCCAGTAAACTTAAGCACAACCATCTAAAATGTTTTTAGTTTCTTTCTACCAACACGTTTAAAACATATGATACACAGATTCAGGTCACTCAAATTAAAATGTATCTTTGATTGCTTTTAGCAGCTTAAATTTATGGACAATCTTATCTATAAGCCATTTAAAATAAAACTCTTAATAAAATTTCCCCATGTGGACATACAATATGTACACACATATAATATAGCATAATAGACCAATATAGCAATTTTAATAATAGCTTTTAAAATCTTTAACTCTTTTTGTAGATTGCCAATTGATTTGAATTGCTTTTTCTTTTTAGTAACCTCAGTTAACCATACTTTCTCTCAGTTGGTACTGTTAATACATTATTGGCTTCATCTGTTTACAGAGCCATCCCAAAGTACTGAATACAATAAAAGTGGCTGGAAAAAGTCCATAGGAACCTATAGGAGGACAGCTAAACACAGAACCAACAATGCTTTAGTTTTATGAGCAGCACATCATATATAACTGTGGATGACAAAAGACTTTAAGTCGCCATGTTTAAAATTATAAACTCATCAACCAACAAGAGACACTTGCTTACTTCACAGTATTTTTGAAAGCACCTGTAGGATTTTACAAGTATTTAACCCTTTAGGCCTCTGGGGCTTTCTCATTAAGATAACTATCATGTCTAGTAACACAAGATCATTAGACTTTTTAATTCTCAAACATTTGTATTAATAGCATTTTCCATTATAGAAACTTAAAGTCTGTTACCACATCACATCTTGACAGTACTTCTAATATAATCCAAATAGACTGATTATTTGGTGTCTCTATAAGATGAGAGACATAGGTCCTTCGATTTTTTCAGTTGGGCCCAAACTGGAAAAACTAAAGTCCAGGATTTACTGGAAATTTTAGAGACCAGATTGTTTGAAACTGATTTTTTGAATGCCTGTCAAGAATGCCAAGAAGGCTCAAAATCCAAACTATTTGGTTGAAATAAGATTTCTTAAAATCATGACATAACATAGGCCAAATTTGATCATTGTTACAAGGTGATTATTCAAATTTTTGAAAATAAGACTTATTTGAAAATTTTTCTATAGTGAATAGTCTTATCTATTGTTGGGGAACAATATATATTAAACTCTGGCTATATAATATGTGCGTATCCAAGATCATGGAATTCCAACCTTAGATGAATTGATCTACCACAGAGAAACTCCTAGAACTGTGTATCCAGAATTGTGAACAATAACGTTCACGACAGCAAGTGCTTGCACAGGCACACAGTTGTAAACAACCTAAATGTATCTCAGTAGGAGAACGCGTAAGTGAATAGGGGCATGTTTATATAATTGCAGTAGGAGTAAACAAATTTTGTGTTTCAACATGAATAAATATACAATGTATAATTTTTAAAAATCCTTTAGACTGTTAACTCCACAATACAATGAGCCTTCCTACTCATCTCTATTTCTACCACAATCTCTACAGTTCAAGCTACCATAATTATCTTAAGCAGTCTCCTAACTGATCTCTTTGCTCCTTCTAATTAGTTACCCATCAAAGAATCTGAGTGAGCGTTTCAAAATGCAAGTCTCATCACATTAGTCAAGGCTCCTCTTCCCCAACTGCCTCAAACAGCAGAAAAACTGTCATTCTTAATATGAAGACTACAATCTTCACAGAGTCTGTGCACCTTTATATGGTCTGGCCTCTGGCTTTCCTTTCTCATCTTGATCTATGCTGCTCCTGGATTCCCCTGTTCTAACCTCATTGGCTTTCTTTCTGGTCTATCAGCTAGCTGTATCCCCTTTGACTTAAAAAGCTTGGCAATGACCCAAGAGAGACAACTCCTGTTCCTCCTTCAGATCTCAGTGCAGGTATCACTTCCTCAGAGAAACTTTCTCCAACTCCCCTGACACCCTTACATCCCCCTGGTATATGTGTTATGAGAGCATGCATTTTCTTCACTTTCTCTTAAATCTAGAGTATACATTTGTCAATTCTTTTTCATTTTTGCTTTCCACCAGCTATTGTTCTTAGTTGGGAAATTCCCTATTGTAGATATTCTTGAGTAAACTTATTTTTAATAATCCCAAGTGACTCTTGAAAAACATACATTTCAACTGATGGAGAAAAAGCACAGGAAATCAAAGAAGGGCTATGATTTTCAAACATGCAGAGTGCCATGGGAACCTGTTAGTTTGCAGAACAGTTGGACTGGAGATCTCTACCAGATACCTAGTTGTTGTGGATTTACACTGCTGTAACAAATGATCATCAGTTTGGCGGCTAAAAATAATACACATTTATTTTTCACAATTCCAAAATTTCACTGAATCAAAAATCAAGGTGGCTAAAGGGCTAAGCTCTACAGAGGTTTGAAGGGAGATTCTATTTCCTTGCCTTTTCTTCTAGAACAATATCATTCACCTATTTCTTGATTCATAACCCCTTCCTACTTTTTCAAAGCCACAGTATAGAATTTTGCTTCAGTCTTTACATTGCTTTCTTCTTTATTCAATCCCCCTCTGCTTTCTTCTTATAGGACATTCAGATTATCCAGGATAATCTCTCTCTCCCCCTCTCTCTCTCTCCCTATCTCTGTTATATATCTCTCATATATCCTAAATTTATTCACTTTGCAAGTACTTTTATCATGTGAAATAACATATGCACAGGCCCCAGGGGTTAGGACATGGATATCTTGGGGGCCATGATTCTACCCACAGTCTCCTGTATTATATTCTCAGTTCCAAGAGAACAAGACCTATATCTATTTGTGTGTACTGCTGTGTATGACAGACTGTGACCTACAGTAGACAGTAGACACTTGGAGAAAATTTTCTATTGAGTCAATATATCTTAATATATATTTTAATGGTTATCAAATATATGTGCTCAGTTTTGAAAAAAAATTATATTGTGCTGGAATTAGAGTAGTGTACCCTAAAGCTCTCATTTACTAATTCTTAGTTATATCAGCTCTAATATTTAAGCAGTCCCCGCTTATCCATGGAGAATATATTCCAAGTCCCTCAGTGGGTGCCTAAATCCTTGGATATTACTGAATTCTGAATTCATTCTGTTTTTTTTTCCTATGCATACCTATAATAAAATTTAATTTATAATTTATGTGCAGTAAGAGATTAACAGCAATAACTAATAATAAAACAGAACAATTACGACAGATTAATGTTATATAAATGTTGTCCCTTGCTCAAAATACCTTATTGTACTTTCATCTTTTCCTTTTAACAGAAGCACTTTACAGCTTCTGTAGTTGAATTGCCAACATTACCACTCTTGTACTTTGAAGTCATTATTAAGTAAAAGTTACTTGACTACAAGTACTGTGATATCATGACAGTCAATCTGATAACCAAGACAGCTACTTACAGGTGAGTAGTATATACAGCATGGCTACACTGGGCGAAGGGATGATTCACATCCTGAGTAGGATGAAGCAGAACAGCACAAGCTTTCATGCGCTACTTAGAGTAGCCACGTAGTTCAAAATTTATGAATTGTTTATTTCTCAGATTTTCCATTTAATTTTTCCCAAGAGCAAGTGGCTATGGGTAACTGAAACCAGGGAAAGCAAAACCTTAAATAAGAGTAGACTACTGCATTTAACAAGTATTCAGTAATTGGCTTATATGAATTTAGACCTGTAATATATTTTTTTTCCAAGCTTTATTTCACAGAGAATGGAATAGAGATAAAAGAAATAGAAAAACGACCTATTTCATAGTTTACTGTGACAGAGAAGCCCTGTTAGGATTTGAACTGAGATCATACTTGCATCAGTCGGTTTAAGCTGCAGTTTAAGTCATAGAACAGGTGTCTTAAACAGCAGAAGTTTATTGTCTTAAAGTTCTCAAGGCTGGAAGTCCAAGATCAAGGTTCTGGCTGGTTTGGCTTCTTCTGAAGCCTCTCTTGTGGATTTTGTTGATTTGCAAAAGGTCACCTTCTACGGTGAGGTGTGTATCCTCACTATAGCTTTTCCTCTGTGTAAGCATGGAGGGAGTGAGCTCTCTGAGGTCTATTCTCTTGGGATAAGGACACCAGTCCTGTGAAATTAGTGCTCCTCCATTATGGCTTTGTTTAACCTTAATTACCCCCCCACACACACACACAAAGCTCCTATCTCCAGGTACTGTCACACTAGGGGTCAGGGGGAACTTTGAGAGGACACAATGCGATCTATAACAACTTATTGAACCAAATGAGAACATGTGATATAATGAGGTCATTTAAACTGAGAGACTAGGAGAAATTTTCTATTTCTATTCTTTAGTTATGTCTTCTGTAAAATGAAGGCAATAATCCTTCTTTAATATTTGAAATAAAGATTAAATTACATGATGTGTGGAAGCACATATAAGACACTAATAAATGCTCGCAGTTCTTGCCATTGCCTGAAATCCTTGATGAAACAGTTAATTATGGGAATGAATTTTTTGCTTTTTGACTTTCTTTTAATCACAATCATTAAACACAGAAAGAAATTTTCCATAAAACAGATGACCCAAGAAAAATGCAATGCAAGGAAGATTATAACTACTTTGTAATTCCTTTTTATTTTTTTGACAGGCAGAGTTAGACAGTGAGAGAGACAGAGAAAGGTCTTCCTTCCATTGGTTCACCCCCCAAATGGCCACTACGGCCGGTGGCCGGCGCGCTGCACCGCGCCGTTCCGAAGGCAGGAGCCAGGTGCTTCCTCCTGGTCTCCCATGCGGGTGCAGGGCCCAAGCACTTGGGCCATCCTCCACTGCCTTCCTGGGCCACAGCAGAGAGCTGGCCTGGAAGAGGAGCAACCGGGACAGAACCGGTGCCCCAACCGGGACTAGAACCCAGGGTGCCGGCACCGCAGGAGGAGGATTAGCCTAGTGGGCCACGATGCTGGCCTGGAATTCGTTTTTTAAACATTTATTTATTTATGGGAAATGTAGAGTTACAGAGAGAGGAAAAGACAGAGAGAGAATGAGAGATCTATCTTCTATCTGCTGGTTCACTTCCCAAATTGTTGCAATGATGGGAGCTGGGCTAGGCCGAAGCCATCCTGGTCTTCCACATGAGAGTAGTGTGGGCCATATTCTGCTACCTTCAGGTGTGTTAGCAGGGAGCAGCTGGGACTTGAACCAGTGCTTACATGGGATGCCAGCATCACAGGCAAAAGCTTAACCCACTGCTCCACAAGTTTCTTGATAAAGAGACTCTTGGGACTTAACTGATGACCAATTCTTTCTTGGTTTAACAGCTCAAACAACAATTTTACCCTGATAGCCCACATTGCCAAATAACTCAAAGCTGACAGACATAAAAGCTAAAGATGTAGCAGCTTGATTACTACCTTTAAGTATTTTCCAGAAAAAGCATCTTAGGGAATTTAGTTCTATCTTTGTCCCTGGGATAGCAAATCAGAATTCCATAACACTAAATGTTTCAGTACAGGAATTAATCATAAAAATGATAGTTGAGAAATTCCTGTCAGAAGTTCCCTTAATCTCACTTAACATAATATGGAAGGAAAGAAAAGATCACGAACTCTATGTGACATAACAAAATTGCAATGCTCATGGAAAGGTAAAACAGGGACACAGGGTCTTAGGAGCATTCATTGTATCCAAAGAAAAGATAGAGAGCAGAATATTTTTTAAAAGGAAATTAGTGCCTCAGACACTAGGAAGCCAGTATAGATGCTCACTGTAGCATTGTTTATAGAATTTAAAAACCTGGGAATAGTCTAACTTTCTGATAATAACTGAGTGATTAAGTAAGTCATAGTGCATGTGACACAACAGTTAAAAATCAATGATGTGGGTCCCCATCTATATACAAAGAAAGAATATGGCTATGTTTTTAAGTTAAAAAGCCAAACTGCTGTTTATGTTAAAAACAAAACAGAACATTATTTACATTTTACTTATATATTTTTTAAAAATCTAAAAGCATATATACTACAATGACAGAACTGACTGATTACTTCTTTTTTCTTTCATTTTGTTTTACGACAGGCAGTTTTGTGACTGAATAAAGTAGACAAAAATATTCTATTTTTATTCATGTTATATGGTTTTCTACTATAAGATATTTATGTCAGTTATTAACTAGTTATTATATTGTGGTAAGTCGGTTGGAATAGAACTATAGGTTATTTCTTTTCTAGGTTAATTATATTTTTATAATCACAAAATCAAACATGTTTATTCTGTTCTTTTGCACATTGCATTGTTAAAACATTCCTAGTACAGTAATTTTGCTTTCCAGGAGCTTACAATCTAAAATAATCAACATTAATTGTAGGTCCAGTCATTAAGGCATTATATCAAATGATGTCTGTACGTCTTTAGATGGATCTTATGAAGAAGCAGCTGGAGAGGGCAAGATCAAAACTAAGTGGCATGGAGTTGTACCCCATGCCCTCTTTCTTCAAGCTCCTTTGCAAGACACCTCTTATGACCAGAACCTAAGACCAGTACCCACAGCCTGAAACGGAGTTGTGGAAAACCCTACTATAGAAGTAGTGAAGAAACGTTAATTTTGAATCCCCTGGTAGACAGAGTGAGGGGTCCCTCTTTGTGAGCAATGAGGGTATTGAGTGGTTCTCCATCATAGACTGGAGACAGCACCTAAGAGTCTGTAACTCTGAGGAGGGTATGAGGTAGCCCTTTACCTAGACTTACAGAAATTCCAGTGGGGCAATTGCTTCCTGGAGCATTATTAAGGTCTCTAACAGGTTTATAAATACCAACTTCTGGTATATACATCTACAAATAGCAATGCCCACTGCATCAGGAGGGCTAGGGAGATTGAACAAACTAGACGATGGAGATAAAGACTGAAAGCCAGGAGGGGAAAAGGAGAACAAAATAACAGGCGAAAGAGGTGAAGGTACAGTTTTCTAACAGCTGTACAGAAAGAAGGAAGAAAAGAGAAGTTTAAGTACAAAATGAACAAAGACATCAGGCATTAAATTCCAAATGATCAGGAATACAGAAATGAAAGTCAATGAGATCATTATATTATGGCAATTCATCAGCTCAAGAAAGATGGAAGGAATTTAAACTCTTTTTCTCCTTTACTAGCTTCATTCTTTGGCAACCCTGAATCTCTAAAATTCAGGAGGGCTGGTGCTGTGGTGTAGTGGGAAAAGCTGCTGCTTGCAGTACCAGCATCCCATATGGGTACTGGTTCTAGTCCTGGCTGCTCCACTTTTGTTTTGATTCAGCTCTTTACGTTGGCCTGGGAAAGCAGAAGATGGCCCAAATTCTTGGGCCCCTGAATCCACATAGGAGACCCAGGGAAGAAGCTCCTTGCTCCTGGCTTTGGATCGGCACAGCTCCAGCTGTTGTGGTCATCTGGGGAGTGATCCTGTGGATGGAAGACACACACACACACACACACACCGCCACCTCTTCCTCTCTGTAACTCTGCCTTTCAAATAAATAAATGAATCTTTAAATAAATAAATCAATAAATAAAATTCAGGTTTTTCAGATTATCTCTGTCCCGAATACCTGAAGACCTATCCCAAACTGAGATTTTTCTCTGTTAGTTTCAAATCCACAGTACTATAACTGGCTTTGGTTTTTCTTACCTTACTGATAAGGTCCTTTTCCTGGAAGGGTATTTTATAGCAGCTCCTGCTGAGATGTCTAGAGAGCACCAGAGTCATTAGTAAGCATTGATTCTTACTGGGTTCTCATGGTTTTATGATTCCTTGGCTTCTGAGGCAGCCATGGGCTATTTATACCTTAATGCTGGATTCTATCAGTACCTGGTATTCCCTGTGCCCACGCTAAGTAGCAGTGCTTCAAGCAGATGAAATAAGAGAAAAGCACAAATCTCTAAATATTGGTTCTTGGATTTTAACCTCAAGCTAGTAGGTTCTCTTGGTTCTAAGCCATAGAAGTACACATTCCTCACTCTCCAAGATGTAACTGGCATCCACAAAGAAAGTACACACTTCAAAACCACAACACAGGCCAAAGGACAGCTGGGTTTTGTCTCCTCCCCTCTTCTGCCCTGAGGCACAATCAGGTAAAGCCCCAAAGGCTTAGCAGGCCAGCACAGAAGAGTCACTTTATCAAGGTGGCTTGGACTGGAACAAGACTGCAGTGAAGACTAACAAGTGAACAGAATAAAAATCCAATGTGATTCCTCACTGCGAAAAGAGATTTTTAGTTACTTGTGTTTGAATCAAGCCCCTTAGAGTAACAAAAATGGTCATGCAGAGGATAGGGATTTCCCTGGTATGGACATGGATGTTGGGGACTGATACTGGCCATCAGCAGTCCGCATCCTAAGTCTGTCCAAAGAGAAAGTTGAACTTTTGCCCTTCTGGCCCAGGACTGGCTGGCTGATTTATACTGCAGACCAAAGGCCTCTCTCAATTTTCAAACTACTTCCAAGAAACTACAGCTCTTTAAAAATAAGGACTAGTGATTCCACCCATACTGATAAAAGCAGTTTGGTGGCAGCCCTTCCTGCCAATGTGCAAAGATACAGGTACACACAGTTGGAGCTACACAAAAGTTTGTGGAGTCCTTAAGTATTGACCAGCGGTGTTTATGACATGAATTATGCCCAGATACACAACCTACCAATCAGCAATTCAAAGTTCCATGCCCTATACCAGGTGGTACTTCCCTAGTTTAAAGCACAGATTCTCAAAGTGTGGGTCCCCTGACCATCAGCAAGAAACATCGCTTGGGAACCTAGAAATGCTAATCTTGTAGGGCTCTGGGATTACAGTCCAGCAATTACTGTTTCAACAAGCCTCCCCCCAGCCCCACCCCGGTAATTCTGATGTATGCTAAAGTTTGAAAAATCCCTGGATCAGAGACAGACACATGAAAACAGTAGTGAGAAACAATTCAAACTCTTTTGCTTCATTCAGCTGAGACAAACCAAGGCACTAAGTCAAAGTAAAATGCCAATGGTTTTATTTTAAAATATCTACTTCTATTTTTATCACATTTATCGGTATTTATTGGATTGTCAAATTCATTCTAATCAAAATGGTAAGGGGAAACAAAAACTAAGGTGTTAGCAATCCAAGAATACACAGTCTGCAAGCCCTGGGCCTCTATTTAGTCCCAACCAGCACCCTGCACACTACAAAACAAATCACACCTAGAGAAAGGCCCAGTGTATTTCCCACTGATTAAGTCCAAAGACTAGAACTTATTTTCTTTTAAGCACTTATTTATTTATTTGAAAATCAGAGTTAAAAAGAGAGGGAGAGACAGAGAGAGAAAGATCTCTCTAGTTCACTTCCCAGATGGCCAAAATGGTTGGGCCTAAACCAGGTTGTAGCCAGGAGCTAGGAGCTACATGGGTGGCAGGGGCCCAAGCACTTGGGCCATCTTCTGTTGATTTTTCCAGGCTATTAGCAGGGAGCTGGATGAGAAGTGGAGCATCTGGGACACGAACCAGTGCCCACATTGGATGCCAGTGTTGCAGGGAGCAGCTTTACTCACTACGCCACAGCACTGACCACATACAACTTATTTTCTAATATTAAGTTTGAGTTCTCTGCTTAGTTGGACAAGAATTTCTCTTAGCTGCCATCGATCCTGCTGAAAAGTCAAACTCTTTCCATCATTAACTCAAGAAAAAAACCAAACAAACATCAAATTCATATGCTGGCTGCTAAAAGAAACCCAAAAGATAAGAAAAGGAAGCAGATGATCAGGTAATTTAATTGAAAGCCACCCAGATTGGACAACAACATATAAATGGGATCTAAGAGGATGAGGGAGAAGATATCTAAGGTGGCTTCTGTTTAAGAAAAATGGGAATTTCAACTTAGTAGGAAAAAAAAAGTTTAGGAGGTTACCACTTTACCTCAGGGACTATAAATAAAACCTCTGTTGAGCAGGGTGTGTGTGTGTGTATGTGTGTGTGTGCGTGTATGTAAAGAGGAGCTCAGTAGGGTGTGTGTGTGTCTGTTTATGTAAAGAGGAGCTCAGTAGGGTGTGTGTGTCTGTATAAAGAGGAGCAAGAAGAGATTATAAGAGCAGTAATCATGTCTTCCAGTCTCAAATTGCTTCCCACTGCAATCATTAAGTCCGTACCATGGAGTCTGGCATTAATGGTAATGTTCTGCAGTATCAACTACCCATGCTTTCTCCCAGTTGGAGAGAAAGTATCTTGTCCCGGCCCCTGCTGCTACTGCAATGCACAGGTACCGGTTGTAGGTCATGAAGATGAGCATAAGGAAGTGGCTGATGACCACTTGGATGATATGCAACACTGCTTGCAGAAGGTGAAGAAAGCCCCACATCTGCTGCCCAACAGTTTTGTGTTTCTCTATAAAGATGGTTCTATTTTGTCCTGGGATAGGCATGGAACTATAGTGGATGCTGGCTTGTGACTTACATAGCAGGTTCTCTCAGGCTATCTTGAATCCTTCGTAGAACACTGCTAGTAGAAATGCTGCCACAAAAGCTCCAGACCTCTCTCCAGCTGTATCGATCACTACTGTACTGATCACTACTAGAAAACAATAGTTCCAAATTCTTAAAGCCAAAGTAGAAAGTCTTAGGCATCATCATCATCATGTTACTGTCTCCTCCACCATGGCAGTGTGATGTTGAGGTGGTCAGGTGGTCCATATGGTGAGAATGATTCATTTTTCCAGGAAAAGTTCGGAATCAGCAGAAGAGTCTCTTCCTAGGTCAAGTCCTGCCACATGTGCCTGCCTCTCAGAGCCCTAACCTGTCACCCCTAATGACTCCTCAGAAGCCCTCTCCACTTCTCTGAAAATTATTTTTTAATTCATTTATTTATTTGAAAGGCAGAGTTACAGAGAGGCAGAAGCGGAGAGAGGCAGAGAAAGAGAGAGAGAGACAGAGACAGAGAGAGGTCTTGCATCCGCTGGTTCACTCCCCAAATGGCAGCAATGGCTGCAACTGGGCTGATCCGAAACCAGGAGCCAGGAGCTTCTTCTGGGTCTCCCACATGGGTACAGGAGTCCAAGGACCTGGTCCATCCTGCACTGCTTTCCTAGGTCATAGCAGAGGACTTTAACAGAAGTGGAGCAGCTGAGACTCGAACCAGTGCCCACATGGGATGCCAGCACCACAGGTGGCAGCTTTACCTGCTACCCCACAATGCTGGCCACTGAAAATTATTTCTTAATAGTAATCTTTTGACATACAATGTTAAGGAAGTTAAGATAATTCTCAATCCTATCAAAATAACATATTTTTTCTGTTTAGAAAACTTTAAGAATTTTTTTCTTAATCCTGAATGTCTTGAAATGTTTTAAAATTTTATGTGGTGGGTATTTAAACCCTCAGGTTTTGGAAAATTTTCTATTTATTCATTATTTTTTTCCTTTCTACTTTCTTTTTTGTATCTTTCTGAAATTTGCGGATTGGTTTTCTGTATTTATACTAGTTTCTTTAATAAATTATACTCACTTTACCCTTTGGGGTCAATATTCTGGGAAATTTTCTGGACTTTTGATAATCCAGTAATCATGTTTAAAAATATTTATTTATTTGAAAGGCAGAGTTACAGAGAGAGAAGGAGAGACAAACACACACACACACACACACACAGAGAGAGAGAGAGAGAAAGTTCCATCCTTTGGTTCTTTCCCCAAATGCTCACAATGGCCCAGGTTGGGCCAGGCTAAAGCAAAGAGCTTCATCTGGGTCTCCCACATGGGTGGCAGGGCCCCAACCACTTGAGCCAATCTTCTGCAGCTTTCCCAGGTGCATTACCCGAGAGTTGGATCGGAAGTGAAATAGCTGGGACTGCCCAAATGGGATGCTAATAATACAGGAGGCGTCTTAACATGTTGCACACAATGCAAGTCTCTAGTAATCACATTTGTAATTTCCAGAATATCTTCATTGATATTGGACTGTTTCTTTACCATTGCATTCTTCGTCTTGTTTGTATACAGTAACAGCACAAATCACATTGTATACCTGCCTTCAGGCTTTCATCTGCTCCTAAAATTATCTTTCTTACTCTAGAAGCTAATTATCTGTTTATCTTGATCTTTTCCATTCATGGGCATGTCCTCCCCTCAATGTCCAAAGATCCTTGGCTTTTAGTTCAAATACAAAAACTTGCATTTATAGGGGCCAGCATTGTGGCAAAGTGGGTAACGCCACCACCTGCGATGCTGGCATCCAATATGGTGCCCTGGTTGCTTCACATCCAATCCAGCTCCCAGCTAATGGCCTGGGAAAAGCAGCAGAAGATGATCCAAGTGCTTGGGCCCCTGCCACCCACATGGGAGACCTGGTTGTAGCTCCTGACTCCTGGCCTTTTGGCATTGCCCAGCCCTGGCCGTTGTGGCCACTTGGACAGTGAACCAGCAGATGGAAGACCTCTCTCTCTTTCTCTGTCTCTCCCATTTTCTTTGTAACTTTTTCAATTAAATAAATAAATTTTAAAAACTAGTCCTTATAAAGAAGGTTAGTTGTGATGGTTCATTCTATATATAAACTTGACTGGGCCACGGGAAGCCCAGACATTTGATCAAACATTCTGAGTGTGTCTATAAGGGTTTTCCAGATGAAATTAATATTTTAATCTCTAGACTGAATAATACAGACTATTGTCCCTAATGTGAGTCAGTTTTATCTAATCAATTGAAGACCTGACTATAACAAAAAAGCTGAGTAAGAGGGAACTTCTGTTGACTTTTTAAGCTTTGACTTTCAAAGCCTTCACACTTGGATGAAACATCAGCTCTTGAGTATTAAGCCTGCCAGCATTCAGACTGTAACCTATAGCATTGACTCTTGCTTTATAGACTTTTAGGCTCAGTAAACAAGTACTTCTGGGTCTTCAGCTTGCCATCTCAACCTGTAGAACTTGGTACTTGTCAGCCTCCATAGTCATGACAGCCCATTGCTTGTACCAAATCTCTTTACATACATGCACACAGACACAGACACACACACACAGACACACACACACACATACCACTCATTAGGAGACTTCAAAACATTTGTGAGAAATGAAATGAAAAGATCAGTTTGATATAAAAAAAATTGAAATCCATTCACATGATGGGATCTTCACAAAGTTCATAAAAATGCATATCATGAAAAATATGCATAGATTTCAGAATTGTTTTGCAACAAAATAAAGCTTTTTAAAATTACATTTTCCCATGAACTTTTTGAAGAGTATGTGTGTATAAACTATGAATTCTGTTTCTATGGAGAACTCTGATAGGCTAACTAAGAGCTTTTTGAAAATAGCTGGAGTTTGTCAGTTATGAACTTCACATCAAAGGGATCAGATTGATTATAGTCATGGAGATTACTATCGTGTTGAGACTCTCCAAATTCTGAAATGGGGAGGCTATCTTCTAGAGAACACTGATACATCATAGATACTCTAATTTACTCCTAGATAACTAGATTTCATTTACTTTGATATTCTTTTTAACATATTAGAGATGGGTAATGCACAATAACATGTTGTATACTGCTTTGTGTACATACATTGGGGAGTGATTGAGAAAGCCAAAAATTTTGTGTATAGATTTAGTTTTTATAACCATTTCTCACTCTGCACCTCTCATGCCTGTCAGTTCTCATGCTGAATCCTTTTCCAGGGCTCCTCGAAATCAATTACTCCTCTTATCTAATCCTCTTATCTTCTATAAGGAACTCATCCTTGTATATGGAGTGCAGGCTTTGGTCTTCTTTTTAAACTTCCATATTTATTTGAGGAGAAAAAGAGAGAGAGAGAGAGAGAAAGAGAGAGAGAGAGAGAGAGATCCTATCTGCGCCAAATGTCCACAATGGCCAGGTGAGCCAAAGCCAGGAGCTAGGAACTTAACAAGGTCTCCCATGTGGGTGGCAGGAACCTAATCACTTGAGCCATTATCTGTGCCTTCCTTGGCCCATATTAAGAGGAAGCTGAAATCAGGAGCTGAAGTCAGGAATCAAACCCAGGTACTCCAATGTGGGACCCGAGTATCCCAACTGGCAGCTTAACTGCTAGGGCAAATTCTTGCTCTCTGTTATAATTTTTAAATTCTTCTTTTCTATTCTAGAACTTGTTGAACTTCCTTATCTGATAATGATCTGTACTATCATTAATTTTTTCATTTTATTGTGTTCATCCCTCTTTCAATGGTTTTGCTATTATGTGAATAGGGTTTCTTGAGGGAGAAGAGAAGAATGTGTAGTAATTAGGTATAATTAGAAAAATAAGGGCTTTGGGGGTGCTTTGAAGAAAAAGAATGTTGAAAGAAGGTAATCTTTTGATTATTCTTATTTTGCAGTATTTTTGGCCAAAATTACCATGCATCCTATGACTTTTAATAGGCCTGTAATAGGGCAAAACAAGGCCTTTTAAGACCATTCATAGCAGGATCCAAGATGGCTGAATAGAACATAGCCTCACTAACTCAGCTCCCTTGGGAAATGAAAAGAGCAAAGAACAGAAGATCATGCTTCCAGGGAACTGACTGACAGAAACGTTCAGCGAAGAAGTGAAAAAACAATGAAAACTCAGTGAGACAAGAGGAGGAAGAGAAGACAGAGACATTGCTGCAGCCAGCTGCATGGTGCAGCCAGCTTCCAGCTGTGAGCTGCCATCTTATCAAATCAAGGTAGGAAAAAATTGTCATGTAGCCTGTCACTCACAGTTTTAGCTGGGAGGAAATTCCATAGCCATCCACTTTTGCTTTGGCCTAGGGAGCTAGCCGAGGTCTGAGCAACTGCCGGGCTTGGAGCAAGTAAGTTACATTGTTTCCCTCTCCTCCTCCAACCTCACAGAGTTCCCTACTCAGCAGGGAAAATTTGCTCAGTGAGCCTCTGTTCTTCTCCTACCAGAATCAATCAGGGCAACTTTGCAAACAAAGGACAGATCCCCAAATGTAATTTTTGGACATTAGCCCTAGAGCTATGCTCACATACTCTACATGAGCCAGGGGACTCCCCTTAGCTTGTGGGGGCTAGCACCAGAAGCAGCCCATAAAAAAACCTGCTTACACCCTGAGAAATCTAGATAATGGCCCCACTACATCCAGCAACACTAGGACTACAGCAATTAGTTCTAAATTACTCAGTGCCACTGGAATCTACATGGTGGACCTAAGGAAGAACCTACCCGCATTCCACCTTTTTGGACTCATGCCCTCCAGAGCAAAATCTCCTTTATACTTTGTAGTCACCCTGTAAGACTGGAGTACGGTTCAGTTCACATCCCCTAGTCCCAGGATTAGGGCTCAATTTTTGACTAAGCAAAAACTGAGAGAATTCACAATCATCAGGTCAGCATTACAAAAAATTCCTAGGGGCACCCTAACTTAGAAGTAAACATCATAAAATGGCATTATACCCCATAGCACCAGTTGGACTCTCCTAACAGGACCTGAGGAAGGGTCCATCTGCATCACACAGTCCTAGAGCCACAGCAATTGATAGATAAGCCCTAGCATCACTCAAGCTTGAGAAAAGGGGAAAACTATTTTGTTTCCCTCAGCACCAAGAACAAGGAACTGGCCATCACACTCACCATGGAGACTGACAACAAACTCTATGTGATTTGGTGTCACAAACCCTTGGAAACCCATATTCATCTCAAAGCCAGACTTCTATCTCTATGAACTGTAGCAAACCAGACCACTGTGTCACTTATAGACACAACCGACATTAAGACAAAAGAAATCACTCAGAGATTATACTCCTTGGCTCACCTAGAGCCAAAATCAAATCAACAAGCTAAGTGATACCCTGCATTCCAGCCAAATCATAAGCTCTTTTCCAATAAAATCTATTCCATATAGAATGAAATATTACATCAGATCTGCAGATGTCAATGTAGATACAAGAGACATAAAGAAACAAGGTAGCATCATGTGTCCAAACGAACACAATAATCCTCTAGATTTAGATCCTAAACTGAAAGAAAGCTATGAAATGACAGATATAGAACTCAAAACGATTATAGGGAATCTAAGTGACATTCAAGAGACTGCAGACAGATTAAAGAAATGAGGAAATCAGTGGGTGACATCCATGAAAATAGTAGTTAGAAGATAGAACACATTAAGAAGAATCAAACTGAAATTTTGGAGATGAAATCTCCAATCAGTGAAATGAAAAATACGATTATGAAGCTAAACAGCAGAATAGACCAAGTAGAGGAAAGAATTTCTGACCTCCAGGATAAGACTTTTGAAATAACCCAATCAGACAAAATTAAAGAAGAAAGAACTAAAAAGAATGAAGAAAGTCTAAGCAAAATATGGGATACCATTAAATGACCAAATATTCATATTATAGGTACTCTTGAAGGAGAAGAAAAGAACCTGCTAAGTGAAATAATAGTTGAAAAAATTTCAGGTCTTGAAAGAGACATGGATATCCAAATACAAGTAGCTCAAAGAACCCAAAGCAGATTCAACCAAAAATATTCTCCCCAAGGCATATTGTAGTTAATTATGTCAAGAGTTAAGGACAAGGAGAGAATCCTAAAGACAGTAAGAGAAAAGCATCAAAGTTACATATAAAGGAAACCAATTAGAATAGCATCAGATTTCTCAGCAGAAACCCTACAGGCCACAAGAGAATAGGATGATATGTTAAAGATCTTAAAAGAACAAACTTCCAACCAAGAATATTATATCCAGTAAAGCTATCCTCTAAAAGTGAGGAACAAATAAGGTATTTCTAAATAAGCAAAAACAGAGAATTCACATCACCAGATCAGCCTTACAAGAAACATCATAAAATCACATGACACCACCAAATCTACTAACAGAGCAGGTAGAATCAATATCCAATCAACAAAATGACAGATGTTAGTTCTTATCTATTAACACTAACCTTGAATGTAAAATTTCCAGCCAAAATACTTATACTGGGTAAATGAATAAAAAACTAAAACCCCAAAGTATTCTGTCTTCAAGAAACTCACTTAACAAAGATACACAGAGACTAAAAGTGAAGGGCTGGAAAAAATATACCAGACAAATGGGAACCAAAATTGAACAAGCCTTCTTGATATCAGATAAAACAAAATAAATCAAAAACTGATAAAATATTTGATTCACAGACTGGATTAAGATGGAAGATTAGGGAGGGAGTTTACTGCTCTAGTCTGGGAGAAGATAGTTTAAAAAAAGTGGAGAGAGTGCAGTCTCAGGGACGAGTTAGGGAGAAAATGACTGAGGAAACTCTATGCAAATCACAGAGACATAACAGACCTATGTGGAGGGTGTGGACACACACAAATCAGGACCCCAGCATCATAGAGACTCCACACCAGCTTTGGAGAATGGTGAGACCAGACTGCAGCAGCCCAAGCCACTGGTAATAAAGCTGCAGGAAAAGCCTGGAGGGAATCTGGCTTGGAGCTCTGTGGGGCATAGTGTACCTGCCAGACTAGAGGAGAATAAAAAGGGAGGGGCATGTTCTCTCTTCCTACTGCCCTGTAATGGCACCCGTAACAAGCCCATACAGAGTGGGTGCCATTTTGGACATAGGTAACAGCTGGGCCAGTTCGTGTCTGTGCCCAGCAAACAGCTGAGTGGAGACTCTTAAGTCTGGGGGTAGAACTGACAGGAGGTTGGCTGCTCGTGACTGCAGGAGGCTTGTGTGCCAGGACTGTGTAAACACTGAAGCTGTAGGACTGAAAACACTGAGGCTGCATGGAAAGGCGCAGGGTGTGGCTGGTACATCGGGCAGTCACTGTGGGAGGCTCCACATGCTAAGGGCTCCTTGGTTCCCTGGTGAGGGACATTGCTGGGGAAATCTGCTTACACCAAGGACTGCATAGATCCTTAATGTGGTCCTTGTGGAAGTGCAGAAAAATATTATACCCACTAGGGTTAGGGCCCAGGCACCAATGTCCTCTGAGGAGAGGAAGTGAGCTGAGTCTATGGTAGCCAACAGAGCAGAACAAACCTCCCTTCTGAAAAAAAGAGAGGAGATTTACCACAACCAATCTGAATGTCACTTTAACACTTGCTTCACCCTAGAGCACTGAACAGAGCTCCCTGGCCACACGCACAATATGCCTCCAGGTATTCACTGAAAGCTGACAATCTAGGAACCAACAGAAATAGTCCAAAGATAAAAGCAGCCACAGCAAAAAACAAACAAGGAATTAAAGAATATCTCCATAAATGCTGAATAATAAAAGCACCAATTCCAGAAACAAGAATAAGGAACACAACATGATGCTCACAAGAGAATACAATACTTCAAACAGGAAGATGTAACTATTATAATCATATATGCACCTAATTACAGGGCACCTGGCTATTAAAAAGAAATGTTAATGCATCAAAGGGAGACATGGACTCAAATACAATAGTAATGAGGGACTTCAATAATCCACTTTCAGTAAAGGACAGATCAACCAGACAGAAAATCAGCAAGGAAATAACAAAGTTAATAGACATGTAGACCAAATGGACCTAACAGATATCTACAGAACTTTTCATCTTACAGTTGCAAAATGTACATTCTTCTCAGAAGTGCATGGAACTTTCTCTAGGATTGACCATATGCTAGGACATAAAGCAAGTCTTAGCAAATTCAAAAAAATTGAAATCATACCATGCATCTTATTGGACAACAATGGAATGAAGCCGGAAATCAGCAACTCGGGAATCTCTAGCATATATGCAAACACATAGAGACTGAACAACATGCTCTTGAATAAACAGTGAGCCATAGGAGAAATAAAAAAAAATTCTGGAAACAAATGAAGATGCCACTATAACATAGCAATACTTATGAGATACAGCAAAACCAGAGTCAAGAGAAAAGTTAATAGCAACTGGTGCCTACATCAAGAAATTAGAAAGGCACCAAATAATTGAGCTATCAATGCATCTAAAGGATCTAGAAAAACAACAGCAAACCAAACCCAAAACTAGTAGGAGAAAAAAATTATTAAAATAGAGAAGAAATAAACATAATTAAAACCACAAAAACAATACTAAAGATCAGCAAAACGAAGAGCTGGTTATTTGAAAAAAATAAACAAACTTGACACACCATTGGCCCAACTAACCAAAAATAAGTAGAGAAGACCGAAATTAATAAAATTAGAGATGAAAGAGGAAATGTAATAACAGACACCACAGAGATAAAAAAAAGAATTATAATAGATTACTACAAAGTGCTGTATGCCAAAAATCTGGGAAACCTAGAAGAAGTGGAAAGATTCCTGGATATATACAACACACCTAAATTGAGCTAGGAAGCCAAAGAAAAACTAAAATAGACCCATAACCAATACAGAAATTTTAATCAGTGATAAAGACCTTCCAAACAAAGAAAAGCACAGGATCAGAAGGCTTCACTGCTAAATTCTACCAGACATTTAAAGAAGAACTAACTGCAATTCTTCTCAAGCTATTCAAAACAATTTAAAGGGAAGAAATCCTCCCAAAGTATTTCTGTCAAGCCAGCATCACCTTAATTCTTAAACCTGAAAAAGATACAACAGAAAAGGAGAGATACAGACCAATTTCCCTGATGACCATAGACAAAAAATCCTCAACAAAATACTATTGGAATTCATAGAAGAGCTTGGTAAAGTGGCAAGACATAAAATCAATACACAAAAATCAACAGCCATTGTATACACAGACAATGCCACGACTAAGAAAGAACTTCTAAGATCGATCCCATTCACAATAGCTACAAAAAATATCAAAGACCTTGGAATAAATTTAATCAATAATGCCAAAATATCTACAATGAGCATTACAAAACATTAAAGAAAGAAATAGAAGAAGATTAAAAAAAGTGGAAAAATTTTCCATTTTCATGGATTGGAAGAATCAATATCATCAAAATATCCATTTTTCCAAAAGCAATTTACAGATTCAATGTGATACCAATCAAAATACCAAAGACATTCTTCTCAGATCTAGAAAAAAATGACACTGAAATTCATATGAAAACACAGGATATCCTGAATAGCTAAAGCAAACGTATATAACAAAAACAAAGCCGGAGGCATTACAATACCAGATTTCAAGACACATTACTAGGCAGTTATAATAAAAACAGCCTGGTACTAGTACAAAAACAGATGGATAGACCAATGTAACAGAATAAAAATGCCAGATGTCAAACCAAGCTTCTATAACCAACCTGTATTTGACAAAGAAGCTAAAATAAATCCTTGGAGCAAGGACAGTCTCTTCAACAAATGGTGCTGGGAAAACTAGATTTCTACATGCAGAAGTATTAAACAAGAACCCTACCTTATACCTTACACAGAATGCACTCAAAATGGATTAAAGACCTAAATATATGACCTGATACCATCACATTATTATAGAATTTTTGGGAAACTCTGTAAGACATTCACCTAAGGCAAAGAATTCTTGGAAAAGACCCCAGAGGCACAAGCAATCAAAGCAAAAATTAACAAATGGGATTACATCAAATTGAGAAGCTTCTGTATTGCAAAAATAACACTCAGGAAAGTGGAGAGGTAACCAACACAATGGGAGAAACTATTTGCAAACTATTAAATTGATAAAGGATTAATAACTAGAATATATAAAGAGATCAAGAAACTCAACAAAAACAAACAACCGACTTCGATCTTATTCCGACAGAGTCATAGTCAAAGTGGAAGTTCTCTCCTCCCTTCAGAGAAAGGTACCTCCTTCTTTGATGGCCCCGTTCTTTCCACTGGGATCTCACCTGCAGAGATCTTTCATTTAGGTCTTCTTTTTTTTTTCCAGAGTGTCTTGGCTTTCCATGCCTACAATACTCTCATGGGCTCTTCAGCCATATCCGACTGCCTTAAGGGCTGATTCTGAGGCCAGAGTTCTATTTAGGACATCTGCCATTCTATGAGTCTGCTGTGTCTCCCACTTCCCATGTTGGATCATTCTCTCCCTTTTTGATTCTATCAGTTAGTATTCACAGACACTAGTCTTGTTTGTGTGATCCCTTTGAATCTTAAACCTATCAGTGTGATCAATTGTGGACATAAATTGATCACTTTGACTAGTGAGATGGCATTGGTACATGCAACCTTGATGGGATTGTATTGGAATCCCCTGGCAAGATTCTAACTCCACCATTTGGAGCAAGTCCGATTGAGCATGTCACAAATTGTACATCTCCTCCCTCTCTTATTCCTACTCTTATAGTTAACAGGGATCACTTTTCAGTAAAAGGCTTCCATAGCCTCGGCAACTCATGACTAGAGCCTAGGGAGATTACTGATGCCATAAACAAGAGTGTCAAATTGTTAAGTCAACAACAGGAGTCACTGTGTACTTACTTCTCATGTGGGATCTGTCCTTAATGTGTTGTCCAATGTGAAGTAATGCTATAACTAGTACTGACACAGTGTTTTACACTTTGTGTTTCTGTGTGGGTGCAAACTGATGAAATCTTTACTTAATATATACTAAATCGATCTTCTGTATATAAAGAGAATTGAAAATGAATCTTGATGTGAATGGAATGGGAGAGGGAGCGGGAGATGGGAGGGATGCGAGTGGGAGGGAAATTATGGGGGTGGGGGAAGCCATTGTAATCCAAAAGCTGTACTTTGGAAATTTATATTTACTAAATAAAAAAAAATTGTAATTAAAAAAAAAAACAAACAACCAACCAACCAAGTGAAGGAATGGACAAAGGCCTTAAGCAGATATTTTTTCAAAAGAGGAAATCCAAATGTCCAATGGACACATTAAAAAATGCTCAGGATCCACCCTGAGGTTTCACCTCACTCCAGTTTGATCAGCTATCATACAGAAATCAACAAAAAGAATGCTGGTGAGGATGTGGGGAAAAAAGTACCCTAATCCACTCTTGGTGGGAATGTAAATTGGTAAAGCCACTATGGAAGGCAGTATGGAGATATCTCAGAAATCTGAATATAGACCTACCATATTACCCAACCATCCACTCCTGGGAATTTATCCAAAGGAAAGAAAATCAGAATATGAAAGAGTTTTTTATATATATTATTTATAGATCTTGTTACTTAACATAGAGTTAGATATATGTGTATAATCAGTTTGGCACTTGCTCAATCGGACTTGCCCCAAATGGTAGAGTTAGAAACATGCCAGGGGATTCCAATTCAATCCCATCAAGGTGCATGTACCAATGCCATCTCACTATCAAAATGGTCAGTTTCAGTTCATAAATGATCATAATGACAGGATTAAGAGTCAAAGTGATCACATAAACAAGACTAGTGTCTGCGAATATACTAACTGATAGAGTTAAAAAGGAGAGAACGATCCAACATGGGAAGCGAGATACAAAGCAGACTCAGAGAATGGCAGATGTCTTAAATAGCACTCTGCCTCAGAATCAGCCCTTAAGGCATTCAGATATGGCTAAAAAGCCCATGAGAGTATTTTAGGCATGGAAAGCCAAGACACTCTGGGAAAAAAAAAGACCTAAATGAAAGATCTCTGCAGGTGAGATCCCAATGGAAAGAACGGGGCCATCAAAGAAGGAGGTACCTTTCTCTGAAGGGAGGAGAGAACTTCCACTTTGACTATGACCCTGTTGGAATAAGATTGAAGTTGGCGAACCCTAAAGGCTTCCATAGCCTTGGCAACTCATGACAAGAGCCTAGGGTGATTACGGACGCCATAAACAAGAGTGTCAAATTGTTAAGTCAACAATAGGAGTCACTGTGCACTTACTCCTCATGTAGGATCTCTGTCCTTAATGTGTTGTACAATGTGAATTAATGGTATAGCTAGTACTCAAACAGTACTTTACACTTTGTGTTTCTGTGTGAGTGCAAACTGTTGAAATCTTTACTTAATATATACTAAGTTGATCTTCTGTATATAAAGATAATTGAAAATGAGTCTTGATGTGAATGGGATGTGAGAGGGAGCAGGAGATGGGAGGGTTGTGGGTAGAAGGGAAATTATGGGGGGGGGGAGCCACTGTAATCCAAAAGCTGTACTTTGGAAATTTTTATTTATTTAATAAAAGTTAAAAATAAAAAAAAAAACAACATATATATATATATGTATAACATCAATAGAAAATAGATCTCAGTACAAAATAAGAGTGGGAATAAGAGAGGGAGGAGGGAGATGGATGGGAGTATGGGTGGGAGAGCAGGCACAGTGGGAAGAATCACCATGTTCCTAAAGTTGTAATTATGAAGTGTATGAAGTTTGTAAAGCTTTATAGTTCTTCATACATTCCTATGGACATACTTCTAAGGGTACCGTTCAAAAACTTGTCATGGGACCCCAAATACCTTCAGCTTGGTGGACAAAATACCAGGCTTATCGTTAAAGTGATATGGATAGGATTGAGTGTCTGGTAATAAAAATAGATAAACTAAAAAGGAGTGAATGTTCCATCATGGGAAGCAGTCCACACATCAGACTAATAGAATGACAATCACTTTAAATAGCACTCTGACCTCAGAATCAGCCCTTAAGGCATTCTGGTATGGCTGAAAGGCCCACAAGAGCATTTCAGGCATGGAAAGCCAAGACACAAGGCAAAAAATGTACTACATGAAGGATCTCAGTGGGTGAGACCCCAGTGGAAAGAAGTGGTCATCAAAGAAGGAGTATTTTTCTCTGAAGGGAGGAGAGAACTTGTACTTTGCTTATGGCCTTGTCTAAACGCTGACAGAGTTTGTGGATTTGAAAGACTTCCATAGAGTAGGCAGCTCATGTCAAGTGCCTGGAGTGATCACTGATGTCATACATAAGAGTGTTAATTGTTATCTTAGCAACAATTGTCACTGTGCACTAACTTCCCATGAAGGACCTCTGTCCTCAAAGAGTTGTATCATAATTATGTCTAAGTGCTTGCAAAAGATGTATCATTCTTGGGTGCTTCTTTAAAGTTAATTAAGTTTCTAAAAAAAAAGCAAATTAAATTAACTTCAAGATGCAATGACTTTGAACAGCCCTTGTCTCGACTGTTGAGGAGCAGACTTTTTGTTGTTGTTTTTGTTTTGTTTTGTTTTGTGTAAATTAATGAACTCTTTACTTAGCATAGAGCTGGTCTTCTGTGTATAAAGTTAACTGAAAATCTTAGTGGAAAATGGGACTGGGGATGGGAGATGGAGGTGGAGGAGGGGTGTGAGAGGGTGTTGGAGGGTGGGTGTGGTGGGAATAATCACTATATTCCTAAAGTTGTACTTATGAAATTCATGAAGTTTGTATCTCTTAAATAAAAGGTTTCTTTGAGGGGTTTCAAGTTTTGATTCAGAAAAAAGACATAACATAAATATATATGCACCCAACACAAGACCAGTCAGATATATACAGAAAATACTATAAGACTAAATGGAGGGACCTGTGCTGTGGCACAGAAGATCAAGCTACACTCTGCAGTGCCAACATCCTGTATAGGTGCCGGTTTGAGTCACAGTTCCTCCAATTTCTATCCAATTCCCTGCTAATGGCCTGGGAAAGCAGCAGAAGATGACCTAAGTGCTTGGGTCCCTGCACACATGTGGGAGACCCAGAAGACATTCCTGGCTCCTGGCTTTGGCCTGGCCCAACATGGCCATTGCAGTCATTTAGGGAGTGAACCAGTAGATGGAAGATCTTTCTCTCTCCCCCTCTCTCCCCCTCTCCCTCTCTCCCTCTCTTTCTATCTCTCCTCTCCCTTTCTCACTCTCCCTCTGTCTCCCCCTCTCCCTCTCTCTCCCTTCTCTGTATCACTCTGCCTTTAAAGTAAATAAATAAAACTTTTAAAAATGTGACCTAGGGCTGACACTTTGGCACAGTGCCAGCATCCCACATGGGCACCAGTTCAAGTCCCGGCTGTTCCACTTCTGATACAACTCTCTGCTATGGACTGGGAAAGCAGTGGAACATGGTCCAAGTGTTTGGGCTCCTGCATCCACGTGGGAGACTTGGAAGAAGCTCCAGGATACTGGCTTTGGATTGGCCTGGCTCCAGCTGTTGTGGCCATTTGGGGAGTGAACCAGCTGATGGAAGACCTCTCTTTCTGTCTCTCTTCTCTCTCCCTCTCTCTCTCTCTGCCTCTGCCTCTCTGTAACTCTGCATTTCAAATAAATAAATAAAAATCTGAAAGAAATGTGACCTAAATGGACAGATAGATTCCAATAAAGTAATAGTGAGTGGCTTCAACACCCTACTCTCATCAACGGACAGATCATCTATCAATAAAGATACATTGGAGTTGAAACGCTATCAAGCAAATAGCCCTAAATGACATTTATAGGACATTTCACCCAACAGCCACAGACAACACATTCGTCTCATCAGCACATTAACACTTTCTAGGATAAACCACATATTTGGCCATAAATTGATTCTCAGCAAATTTAAAAAGACTGAAAGACTTATACCATGTAACTTCTCAGACTTTAAAGGGATAAAGCTAGAAATCAATCACAGAATAATAGAACACTCATAAATATTCGGAAATCAAGCAACATGCTACTAAATGATCAATGGGGCATTGAAGAAATTAAAATGGAAATAAAAATTTCTTGAAATAAATGAAAATGAAAACACAACATTTAAAAACCTGTGGGATGGAGCAAAAGCAGTATTAAGAGGGAAGTTTATAGCATAAAGTGCTTACACTAAAAAACTAGAAATGTCTCAAATTAAAGATCTAATGATGCATCTTCAAGACTTAGAAAAGCAAGAACAAACCAAATATAAAATCAGCAGAAAGAGAGAAATAATAAGATCAGAGTAGAAATAAATGAAATCGAAACTAAAAAAAAAAAAAAAACCTGTAAAAGATCAACAAAATCCAAAAGTTGGTTTTTTGAGAAGATAAACAAAATAAATAAACCTCTAGCCAGATTAACAAAGCACAAAGAGAAAAAACTCAAATAAATAAGATTAGAGATGAAAAAGGAGACATTACAACTGACACCACTGAAATACAAAAAATCATAAGAAATTACTATGAAGAATTAAATGCTAATTAACTGGAAAACCTCAAGGAAATGGATAAATTCCTGGATACATAAAACCTTTCAAGATTAAATAAAAAACAGATGGACAATCTAAACAGACCCATATCAAGCAATGAGATTGAAGTAGCAATCAAAATCTTCCATCAAGGAAAAGCCCAGGGTTCAATGGCTTTACATCTGAATTCTACAAAATATTCAGGGGAAATAACTCCAAAACTTTTCAAACTATTCCAAAATATTGAACATATTGGAACTCTGTCAAACTCTTTGTATGAGGCCAGCATCACTTTGATACCAAAACCAAAGACATGACAAGAAAAGAAAACCACAGACTTATACCTTAATTAACATAGATGAAAAGATCCTCAACAAAATATTAAAGTGAATCCAAAACCACATCAAAAATATCATCCATTACAATCAAATGGGATGTGTCCCAGAAATGTAGGAGTGGCTCAACATTCACAAATCAATAAATGTCATAAATCACATAAAAAGAATGAAGAACAAAAACCATACAGTCATCTCAATAGATGCAGGAAAGCATTTGATAAGTTGCAATACCCTTTCAAGATTAAAAAAATACCCTCCACAAATTAGGTAAAAAGAATATAAAAAAAGTGTCAGAACAAATGGACATCTTGTGATTTGATTGTTGTTTTTAGCCCTTATTTATACTCCTGTGGAACTGTGGTCTTTGTACTTTTTACTTTTGTACTTTTTGTACTTTATACTTGTTGTTGTACTTTACTTTTTTGTACTTTTTACTTGTTGAATATTATGGTTTGTGGTGCAAAAGATATAAAAATGAAAAAAAGAAGGAACATACCTCAAAATTATAAAGGCTATATATGACAAACCATCAGCCAATACATTGAATGGGAAACTAAAAGCTTTTTCATCTCAGATCTGGAACAAGACAAGGATGCCCACTTTCATCATTTTTATTCAATAACTGCATAAGAAGTTTTACCAAGAGCAATTAGGGAAGAGAAAGATCAAGAGCATCAAAATTGGAAAAGAGTAAGTGACATTATCCATGTTTGCAGATGACATGATGCTGTACATGGAAAAATTTGAACACTTCACCAAAAAGCTGTTAGAATTGATTAAATAATTCAGTAAAGTTGCAGGTTACAAATTAAGCCTACAGAAACATTAACTTTTTTATATATTAATGACAAACTCATTGAAAAAGAAATCAAGAAATTCTATTCACAATAGCCAAAAAACCAAAATACTTAGGAATAAATTTAACCAAAGAAGTGAAAGATCTCTACAATGAAAATAATCAAACATTGATGAAAGAAAGGATTAAGCACACACAAAAAATGGAAATAAATATTCCTAGCTCCTGGATTGGAAGACCCAATATCATTAAAATGTCTATGCTACCAAAAGCAATCTACAGAACCAATGCAACGCCTATCAAAATAGCAATGACATTCTTTATGGAATTAGAAAAAAATCCTAAAATTCATATGGAATCACAAAAGACGCATCACAATGCCTGACTTCAAAGCATATCACAAAGCTATAATAATTTATTTATTTTTTAATTTTATTTATTTATTTATTTTGACAGGCAGAGTGGACATTGAGAGAGAGAGACAGAGAGAAAGGTCTTCCTTTTGCTGTTGGTTCACCCTTCAATGGCCGCCGCGCTGATCCGAAGCCAGGAGCCAGGTGCTTCCCCTGGTCTCCCATGTGGGTGCAGGGCCCAAGGACTTGGGCCATCCTCCACTGCACTCCCGGGCCATAGCAGAGAGCTGGCCTAGAAGAGGGGCAACCAGGACAGGATTCGGTGCCCCGACCAGGACTAGAACCCGGTGTGCCAGCACCGCAAGGTGGAGGATTAGCCTATTGAGCCATGGCGCCGCCACAAAGCTATAATAATTAAAACAGTATGGTACTGGCATAAAAACTGAAACATAGATCAATGTAACAGAACAGAGAGCTCAGAAATTAATCCACATACATGCAAACAACTGAGTTTTTTATTTTTTATTTATTTTTTATTTTTTTGACAGGCAGAGTGGACAGTAGAGGGAGACAGAGAGAGAGAGAAAGGTCTTCTTTTTTGCCGTTGGTTCACCCTCCAATGGCCACCGCGGTAGGCGCGCTGTGGCCGGCGCACCGCGCTGTTCCGATGGCAGGAGCCAGGTGCTTATCCTGGTCTCCCATGGGGTGCAGGGCCCAAGGACTTGGGCCATCCTCCACTGCACTCCCTGGCCACAGCAGAGAGCTGGACTGGAAGAGGAGCAACCGGGACAGGATCGGCGCCCCGACCGGGACTAGAACCCGGTGTGCCGGTGCCGCAAGGCGGAGGATTAGCCTGTTAAGCCACGGCGCCGGCTGCAAACAACTGAGTTTTTAACAAATTTGCTCAGACCATACAGTAGAATAAGGATAATCTCTTCAACAAATGGTGCTGACAAAATGGATGTATATATGTAGAAGAATGAATTCATGCCTCTCATCATGAACAAAAATCAACTCAAGATGGATGAAAGACCTAAACTTAAGACCTGAAACTATGAAGTTGCTGGAAGAAAACATAGGGGAACCACTCTAAGACATCTGTGTAGGGAACGAGTTGTTGGATAAGACCCCTCAAAACACAGGCAACAAAAGCAAAACTAAACAAATGAGATTATATCATACTCAGAAGCTCATGCAAAGCAAAGGAAACAATCAATAGAGTGAAGAGACATCCAATGGAATGGGAAAAAATAGTTGCAAGCTCTGAATACAACAAAGGATTAATATCCAGAATATATCAGTAGCTTTAAAACCTCAACAACAACAAAATCCAGTTAAGAAATGAGCAAAGTTTGACCTTAATAGACAGTTCTTAAAGGAAGAGATACAAATGGCAAGAATTATATGAAGAAATGCTCAACATCACTAGATATCAGGGAAATGCAAATCAAAACCACAATGAGAAAATCACCTCACCCCTGTCTGAATGGCTAAAATTGAAAACATAGAGAGTAATAAATCCTGGCAAGGATGTGGTCAAAGGTGAACACTTAAACAGTGTTGGCAAGAATGTAAATCAGTGCATTCCCTGTGGAAAATAATATGGAGATTTCTTAAAAGCTGGAAATAGACTTATCATATGACCCAGCAATCCCACTACTGGGTGTATGTATACCTGAAAGACATGAACACTTATCAAAGAGATACTTGTTATCACTATGTTCATAGCAGCACAGTTCATAATAGCTAAAATTTGGAATCAACCAATGTGTCCATCATCAGAAGAATGAATAAAGAAAATGCAGTATATATACACAGTAGACTATTATTCAGCTATAAAAAGAATGAAATTTTACCATTTGCATCAAAATGGATCTAACTGGAGGACATCACGGTGCATGAAATAAAGCTGGAGACATGAAGACAGGTGTTCTCTTTCATATGTGAGAGCTAAAGTTTTAAAACAATCAACAAACAAAAACAAAACAAGAGATGCCTATGTGTATCAGTATTGCTGCAAATATAGTTTTGTAAAACTTTGGGGTTTTTTTGGTGTTTTTTAGGTGCTTTTTTATTTTTATGTTTAAATTTATGTAAGGTAAACAAATTTCATGTATTTCATATATTCAGATTTAGGAGCATAATGATTCTCCCCACCTTACCCTTACTCCCACCCACACTCCCAACCTCCCTTCTCATTCCTTACTATTTAAAAAATTTTTATAATGACATAATTCCAGTTTATTTTATAATCATAAACTTAACCCTCCACTAAGTAAAGAATTCAACAAATAGTTAAAAGAAAAAAACACTGTTCCTCAACAGTAGAGAAAAGGGCTGTAAACAATCAAACCAATGGTTAAGAATTGTTGTACTAACTATAGTTCTAACCATTTGTGATTACTTTAAAATTTACTGTGTATGGTGAAATGGTCATTTTTCCATTCAATTGTCATTTATATGTATTCCCACTAAACCCTGGTGTTTTTGCTTTTTACTTGTTAAACTTTTTATTTGGTGCATTATTAAGCCTTTTTACTGAAATGTAAATGTATCTCAAAAACTAAAAAAAAAAAATGAAAGGGAGAGGGAGGGATGGTGGGAGGGAGAAAGTGAGAGGGGAGAAGGGAAGGAGGGAAGAAAGGAGGAATTAAATATCATAATATTCTTATAATTTTACCTATAAACTATATTGAATGTCTTAAAAACCAATTAGAAATTTTTAAAAATGAAAAAGAAACAAATCTGAAAAACAGACTGTTCCTAGGTATGTGTATATGTGTTTCTACCTATGAATGTGTGATTGCTTTTGTGCAGTATTAGAGGCTCATCAAGAACCAGCGCTGCTATAAAAAGAGGATTTGTGGGGCTGGTACTGTTGTGTAGCAGGTAAAGCCGCCACCTGCAGTGCTGGAATCCCATACAGGCACCAGTTCAAGTACTGGCAGTTCCACTTCCAATCCAGCTCCCTGTTACAGCCTGGGAAAGCAGTAGAAGATGGCCCAATCTTTGGGCCCCTGCATCTATGTGACAGACCCAGAAGGAGCTCTTGGCTCCTGGCTTTGGATTGGCTCAGCTTCCACCATTGCTGCCATTTGGGGAGTGAATCAGTGGATGGAAGACACCTCACTCTCGCTCTTGCTCTTGCTTCTCCCTCTCTCTCTCTCCCTCTCTCTCTGTAACTCTGCCTTTTCAATAAAATGAATAAATCTTTTTAAAAAAATAGGACTTGTTGGCAGCAGAAGTTCTAAAAATAAATATATACATAAATTGATAAGTAGATAGATGGAGAAATGAGATGAATCCCATCTCTGAGCTTAAGGGTAGTATGTGTAAGGAAAAGGGGGGCAGAACAGAGAAAAGACAGCATACGAACTTGCAGACGGAATAAATTTATTCAAGAAAAATACATTCACAAGAGAGTGGCAAGATGGCAGAATAGGAAGGGAGCACACTGATAGTCCGGAAAGAGACAGTTAAATAAAAGTGGAGATACTGCAGGTTCAGGGAAGAGTAGGGGAAGAAACAGCAAAGGAAACTCTGCCGGAACTAGTGATTCACAGTGGACCTGTGTGGAGAGTGTGGGAGCCCAAGTTCGAGACACCAGCGGCAGAATAAACACACCAGCGCTGGAATGCAAGGTGAGCCAAACCTCAATAGCCCGAGACACCAGCGGGAAAGCAGAAAGAGGAGACTAGAGGGAACGAGGCTTGAAACTCCATGGGGAAAAGTTCACCAGGCTAACTAGAAGAGAGAGAGGAAAAAAAAAAGTGACCGATACGGACACGAGTTTCTCTCTCCACTCACCTCTCAAAGGTGAGCAAGACAAAGAGCAGGCGCCATTTTGGACATACGTCATAAGCAGGGCGACCACAGGTCTGCACCGGCCTTGAGCCTAGCAGAAAAACCTGACTCTGGGGGGGGGGGGTGTGTGTGAAATGACAGGAGATTAGGATCTAACTTGGCAACCCAGTGGGAGACTGCAGGAGAATTGGAGCCCACACCGAGGGCAGCACAGATTCCCTGTGTGGTCCTTGGGAAAGAGCTTCCGATCTCTGGCTCCTGTGGGTATATCATTAGCCTGCTAACTACCTGCAATTACGTTCAGCTGTGTGTTCAGCTGTGCGGAATTACTTCCCTTTTGAATCAAAAAAAAAAATAAAAGAATGAAAGAGAGAGAGATTTACCACATCTAACCTGGGAGTGTCACCTTTGACACACCCTCAACCCTGAGGAACCAAACACAGCTCTCAGGCCACACCCATCTCAAGCCTCTAAGGCTCCACCGAAAGCAGACAGTCCACTTAACCTAGAGCCATAGTACAAGAAAAAACACCACAGTGAAGAAACCAAATATCTCCAACATGCCAAACAACAAACGTAAAAACTGAGGTAACAAGAACAAGGAAGATACTATGACACCCCCAAATGAAAAAGACACCCCAATTCAAGATTATGAAGATGATGAGATAGAAGTCAACTTGTGAAGAGCCCTGGCAGCTCTGCCAAGAGTTGGATCACTGGAAATGGACCTGCCCTGGAGTCGAAGGATGCCCAGGTCAGAGCCACAGATCTTATTGGCTCTAAGCCAAAAAGCCCTTCACTCAGCCCAACTTCCAAAGTGACCACTGCAGCTGAGGGGACGGCCAAGTAGGGTCAGCAACATTGCAGGCAGAACTGTAAATTTCTTGTTAGAGATGCCACCTGCCTTTACCTGGCCAGCTCTCCTCCCAGGCCAGCCAAGTAATGAAAGTCAACAGAGTGCCTTCCCCTAGGAGGTTCACACTTCCCTTAGGATGTACCCCATGTGAAGAGATAGATAGGTTTGGGCCTCTTAACTTACAAGGCCTAAAGCCCAACAGATTATTATCAAGCCCCTTCTGTCAGGTTCTATTTGCCTCTCAATCAGAAAACTTAATTGTAGCTTAGACAGCACCTTTCTTAGCTCCTCTAATAATGACTCTGTCCTTTGTTCTAGTCCCTGTCTAGTGCACTTGGGCCTCATTCCTTCGTAATCATAACCTCTACTCTACCACCAATGGTTCTACTCCCAACCTGTGTGTACTGATGGTCCTCTTCCCCACTTAATGCTGTATAATTGTTCAGACTTGGTTAACGCCACTCTTAGGATAATTGGTTACTATCCTCACCCTGTCTTTTATGACCTTGTCTACATATGATCAGAGTCGGAGAACTCGGAAGACTTCCATAGCCTTGGCAACTCATGACGGGAGCCTAGGGTGGTTACTGGTGCCATAAACTAGAGTGTCAATTTGTTGGGTCAACAACAGGAGCCACTGTGCACCTGCTCCTCATGTGGGATCTCTGTCCTTAATGTACTGTACATTGTGATTTAATGCTATAACTAGTACTCAAACAGTATGTTTCACTTTGTGTTTCTATGTGGGTGCAAACTGTTGAAATCTCTACTTAATGTACACTAAATTGACCTTCTGTATATAAAGAGAATTGAAAATGAATCTTGATGTGAATGGAAGGGGAAAGGGAGCGGGAGAGGGGAGGGTTGCGGGTGGGAGGGAAGTTATGGGAGGGGGAAGCCATTGTAATCCATAAACTGTACATTGGAAATTTGTATTCATTAAATAAAAGTAACAAAAAAGAGAAAAATGAAAAATAAATTCACAGAGGTGAGTGGCCAACTGCCCGTGTTAACACAGATGGAAATCATGGTAGACTGCCCAGTCCCCCAGCGAACTTTTATGTCTTTGAATGGGCTAAGGGTAGGGTGGGGTGCAGTAGTTGGAGGTGAATTTCTCCTATAGCTTTTCAAATTTGGAATAGAATGCAGTATGGAGAACAATACAGTGTGTGGGGTTGAGGTGGTCTCTTAAAAGGCAGGGGTAAGGGGTAAAATGGGATTTTATCTATTTTCAGGCAAAGAGATAAAATGGCTGAGGTTTATGTCCCTGTTTCATCAGTATGGACCATGTTGGAACTTACAACAGGAAAGTAAAATAATGCTATTGGTTATATAGCAACAGTGTTATCTAGCCTTGAGTTACACATATAGCAAGACTATAGTAATGGCTAAATACAAATGTCTATTTCACAATGCCACCTAGGAAGAAAAGCAGTATCTTTCCTAATCCTATGATCAAACACCTCTTCTTGGCAGATTCAGCTCTATCACAACACTTCTCCATCCTTCCTGATGGTCATTTACAAACATGGTATTCCAGCCTTCTCTCCTCTCTACTTGCAAGCACAGTTGTCCCTCCATATCCATGGGGCTTGTTTGTAGAACTACTGTGTTTGCTAAAAGTCTGTTAGGTAAGATGGTGTAGAACTTGCATACAATTTATACATGTCCTCTATATCACTTATGATACCTCAAACAATGTAAATGCTATGTAAATAGTTGTTACACTGTATTATTTATGGAATAACCACAAATATATATTCAGTAGAAACCCAACTATCATAGGCCTAACTACCTAATACAGATAAGTAACAATATAACATATAAAGTATATACTTAAAGTCCACAGTTAGTTGAATCCTAGATGCAGAACATGCAGTTATATATAGATGATGAACAGTGCTTACTTTCTTGATCTCAGAATGTCCTTCTGAAAATCTCCTAAAGTATCTGGGTGCATGGCGGCTCCCTACCGGATTGTTATATAATCCTTCATTTCTTTCTTTCTTTCTTTCTTTCTTTCTTTCTTTCTTTCTTTCTTTCTTTCTTTCTTTCTTTCTTTCTTTCTTTGACAGGCAGAGATAATCCTGCATTTCTACCATTCCTTATTCAGCAGATCTCAGGTGAGAGTTAGCCTTATTTACAATTTAAACCGTATTTCTCAAAAAAATGAGGCCTCAATTTGTGTATAAAACCACATGGTGCTTCAAGATTTCCCTGGCCCATGCTAGAGAAAGAAAATGAATGTCTTATTCTCAGTGGTCATGGCCTGAGGAGTTAAAGCTAGCGTTCCCTTGAATATTTCATAGATTGCTTGCATTTTAGAACTGAAAGTTTATAGTACACATTTTGCAGATGAAGAAACTAAAGACCAGAGACATTGTAATTTGCCTACAGTCAAACATTTAGTTTGTCAAACATGTGGGTCTAGAATCCCTCTCCTCATCCTATTACAATCAATTATTTTTCCATAATAACAAACATAATAGTAGCAGCTAAGCTTGGATAGCTATTAAATTGCAAGCTTATACTGACCTTCACAACAGCACCAAGACAGGTATCACTATTATCATTTCTATTTGACAGATAAGAAAAGGTAGACTAAATTATCTGTCCAAGATCACATAACAATTTGCAGACCTGGAATTGAAAACCTTGTAATACAGCTCCAGAATACATATGTGTTGCCATTAAACCATTCTGCCTCGCTCCATAGTGAGGTCCTCATTTCAGTGATTGTGTTTCTAAGATGAGATTCTTCTAATTCCAGCATGATAAATAGTATAAATAATACTCCAATCAAAGGAGGACTTCACCTGAGGCTTTGTCACTGATACACTCGACAGGAAAACCAACAAATTGGATAAAATGTGATAGAGGAGAGAAATTGGGAAGACTTCTAATTTTAACACAGATGTAAGCTGCAGAGCCATTGGCACACAGCTGGGACATTGCCGTTGGAAAATGAAATAATCAAAAATGGACAGTTACTCAGAGTTGTGGAAGTTTTCTGTATTCTCCTTTTCTCAGTGGGCATTTTACCAACAGCCTTTAAGAGAGCAGGTCATGTCTTCTGCTGTACTTTCAAAGTCAGCACATGGTAATATAAACTGGAACTGGAAAACATTCATCATTGCAAAACCTTGCCTTACAGACTTGGATAAAAAACTTGGCTCCAGCTTCTTGCAACTATGGGCCCAGGTGAAAACCTTGTAATGTGAACCCATACATTTCCCCAGGTCAGGAAAGACAGCTCCCAGCATTGGAGCCTTTATGAAAAGTAGCTGCATCAGTTATCTGTTGCCACATAACAAATCACTAGAGAATTTAATAACTTTAAATAACTTATTATTTCTCATGATTCCATAGGTTGTTTGGGGGACCTTCTGTGTATTTTGCCTGGAATCACTTATGTCTTCGGCATAAGGAGCCAATGGAGTCTGAATTTGGCTGAAATAGCTGGGCAGACTGGACTTCTCTCTCCTCACAGTTTTTCATTCCACTTTTCACAGCATGTGCTATGGTTTGAAAATGATTTTGTACCCAAACTCCTGAAGTTTAGTAACCAAAATCTTATGTTAATGGCACCAAGAAAGTGGAAATAGGAGGCCGGCGCCACGGCTCACTAGGCTAATCCTCCGCCTTGCGGCGTCGGCACACCGGGTTCTAGTCCCAGTCGTGGCACCGATCCTGTCCCGGTTGCTCCTCTTCCAGGCCAGCTCTCTGCTGTGGCCAGGGAGTGCAGTGGAGGATGGCCCAAGTCCTTGGGCCCTGCACCTCATGGGAGACCAGGAGAAGCACCTGGCTCCTGCCATCGGATCAGCGTGGTGCGCAGGCCGCAGCGCGCCTACCGCGGTGGCCATTGGAGGGTGAACCAACGGCAAAAGGAAGACCTTTCTCTCTGTCTCTCTCTCACTGTCCACTCTGCCTGTCAAAAATAAAGAAAAAAGAAAGTGGAAATAGGGCCTTTGGGAAGTGATTATATTGGTTTGGGTTATTAGGGTGGGGTTTCCATAATTGAACCTTAGTGGTTTTATAACTATAGAGATAGACACATAGAGAGACACATGAGCTCTCTGTCACTTGCCATATGATGCTCTGTTCTACCGTGGAACTCAACCAACAATAAAGTCATCAGCAGTTGCCAACCAAGATGTTTTGCCAGATCTTAGACCATGAATCTCCAGAACCATGAGCCAAAATAAATATATTTTCTTTACAAAGTTAGGCTATGTCAGATATTTCATTATAGTAATGAAGATAATCCTAATGCAGCATGGTTTTCTCAAGATTTCAAGAGAGCAAGAGAGGAGGCTGTAAGACATCATAAGGCTTTAAGTACAGAGCATTGTAGCATGATTTCCATCACATTCTAGTGGTCCAAGCAACTTCTAAGGCCAACTCTCATTCAACATTGGAGAGAAATACATAAGACCATGAATTCAGGGTGGTAGGATTCACTGGGGCCCATTTTGTAGATATCTAATATTTAGGCATTTTAAGCCAGACCACCTTTCTGTTCTGTGGTTATTCGGATTAGAAGCAGCTCAAGCAAGAGGAAAACCAAGCATTCATCATTGGGTTATTCTTTCAGAAAAAGACATTATGCCATGCCAAATGTAAGAAATATGGCATTTTTTTAGTGTTTCCTTATTGTCAATGATTCTCATAGCATCTAATTGGCTCTTACAAGAACATGGAGGGAGAGCGCCAAGATGGCGGAATAGGAAGGGAGCACACTGATAGTCCGGAAAGAGACAGTTTAATAAAAGTGGAGATACTGCAGGTTCAAGGAAGAGTAGGGGAAGAAACAGCAGAGGAAACTCTTCTGGAACTAGTGATTCACAGTGGACCTGCATGGAGAGCGTGGGAGCCCAAGTTCGGGACACCAGCGGCAGACTCAACACACCAGCGCTGGAATGCAAGGTGAGCCAAACCTCAATAGCCCGAGACACCAGCGGGCAAGCGGAAAGAGGAGACTAGAGGGAACGAGGCTTGAAACTCCATGGGGAAAAGTTCACCAGGCTAACTAGAAGAGAGAGAGGGGGAAAAAAAAGTGACCGATACGGACACAAGTTTCTCTCTCTCCGCTCACCTCTCAAAGGTGAGCAAGACAAAGAGCAGGCGCCATTTTGGACATACGTCTTAAGCAGGGCGACCTCAGGTCTGCACTGGCCCTGAGCCTAGCAGAAAAACCTGACTCTGGGTGTGTGTGTGTGTGTGAAATGACAGGAGATTAGGATCTAACTTGGCAACCCAGTGGGAGACTGCAGGAGAATTGGAGCCCACACCGAGGGCAGCACAGATTCCCTGTGTGGTCCTTGGGAAAGAGCTTCCGATCTCTGGCTCCTGTGGGTATATCATTAGCCTGCTAACTACCTGCAATTACGTTCAGCTGTGTGTTCAGCTGTGCGGAATTACTTCCCTTTTGAATCAAAAAAAAAAAAAAATAAAAGAATGAAAGAGAGAGAGATTTACCACATCTAACCTGGGAGTGTCACTTTTGACACACCCTCAACCCTGAGGAACCAAACACAGCTCTCAAGCCACGATCATCTCAAGCCTCTAAGGCTCCACCAAAAGAAGACAGTACACTTAATATACAGCCATAGTATAAGAAGAATAAACACCACAGTGAGGAAACCAAATATCTCCAACATGGCAAACAACAAACACAAAAACTGAGGTAACAAGAACAAGGAAGACACTATGACACCCCCAAAAGAAAAAAGCACCCCAATTAAAGATTATGAAGATGATGAGATAGAAGAAATGCAAGAAGTAGATCTCAAAAAATTGATAAGAATATTAAGAAGTTCTCAAAAACAAATTCTTGAACTACAGAAATCCTTAATGGACAGATAGAAAATCTCTCTCGTGAAAATGAAATATTAAGGAGGAATCAAAATGAAATGAAACAACTAGTAGAACAAGAAACTGTGATAGTGACAAGAAATCATAATGAAATGAAGAATTCAATAGATCAAATGACAAACACATTAGAGAGCCTTAAAAACAGAATGGGCGAGGCAGAAGAGAGGATATCGGACTTAGAAGACAGAGAACAGGAAAGGAAACAAGCAAACCAAAGAAAAGAAGAAGAAATTAGAAATCTAAAAAATATTGTCGGGAATCTACAGGATGCTATTAAAAAACCTAACATTCGGGTTCTAGGAGTTCCTGAAGGCATGGAGAGGGAGAAAGGATTACAAGGCCTTTTCAGTGAGATACTAGCAGAAAATTTCCCAGGTTTTGAGAAGGACAGAGGCATCTTAGTACAGGAAGCTCATAGAACCCCTAATAAACATGACCAAAAGAGATCCTCACCACGACACGTTGTAATCAAACTCACCACAGTGAAACATAAAGAAAAGATTCTAAAATGTGCAAGAGAGAAACGTCAGATTACTGTCAGAGGATCTCCAATTAGACTCACAGCAGACTTCTCATCAGAAACCCTACAAGCTAGAAGGGAATGGCGAGACATAGCCCAGGTGCTAAGAGAGAAAAACTGCCAGCCCAGAATATTATATCTTGCAAAGCTCTCATTTGTGAATGAAGGTGAAATTAAGACTTTTCATAGCAAACAGAAATTGAAAGAATTTGTCGCCACTCGTCCAGCCCTGCAAAAGATGCTTAAAGATGTGTTACACACAAAAACACAGAAACATGGTCATCACAATGAAAGAAGGTAAAGGAAGGAAAACTCACAGCAAAAGATCACAGGAAGCTCAGTTTCTTTTTGACATAGAATTAAACTCTGATGCTCTGTTAAATCAATGTGTTAAAGTAATCTATTATGTTCTCTTGAGGTCTGTTAAATTCTAATTGTTCAAAAACAGCTGAATTTTAATTAAGAGCTATGGGTTATTTAAATATGTGCTTATTTTCAAAGATCTGAATAATCACCTTGTAACAATGATCAAATTTGGTCTATGTTATGTCATGATTTTAAGGAATCTTATTTCAACCAGATATTTTGGATTTTGAGCCTTCTTGGCATTCTTGACAGGCATTCAAAAAATCAAAGTTTCAAACAATCTGGACTCTAAAATTCCCAGTAAATCTTGGAATTGGTTTTTCCAGTTTGGGCCCAACTGAAAAAATCAAAAGACCTATGTCTCTCATCTTATAGAGACACCAACTAATCAGGCTATTTGGATTATATTAGAAGTACTGTCAAGATGTGACGTGGTACTAAATTTTAAGTTTCTATAATGGAAAATGCTATTAATACAAATGTTTGAGAATTAAAAAGTCTAATGATTTTGTGTTACTAGACATGATAGTTATCTTAATGAGAAAGCCCCAGAGGCCTAAAGGGTTAAATACTTGTAAAATCCTGCAGGTGCTTTCAAAAATACTGTGAAGTAAGCAAGTGCCTCTTGTTGGTTGATGAGTGTATAATGTTAAACATGGCAACTTAAAGACTTTTGTCATCCGCAGTTATATATGATTTGCTGCTCATAAGACTAAAGCATTGTTGGTTCTGTGTTTAGCTGTCCTCCTATAGGTTCCTATGGACTTTTTCCAGCCACCTCTATTGTATTCAGTACTTTGGGATGGCTCTGTAAACAGATGAAGCCAATAATGTATTAACAGTACCAACAGAGAGAAAGTATGGTTAACTGAGGTTACTAAAAACAAAAAGCAATTCAAATCAATTGGCAATCGACAAAAAGAGTTAAAGATTTTAAAAGCTATTATTAAAATTGCTATATTGGTCTATTATGCTATGTTATATGTGTGTACATATTGTATGCCCACATGGGAAAATTTTATGAAGAATTTTATTTGAATTGGCTTATAGATAAGATTGTCCATAAATTTAAGCTGCTAAAATTAATCAAAGATACATTTTAATTTGTGTGACCTGAATCTCTGCATCATATGTTTTATACTTGTTGGTAGAAAGAAACTAAAAACATTTTATATGGTTGTGCTTAAGTTTACTGGTTAAACAAACTACACCATGTTAGATATTTAAGAGGTGTTTCCAAATACATGATTCTTAAAATTTATAGAAGGCATTGGACCTTCTGGTAAATGTTTTCTTAAGTTGTTATCTAATGGTTGAAACTGTTTGCTAAGTATTCATGTGATATTGCTATTGTCAGCAAGCAATCTAGGACTTGCTCCCTCATTTCTCTATTCTAAGCCCAACTTGTTCTTTCATTTCTCTATTCTCCTCAAGGTAGGAAACTAATTCTATTATAAAGGAATCTGTAGGACACACAATTTAATCTTTAGACCTTATAAAAGAGATGGCTAACATTTTTCTGTAATAGCATAGCCAAAATAAGAGCTTAAATAATAATCTCATAGCTAGATTTACTTCGCCATCAGCGAAGTAAACAGTAAGTAGAAAAAACCTCCCTTTCACACCAAAGGGAAAGAAAGTTTTTAAGTGAGAATATAATTTTCCTCATGGCCATTGTCTACCTTAGAAAAACTACTACAGAACATGCCTGTGACTATAGACTTGTAGTTCAGGCCACCGAAGATTAGAGATGGGACACGGGCACTCCCTTGACTTGCATCCTCTGGTCTGCTTTAACACAAACCAGAAGGAAAAGAAAGCTAGGCATCAGAAGCAATGGGTGGCAGGCCTATTAATGGCTGATCTGTATAGTGATCTGCCCTCAAGGAGACCCAACAGGCCAGTCCACTGCAGTGGCTTTCAATGTGGTAAGCCTGGGCTTCAGCAGAAGTCAGCTTGTGAAGAGCCCTGGCAGCTCTGCCAAGAGTTGGATCACTGGAAATGGACCTGCCCTGGAGTCGAAGGATGCCCAGGTCAGAGCCACAGATCTTATTGGCTCTAAGCTGAAAAGCCCTTCACTCAGCCCAACTTCCAAAGTGACCACTGCAGCTGAGGGGATGGTCAAGTAGGGTCAGCAACATTGCAGGCAGAACTGTAAATTTCTTGTTAGAGATGCCACCTGCCTTTACCTGGCCAGCTCTCCTCCCAGGCCAGCCAAGTAATGAAAGTCAACAGAGTGCCTTCCCCTAGGAGGTTCACACTTCCCTTAGGATGTACCCCATGTGAAGAGATAGATAGGTCTGGGCCTCTTAACTTACAAGGCCTAAAGCCCAACAGATTATTATCAAGCCCCTTCTGTCAGGTTCTATTTGCCTCTCAATCAGAAAAATTACTTGTAGCTTAGACAGCACCTTTCTTAGCTCCTCTAATAATGACTCTGTCCTTTGTTCTAGACCCTGTCTCGTGCACTTGGGCCTCATTCCTTCGTAATCATAACCTCTACTCTACCTCCAATGGTTCTACTCCCAACCTGTGTGTACCGATGGTCCTCTTCCCCACTTAATGCTGTATAATTGTTCAGACCTGGTTAATGCCACTCTTAGGATCATTGGTTACTATCCTCACCCTGTCTTTTATGACCTTGTCTAAATATGATCAGAGTCAGCGAACTCGGAAGGCTTCCATAGCCTTGGCAACTCATGACGACAGCCTAGGGTGGTTACTGGCGCCATAAACTAGAGTGTCAATTTGTTGGGTCAACAACAGGATCCACTGTGCACTTGCTCCTGATGTGGGATCTCTGTCCTTAATGTGCTGTACATTGTGATTTAATGCTATAACTAGTACTCAAACTATGTTTCACTTTGTGTTTCTATGTGGGTGCAAACTGTTGAAATCTCTACTTAATGTACACTAAATTGACCTTCTGTATATAAAGAGAATTGAAAATGAATCTTGATGTGAATGGAAGGGGAGAGGGAGCGGGAGAGGGGAGGGTTGCGGGTGGGAGGGAAGTTATGGGAGGGGGAAGCCATTGTAATCCATAAGCTGTACATCAGAAGTTTATATTCATTAAATAAAAGTTTAAAAAAAGAAGAACATGGCCAGCAGAGGGTGGGGTAGTACAGATTTTACTCCAGAATGTGAGGATGAATGAGAAGGAAGAGGAAGTTGTACAGAATGCAATGTTGCCACTGGGCTGTCATACTCTAATATCAAGGTTAACAAAATATACATGTACTGAAGACAGAGGGTATTCTTCAAGAGTATCAATGAAAACTGGTTTGTCCCACCAGTATACTCAGTGACAAAGCTGAAGTTTTCTATGACAGGAGATTGGTTCTTCCATATCTTTTACTAGGATATACCTATAAGAAGGTAGCATAGCAAGAAACGTATTTGTATGTATGTGTTATGGGTATAGTTTGAGGTACGAGACGTCATCTGGGACAGAGTTTCCAAACAGATACACATGTTTGCAATTAGTTCTACAACTGTCCTCCTCTGAATGGAAGTTTCAAGAATGTTAAGGGGAGGGGCAAGTCCTTTTCTGAAAGAAAATATATGACTTCACAGCATTTGTATTGCCTGCGAATCTACCTGAGATTAATCCCTTAAATAGAGAGGTAGCTGGCATCTGCCAAAGGGCTTCCTGCTTGAAAGAAGATATATCAATAAGCTAGCAAATGCAGTCCATCTACTCTGCTGTTTGCCCAGGTAAGAGGCACTCCAAAATCAGTGATGAAAAGACAATCATACATGTTTCACACTTTCTCAGCAAAGCTTGACAGAACAGTAACATTTGGTGGTATATGGTTAGGAGAAAAGAAGATAGAAAATACTTTAGGAGAAATAGACTGAATGTCTTTTCAACTACTTACACCTTATTTGATTCTAAAGATAACATTTTTATTCTTCCATTAAGATGTTAGTAGTTTACCAGAGAGCTACAATGATAAATTATGAACCTCCTCATGAAGATATCCTTGTCTTTTCTAAGCACAGTTTTCTCTGTGTTTCTCTATTTGTCCATGTTACTGCTACAGGATGGTTGGATTATCTCATAAAGACTATGGGCTAGTGGAATTCAGGAACTGTGTCTTATTGTTTGTACTGGGACTAGTACTTAAGACAGTTCCATTTGTTAAGCTTCCATATAGCAATCTCAGATGCTTTTTTAAAAAAGATTATTTATTTGAAAGGGAAAGGAAAGGAGAACAGAGGAGAGGAGAGGGACAGGGTGGAGCGGGGAGAGGAGGGAATAGGAGGGAAGAGGAGAGGAGAGATATCTTCCATCTGCTGGTTCATTCCCAGAAATGTTCACAACAGCCAGGGTTGGGTCAAGCTGTAGCCTAGAGCCAGGAACTCCATCTAGCTTTCCTGTGTGGGTAGCAGGAACCCAAGTACTTGATCCATTATCCATTGCTTCCCAAGCACAGTAGCAGGTAGCTGGATCAGGAGCAGAGTAGCCAGTACTGAAACTGGCACTCTGGTATAGCACGTGGGTATCCCAAGTGGTGGCTTAACATGCTGCACCACAACACCTGAACCCTGAGATTCTTCAGTATATAGTGACAGAATTTGGCATAAAGCAGAAGATGACTTATTAGAGTAATAATACAATTTGCTAAGATATAATTCATAAATATTATAAAGTAACAGTTTCTGTTAGTGGGAGAGCTTGCACAAACCGAACACAGGAGTGTGATGATAAGTGGGAGTGCAAGTATTTTAAAGTCAATGCTAATTTGCCAACTTGGGAAAATATAAGATGAGAACTTTAATATGTGATTTATAGAAACATGTCAAAAACCAAATTAAGTGTACATATTTGTAATAAAAAAGATAAACCAGAACACATTAGCTCAGTTAAGTAGCAGAAAAGTTTATGTGATGATAAGGCTGTTTGGCTTATGGTTTCTTCCCATGTTAGTGATGTAATACTTTTAAAAAAGTTGCAAGCAAATGAACTGGCTATTAACCAGGAACAGAGCAACCAGCATATAACTAGCTTCAATTATGAAAGGATTAGGGAAGGATTTGGGAGAGATTTGGTTGTATATAAAGGACTAGATCCCAAGGGAAACTGGGTTGGAATAAAAGAGATTGGCCAAGTCTGTGGATCAGTGCTAAAGTGGTAGGGTGGATGATGGGGAGTTGGGCTGATGCTAATTGATTAAAGATAAGGTAAAACTAGTCAATTCTCTTCATGTTGTCAACATATGTCTTTAGGAGATTCTTCTTCAAGCAAGAAAAATGTAGAGTAAACATCATTTGGAGGGAAACTGAGCCTAATGTGTAAAGACATAATAAATATTTAGCTACTTTAATGAGGTCAGTACTCTAGGTCACAGATAATTTGCTTTGATAAAACTGGCTCTAGGGACCATAGCAAGTTAAGTAAGCCCCTACCTGTGATACTGACATCCCATAGGAATACCAGGTTGAGTCCTGGATGCTCCACTTCTGATCCAGCTCCCTGCTAATGCATATGGAAAAGCAGCAGAAGATGGTTTAAGTACTTGGGTCCCTATCACCCATGTGGAAAACCTGAATGGAGTTCCTGGCTCCTGGCTTCAGCCTGGCCCGGACATAGCCATTTGCCACCATGTGGGGAGTGACCAGCAGATGGAACATCTTTCTCTCTGTCTCTCCCTCTCTTTGTAACTAATAAATCTTTTAAAAAAGTGTCACTGAACAGTTATTTTTTATTTGAGATAGAGAGACAAATAGAGGGATAGCTCCTGTCATTGGTTCAACCCCAAATGCCTGCAATGTCTGGGGTTGGGTTCAGGTCAAAGCCAAGAGCCTGTAATTCAATTCATTTCTCTCATGTGAGTAGCAGGAACCCAATTATTCGAACCATCACTGCTGCTTCCCAAGATTTGTATTAGCAGAAAGCTGGAGTCAGGAGCCAGAGCTGGTTATTGAACCCAGCTACTCTGATATGGTACACAGGCATCTTAATCACTAGTCCAAATGTCCACCCCAAGGCAATTGTTTTTATTGAATAGAAGGAGATAGATAAATGAAAGAATGAATAAAATATATTAACAAAGAAATGTCATCCATGGCTCTTTAAAGAAATTATATATAGAACTATAGCATTTCCAGAGGGTTCAATGGTTTGAATTAAGAGGCCGTATGCCCTGTCATTATGGTCAAGAAAAGGGCCTTTGGGTCTAAGTTGAGGGGAACGTAGGAAACTGGTGGCAATGGTACTCACTTCTCCTTGACTCATTGTCATGAGAATATTCATCACTACTACAGAAATCCCAATATTTAAGAAAACAGAGGAGACCAACATCTTTGCTTTGAAACACTGCTCTATTGCTACTTGTTCTTCATAACATCTGAGTCTTTTGCTTTCACTTTCCCTTAAAATATTTCCCTGGGCAGGTGTTAGGCACAGTGGTTATGATACCAATCGGAATGCTCACATCTCATATCCCAGTCTCCAACTGGAATGCTCACATCTCATATCATAGTTCCTGGTTTGAGCACCAACTCTACTTTCAATTCCAGCTTCCAGCTAATGTGCACCTTGGAAGGCAACAGATGATGGCTCAACTACTTGAGTCCCTGTCACTCACTTGTGAGATCCATACTGAATTCCCAGTACATTGTTTTTGGCCTGACATTTGAGGAGTATGAACCAGCAGATGGAGGATAGGTCTCTCTCTCGACCCTCTGTCCCTCTATCAAATAAAATAAAAATAAATAAAAATTAAATATGTATTTTCCCAAGTCACTTATTCTAGCTTATGTATTTCCTTTAAAAATTTTAGGTTTCCTATTTTTTATCTTAATCTTTCTTAATCAATTCACTCTATGTAATTTTTAACAGCTTCATGGAGATATAATTCACATAACATAAAATCCACTCATTTACAGTGTACAACTCAGTGTTTCAGTATATTCATAAAATTGTAAAACCATAAATACTATCTAATTTAGAACAGTTTAATCACTCTCAGATAAACTTGATACTCATTAGCAATCACTTACAATCCCTGCCTCCTCCCATTCCCAGCACGCACATCAAATATCAGGTAACTGCTAAATTACTTCCTCTCTTCATAGGTTTGTCTATTCTGGACTTTCCATATAAAAAGAATAGATTAGACTTATACAATATGCACTCCTTTCTGACTGGCTATTCCATTATTACAGGATGTTTTCAAGGTCCAATCATGTTGTAGTATGTATCAGTACTTTATTCCGTTTTACTGCCAAATAATATTTCATTGTATGAATATAACACATTTGTTTACGTATTCATCTGTTGATTTGAATTGATTCCACATTTTGAATATTATGAATGATGCTGCTACACATACTTCTGCAGTTTTTATGTGAACATATGCTTTCAGTTCTCTTGGGTAGATACATAGGAGTAGAATTTCTAGGTTATATGGTTACTCTGTTTAATATTTTAAGGAATGTCAAATTGTTTCCCAAAACATCCACATGATTTTACATTCCAACTAGCAATGCATGAGAGTTTCGATTTCCCTGTATCATTATCAATACATTGAATTGGCTGCACTTTTTATATTAGCCTTCTTCGTGTATAAAGTAGTATTTAATTATAGTTTATTTTTCTTAAAGATTTATTTGTTTATTCGAAAGGAAGAGTTAAAGAGAGGCATAGGCAGAGATAGAATTGTCTTCCATTCACTGGTTCACTCCCCAAATGACCACAATGGTCAGAGGTGGGCTGATCTGAAACCAGGAGCCTGGAGGTTCCTCCAGGTCTCCCACATGGGTGCAAGGGGCAAGGATTTGGGCTATCTTCCACTGCTTTCCCAGGCCATAGCTGAGAGCTGGATTGGAAATGGAACAGCTGGGACTCGAACAAGTGCCCATATGGGATGCCAGCACTGCAGGCGGTGGCTTTACACACTACAGCACAGCGAAGGCCCCTCATTGTAGGTTTTTTTTTTCTAATTTAAAGATTTATTTATTTGAAAGAGTTAAAGAGAGAGAGAAGGAGAGGCAGAGAGAGAGGTCTTCTATCTGCTGGTTCACTCCCCAGTTGGCTGCAACCTCCAGGGATGCACCGATCTGAAGCCAGGAGCCAGGAGCCAGGAGCCAGGAGCCAGGAGCCAGGAGCCAGGAGCTTCCTCCGGGTCTTTCCACAAAGGAGCAGGGGCTCAAGGACTTGGGCCATCTATTATTGCTTTACCAGGCCATAACAGAGAGCTGGATTGGAAATGGAGCAGCCGAGACTTGAACTGGTGCCCATATAGGATGTAGGCATTGCAGGCAGCAGCTTTACACACTAAGCCATAGCGCCAGTCTCTCATTGTAGTTTTGATTTGCATTTCCCTAATAACTAGTGATAATGAGCATATTTTCATGTGCTTATTTCTATATATTTGTATGTATTCTGTGAAAAACATCTTTTTAATACTTTAGCTCATTTAATGTGGGTTGTCTTTATTATAAAGTTGTAAGAGATACTTAATGTTTTGCATATAAGTTCCTTATCAAATTTGCAAATGTTTTCTTCAATTCTTTTGTTACATTTTCACTTTCTTAATATCACTGGCAGCACAAATGCTTTTAATTTTGATGAAGTCAAATTTACCTACATTTTTTTCTTGTTGGTACTTTTTGTGTCATATGTAAGAAAACATTGTCCAGTGCAATTGAAGATTTACTTCTTTATTTTCTATTAAGAATACACATTTAGGGGGCCAGTGCTGTGGTGTAGTAGGTTAAGCCTCTGCCTGCAGGGCTGGCATCCCTTATGGGTGCCAGTTCGTGTGCTGGCTATCCCTCTTCAGATCCAGCTTCCTGCTAATGGTCTGGGAAAACAGTAGATGGCCCAAGTGATTGGACCCCTGCACCCACATGGGAGATCTGGAAGAAGCTCCTGGCTCCTAGCTTTGGATCAGCTTGTCTCCGGCCATTGCAGCTGTTTGGTGGTGGTGGGGGGGGGGGTGGGGTGAACCAGTGGATGAAAGATCTTTCTCTCTGTCTCTCCTTCTTTCTGTCTATAACTCTACCTCTCAAATAAGTAAATAAAAATTTTTAGGAAATAAAAAAGAATTGCATGTTTTAGGGGCAAGGGTGCAGTGCAGATGTTGAGATATCACTTGGGAAGTCCACATCCCATATCAGAGTGCTTGGTTTGAGTCCTGGCTCCACTTCTCATTCAGCTTCCTGCTGATATACACACTGAGAAGGTAGTAAGTAGGTGGTGGCCCAAGTACTTGGGTCCCTGACACCTGTGTGGAAGACTTGGATTAAGTTCATGGGTACTGGCTTCAGCTTAGCCCAGCCCTGGCTATTTCAGTTATTTGGGGAATAAGCTTGACGATAAAGAATCTTTATCTCTGTCCCTCTGTCTTTTTTAAAAATTGGGAAAATTTTAAAGAAGAATTGCATAGTTTTAGTTTCTACATCTAGGTCTATGATCCATTTTTAGCTAATTTGTGTTGTGGTATGAGGTAAGGCTCAAACTTCATTCTTTTGTATATGGATATCCAACTGCCCCTCTACCACTGAGACTATTCTTTACCCATTGAGCAGTTCCAGCATTCTTAATGAGAATTGGTTGACCATGGGTGTATGGGTTTATTTCAGAACTCTCAATTCTATTCCATTGATCAATATGTTTATCCTTTTGTCAGTACAACACTGTTTTGATATACTTTAGTTTTGTAGAATTTTTTAATGATTTTTTATTAAACTTTTATTTAATGAATATAAATTTCCAAAGTACAGCTTATGGGTTACAATGGCTTTGTAGAATGTTTTAAAATGAGAAATGTTGCCGGCGCTGCAGCTCAATAGACTAATACTCCGCCTTGCGGTGCCGGCACACCAGGTTCTAGTCCCGTTCGGGGCGCCGGATTCTGTCCCGGTTGCCCCTCTTCCAGGCCAGCTCTCTGCTGTGGCCCGGGAGTGCAGTGGAGGATGGCCCAAGTGCTTGGGCCCTGTACCCCATGGGAGACCAGGATAAGCACCTGGCTCCTGCTTTGGATCAGCACGGTGCATATTAATAAAATAAAAAAATAAATAAATGAGAAATGTGAGTCTTCCAACTTTCTTTTTCATTTTCAAGATTTTTTTATATTTGGGGTACATTGCAATTTCATAGAAATTTATTATTGAATTATATTTTCCTTTGCTTCCAAAAATGCTATTGGAGTTTTGATAAGAATTGCACTGAGGGGTTGGTGTTGTGGCATAGCTGGTAAAGCCACCACCTGCTATGCCACCGGCATCCTATATGGGTATTAATTCACACCCTGGCTACTCCACTTCCAATCCAGTTCTCTGCTAATGGCAGGGGAAAAGCAGTGGAAGATGGCCCAAGTGTTTGAACTCTGCAACCCAAATGGGAGACCCGGATGAAACTCCTAGCTCCTGGCTCCAGCCTGGCCCAGTGCTGGCTGTTTTAGCCATCTGGGGAGTGAACCAGTGGATGGAAGATTTATCTCCCTCTCCCTCTGTAACTTTCTAAATGAATAAGTAAATCTTTTTTTTTTGTTTGTTTGTTTTTAAAGAATTGCATTGGATATTCAGATTTCTTTGAGTGGTGTTGTTGCACCTGTTAAGCTTTTAAGTTTATTTATTTTTATTTATTTATTTTTTGACAGGCAGAGTGGACAGTGAGAGAGAGAGAGACAGAGAGAAAGGTCTTCCTTTTTGCGTTGGTTCACCCTCCAATGGCTGCCGCGGCCGGTGTGCTGCGGCCAGCGCACCGTGCTGATCCTAAGGCAGGAGCCAGGTGCTTCTCCTGGTCTCCCATGGGGTGCAGGGCCCAAGCACTTAGGCCATCCTCCACTGCACTCCCAGGCCATAGCAGAGAGCTGGCCTGGAGGAGGGGCAACCGGGACTCTATATCTCTTTATTTACAGGTTTATTTATTTGAAAGGCAGAGCTAGCGAGAAAGGGAGTAAGAGAGATTTTTCACTGGTTCTCTCCCGAAATGGCTATAATGGCTGTGGCTGGGCCATGCTTAAGTCAGGAGGGTTGTGGGTGGGAGGGAAGTTATGGGGGGGGGAAGCCATTGTAATCCATAAACTGCACTTGGAAATTTATATTTACTAAATAAAAGTTTAAAAAGTTTTAAAAAATCAATGATTCAATCTCTTCAGCTATCACAAGTCTAGTCATGTTTCCTATTTTTTGCTGGTTTATTTTCAGTAGTTTGTTTCTAGGAATATATCCATTATATTTCCTTTATTTTATTTACTGTTATATAGATTTTCACAATATTCCCTTATAATCATTTTTACTTTATCAGGTGAATAGAGATTTATCCTCTTTCATTCCTAATGTTAGCAATTTGGGTTTTGTATCTCTTCTTGGCCAGTCTAGCTAAAGGTTTGGAAATTTTGTTGATCTTTTCAAGGAATCTGCTTTTTTTTTCTCCATAGATTTTTCTATTCTTTGTGCCAATCATAAAGGTTCTAATTGTTATTTTTCTGCTCTCCTGCTTACTTTAGGCTTAGTTTCATCTGTGTATTGGAATTTCTTAAGGCAGAAAGTTGTTGATTTGAGATCTTTTAACATGTAGATACTGACATTAATTTCCAGTTATTTACAGATACAAATTTCCCTTTAAGTAATGCTTTGATGCTTTTGCATATTGACTTTTCTTTTTTGCTTATTACAGAATTGCACTTGCGATTCTGTAATTGCATCATTGGTTATTTAGGAGTATCCTGTTTAATTTCCACATGTTTGCTCATTTTCAGAACTTCCTTCTGTTATTGCTTTCTAATTTAATTCATTGTGGTTTGAGAACATGCTGTGTATCATTTCAATTCTTTTTCTTTTATTAAGGCTTCTGTGTAGCCTAACGTGTAGTTTATGCTAGAGACTGTTCCATATGTGATTTAGAAAAATGTTGTTTTCTATTGTTTTGGAGTAAACAGCAAGTGTTGGTTAGGTCTATTTGGTTTATAGTATTGTTTTGTTAGTTTTTTCCAAGGACCTGCAAAACTGGTGAAATTTGTACGAATGTTATGGGAACAGGACTTTTGAAAAACTTCAAATCCAGTTTAGTCCCTCCAGTGGGTATAAGACAACTGATTTTCTCAGCTGCCTCAAGGCTTAAAGCTGCTGATTTTCACAGCTATCGTGGCACTGAGTTAGGAATGGAAATGGGAAAGTTAAAATGACAAGAGCACTGTCATTCTTACCATGGGTTAGTAATTTTCTTTGAATTAATGCTTAAAAGCTTTTCTTTGTATATTGAAGTTTTTAATTTTTAAATTTTTTAAATACTATTTATTTATTTTTTAAAGATTTTATTATTTATTTATTTATTTTTATTTGACAGGTAGAATTATAGACAGTGAGAGAGAGACAGAGAGAAAGGTCTTCCTTCTGCTGGTTCACTCCCCAAATGGCCACTGCGCCAATCCGAAGCCAGGAGCCAGGTGCCTCTTCCTGGTCTCTCATGCGGGTTTAGGGGCCCAAGCACCTGGGCCATCCTCCACTGCCCTCCTGTGCCACAGCAGAGAGCTGGACTGGAAGAGGGGCAGCCGGAACTAGAACCCGGTGCCCGTATTTTATTTATTTATTTGAGAGGTAGAGTTACAGACAGTGTGAGAGAGAAACAGAGAAAGGTCTTCCATCTGTTGGTTCACTTCCCAGATGGATGCAATGGCCAGAGCTGTGCCGATCTGAAGCCAGGAGCCAGGTGCTTCCTCCTGGTCTCCCACATGGGTGCAGGGGCCCAAGGACTTGGGCCATCTTCTACTGCTTTCCCAGGCCGCAGCAGAGAGCTGTATTGGAAGAAGAGCAGCCGGGACTAGAACCGGTGCCCATATGGGATGCTGGTGCCACAGGCAGAGGATTAATTTACTGTGCCATAGCGCCAGCCCCTTAATTACTTTTTAACAGATTCAAAGTTATTTGTAGATACAAGTCTAAGAACATAACAATATTCCCTTCCTGTACCCTCCTTCCTTCTCCCATTCCCTCATCTTTTTCACATTTATTAATTTTGTCATTTATATTTGGAAAAGCTGGGAAAAATATTGCTGCAGTAGTGGGAACATTGAAAACTCACCCCACCAATTGGAGAGAATATTTTACAGAATGTGTGTGGGCACGCGTGTGTGTGTGTCTGTAGATTGTCCTCAACCCCTCAGCCTCGCAAAGCTGCGATGAGGCTAAGCCATCTACTCGGGGCTATTACTGAAGAAAAACTAGAATCTCAGACTTATTCAATACACAGTGTAAACTCTGCATGTGCAGTCTGCACAAGAGGAAATAAATGTAAGTGAATAAATTAACTTTAAAATCTCATTTGGAACCAATGAGGAAAGGTTGCTTCTCGCTTTTAGGAAATCAGGAAGTTACATTTAATAGCAGTATTAACTTTCTAGGCCTGCCATAATATAGTACAGCTGTCCCTTAATACCCATGGATGATTGGCTCCTGAAACCCCAAGGATACCAAAATCTGCAGATGCGCAAGTCCCTTATATAAACCGGTACAGTATTTGCCTAGAATCAATGCATATCCTTCAATATCCTTTAAATCATCTCTAGATTACTTATAACACCTAATACAATGCAAATGGTTATTGTATTGCATTGTTTAGGGAATGATGACAAGAAAAGAGTCTGTACATGTTCAGTACAGACACAGTTTTTCTTCCCAAATATTTTCAACCTGCCTTTGGTTGTGTCTGTAGATGTGGAACCCATGGATACAGAGGGCCAGCTATATCAAAAACTGGGTGGCTTAAAATAACAGAAATGAATTCTCTCAAAGTTTTGGAGGCTTCAAGCCTGAAATCAAGGTATTAGCAAAGTTGGTTCCTATGGGAGGTTCTGTGGGACAATCAGTTCCATGCTTGCAATCCCTGATGTCCCTTGGCTTGTAAATGCAACTCCAGTCTATACCTCCACGAAGTGTTCTCCTCTGTGTCTCTTCACACCATCTTCCCTCTGTGCTTGACTTTGCCTAAATTTCCATCAACTTAAAAAAAATATCAGTGATTGGATTAGGACCTAATCCAATATGACTTTAGTTTAACCCTCTTTCAAATAAGCTCACATTCTGCAGTTGTGAGTAAACATGAATGTTTAGTTGACATTATTCTATCTAGTACAGTAGTTGGTCAAAATGCTGAAAGTGGGTCCGGTGCTGTAGGCTAAGCCTCTGCCTGCAGTGCCTGCATCCCATATGGGCAACAGCTCGAGTCCTGGATGCTCCACTTTCGATCCAAATCCCTGTTAAAGGCTGGGAAACCAGTGGAAGATGGCCCAGGTGCTTGGGCCCCTGTACCCACGTGGAGATCTGGAAGAAGCTCCTGGCTCCCAGCTTTGGATCAGCCCAGCTCCAGCTGTTGTAGCCATTTGGGGAGTGAACCTGCAGATGGAAGACATCTCTCTTTGTCTCTCCCTCTCTTTGTCTGTAACTCTGACTTTCAAATAAATAAATAAAATTTTTTAAAAAATGCTGAAAGCCATCACTGATACTCACAGCTTCCTGCAGCACCTTAGCAAAATGTGAGCCAAGAATATTCTGTTCAACCAAATTGTATTTGAAGTACAAAAGGATAAAGACAAATAGTTTTGATCATGTAGGAGTTGAGAGAATATCATTGCAATGAATGAATACTTGCTGAGAAAATTCCTAGAATTCAAACTTAAGACAAAAGGAAACGATGAAGCAAATTATGAAGAAAAATCTCACATTGATTTTAAATATATTTAGCTACAGGATCAGGACTAAAACACATATGGAGAGTGAAAGGCACAATAGAATATAAAAAATTATACATAATAACAATGGGGAAAGTGTGTTATAAAGGACATCATCTCAGTGTCCCAGCTGTATCAAAGAGGCGATACCACTTCAGTTTGTTCTAGCTGATTTTAATCTGCCAAAATATGCAGTTATTTCCTGAGGGAAGCATTCAAGAAATGTCATGGAATTAAAACCCCTCAGAAAAAGCCCTCAACAAATGATTGCTGGGAGTTGGTGGATAAAAACCCTAGGTCCTTCGATCTTTGGAAAGATAACTTCAAGGCATGCGCATTACAGACTTTCCCAGAATTTCCTCACAAGATTAAGCTTCAGTCACCCACAGAGAGATGGCTTAATACTTTCTTGATTGATTGGTTGTTTTGCTTTTGTGTGTACTACTTCACTTCCCTACTGATGTTTCCTGCCCTTCCCAAATAAAGCAGTTATACTTCAATCATTGCCTCATGATCTGCTTCTGAGGGCACTCAGATGAAGCCACTATAACTAGTCAAAATTAATTTGGGGAGTGGGATAAAAAATAGAATTTTATAAGTCTAATTGTTTCATCTGTAATTGCAGGGAGTCCATGGAGATAATTCAAAGTTGCAAATGAAGTCATAGAATTATACACGTAGTTAACTATAGATGGTAAATGAAAATATAATTAACCAAAACTGTGAAACAACAAAAGTGAAACCAGAAAAGGAAGAGGAAAAAGAAATATTTTATCATTGCTCAGATTCAGTAAATAATAGGGACTTTGTAAAAACTGGAAGATTAAGGGTATTATATAAATTTATAATTATAGAGCTAAAATGGCAAAGTCGAGATGCCAAAACTTTTCTCCTCCATAAAAATAATGAGAAACCCAGCAAAAAAATCTGAATCAGCATTTTCAAAACTCTGGAAATTAATCAAGAGCTTGCAGGCAATGTTTATTCAAGAAAAAAATGGCCAAGTTTTGGTAAAAACTACAAGATTTAGGGTGTTTAAACTTGTCCTGGTCTCATTCTATGCTTTCTGGCTTTGCAGTAGTCTTGAAAAGTAAGATTCCCCACTGGTGGTGAAGACTGGAAGCTACTGGAGAGAGTGGAACAGGGTAGAAGCACTTTCAAAGTCTCAGCCAAGAATTGTAAATTTATGACCTGCCTATTGGTTTCTGGGAAGACCATACTTGCATGCTATCTGTATCTCACTTGACTCAAAGATTGGCTAGCATGAAAAGTCTTCCATCTGAGGACATTTATCAAAAAGAAATTACAGACAATTGCTTAGTTTCTTGGCTGGTTGAGGCAGTAGATGATAATTGAAGCAAATAATAGATTAATCAAAACTCTTGAAAGAAGAAGCTAAGGAATGAAATTCCAAAAGGAGTTTCAAAAAGACTGATATGTTCTGGAAATCTAGAAGACCAGGCACATGCTCAAGGCTATTTGAATGCCCAGGGCTGTGAACATGCTCAAGAAAGACCCGAGGCAGCCTGTGTAAGCAGGAAATGAAGGCTAAGGCAGAATCATGAACTGCCTGGATGTGTGTTGAAAGCATACACAGAGCCTCTCAACAACACAAAGACTAGGAGAGATAACTTGGTTTCAAGCATTTGAGAAAATCTCTATCCAATCATTAACTTCCTAGTAGGATATCCAGGTAGAGCCTTCAGGGGCCATACATGGCAAAGATAGATGTGATGATTAATTTTAGCTGTCACTTTGACTGAATTCAGGAATGGCTAGAGAACTGGGAAAGCATTACTTCTGAGCCTGTCTAGGCAGATGCTTCTAGAAGAGGCTAAAATGTGAGATAGTAGACTGAGAGGGGAAAATATGACCTCAGTGTAGGTTGGCACATCCAGTCCGTTGGGGGCCTGGATGGAACACAAAGCAGAGAGAAAAGTCAGTCCCCCACCGCCACCACTCTCCTGGGCCAGAACACAGTTCTGATGTATCCTAGGACATCAGAACTCCAGGCTGTCAGATGTTTGGAATATAGGACTTACACCAGCAGCCCTCTGGTTCCTCAGGCCTTCAGCATTGGACTAAAAATTTCACCATCAGTTTCCCTGGTTCTGAGGCTTTTGGACTTGGATTGAAATACACTACCAGCATCCCAGGGTCTCCAGCTGGCAAAATATCAATTATAGGAAAACTGCATGAGCTAATTTACCTAGAAAATTCTCCCTCTTATCTATATATTTATCTTCTGTTGGTTCTGTCACTCCGGAGAACACTGACTAATACAAAAGGCAGTCAATATATTGCACTTACTAGACAAAGATTCTAAATCAGCTATAAATATATTTAAAGAGTTAAGAGAAATGATAAAGAACTAAAAAGAAATATGAAACTGATATCTTACCAAGTATATAATATAAACACAGAGATAAGAAATTATTAAAAACAAACAAAAAGAATTTCTGAAACCAAAAAGTACAATTATTGAGATGAAAAAATTCATTAGAGGAGCTTAAAGGTAGGTATGAAAAGTCAGAATAAAGAATCAGCAAATGTGAAGATAGGTCAATTGGTATTATATAGTCTAAGAAATAGAAAAAAAATGAAGAAAAATGAACAGAGGCTTAGCAAGTAGCATACACATAATGAAAATCCTAAGACAGGAAAGAGGAAATGAATTTTTGAACAAATGATAATCAGTTGTTGAAAGACAAAGAGGATCCAAAGCAGCAAGAGAGAAGTGACTCATCTCATACAAGGGATTCTGGAGATTAACACCTGAGTTTTTTTTTTTTTATCAGAAACTAGAAAGATCAGAAGGAAGTAGGACAATGTATTCAAAGAAGAAATAAACCTGCCAACCAAGAATTATATACCTGGCAAATCTATCTTTCAAAAATAAAGGAGAAATTAAGAAATTCCTAAAGAAATAAAAACAGTAAAATCATTACTAACAGACTTGTCTTACACGAAATATTAAAGTCTCCAAGAAGGACAAACAAATGGCTGATCCATCTATGAAAGGATGCTTAACAGCATTAGCCATTTAAGAAATGCAAATGAAAACCATAACCAGAAATCATTTCATACTCATTCAGATAGCTATAATCAAACAAGCAGACAATAAATATCGATAAGAATGTGGAACAATCAGAACTCTTACATACTGCTGATAAGAATGTAAAATGAGGTAGCCACTTTGGAAAACAGTGTAATAATTCCTTAAATAATCAAACAGAGTTATCATATGACCCAGTAATTTTACTCCTAGGCAGACACCCAAAAGAACTGGAAATATATATTGACAGAAATACTTGCATATGGATGTTTGTAGCAACATTATTCATAACATCCAAGATGTGGGAACAACCTAGATATTCAGAAAGTAGATTAGTGGCTACTCAGAGCTAGTGAGTAGGTTAGGGGATTGGTGAGTGCTAGCTAAAGGGTACAGGGTTTGTTTTTGAGGTGATGAAATGGTCCACAATTTATTGTAGTGATGGTTGGACATACACATTCTAAAAGGACGAATTGCACATTTTGTGAAGCATATTCTATTAAAGCTTCTCAAAAATACTAAAGGGAGGCATTCAGCATGAAATAAAAGAGCAGTAAACAGTAACTTGAATCTACATGAAGAAATACAGAAGGCCAGTGAATATTCAACCACTGATATTTTCTTAGCACCACTGTGCTTTTAGTGGATATTTATGGAAGACTTTCTGTGTACTATGCCCTATGTTGGATGAGACCAGCAATCCCTGTCTTTTTTGAAGATTTCATAGTATAGAGGAAAACACACAGTGAGTGCATCCTGTCCTCATGATGAGTGCTGCAGCAACAGTGGATGCACATGGCACTGTAAATTATTAGTCCTAGGCTACAGCCTTTCCATGCATAAGCTCATGAATCCTTACTACTCCTGTGAGGAAGGGACTGTTGCCTTCTCCGAGAACTCATGCTCTGTATCTGTGAAATGAACTTGAAAGATTTGCCTGAGATCTTAACTCAACAGAAACAAAAGCTTCATTTTTAATGGAAAAAATAAGCAAAATCTAAAATTCAGTGTTAATTATTATGTCACTAATTCAATGGAATATCATGTACTTTCATAATGATATAATTATTATTCTTTGTATAACTGTTAAAGCTATGTTAACACATGACATAGAGCACTGGTATTCTCACACATTAAATTAATGAAGCATAATACAAATTTTTATTTGTACTCGGTTTATAATCCTATGTAAAATTATGTAAAAGTGAAACATCACAGATATAAATGTATCAATGGTCTAAGAACATGTATCTCCCTAAAATACATGAAGAGTTGTACACAGTACAAGAATAAATTTTCATGTCAAGTATGTATTTAGCAATCATGAAGAGGCAGGGGTTTGGCCTAGCAGTTAGGATGCCACTTGGGATGCCAGAAGCACATACTACAGTGCTTGGGTTCAATTCTGAGATCTAGATCTTGATTCCAGCTTCCTGTCAATGCAGAATCTGAGGCAGCAGGGGTTATGACTCAAGTGGTTGGGTCCCTGCCACCAACATGAGAGTCCTAGATTGAGTTCCCAGCTCCTGGCTTTGGTCTGACGTAGTCCTGGCCATTGAAGGTACTTGGGAAGGAATGCAACAGATGGAAGATCTCTGTCTATCTACCTGTCTCTGCCTCTCTCTGTCCTTCTATTTGCCTCTTGAATAATGTTTTTAAAATAACAAAAAAGTTGTGGCCAGTGCTGCAGTGGTGCCGGCATCCCATATGGGTGCTGCTTGGTTTCCCAGTTTCTGCTCTTCTGATGCAGGTCTCAGATGCTATTGCTTGGGAAAACAGTGGAAGATGGCCCGGGTGACTGCACTCCTGTACTGCATGGGAGACCTGGAAGAAGCTCCTGGCTTTGGATTGGCCCAGCTCCAGCCATTTGGGGAATGAACCAGCAGATTGGAGAGCTTTCTCTCTGACTCTCCCTCTCGCTGTCCATAACTCTGCCTCTCAAATATATAAATAAAAATTTTTAAATTATATAAAAAAGTAAAAAATGACTATATATTGATTTATGAAGAAAACACACACACATAACTGCAGTAAATTAAACAAAACCAAATATTCCTATTTCAGTGAAATAAAACTGGATATTAAAGACATAATTAGAAAAAAAAATCTTATCTCCTGGAAATTAAAGACAGTGAAGAGAGTGCAGTTTCAAGGAAGAGTTAGGGAGAAAACAGCAAAGGAAACTCCATGCAAATTATAGGGACATAGCAGACATACATGGAGCGTGTGGACACACACAAATTAGGACCTCAGCAGCCAAGAGCCTCTACACCATCTTTGGAGAGAGAGATGACACCAGACTGAAGCAGCATATCTTTGGAGTAAGTCTCTGTGGATTATTGGACTGTCTGCTTTCAGCAAATACCTAAAGGCGTGTTGTGGGTGTGGCCAGGGAGCTCTGTTCAGTGTTCCAGGGTGAAGGGAGTGTTGAGGTGACACCCAGGTTGGACAGGGTAAATCTCTCTCTCTATTTTTTTATCAGAAAGTTTGTTCTGTGCTGTTGGCATAAACTCAGCTCACTTCCTCTCCTCAAAGGACACTAGTGCCCGGGAACTAACACCAGTCGGTATAATATTCATACTTACTTTTACAAGGACCACTCAAATGATTTGTGTGGTCCTCAGTGCAAGAAGATTCCCCAGCAGTGTCCCTCACCAGGGAACCAGGGAGCCCTGAGCATGTGGAGCCTCCTACAGTGACTGCCCAAAGTCTCACATGGCCTCAGTGTTTTCTTAGTCTCACAGCTTCAGTGTTTTCACAGTCTCAGCATACAAGCCTCCCATAGTCATGAGCACCCTGGCCCCTGTCAGTTCTTCCCACCAGACTCAGGACTCTCTGCTTGGCTGGTTGCTAGGTGTGGAGAAAAGCTGGCCCAGCTGTTATGTGTGTCCAAAATGGCACCCACTCTCTTATCGGCTCATTACAGGATTCTGTTGCAGGGTGATTGGGGTAAGAGAAACATGTCGTTCCCCCTTTTTTTCTCCTCTAGTTTGGCAGGCGCACTATGTCCCACAGGGATCCAAGCTGGGTTCCCTCCAGGCTTTTCTTACATCATTTTTGCTGGTGGCTTGGGCTGTTGTACTTATGAAATGCAAAAAATAAAATAAATTTATTTTAAAAAATTAAAGAAAAAAGTCTAATTGCTAAAGTCTAGGAGGAAATATAAACTAAATTTTATGCAGAGTCAGGCAGAATTAGTAAAAATAAATAAATACCTAGACACCTTGTAATAAATATGTAGAACAACAAAGGCAACAAGAAAAATTGTAAGCATTAAAGGAGAAAAGAAAGCTTACCTAGACGAACAGATATTCTGGCCCATTATGGCAGAATAATAATATTTCTAAAGTGTTGGGGAAAATATTTACTACACTAGAATTCTGTGCTGAAGAAAGGTATTAGAGTTATATGATAACCAGTAGTTTATGAACCATGCAGAAAGAATGAAAGGATGGAACATGTAAGATACAAAAAGCAATCATGGGCAAAGAAATTGGTATACTATTCACAGTAGTCATGATATGGACTCAAAATAGGTGCCTATGACAGGGGAATGAATAAAGAAAATGTAGTATATATATACAGAATACTATTCAGTCATAAAAAGAAGGAAATCCTGTCACTTGCAGACAAATGGGTAGGATATGAAGAATTATATTAAGTAAAGTAAGCCACACACAGAAAGACAATTAATGTATATTATCTCTCATATATAGAAACTAGAAAAACAGAAGTTGATCTGAAAGTAGAATAATGTTTACGAGACACTGCGGAGCTTCACAAAGCTGGGAGGCAGATAAATGGAGATTGGATAATGAGTACCAAAACACAGTTAGATAAAGAAAGAATAAATCTGAGTGTTCCACAGTACAGTGGGATGACTATGAGTCCACAATTATGTATTATATAAATTATGAAGAATTTGAAGAGAGGAGCTTGAAGCCTCCAAACATAAATAAGTGATAAAGAGGAGCTGGCTTAATGGCACAGTGGGTTAAGCTGCCTCTTGTGACCCTTGCATCGTGTAAGAGCACAGGTTCAAGTCGCAGTGTTCTAGTTTGGATCCTACTCCATACCAGTATACCTAGGAAGGGTAGCAGAAGATGGCCCAAGTAATTGGGCTCCTGCCATTCATGTGGGAAAACCAGATGGAGTTCCAGGCTCCTGGTTTTGGCCTGATCCAGTTCTGCCTGTTGCAGCCATTTGGTTGGAAGATCTCTCTATCTCTCTCCCTTTCTTACTTTACTGTTCAAATAAACAGATAAATCTTTAAAACAAAAAAAGTTAAGATATACTAATTACCATGCTATGAGCAGTACATGCCGTATAAATATCTTGAAATATACACTGTCCCATAAATAGGTATAGTTATTATATGGTAATCAAAACATAATGGGTTGCTTTCTGGCTTGGTGTTGTCTGATGATAGCTTCCTCTATAGTGAACTTTTGTTTTTACAGCTATCTCACTGGCTTTTCTTATGTCTGATTTCATTGGCCTGCTGAGCTAACCTGTCCAGCTCCAAAGAGCAAAATATGATGACTATTGTGTGTGGCAACACAGCATCTTTTAGCCCTGGGGAAAAAAGGTCCAAACTGTATCAGAGGTAGCTTCCTTCTGTTCCAAATGAGTGTTTAACTACCCAACCACCCTGAGTTTCAAAGACCATAAAGGTCTGGGAGTTGCTGGGAACTTCCGTTTGATGATCAGTTCTGTTTGTTCTCTAATGAGATTAATGGCCTCGCCTCCAGGTATAGAGGCCACATTTTATCTTCAGAGCCCAGTAAAGCACTGCAGTCTTCTTTTTTAAAGATGGCTCAAGGCCCCAAAAGTTCAATGTTCATGTTTGCACACATTGGAAGGAAAATCAGGTAACCTCCCTGTCCACATTCCACTGCTTTTTTTCAAATTCCTAGGATTTTGCTGAATCTACTGCTGAGCAAGTTTGTGCTCATCTCCCACATCCCCATCTAATTAACCTGTAATTAACCTTCTCATTAACCCACAAATGGAGAAAACCAGCACACATATTTCTATATGCTCACGTGGGCTCTCATTGGCTATGGTTAATAACTAACTTCCAGTTGATATGCAGGAAGAATAGTCAGAAGGTATCTGAATTGGAATTTTAATTGCAAAAAATCAATTGCCAAAGCATGTATTTTTATATTAACTAAGAGGACACACTTGGAATAAAGTTAATTGAAGAGAATATTGCATCATCTTAGGAAACTTTTCCATGTTTCTCTTGATTTTTCCCTATTTTGTCTATCTAACTGACTAAGGAACAATATACTTAAGCTGCTGCATGTTTGTTGGTTTACTCCTGCCAATGAACATATGGCTCTTCTATAATTCCTTGTCTTTACTGATGTCCTTACTTCTGCTAATATTTTCCCTTGTTCAAAGTTTAATATTCTTGCCTTCATCAAACTTTACTTAATGCAGTAGCTCTATTATTGACTGCCCTTGATTGTGGGCACTACTAATTCTACAGCACTCTGTCTTTTGATGAGTTCCAGGAGCATCTTCTCCCTAATTAACACCTGTGCCTCAATCCATTCTCTCACTTTGCCTAGTCTTTTGGAGTCTTACTGTCAAAATCCAAGTAGAAAAGGCAAAAAAAAAAAGGAGACAATGGGTTTCCAGTTTTATGCCTGTCTTAGCAATTCCGTGAGAGATGTTTTGAGGCTCCTCTTGAAAATCCTGTGCCAAAGACCTGGTAATTGTTTTTTATGGTTTTCCAATGAAGTGTGAAGTCCTTCTAATAGCTGTCAAGAGCTTTCTCTCCTCTGTAGCTGTGAACACTAAGAAAAACTTTTAACAACCTCTTGTTTTCTTTTTTCCATTGTGACTACCTGGGTCTAATGTCTTGTAAGAGACTGAACAGGTGGCATTATACCCCCTGAATAGCTTTAATTAGGGGTCGGTAAAAATATTGAATCCTTCCTTTCAAAATAATAAATTGAAAATCACAGGCAATATATATCCAATAGTTCACTAGAAATATCATTGACATTTGCTCTATGCCAGGCACATTGCTAGAAGTTGAAGATATGTATATTTTAAAAAAAGGTCCCTGGTCTCAAGTAACACCCCAGGCAGGTAGAGGGAGCTGTAAATGAAAACATTGCAAGCTCACGTGCTCAGAGAAAAGAGGTAACCAGAAGAGGCTGATCTGTGGGATTATGAATGTAGGTATGCCTATTCTAACTATGTTTCTACTACAAAACAGAGGGGCCACCATTAACAGATATGCAATAAATACATAATGAATAAAATCCTATCACCTTACTCTTGTTAAGGCATCAGTATGGACAGTGAGATAATCTCCAGCACATTATTATACTACTGCAAGGTGTATTATAGGAAAAAAAGGCATCTAATTTAGGTATTTCTATGTCTTAAATCCAACGTCTTAACCACTCAGCCATCCTGGTGCAGGTGTTTCTAGGTCTTTTCAAAGAGATGAGTCAGCAAAACCATTCCCTAAAAAGCCCTTTGGTTTTTTTATGAAGGTACATGAAATGGCTGTAAAGTAAATGTTTAATTAGTATTTATTATACTTTGCATAACAGTTTAGGTCAAATTTATGATTCATGAGAGTTGTATTTTTAATTGTTGTATGTATTCTTTATGGCATATTTTGGGTCCCTTCTGGGCAATCAATACACAAGATATTTGTGCCCATTATATAGGACTTGGCACATAATTTTAGTCCTTTAAATTGTTGTGGAGGTTTGTAGTTGCTATAGCTTTGCTTATATAATATCCCGTTGTTCCTATTTATAATTTATTTTTATATCATGTTATTGGTTAGAAATACGATTCCGATTATTACATTGGTCCTCGGGGAGAAATGAGAACCTGTTTTAGTACTACATGATCTGCTTCTCAAAATGCAAAAGTGCCTTGTGGTAGACCTTGATGACTACCTAGGCCGTCTGGTACCACTTGTTATTCTTTCATAGGAATGTTGAAGCACTTTCCTAAATCTGAATTTATTCCCCTTCAGGGAGTTATTGTTTGCTCAATGACTTCCCTCTCCTAATTTTTCCTTCACCTACCCAACTGCCTATGACCAGCACTGGCTGGGACACTGGTGCCATAGACATGAGTATTCTATTCATCCCACACCCTTCACAATAGCTAGTATAGGACCGAGCACACAGAAACTCCTGCTGTGCGAAGACCTGATGCAAAAAGGGAAAGTTACCTATAGATCTTGGTCCAGAAATCAGGAGCAAACAATGGCAAAGCCAAGTTTTCAACTTGATGGGGAAAAGAAGATGAACATACAGAAAATGGCAGCAAATAATGCAGATGGTCTAGTTCCTGTGTTTTCTATGAAGGTTAATGTTACTTCTACCTTACAAGTCATTCATGCAAGAAAATATCTATTCTTCATTTGGTTATTTCAGTATTTCTTTCCAATGTTTACCATTTAAAGCTAAATAGTTTTCTCTATTTTTTTCAACTGGGGACATATGTCATTCTTTCCTACAGTGTAGAATGGCAGGAAATGGAGAATAACTATCCCTCCTACCTCAGATGCTCATTTCTTTCTAGTGGCAATTTCAAAATATAAGAGGGCTTTCCTCACCTCCCACTCTTTTCTTCATCCACTCCCATCTGGTTTTTGGTTCAATGATTCAACTAAAACAGTTCTCACCAGGGACAATTCCACATTTTAAAATGCAACAGAGTTCAGACTTGTCATCTCAGCAGCATGTGGCACTCACTGTTGGCTACTTGCTCTGCTAAGAAATTCCCTTACTGTGTTCTGTATTGATTTCCCATGACTGCTATAAGACGTGATCACATTGCGGGGGAGGCTTAAAAGAGCGCATTTATTCTTGCATGGCTCTGGCATTAAGAAGTCCACAGTCAGTTTCACTGAACTGAAATCCAGGTGGCAGGGGCATATGCTCCTATGAAATCTCTAGGAGAGAATTCATTTCCAAGCTTTTTCAAGCTTCTGGAGACTTTCTGTGTTATTTGGCTCATGACCCTTTTTACCATTATCAGAGCCAGCTGTGCAGCATCTTGCTTCAGTTTGTTCCATGGCCTCCTTGTTCCACAGTCAAATTTCCTCCTACCTCCATTTGCTAAGGACATTTGTGATTATATTTAGCACTCACCTAGATAGCTTAGTCTAATTTCCCCATCTCAAGACCATCAATTTAAAATCATATCTGCAAAGACACTTTTGTCACATAAGTTAACATTCTCAGGTTCTGGGGAATAGGGAACTATATTTTGGGGGACATTATTCATTCTTCCCAAGGCTCTATGATATAGCACTACCCGTGTCCTCACATCTCCTTAGCCACATGTTCTCTGTCTCCTTTGCTAATTCATCTTGTTCCACACAAAAATTAAATATCAGATTTTCTGAAGGGTTAATCCCAAGTCCTTTCCTCTTCATAGGCTGTGTTCTACTTATTTATTTCCTTTTGATGATCCATAGTCCCTTTTATAAAGTGTATGTTTAAATAAATAAAGAAATTTCATTTAGTGTAATGTTAAATTAAATTGAATATCCCACTTCCCATGTTGGATCTTTCTCTCCCTTTTTGATTCTATCAGTTAGTATTAGCAGACACTTGTCTTGTTTGTGTGATCTCTTTGACTCTTAGACCTATCAGAGCTATCAATTGTGAGCTGAAATTGATCACTTGGACTAGTGCGATGGCATTGGTACATGCCATCTTGATGGGATTGTATTGGAATCCCCTGGCACATTTCTAACTCCATCATTTGGGGCAAGTCTGATTGAGCATGTCCCAAATTGTACATCTCCTCCCTCTCTGTTTCCACTCTTAAATTTAACAGGGATCACTTTTCAGTTAAAATTTAAACACCTAAGAATAATTGTGTGTTAATTACAGAGTTCAACCACTAGTACTAGACCAGACGTCCTAAACAACACTCTGGCCTCAGAATCAGCCCTTAAGGCATTCGGATCTGGCTGAAGAGCCCATGAGAGTATTGTAGGCATGGAAAGCCAAGATACCATGGAAAAGAAAAAAAAAAAGAAGAAGACCTAAATGAAAGATCTCCGTGAGTGAGATCCCAGTGGAAAGAACGGGGCCATCAAAGAAGGAGGTACCTTTCTCTGAAGGGAGGAGAGAACTTCCACTTTGACTATGACCCTATCGGAATAAGATCAAAGTCAGCAAACTCTAAAGGCTTCCATAGCCCTGGCAACTCATGACTAGAGCCTAGGGAGATTACTGACGCCATGAACAGGAGTGTCAAATTGTTAAGTCAGCAACAGAAGTCACTGTGTACTTACATCCCATTTGGGATCTGTCCTTAATGTGTTGTCTAATGTGCAGTGATGCTATAACTAGTACTGAAACAGTATTTTTACACTTTGTGTTTCTGCGTGGGTACAAACTGATGAGATCTTCGCTAATTATATACTGAATCGATCTTCTGTATATAAAGATAATTGGAAATGAAAAAAAAACTGGTGTTAAATTGGAAATGGCATAGAAAATTATTTTTTTAAAAAAATATTATGTAGGATCTCTGTCTTTAATGTGCTGTACACTCTTATTTAATATTTTAACTAGTACTCCAACAGTATTTTTTTTTCACTTTGTGTTGCTATATGGGGCAAACTGTTGAAATCGTTACCTAATATATACTAAACTGATCTTCTGTATATAAAGAGAATTGAAAATGAATCATGATGTGATTGGAAGGGGAGAGGGAGCGGGAAAGGGGAGGGTTGTGGGTGGGAGGGAAGTTTTGGGAGGGGGAAGCCATTGTAACCCATAAGCTGTACTTTGGAAATTTATATTCATTAAATAAAAGTTTAATAAAAAATTAAATTGAATAAATACAAGTATATTATTAAAATGAAGGCATTGAACAATTGCAAAACATTAACACAGAGAAAAGTACAAAATCTATAAATATATATAGATTAACAAATTATAGCATAAAGACACATTTGACCACCACTAGGGTGGAGAAATAGAACACTGTCAGCAGCTGAGAGACCCTATGTGGGCCATTTCCCAAGTACACCCTTGTCTGTGCAAAAGTTATTTTCAAGAGTCTTAACCTATATAATCGTATTGTATGCAGGATGTTTTACTCTTTTTGAGAAAGTGGAAAGCAGCACAATGTCTTAGAACTGGCCTGGCCACTTCATGTTGAACAGAAACAGAAACAGTTTCACAAGAAGGGCACCAGAATATGCCACTCCCAAATATGTCACTTTGACATATGGTTTGTTTTGAGCTAAAGGCACTAACAAAACAAAACAGTAGGCGTAAGAAGGGTGCTCTGACCCTCGCTTTTTTCTTCCTGAAAGTGTGAGATAGAACGCCCATATGGAAGACATCCTTACTATATCAGGAGGGAAGTAACCTCTTATTAGCAAAAATGAGAAGTTGAGATCAAGAGAATTCGATATAAACAGCACTTATTAAAAATGTGTATCTTCCTTTAGTCTTCCAGTGTAGTTTATGTTTCTGAAATTGCCATGCTTTGTTCAACCTAATATAAAAATATTTAGGTTTTACCACTTCTTTCATGAGGCTTTCCATTTCCTTATGAGGGCTCAGATGTCATGCCAAACTTATATTAAACAAACTTGTATGTTTTTCTCTTGTCTTATGTCAGTTTAATTCGCAAGCTCAGCTAATAAAACCCTAAGAAGGTGGACGTAACATTTTGACTCCCCTACACACAAAACATCAATGTCAGACAAGGCCACTCTGCAACCCTGATGGGTCAAGACAACCATTAGAGCACTATGTAATCAGGTCTGAACGTGGGCAAAAACATAAACTCTTCTAAACCACAAAGCTGAGCAGGCATTCTCCTCTCTTAGCTGACATGGGTTGCTGATACCTTTCTACGACTTACAGCTTTAACCTCACTCTAATCCTCCCTCTTTCCAATGAACATGTATTAATGCAATCACAGAAATACCCTTACTTCCTGACAGCATGCAGTCCAAAGCAAAGTCCTGCTTGAGCCCTGCCCTGAAAGGGCTAGATACAAGCTCCAATCCTGTAATAAGTCCTTTATTAATACCTTATCACTGAGACATCCCCCTCAAGATATGTGCTCTCTCTCTTTGCAATGAGCAACAGATCTAATTTGTTCTCCTGTACATGTGATCCTGTACCACTTGGATTTTCTAAGTGAATCTTATTTGTGCAAAAATAGCTAATTTTTTGTACATAAATTATATTAATTTTCCAAATAGACTTCCTGGTGATTTTTCTTATTGCTTTACAGTTTCAAAAATAATTTTTACAAATGTATAAAATCATTCTACCTCTTCTTTTCAGCATTTTCCTCTTCCTCATATTTCTCATTCCTATTATTTTTATTTGCATTGACTAATACTTGCAGACATAATAGATACTTCTGTAGGCCAGCACTGTGGTATAGCAGGTAAAGCTGCTGCCTGCAATGCTGGCATCTCACGTGGGTGACAGTTCGAGTCTCGGTTGTTCCACTAGTACAGCTTTTGGATTACAGTGGCTCCCCCCTCATAATTTCCCTCCCACTCGCACCCCTCCCATCTCCTGCTCCCTCTCCCATTCCAGTCACATCAAGATTCATTTTCAATTATCTTTATATACAGAAGATCAATTTAGTATATATTAAGTAAAGATTTCAACAGTTTGCACCCACACAGAAACACAAACTGTAAAGTACTGTTTGACTACTAGTTATACCATTAATTCACATAGTTCAACACATTAAGGACAGAAATCCTACATGAGGAGTAAGTGCACAGTGACTCCTGTTGTTGACTTAACAATTGACACTCTTGTTTATGGCGTCAGTAATCACCCTAGGCACTTGTCATGAGTTGCCAAGGCTATGGAAGCCTATTGAGTTTGCCAACTCCGATCTTATTTAGACAAGGTCATAGTCAAAGTGGAAGTTCTCTCCTCCCTTCAGAGAAAGGTACCTCCTTCTTTGATGGCCCGTTCTTTCCGCTGGGATCTCACTCACAGAGATCTTTCATTCAGGTCCTCTTTTTTTTTTGCCAGAGTGTCTTGGCTCTCCATGTCTGAAATACTCTCATGGGCTCTTTAGCCAGATCTGAGAGCCTTAAGGGCTGATTCTTAGGCCAGAGTGTTGTTTAGGACATCAGCCATTCTATGAGTCTGCTGTGTATCCCACTTCCCATGTTGGATCGTTCTCTCCTTTTTAATTCTATCAGTTAGTATCAGCAGACATTAGTCTTGTTTATGTGATCCCTTTGACTCTTAATCCTATCAATATGATCAATTATGAACTGAAATTGATCACTTGGACTAGTGAGATGGCATTGGTACATGCCACCTTGATGTGATTGAATTGGAATCCCCTGGAACGTTTCTAAGACTACCGTTTGGGGCAAGTCCGATTGCAGCTGCTCCACTTCTGATCCCACTCCCTGCTAATGCAATTGGGAAAGCAGCATCTTCTGATGGCCTATGTGCTTTGACCCCTTCACCCACGTGGAAGACCTGGAAGAAGCTCCTGGCTCCTGACTTTGGACCGGCACAGCTCCAGCCATTTCAGCCATTTGGGGAGTGAACCACTGGATGGAAGATTCTCTCTCTCTCTCTCTCTTGCTCTTTCTGTCTCTATAACTCTGCCTTTCAAGTAAATAAATCTTTTCAAAAAATAGATACTTCTGGTGATCATAGGTGTCCTTGTTCTTATTTTAATTGGATTTTGTTGGGTTTTTCACTACTATACATGATGCTGGCCTCTGGTTTGAGATGCATCTCATGTAAAGAATTATCCTGGTTCATATACTGTCTTTGTCACTTACATGCTTTGTGACCTTAGCAAGTTATTCACACTTCTGGAACTAATCTCCTCATGTGAATGTGATGGCAATAATAACATTACCTCACAGGGCTCTGTCATGATTACATGCATTAAAAATATGTTAAAATATGAAAAAAGTTTACCATTGTACTTAGTTCATAATAATTGCTATGTAAAGGGCCTAATTATATACTGTAGTATCAATATAATATTCTAGACAAAGAGAAAAAGAGACATTCTCCATCCTCTAGTTTGGTCCCCAAATTCCTGCAACAGCATGGGCTGGGCTAGGCTGAAGCTAAATCTGGTTCTCCTATCTGGGTTGCAAGGACACAGGTAATTAAGCCATCACCTGATGCCTCCTGGGGTGCACATTAACAGGAAGCCGGGTTGGAAGCAGAGCCAGGACTGAAACCCAGGCACTCAATATGAGATCTGTGTGCCTCAGAAGCATTTAACCACTGCACTGAACACCCCTTCTAGGAGAGGCTGGTACTGTGGCATAGAGGGTAAAGCTGCCACCTGCAATGCAAGCATCCTTTATGGGTGCCAGTTCAAGTCCCAGCTGCTCCACTTCCAATCCAGCTCTCTTCTATGGCCTGGGAATGCAGTAGAAGATGGACCAGGTCCTTGGGCCCCTGCACTCATGTGGGAGATCTCGAAGAAGCTCCTGGCTCCTGACTTCAGATTGGCGAAGCTCTGGCCATTGCAGCCAATAGGGGAGTGAACTAGTGGATGGAAGACTGTCTCTCTCTCTCTCTCTCTCTCTCTCTCTCTCTCTCTCTGCCTCTCCTTCTCTGTGTAACTCTGACTTTCAAATAAATAAATAAATAAATCTTTAAAAAAACACATATTAGATCATATGACACCTTCACATCAACTCACCACTAATTGCAAAGTAAAACATTCAAGATTTTCATGATCAAATTTTCAATTTGATGAACTTGACTATAGTTCCTGTAAGTGCATTTTACAATTTTCTCTTAATCCAAAACGATTTTAACCAAGCTATGACATATCAATTTTTTGTTACTTTCTTGCATCTCTAACATTGGTACAAATCATTGGATGAAAGGATAACATTGTGGGTGTTGGCTTTTACTGCTCTGAAAACGTTCAATTAATTGGAGCAATTTCCTGCCAATCTGTGTTCCTTTGTTTGGATCCAAAATGCTTCTTGGTTAAGTGCTCATTTGTGTGACATCTATACTGCATATTTAAAAATTCCACATGTGTTAAAAAAGAAGTCCAACTTCATACTTGGGTTCTTGTTCTAACAGTTTCCTGTTTACTAAGCATACATTACATACAACTAAACAACATTTGTAGAGCCACTTAGGGCAGCCTGAAACCTCAGAGATATATTGAAATCACATCAGTAATATTTTCCTTTTCATTATATATTATGCCACAGGTGTATAATCTCTCTTAAGGAAACAAAATTAAATTTTTGATGTTGTTCCCCTGTGAGAGATGCAAGCATAATAAATACTCCATCTTTGTACCTTTGGAGATAATTGGCTGGAAAACGATTGGGTGAAAATTGTTTTCTCACTCAAGGTCACTCTGCTGCACATTAGCACCACTGAGGCATGCTTTTGAATACCAGGAACATGCCCTTCAGATGAAGATTCATTAGATGCAAAAGTTAAAAGAGACAAACAGATGAATCCTCAGCATGTTTTTTAGAATATAAGAAGTGTAGTCCATGTTAATGGCTGAGCTACTTTTCAAAGCTAGCCTTTTGAACTCATCTTATTATGTCTCTAGTTTAAAAGGCTTTTATGCCTATTAATAATAAAATTTTAAAATGAAAGAGAGCCATATAATGATCTAGCATTCATGCAAAGGAAATAATTATTTACCATAAAAGAATTAATTCACAAATTTCACCTAAGGAGCCAAACTGAGGAGAAACCTCTGCTTTGGTTATCCTCTTTCATCCAATTGTAACCAGCCACTGTGCTGGGAAGAGAGGAACTGGAGTTACAAAGACGTGTATAATGTGGTACGACTACATAATGTCAAGTTCTTTAAGAGTAGCGACCAGGACAAATATACAAATATCTTTGATGCAAGGTAGAAAGAAAATGCTAGGGCTCAGAAGAGAACTTTTCAAAGAGGGAAAGATCAGAGATTCTAAGATAGTGGACTGGAGAATGACAAACTGCGCTAGGCTAAGGATAAACAGTTTTTTTTAAAAAAAAGTGTAGGAAGTGCACTCTTGGGAGAATTGGAGAGAAAACTGCACTGGAAATCCTACAAGAGGAAGAGGAACAGCATGGACCTGTGTGGAGGGTGCAGACTCACAGTACACACACAAACACAACACACAACTGCAGCAGCCAAGAGGTGGAGCTGGAGGTGGCTTGGCAGCAGCTTGGAGACAGAAGTAAGAGTAGACTGTCGCAAACCATGGTGATATAGCCAGAGGGAAAGCATAGCATGAGTTCAAACTGGAGTTCAGAGGTTTAGCAGCTGCTAGTGGTTGCCTGTGGGCCCATGGAAGTAGAGGGGGCACATTTATCTCACCCCAACTTCCCCACAACAGTGCCTGCTGCCTGGATGAGAAAGGGTGTGCACCATTATGGATTTGGGCAGCAACTATGGAAGTCTCTGTGTGCATGCACAGCAACTGGCTGAGACAGGATGCCTTCTCGGCAGTACTGGTGGCAGTTGTGGGGAGAGAGCAATATTTTGCCAGTGGCTCTTGTGATCCAGAGATTGTAGTAGAAGGGAAAATCCACAGTCCCCACTAGCTTTGAGCCTGGCTGGGAGGTGGCTGGGCACCCACGTAGAAGTGTAAGGCACCCTCATCCTCCCAGGATCAAGATGCCTACGTGGAGCTAACTCAGGGAACATCTGCCTCTCTGTTGACTGGACAGACTGGCAGGGCAGAGCCAAACCTCTGCACCCAGTGACTGTGAGACCATTGTGTGTTGAGACCGTGGGGACTCAATGGTTACATGAGAAGGTGCAAGGTATAGCTGGCTCTCTGGGCAATAATGCTTGGAGCTCCTTGGTTGCTTGGGGCAGGTTACTGCAGTGGGAACTGTTCTCACAATGAGGACTGCACAGATCATTTATGCAGTTCATTTGGTGATGCAGTTGACTACTGAACACACTGGGGGGCTAAAACCCAGGCATTGCTCAGCATGGAGGAGAGGAGAGGAAGGGGTGATCACACCAACAGAGGTGACCATTATCCTCTGTTCTGTTAACCAGAGATCTACCATGCCCAAACTGGGTGTTAACCTGGATACTCAACTCACTCTGGAGCATTGACCTGGCCACACTCACCACGCATCTCTTGGTATCCATTGAAAGTATACACATTCCACAAAGCCACAGAGGGGTAGATCAAAGATAAAAGCCATCAGAGGAAAAAACATCAACTCCACAAATGCCTAAAATTAAACACAAAAATTAAAGAAACAAGAATATAGAAGACTCCATGACCCCTCCAAAAAGAACACAACAATATTTCAATATAAGAATGTGAAGATGAAGAGATTGAGGAAATGCTGGAAATGGAATTTAAAAAATTAATAAGATTACTCAAAAGCAATCAGAAGCAAATCCGTGAACTAAAGAAAACCATACATGACATGAATGAAATTTTTTTTACCATGAAACTGAAATTTTAAAGAGAAATCAAAATGAAATATTAGAAATGAAGAATTTAATAGATCAAATAAAAAATGTGATAGAAAGCCTTAACAGCAGACTTGGTGAGGCAGAAAAAAAGAATATCCAAGCTAGAAGACTAATCTTTGGAAATCTTTAAGTCAGACAAATAAAAAAACAAGAAGAAATTAGAAAACTTATAAATAGTGTTGGAAGTTTAAGTGATACTATCAGGCAGTCCAATATATGGGTCTTAGGAATTTCTGAATGTAGGAAAGACACAATGGAGTAGAAGGCATATTTAGTGAAATAATTCAGAAAACTTCCCCAATTTGGAGAAAGAAAGGGGCATCCAAAAAGAACAGGAAGCACACAGAACTCCTAATAGACGAGACCAGAAAAGATCTTCACCATGACACATTGTAGTCAAACTCTCCAGAGTAAAGCATAAAGAAAAATTCTAAAATGTGCACAAGAGAAATGCCAGATTACTTTCAGAGGATCTCCAAGTAGACTCAAAGCTGACATCTCATCAGAAACCCTACAGACTAGAAGATAATAGTGAGATATAGCCCAAGTCTTAAGGGAAAAAAACTGTCAACCCAGAATACTGTACACAGTAAAGCCCTCATTTATGAATGAAGGTGAAATAAAGACCTTCCATAACAAACAAATTGAAAGAATTTGCCACCACTCATCCAGCCTTACAACGGATGCTAAAGGATGTGCTATACATAGAAAAAAAGAAAGGCAGCCATAATTACAAAAGAATGTGAAGGCAGAAAATCCCCCCAGTAATAGTACAAAAGAAATCCAAAGTAAACAATAGGAACATTTATGGAAAAAAGCCCAGGCCAAATCGTTACTTATCAATAGTCAACTTGAATGTAAACAGTCACAACTCTCCAGTTAAAAGATATAGACTAGTCAAAAGGATTAACAAACAAGATCAATCTATTTGCTGCCTTTAAGAAATACATCTTACCAACAAAGATACACACAGACTGAAATTGAAAGGATGGAAAAATATATTCCATACTAATGGAAAGCAAAAAAGGGCAGGTTTTGCTCTCCTGAGACAAAAATAGACTTTAACACAAAAACTGTTAAAAGAGACAAGCAAGGGCACTCTGTAATGATTAAGGGATCAATTCAATACAAAGATGTGACATAATAAATGCACATGCACCCAATTATAGGACACCTGGCTATTTAAAAGAAATGTTATTGGATCTAAACAGAGACATAGAGTCCAATATAATAGTAACAGGGGACCTCAACACTCCACTTTCATCAATGGACAGATCAACTAGACAGAAAATCAACAAAGAAACAACAGAGCTAATTGAAACTATAGACCATATGGTCCTAACTGATATCTACAGAACTTTTCACCTCACAGTTTCAGAATACACATTCTTCTCATCAGTACATGGAACTTTCTCTAGGGTACACCATATGCTAGGCCACAAAGTAAGTCTCAACAAATTAAAAAAAAAAAAAAGAAATCATACCATGCCTCTTCACTCACCAAAATGGAATGAAGCTGGAAATTAACAATTAAAGAATCTCCAGATAATATGCAAACATATGGATACTGAACAACACGCTCCTGAATGAACAGTGGTCAAAAAAAATCAAAAGATAAATTTTTAAAAAATTGTAAAAGAATCAATATTACAATACAACATATCAAAACTTATGGGATACAGCAAAAGCAGTGTTGAGAGGGAAGTTTATAGCAATCATTGCCTACATGAAGTTGGAAAGGTACCAAAAAATGAGCTATCAATGCATCTCAAGGACCTAGAAAAACAACAACAAACCAAAAACAATTTATAAATTCAATGTGATCCCAATCAAAATACCAATGAAATTATTCACAAACATACAAAAAATGATGCTAGAATCCAGACGGAAACACAAGAGACCTCAAATGGCTAAAGCAATCTTATATAACAAAAACAAAGCTAGACACATTACAAAACCTGGCTGATTTCAAGACATATTCCAGGGTAGTTGTAATCAAAACAGGTGGGGGGACCAGTGCTGTGGCACAGCAGGTTAACACCCTGGCCTGAAGCGCCGGCATCCTACATGGGTTGCGGTTCAAGACCCGGCTGCTCCACTTCCAATCCAGCTCTCTGCTATGGCCTGGGAAAGTAGTGGAGAATGACCCAAGTCCTTGGGCCCCTGTGCCCATGTGGGAGACCCAGAAGAGGCTCCAGGCTCCTGGTTTTGGATCGGCACAGCTCCAGCCATCGTGACCAATTGGGGAGTGGGCCAGTGGATGGAAGACCTCTCTCTCTCTCCCTCTCTCTCCTGTCTCTCCCTCTCTCTCTCTCTCTGCCTCTCCTCTCTCTCTCTCTCTGCCTCTCCTCTCTCTGTGTAGCTCTTACTTTCAAATAAATAAATCTTTAAAAAAAATGGGGGAACCAGCAAGAAAACAGACATTTTGATCAATGGAACAGAATAGAAACTCCAGAAATCAATTCACACATCTACAATCAACTTACCTTTGACAAAGGAGCTAAAATCAATCCCTGGAGTAAGGACAGGCTCTTCAACAAATGACACTGGGAAAACTGGATCTCCACTTTCAGAAGTATGAAACTAGACACATATCTCACACATATCTTACCAAAAATGCACTCAAAATGGAACAAAGACCTAAATCTATGACCAATGCCATTAAATTACTACAGAACTTTGGGAAAACTCTACAAGACGTTGGCCTAGGTAAAGACTTGTTTGATAAGATCCCAGAAGCACAGGCAATCAAAGATAAAATTGACAAATGGTATTACATCAAGCTGAGAAGCTTCTGCACTGCAAAAGAAGCACTCGCAAAGTGAAGAGGCAACCGACAGAATAGGAGAAAATATTTGCAAACTACACAGTTGATAAAGGATTAACATCTAGAATCTATAAAAAGCTCAAGAAACTTAACAACAACAAAGCAAATAATCCAGTTTAAGAAATGGGCAAAGGACTTGAACAGGTATTCTTCAAGAAAGAGAATTCAAATGACCATCAGATACTTGAAATAAATGCTCAGGATCACTAGCCATCAGGGAAATGCAAATTCAAAACCACAATGAAGTTTCACTTCATTCCGGTTTGAATGGCTATCATACAGAAATCAACAAACAACAAATGCTGGCAAGGATATGTGGAAAAAGGTAACCTAATCCACTGTTGATGGTAATGTAAACTGGTACAGCCACTGTGGAAGACAGAATAAAGATACCTCAGAAATATGAATAGAGACCTACCATATGATCCAGCCATCCCACTCCTGGGAAGTTACCCAAACCAAAAGAAATCGGCATCTGATATGTTTCATTGCAGCTCAATTCACAATAGCCAAGATATGGAATCAACCCAGATATCCACTAACTGTTGACTGGATACAGAAATTATGGTATATATACACTATGGAGTACTACTCAGCTGTAAAGAAAAGAAATCCTATCTTTTCAACAAGATAGATGCAACTGGAAACCATTATACTTAATAAAATAAGCAAGTCCCAAAAAGATATAATATGTTTCCCTGATCTGAGGTAGCTAATAGAGTACCTAAAATGTTATTTTTAGGAATGAAATGGACATTTGGGGATTCAATTATTGTTTACAGCCCTTGTCTCTTCTGTTGAGGAACAGTGCTTTTTTTAGTTCATACTATTTGCTGAACTGTTTTACTTAGTGTAGGGTTAACTATGTGAACATTAAGTAAACTGGAAATAGATCTTTCTAAAAATTAAGAGTGGGAATATGAGAGGGAGGAAGAAGGGTTGGAGCTTGGATGGGAGGAAGGGTAGGTGGGAGAATTATCACTATGTTCCTAAATTTGTATATATGAAATACATGGAACTTGTATAACTAAATAAAATTTAAACAAAGAAAGAGGGAAAGATCACATTCCCTATTTTTTGGATGCTTTGTCTATATTATTCTAATAAACCTTTTTTAAATTACAAGTGTCAAGGGCTATCCCATAATGACAAATCAAATTACACAGAGGCTCAAAAAGAAACAATTCACAATTTTTTCCTTCTTCCCTTCAATCTCTGTATCCAGTTCTCCCACATGGGTGCATGGGCCCAAACATGTGTGCCATCTTCTGCTGCTTTCCCAGGACATAGCAGAGAGCTGGATTGTAAGCGGAACAGCCGGAACTCGAACATGTGCCCATATGGGATGCTGGTGCTGCAGGTGGAGGATTAATGCACTATGCCATAGTGCCACCCCTAATTAAAAAGGAGAAATCTTCCAACATGAGAAGCAGTCTACATATCAGACTCATAGAATGACAATCGCTTTAAATAGCACTCTGACCTCAGAATCAATGCTTAAGGCATTCTTTTCTAGCTGAAAAGCCCATGAGAGCATTCCAGGCATGGAAAACAAAGACACTGTGGCAAAAGAATGTCCTACATGAAGGAACTCTGTGAGAGAGACTGCAATGGAAAGAAGCGGCCATCAAAGAAGGATGTACTTTTCTCTGAAGGGAAGAAAGAACTTCCACTTTGCTTATGGCCTTTAATGACAGAGATTGTGTATTAAAAAGGCTTCCTTAGCCTTGGCAGCTCATGTCAAGAGCCTTGGGTGAACACTGACATCATTCATAAGAGTGTTAATTGTTAAATTAACAACAGGAGTCATTGTGCACTTACTTTTCACGCAAGACCTCTGTCCTCAATGAGTTATGAGAATTAACTGTAAAATTTGTTCTCAGTTTCTTTTGGGGTGTGTGTGTGTGTATGTGTGTGTGTGCAAATTGTTGAGATCTATACTTAGTATAAAGTTGGTCTTCTGTGTATAAAGTTAATTGAAAATGATTCTTAATGGAGAATGGGACTGGGAATGGGAGAGGAAGGTGAAGGTGGGATGGGAGGGCGGATATGATGGGAAGAAGCACTGTATTCCTAAAGTTGTACTTAAGAAATTTGGACTCCTTAATAAAAGGTTTCTTTGGGGAAAAAGACTCTAGTTAAGAGTGGTAAAAATACCATCTTAAGTGCTATAGTGATCATATGGATAAGATTAAGTGTTAAAGTGATTGTATAAGTAGGATTAAGTGTCTGGTAATAATCGGTATAATTAAAAAGGAGTGAAGGCTCCAACACGGGAAACAGTCCACACAGCAGACTTATAGAATGACAATCACTTTAAGTAGCACTCTGACCTCAGAATCAGCCCTTAAGGCATTCCAGTCTGGCTGAAAAGCCCATGAGAACATTCCAGGCATGGAAAGCCAAAACACTGTGGCAAAAAGTGTACTACATGAAGGATCTCTGTGGGTGAGTCCCAAGTGGAAAGACATGTTTATCAAAGAAGGATGTACTTTTCTCTGAATGGAGGAGAGAACTTCCACTTTGTTTATGGCCTTGTCTAAATACTGAAAGAGATTGTGGACTCAAAAGGCTTCCATAACCTAAGCAGCTCATGTCAAGAGCTTTGGGTGATCACTGAGGTCATACATAAGAGTGTTAATTGTTAAATTAACAACATCACTGTGCACTAACTTCCCATGCAGGACCTCTGTCGTCAAAGAGTTGTATTATGAGAGTTAATAGTAAAACTTTTTCTCAAAATTTATTTCATTTTAGTGTACTAAGTGGAGGATATTCTTATGTCTCACAAGTTTTAGTTATGTCTAAGTGCCCAACTCCATTGCTTGTTTTCTTAGGTGCTTCCTTAATTAATGATAAGACTCATTCTCAAAGACTTACTTTCTTTTAATGTATTACATGGAAGATATTCATATGTCTCATAAGTTGTAGTTATGTCTAATTGCTTGCAAAAGATGTATCATTGAGCACTTCTTTAAAGTTAATTAAGTTTCTAAAATAAAAAAGAAGTGAAATTAATTTTGAGATGCAACAAATTTGAATAGTCCTTGTCTCAACTATTGAGGACAGTTTTTTTTTTTTCTGTGCAAATTGTTGAACTCTTTACTTAGTATAGAGTTGGTCTTCTGTGTATAAAGTTAATTGAAAATGGATCTCAGTGGAGAATGGAACTGGGAATTGGAGAGGGAGGAGGAGAAATGGTTGGAGTATGGGAAGGTGGGTGGGTATGTTGGGAAGAATCACTATATTCCTAAAGTATTTACTAAATGCATGAAATATTAAATAAAAGATTTCTTTTGGAAAAAAGATTGAAAAAATTGAAAAATATGTCTTAAAAATTAAGAGAAAAATAAGAAAGGAAGGAGGAGGGAATATGAGAACATCGACAGGAAGGAGGGCAGGGTGGGAAGTATCATTCTACTCTTAAATATGTATATATGAAACACAATGAAATTTGTTCACCTTATATAAATAAAAAATCTTTAAAAAATACTCTAGTTAAGACACTCACGTCCTACATCAGAGTGCTTGGGTTAGATACCCTTCAGTAGCTCCCAGTTCCAGCTTCCTGCTAATGTTGACCCTGGGAGGCAGTGGTAATGGCTCAAGTAGTTGAGTTTCTGCCACTTATAATGGGAGAACCAGACTGAATTCCCAGCTTCCAGCTTCAGCTCCGGCTATTGAAGACATTTGGGGATTGAACCAGTGGATAACAGCTATCTCTCTCTTTGTCTCTCTCTCTGTCTCTCCCTCTCTCTCTCCCTCTTCTTCTCCCTCTCCGTCTCCCTCTGTGTGTGTGTGTGTGTGTGTGTTAGTAAATATTTTTTAAAAAGCAATATTCAGCATAATATCTTTTTAAAAAGAGAGGAAGCTACACATTATATGCCTCATTTTTGACATTTATCTTCATTTGAAACTCTCATCTTATTAAATCAGGCACACAGAAGTGATGTCCCTTTTGATTAACTTAAAGTCAACAGATTATGGGCTTGAATCTCATCTGCAAAATCCCTTTACAACAGCACCCAGTTTAATGTTTGATTGAATAACTCAAAGAAGGTCTATGTGTACTATAGAATGGCTGCTATCTTCCCTTTATTCTTTAACTAAGAGCATCTTCCTCATAGCTTGCAACCCCAGAAACATACTAGAAAGGGAATTCTGGGAAGTTGAAACACTGAATAATCATCACAGGTATTCTTTTGAGTTATCTTTTTGAATTGTGGTGTCCACTATGGTAGCCACATGTGGTTATTTAAAGTAACCAAAGTTAAATTAAAAGTTAGTTTCTTAGTCACCTTAGCCAAATTCCAAGTGGTCAGTAAGCACATATGGCACAGAGGGAGGGAACTTCCATCTCATCTCAGAAAATTCTTGTGGACATTGATATTTCAGAAACTTTATTGGTTTGCCTTTCACATTTAGGGAGTTTATTTTTTAATACCAGGCAAAGTTGGGGTCAATATTTATTTTTTCACAGGAAGATTTATTTAATTGGGTGAGCATTATTTATTGAGATGCCCACCCATTTCCCCTGCATTTCAGTGGCTGGCACCTTTGTTGTAAATTGGGTGACCATGTATGTGGTTATCTGGATGATCAGTTTCTGGACTTTTTATTCTATTCCACTTATCTAATAATTTATCATTATACCAATACCATCCAATCTTAATTCCTGTGTCTTTATAATAAGTACTCACACTGATAATAAAAGCTTTCCAATTGTTTTTATTCTTCAAAATAGCCTCAGTGATTTTTGACCATTTCCATTTCTATATGCAGTTTAGGATCAGCCAGTCAATTTTTACAAGCTTTTTTCTTTGGGAGTACACTAAATCTATAAATTCATTGGGGGAAAACAGGCATGTTATTTTGCATTTTAATTCACTCCTTCTGTGTTTTCTCATCACCACTGTTATCAGTATTTTAAAATATATATATCTGACAAATGAACAAAATATCTTGCTGTTTCCATTTGCAGTTTCCTAACTTCCAATGAAGATGAACATCTTTTCATATTTTCCCGTGTGTATGTCCTTTGCTGTCAATTGAATTTTCACTGAAAACTATCTTTGGTAATTTACTTATAAGTCTCTTTGTATATTATAGATATGGTAGATATTGCATGATGTCACCCAGATATCCTCTCAGGAAAGAATCAATTATTGTACTACTTGCCTGGATTGTTAGCTACTGACAGGTCACAGCTGTGGCCTCTAGGACTTACCTTTGGCCAGAGGGCAGTGAATTCCTCAAGGGTGCATTTCACGAGTGGTTAATGCTGGTGTACAGATATGGCTTTCTTACCTTGAGGTGAAGCATCTCTAAAAGACCATCCCAACTTCAGAGCTTTCCTGCTGGATTGTTTGAAGCTGTTGGTGCAACTGTATCATAGTTTAATCTCTCCTTCTTCCCAGTCTGATTTTCCGTGTTATCCTACAGACATTTTTATAAAAGTGTTCCCCAATAAATCTGTGTGCAAATCCCAGAGTCTCAGAGTTTGTTTCTTTGGAAATCTAACCAGTGACAGTTCATAAAGTAAGTGATGTTAGATAGCAGATTCTAAAGAGAGATTTTAGAGCTGGATCACCTGCATGTTGTCTGACAATAAATACCCCAATGCTGGTAGTAATAATGGAAAGTCCCAGGGACTATGTTGTGGTGGTATAATTGTTTAAACTTTTATCAGTGGTAAACTCATGTGGAATATTAATGGAGAAGAATAAGATAGTGGGGACAATATCTCAAGCATCTGAGATTTATAGAGGGAATACTCTTTTTAAGGATGGAAGGATTATATGGCTGTTGTTGGGGGCTTTGCAATGGTAGAAGCCATGCAACACCAGGACAGGTGTTCAGTGGAATGGCTAAGTTGCCACTTGGTACACCTGCATCCCATATCCAGAATGCCTAGTTCAAGTCCTAGCTACAGTGCTTTTTATCGAATTTCCCACTAATGAGCACCCTGGGTGGCAGCAGGTGATGACTCAAGTATTTGTGTCTCTGCCACCCACATGAGAAGCTCATCTGGAGTTTGGGGCTCTTGGCTTTGATCTGGCCCAGTCCCAATTCTTGTGGGCATTTTGGGGAGTGAACCAGCAGATGGAAGATCTGTTTCTCTTTCTGCCTTTCAAATAAGAATAATTTTCTAAAAAAATTAAAAATCAGTGCAACACCAAAATGGGTAAATCAATAATTAAAAAGCTAACTGTGAAAGTCAGATGGTCTCCGTAGTATCATATGAAGAGATTATCTTAGAGCCATGAAACAGAAAAGATGGCAAATCAGGCCTAGTCATAAGTATAATAAAGCTCTTCAAGAAGTGGAATTCACACCAAAAAAAAATTGTGGGAAAGATACAGGTCAGAGATCCATGATACTTTTTAGAAGGCTGGATTAAAACCATGATATTTTAAGTACCTATGAATATAAGTTTTAGTTCTCCCATTTAATCTTTTCTGGCTAAATAGAAATAGAAGTGATAGGCATGGAAATTAGGAGAATTTGACTATATTACTATACAATTAATTATATCTTGCTATTTGCACAAGGATCTAAAATGGAGCCTCCAATTTGTTCTTTTCTTCCTATTTCCCTTCATTTCTCTTATATTTTACACTCTGTGAAAAATTTATCAATTCAATTATTCAGTTTTTGAGACAGATCAGGAGTACTTGGAGGATCAGGAAATGTTTTCAAAGGGGTCAGAGTAAAAAAAAAAAGTGTATCTCAGAGAAAATAAAGTCCCTGGGAAAACAAACAAACAAACAAAAACATTTGAAGGACAAGTGCATGTGGGCAAAAGAAGAAAGGACAATGTGAATTTGAGAAAGGAAAAGAATATTAAATAAAAAGTAAAATAAAAGTGTTTAGTCAACAGGGTTGTAGAGTTTTATTACTAAAGCTGCTTCATGGGACACCAGCCTACATTGAAAGTAACAATTTCCTAACAGTCAATATTGACAGAATAATATAAAATATTGCATTTACTTACCTCCTGAGTCCAATGCTAGACCTTTTTGTAATCACACATCAGAAAGATATTGGTTCTTAGTTTTCCATTGCCCTGGTTTCTTTAAAATTAAACTAGAAATACAGAGATGCCAATAAAAACTAATATTGAAAGTCCTTTGTGGACTTGTATTTTTCCAAATGCTAAGCTTTCAGATGAAATGACAAGAAATTCCTAAGAAGTTGACTGTACTAGGACAGAAAGATCATTCGATAACATGCTTTACTTATTATTTGGTATAACTCTAGGGTGAGGTGTGCATAATATATATAATATGTTTTTGCCTAGAAAAGCCAAAAGAAATGATTTTCAAATATGAGAGGACTTCAAAAAGTTCATGAGAAAATGGAATTTAAAGATAAGTTGATTTTGGTTAAAAATAATTTTGAAATTCATGCATAGTTGTTTCACAACACACACTTTCCACAAGCTTTTTTGAATATTCTGCAAATGCATTTATTTGACTTTTTATTTAAATAGAAAGTAAAAATGATGATGTCTAATATTGTATAACCAGGTTGGAGAAGTAAAAATTCCAATATTGATGCTTATGGTACTATATTAAAATGTATCTGAAATAGAACAAATTGGCATGTTTTTTTTTTTCCGCTAATGTGGATTTTTCAGTGACTTCATTAAATATCAGAAACCTCTGCAAAGAGCCATATAAGGTGGAATATATGGCTGTCTTTCATTTCAAATTCAAAATGATCTTGACTCCAAAAGTGTTAATTATTCTCAACAGAATTTCCACTGTATATAACCGCTTTGTAGCTACATTTTATTCAGAGAAACTAGCTTTGAAAAAACAAGTGTAAATTAAAATCAGAATCTAGGCACAAGAGCTGGTTTTGTTAACCTTATCATGGGGGCTGGCACTGTAGTGCAGTGGGTTAAGCCATCACCTTTAATACTGGCATTCTACATGAGAGCTGATTTGAACCCCACAGGTGCTCCAATTCCAATCCAGCTCCCTGCCAATACACCTGGGAAATCAGAGGAAGATGGCCCAAGTTGTTGGATCCTTGCCATCCATGTGGGAGACCTGGATAGAGTTCCAGGCTCCTGGTTTCAGCCTTGCCCAGCCCCAGCCATTGAAGCCATTTGGGGAATGAACCAGCAGATGAACGATCTCCCTCTCTCCCTCCCTGCTTTCTCCCCCTCTCTCCCTCCTTCTTTTCCTCTGTAACCCTGCATTTCAAATAAATAAATCTTTTAAAAGAATGTGAGACCTGAAAGGAATAATGACTTAACAATCACCAATGAAGGAAATGGAAAAATGCCTGACCAATGATCTCAAGTATTTATATATGAAAAAATTATCACAGTCAATTACTCAAGTCCCTGGTGCATCATCACACAGGGTGCTGTACTTACTGTAATGATAAGGTTGTGGATGAAGTTCAGGCTCTTTTTCATTAAGTTGCCCACACTTTCTATTCGTCTCTCTGCTTACTGTGGCTTCTAATGGTTGAAATCCCGAGAAAACTTTCTGAGGACGGAGACATGTAGGAGTTACCAGCTGAGCTTTCTGTTTGGCATTATCCTGCCTGGCATTTGTTCAGCATTTTGTAGAAAATATATGGATCAATTAACTATATTTTTGTGAGTATGATGAATCCAAATGGTCTTTGTAAAAATAGAAATGCTGATATTTTCAGGCTGTAATTCAGACTCATATTAAGACAATTTACCTTCAAATAATCCCTCAACAGGACTTTAGTGGTGTTGGTGGTGGACATCTGAGACATAACCCTTCTCTTACGAAGTTTCCAATCTCAAGGGAGTAGCTAAATAAATTCACAGTGACTCACACCACTGTGGATGAATAGGATTATTAGAAGATAATTACTTTAGAATGAGTCAGAATCGCTTGGAGGGCTTGTTAAAACTCAGATTATTGGACTTACCCCAGTCTTGCTTATTTAATAGGACTGAGTTAGTGCCTGAAAATTTACATTTCTAACAACGTCTCCATTAATATGGATGCTGCTGGTCTGGTCACCACACTAATTGCAGACAAATCCTGAGAATGTAGTATAATTAATAATGAAGGCCAGACACAAAGAAAGTCACATTTACAGGGAAACAATATGGGATAAAACCAGTTTGAGTCACTCAGGGAAAAAGAAGTAGAACTTTTGCAAAGCTCTTTCCTGTAAAAATTTCAAACTTGTTGTATAGGTTAAATGAGTTTAAGTAGTATCATCTCCATTTTATTCATAAGCAAAGATAGGCTATAAGGCAATCTAAATTACTTATCCAAATCTATACATAAAACACATCATAGGTCTACTGCTTCAACCTAGCCCACTTCATATTACAATGTTTCTACACACACCTGATCAGAAGAGTGTTATTATGAGTATGCTGGGAACATTATGTGGAGAGTCCTGAAAGAGACCAAGCTTCCAGTGAAATTTAAATGATGGTAAGAAGTAGGTGATAGAAAGTACAGTGTGAACCCTTTGGGCTGCTGTGAGCAAAGATGCAGTATTCTGAGTGGAAGATCTATGTCTAAGAGAAGGCAGATGGAGGAGTCTGACTATAGGGAAGGTTCAGGCTAGGATGTATCAGGAGATGGAGAGGGATCTCAATACACAGTAGCATGGGAACTCTCTCAAAGCAGTACATGGGGCAATAGTAGGACTAATTTTGTTAGCTCCCAATTTCTCAGGGATTTTTCCTTCAAATGATTTTGCATTACTTAATGACTGTTTACTATATTTTGTCTAGAATTGTGTCTGCTTCAAATGGGAAGGTAAATCCAGTCCCTGTTACTGTATCTTGGTTTGAGGAAATTCCTAGTCATCCTTTCTGTGCTTTCAGTCTTATTTCTCTGTTTGAGTTGACTTTCTTAGAATTGTTTCTTCCCTGAGTATCTGGGTAGTCCACACAGGATAGATCTGCTCTTGTTTCTGGGATAGAATAGTATTTATATTTGTTTCCTTCACCTTGGATCAGTACTTCCTTAGCTGTTGACTCACAATTAACTGGAAAGATGCTAAAACTCAAGATTACCAATTGTTTCTTGGGGTGATGAGCCCTGGAAGCTACCCAGTCTCTTTCAAAATGTGCTCTTAATATATAACTAAAAGGGGTAAACCTCATTCCAATCTAGATCAAGAGAGATCAGAGCTCTCATATTGACTGGAGCACCCCTTTATCAAATATGCCTGTAATTAACACACAATTATTCTTTGATGTTTAAATTTAACTGAAAAGTGATCTCTGTTAAATGTAAGAGTGGGAATAAGAGAGGGAGGAGATGTACAGTTTGGAACATGCTCAAGCTGACTTGCCCCAAATGATGGAGTTAGAAATGTGCCAGGGGATTCCAATTCAATCCCATCAAGGTGGCATGTACCAATGCCATCTCACTAGTCCTCAGAAAAATTTAGCAAGTATCAAAATTTTATACTTAAAACCCTAATCTTATTCATGGTAGTAATTAGCCTTTACTCAGAGATAATTAAGAAATTTTTCTTCATATATTTTCTCTTATAATGGCATGGATATTTTGACAGTATTAGAAAGTGTCCTAACGGGAAGAAGGTTGATTTTTTTATGAATCTATGACTCTAAGGTTAAAAGAGCTTAATATTCAGCCTTACTTTCTAAAATATGCAATAACTGAAAATCATTAATGGGAAAAGTACTTCTTATAAAACAGATTGACATAGGTACTCAAAAACTTGAGGTGAATAATGGAAAGCAGTTATTGAAAATGTTTCTTTCTCCACCCCTCTTTCCTTGGCAACAGAAAAACTGTCATTATTAATATTTTATTTGTATATTTTTGTGGGGTATAGTTTGATACCTCAATATATGTATATAAGGTATAATGATCAAATCAGATCAGTTAGCATTTCCTTAAATATTAAGAAATTTATTAACAGGTAATAATTATACATATTTATGGAGTACAGTGTGATATTTCAATATATGTGTGCAATGTGTACTGCTCAAAGCTGACTGAGAGAAATTATGACTTGGGAAGCCTTAGGAAGGCAGTATGATGCAGCCAAAAGAGCACTATGAGACATTTTTGTACATGGTCCCAGATCAGCCATGAAAAGGTGGGACTTTTAAGAGATCATGAGCTGAAGTTATACTACCTTACAAGTTAGCATTCCTGCCAAACAGTACATTTCTCATTCATTAATAGATATTTTGTAAACATCTACCAATTGTCATGTACCATGAACCAAAATGAGAAAGGGTAAAGATAAATGAGGCAAGCTTTGCCGCAGGAGCCCTCAAGTTGAAGGTCATCTAAGTCATTCACTTGACACATTCCATAAACTTCACGTTTGTCCTTTGGGGCATTGATGGGAAGGAGAAAGCTACAACATTTATGCCTATAGCTAGGTTTGATTAAGATGCATTTGTCTACATTGTGTGCTTTATAATATTTTTCCTGTGTTACAAATTAACAATATCCCCAGAAATAGAATTTGTGTCTAAAATTACTTTTCTAATCCCCCTCTTTTTTTCTAATCCTCCCCCTCTTTTTTTCTAATCCCCCCTCTTTTTTTTCTAATCCTCCCCCTCATTTCCTTCTCCACCAGAACCATAGAGAATATTTCACAGATTGTATCATGAAACTATTTACTCGAACTTCTAGGATTCTCCATTATGTCAAGTAACATCATGTACCTCTTCTATGTTTAAGATTTATATGATCCTTATCTGGTTTAGAATTGTTATATAATTGGAGCAAGGAAAAAAAAGGCCCATTGCATCTTTGGAAAAACTTAAAATTGAATTCTAAATTTATAGCTTGCTCATAGAATGGAATAGTATTCATCAATAAAAACGATGAACCACTCTTACATTCAAGGGGAACTTCACGTTTGTGAAAAAGTAGAATTAAAACATATTTATTTGGGTGCCAAAACTTTGAAATCTATGCATTAAAGGGGTCTTCAAAAAGTTTGTGAAAACTGTGTATTTTGAAAACACTGTGCTTGATTTCAAAATTTTTGCACCCAAATAAATATAACTTTAATTCAATTTTTCGTGAACTTTTTGAAGTACCCTTGCATATACACATTAGTTTGCACCCAGCTATATCAGCCAGTCCATGAAAGGACAGTTGTGTGTGTACATGTGTCTCTCTTCAATCCAGTGAAGGACAGCTATACTGCTTGAAGTTAAGGTATAAAAATGAGGATACTGCTTATAACAAAGGCACCCTTTTAAACATTTTAAATGTATAAATAATTTAATTTTCACAGCAGTCCTCTGGTAGGCTCTATTATCATCCCTGTTCTACAAATGAAGAAACTGAGGTATGGCATAGATAAGTAAATTGCCAAAAGTTGCACATTTAGTAATAAGGCTGGGATTCAAACACAGGCAGTTGATTCCAGAAGCCAGGCTCTCATCCACTTCAGTATACTGGCTTTCTGATCATTAGAGAATATTAGTTACAACATTAGGAAATAATTATTCCCACCTACAATTAAAGCTGAATCTAATTTCCAGGATCATTTCTAATAAATAAAGGACAATGTTCTCTCTACAAATCCAAAGGAATAAATCAGGCAGCATGTGTAATGTGGTTCCTTCTCAGCCATGTTATATCAAACTATACTGGTCTTCACTTTTGACAGGGAAGAGAAATATAAGACAATATTTTAGCAAAAGAGGAGACAATTTGTTGGAAGGTCAAAGGGGAGGCATTGTCATAGTTCATTATGAGTGTCACATATCTACAGAACTGCCTTCCCCACAATTCAGTTTCTTATTACTTAGCTTTTTCATGTTTACAATTCATTCCATTAGCTCCTCATGTCCTAATATTACAGCTGCAATCCAACAACAAAAGCACTAACACATACACAAACTCAGTAAGATATACCTTTCCTTGGATTTTATTTCAGTGGAAATCTGTAGAAAATAAACCCATTTGTATACTGTTATCTATTCACACTCTACCTTGTTCCAAAAATGGATATGGGTAATGGCATTTTTTCTGTATAGTTCATACACAAACACATTTTAAAAAATCTATACTTCTGCAACCTCACCATAGATGATGTACTGACCAACTATGCAATATATTAGAATTCATGTTAGGCATTACATTCATCTCCAAGCTGCAATTGTTCCCCATTTTTCATTGTCAAAGACTTTTGGAAATGTTATGCTAAAAATATCAGACTTTTAATGTGAGTAACAGGTTAACAAAATGAAAGTTGCTATAGAAACAGAATACACACTTCAGAATATGGGACTGCAAGGAGAAATGATATTTATCAGCTGCAATGAGTTAGCAAAAGCTTATCAATATATGTCCCATAGTGTGTTGCAGATAGCTTTGGTAGCTGCTAATAGCAATATTTCCTGAGTTGTAAGAGTATATCCAATCAAGGGTGTGCAGTCAAGAGGCAGAAAGAAAAAAAATATGGCTACTTTATGGATTCCTGCAATACTCAGCAGAAGCAAAAGTGGGTCTATTAATGGTAAGGCCCTCATGTCTCTTTAAATGCTGGATTTTATTTTGATGTCTTAACCATTAGCATTTGCAGGGCTGTCAGAATCATTCCCATCAACAAGAGGGAATTCCAGGATCTTTGAGAATTGCCATGTACATGGGGTTTGCTGCTCTTGGTTGCCCTGGGTATAGCAGTGCAGTATACTTAAGCAAAACTTAATGATGGAACATCTCTTGTTTAACTGCATCATTAAGGGGGATTTTATTTATTGTTGCTCTCCAACTACAACTTTTGACTGAATATTGCCATAGTTGCACTGTACTTTATTAGAGAGGAACAAATAGCAGCTTTTATATAGCATGTACCATTCTGCTTTTATAACCTTCATTTTTCATGCAGTAAATCCGGATACTTTATAATCATTAAGAATATAGAAGAAGACTTGGCTCCATAACATCTCTCCAGAACTCAACTTCTGCTATAAAACAAGCCACCACAGAAATATACATTCAGGTTCAGCTCTCTAAAAGCCAAAAACTCCTATTGTAAATAAGATATTCCTGGTAGGACAGTCATAGGCAATTTGCCTGGGATGTTTTGCTCCTTTCATCCAGATGCCTATTGCTTCTTTCCTGCATACTTCTTCTATATCACAACTTGCCCTGTTTCTATGATCATTAGTAATATAGCCTCTGGTAAGTGTAAAAGCCTTCAATGAGACAACTCTATTGTTACTAGGACCAGCTGGATTGCACACTGAGGTTAGGAAAAGCTGTAAGTAGGCAGGAATTTCCCTTCGCTTACGCATTTGGAGAGCTTTCCTCCAAAGAATTTTGAGAGGATTCCGATAAGCACTGTTCTGGACTTCGCTGATGTTGCCCTGAGACTCTTATTCCCATCCTGTCTCCCCTGTACTGGCTCCGCCAATGTGAGAGCAATGACGATAACAAATGGGGTTGTTTGGGCCAGACTGACAAGAGAAAAGTTAGATTAGATTCAATTGCTTTTCTACTTGAGATTGCAATTTCCTTCAAGATATGGGAATAGTTCTCTGGAGAAAATGAAACAAAGATAGATCAGGGTGATTTTCCAACCTTATGGAATTCTGGACTTGAAATAGTATAAATGGCCTTTCTTTCTTCCCTTGACCCAGAAAAGCAGTCCAGACAACACAGGAGGGCTATGTTCAGAAGCAACAATACCTGATGAAGATGGGACCTCTCTGGAGTTTACTAGGTCTTCAATGTTTAATGAGTCTCAATTGTATATCAAGCATTGCGTCTTATCTCACATCTTAGCTCATTCCGTCTTTACAGAAGCCCCCTTAAGTAAGAATTATTCCTGTAATGGTTAATCAATTCTTTCTTTCATCTCAATTTTTCTTTTGAATTCTAATTCTCTTTCTTGTTGGCCACACATACAAAGTCAGAAGTCCTGAATTCCCTTTTCCTTCCATTTTTTAATGCTAAATCTTTATGAAGTAGAGATCATCTTTTCTTCTCCATAATAATGCTGTAAAATAATTTTGAATTTCTTTTTTATGGTATTGATCTTTCAGTTTACTTCATGGTATAGCCCAGAGATCAGTGAACTTTTTCTGTAAAGAGCCATGTAATCAATTCTTTAAGCTTCATGGACTATATGCAGGTACTTCAAAAAGTTAGTAGAAAGTGGAATTAAAAAATAAATTTATTTTGATGCAAAAAAGTCTGAAATCCATGCACAGATTTTCTATAATATATGTTTTTCATGAACTCTTTGAAGACCCTTGTATGCATAGATTTCAAAATTCTTTTGCACCAAAATAAACTTATCCTTTAATTCCAATATCCATGAACGTTTTGATATTTCCTATTATGGTCTTTGTCTTAGTGACCCAACTCTTTTGTTGTAGTGTGCAAAAGCAGCACATATAGGACATAAAAGAACAGACATGACTGTAATCTAATAAGACTTTCCAGGAATAAGAGGCCTGCCACACGACCTTACATTGCTGAGACCTGCATTTAAAAAAATAATAATAATGTTGCAGGGAGGTGATTGGATAGGTAAAAGGATAGCCTTTAATGATTTAAATTACCAGGACCATATTATTAGCTATATGGTCTGAGCAAGTTACTTTACTGCTCTGAGGCTTAGTCTCCTTATCTGTGAAACAAGAGTCATAGCTTCCTTCTGTGATTATTGTGGAGATTAAAAGAAAAACATCTCCTCTTGGGTTTCTTCTCTCTGATTATTTACCATAATTTAACTTTGATTTATTTACAATTTTTTGGACATTTCTTTAAATGCTGACAGGAGCATCAAACAAAACCCTTGTTTTTTTTTTTTTACCACCACCCTGTACTTCAAGAAACATTATTCCCACCTCACAAAGAAATGCTTCAGATAGGAGGCATCCAACGTTGGCCTTGAGGGATAAGCAGAATTTTTTAGGCTGAGAAACAAGAGAAAGGCATTTCAAATAGAGATAACAGCAGCAGCAAAGAGAAAAAAGCTTTGTTGAATTACATAGTATTTTCAGAGAACTATGAAAAATAGTCTAGTACAGCTAGAGAACATAATGATGCATGGTGAGATAGATACTGATAGCTGATACGTGATAGCCAGTTTCCTGTCCTCCTTACTCATAAGTTTATGGTTTTGCAGGGACTTGATCAGCTCTTGTCCTGACTGTTGATGTACAATTTAATACTTTATCCCTTTTAGTATTTTTTTTTTGTTCTAGTACTAGTGGTTGAACTCTGTAATTAACACACAATTATTCTTAGGTGTTTAAATTTTAACTGAAAAGTGATCCCTGTTAAATATAAGAGTGGGAAAAAGAGAGGAAGGAGATGTACGATTTGGGACATGCTCAATCAGACTTGCCCCAAATGGTGGAGTTAGAAACATGCCAGGGGATTCCAATACAATCCCATCAAGGTGGCATGTACCAATGCCATCTCACTAGTCCAAGTGATCTTCAGTTCACAATTGATCACACTGATAGGTATAAGAGTCAAAGGGATCACATAAACAAGACTAGTGTCTGCTAATACTAACTGATAGAACCAAAAAGGGAGAGAACGATCCAACATGGGAAGTGGGAGACACAGCAGACTCATAGAATGGCAGATGTCCTAAATAACACTCTGGCCTCAGAATCAGCCCTTAAGGCATTTGGATCTGGCTCAAGAGCCCATGAGAGTATTTCAGGCATGGAAAGCCAAGATACTCTGGCAAAAAAACCAAAACAAAAAAAAAAAAAAAAAAAACAACCTAACTGAAAGATCTCTGCGAGTGAGATCCCAGTGGAAAGAATGGGCCATCAAAGAAGGAGGTACCTTTCTCTGAAGGGAGGAGAGAACTTCCACTTTGACTATGACCCTATCAGAATAAGATCAAAGTCGGCGAACCCTAAAGGCTTCCATAGCCTCGGCAACTCATGACTAGAGCCTAGGGAGATTACTGACGCCATAAACAAGAGTGTCAAATTGTTAAGTCAACAACAGGAGTCACTGTGTACTTACTTCTCATGTGGGATCTGTCCTTAATGTGTTGTCCAATGTGAAGTAATGCTATAACTAGTACTGAAACAGTATTTTTACACCTCATGTTTCTGTGTGGGTGCAAACTGATGAAATCCTTACTTAGTATATACTGAATTGATCTTCTGTATATAAAGATAATTGAAAATGAAAAAAAAAACTTGGTGTTAAATTGGAAATTGCATAGAAAATTAAACAATTCTTAAAAAATATCATGTAGGATCTCTGTCTTTAATGTGCTGTACATTGTGATTTAATGCTATAACTAGTACTCCAACAGTATTTTTCACTTGGTGTTGCTTTGTGAGGGCAAACTGTTGAAATCTTTACTTAATATATACTAAACTGATCTTCTGTATATAAAGAGAATTGAAAATGAATCTTGATGTGAATGGAAGGGGAGAGGGAGAGGGAAAGGGGAGGGTTGCAGGTGGGAGGGAACTTATGGGGGGGAAGCCATTGTAATCCATAAGCTGTTCTTTGGAAATTTATATTCATTAAATAAAAGTTTAAAAAAAAAGAAAGAAATGCATATTTAAAATGTCAAAAAAAGTTTATGGTTTTGTCCAGGGCACAATATGTCCAGCTAAAATATTCAATCCTCTAGTCTCCCTTACAGTGAGAGGTGGTCATGTGACACAATTCTAGCCAAAGATTATGGGTACAATTTTCTGGAAAAATCTCTTTTCCTGAATAAACAGAAAACAGCCATTAAAAAAAAGAAGACTGTTTTCTCTCCTGGAATGTAACACTAGGAGATTGAGCAACCCATTTGCAACCATGAAAACAAAAGCCACATAGTGTGAGTGGCATAGCAATAAGACAAAAGTAGCCTGTGTTTCCTAGTCTCTGGCTCTGCTGAGCCACCACACCTGGTATAAATACCTATTTTCAGGTTTTTGTTATAAGAAAATAAGAGTACTCTTACTTGTTTAAGCTACTTCATATGGAGTTTTCCATTATTCAAGACAGAATATGATACTAACTGATGCACAATGAATTGCGTGAACTATGAAAGATGCTGAAAACATGGATTGCATTCATGTTGTTAAGTTGTTAATGTCATATAGGTTGAGCATCCATAATTCAAAAATCCAGAATCCAAAATGTTTCAAAATCCAAAAATTTTGGACCACCAACCTCATACCAAAAGTGGAAAAATTCCACACCTGACCACAAGTAACAGATCTCTGTGAGTGAAATCCCAGTGGAAAGAACGGGCCATCAAAGAAGGAGGTACCTTTCTATGAAGGAAGGAGAGAACTTCCACTTTGACTATGGCCTTGTCTAAATAAGATGTTGGCAAACTCAAGAGGCTTGCATAGCCTACGCAACTCATGACAAGAGCCTTGGGTGATTACTGATGTCATAAATAAGAGTGTCAATTGTTAAATCAACAACAGGAGTCACTGTGCACTTACTCCTCATGTAGGATCTCTGTCGTTAATATGTTGTACTATGTGAATTAATGCTATAACTAGCTATAATCCAAAAGTTGTACTTTGGAAATTTATATTTATTAAATAAAAATTAAATTAAAACAAAACTCTGGTACTCTAGAAATACTACATAAAATTACCTTCAGGCTATGTGTATAAAGTGTGTATGAAACTTAGATAAATCTTATATTTAAACATGAGTCTCATCCCTAAGACATCTCATTATGTATATTCAAATATTCCAAAATCTGAGAAAAATCCAAAATCTGAAACACTTCTGGTCCCAAGCTATTTAGATAAGGAATATTCAACTTGCAGTACATAATTTAGTCTCTATTTTGTAGATAACTGAAAAACATCAAAGGTTTTTGAGCCAACAAGAGATGTAAAATAGTTTATTTAATTGTATAAGCTCCAGGTATATGCTGAATACTATGGGGAACCACACAAAGAACAGCAGCAGGAAAAACAACAGGAAACAAACTAACAAATAAAATTATTAGAAACAAAGATGCCTTATGAAGGAAATAAACGGTTTTACTAAAGAGTAATCAAATTGGCCTACTTTAAATATGGCAGGAAGGCCTTTTAGGGGAGGTAACAATTGAGCTCAGACCTACAAGATGAGAAGTTGGTCATGCAAATACTGATAATAGCATTCTAAGCAGATGGGCCAGCAGCTGCTGCAACTCTGAAGCAGGAAAGAGTTTAGTAGTTTATAGGAATTTTAAGACACTCAATATAACTTAGAGCTCATTACCCAAACTGAGAGTTGATGATCTGAAAAGAGATTGAAGAGATAGGCTCAGTCTTGTATGGCTATGATACAGACATTAAAGTGAACCAAGGCTCCATTGAGGAGTTTTAGACAATGATATGATCCAGGTCATATTTTTAAAATTATTTATTTATTTAATTATTGGAGAGGGAGGAGGGGGGAGGGAAAGGAGAGAAAAGAGAGGGAGGGAGAGGAAGGGAGGGATAGACAGAGACAGAGAGAGAGTGACAGGGGTTCCAATCATTGGTTCATTCCCCAAGTGCCCATAATGCCGGAGCCAGTAGCTAGGAACTCAATTTAGGTTTCTCACATGAGTGGCAGGAACTTAATTACCTGAGCCATCACATGCTGCTTCCTAGGGTCTATATTGGCAGCAAGCTGGAATCAGGAGCCAAAACTGGGAACTGAATTCAATCCATTCTGGGGTATAGGCATCCCAATTGCTAAGCTAAATGCCAGCTCTTCAAGTTATCTGTTAGAAGAGTTTTCTTTTTTGAAAATTTTTATTTTCATTTTATTTGAAAGACACAGAAACAGAAAGACAGATGGAGAGAGACCTTCCATCTGCAGGCTCATTTCCAAACACTTGAAACATCTGGGTTTCAATCTGGGTCTTCCATATAGGTGTCATGAGGCATCACATGCTGCTTCCAAGGTACACATTAGGAAGAATATAGATCAGAAGCAGAGTAGCTGAAACTTGAACCAGGCACTCCAATATGGGATGTGGGTGTTCCAAGTGTCACCGTATTGGCTGCACCAAATGCCTACCCCTGAAAGGGTGTCCTTGATATCATGTAGAGAATGAATTAGGAAGTAGGAAGAATAAAAAGGGGCAGACCATATTAGGTTTGTTGCTGTAGTCTAAGTGAAAGGTGATGATCAGACAATGGTGGCCTAGTCTAAGGTAATGAATACAGGGATGGAGAAATGTGGATACTTGCAGTGCATCAGCACAACTTTTTATATGGATTGGATGGAGGATTTAAAGATGACGCTCTTGGAAGTGAGTTTCTGGGTGGAAAGTGAAACCACATATGGAGATGGGGAAGACTGGTGGGAGGAGAGACATTTTGAATGAGAAATTAATCTGTTTTAGACATGCTAAGTCTGCAGTGCCTCTAAGATATCTAAGTGGAAACATCAAGTAGACTTCTGGATATGTGGGATGTGTGAGTCTGAGATTTAAAGAATTCCTCTGGCTAGAGATAAAATTATGACTCATCAGCAAAATGATGGCATTTTAATTCAGGAGAATATATGAGCTTACCTTGGAATACTGCACAGAGAAAGTGAATATACAAGGTTTGGGAAATGCAGATGTATAAAGGTTAAAGAGAAAAGAGAAAAAGGGATGGATATAAGAGAGAGTTCACAGGAAGAATCTACAGAATTTGGAGTCTGACTGGATTGCAGAAGGGAAAAAGTTGAAGCCAAAGATAGCTCTGAGGTTCCTCCTTCTTGATTGGCTGTCATCTGATGCACTCAATCAGTGTGTGACACAAAAAAGGACAGGGAGTTCCAAGGTGAGATAACAAGTTGGATTTGGATGGTCCAAGGATAAACATCAGATAGGTCAAAAGCCTGGGACTGCTAGTTGATGCTTTTGAAAAACTGGCCCCTCTTCACCTAAACCTGAACCAAATGCTTAGGAATGGTGCATAGTTGTCTTGAAGCTAGTAGGAAGGTAGAGAAAGAATCCAGAACAGTTAAATTGATTCTCAAGGCTTCTCTTTTCCTTATGTATTTATTTATTTGATGGAGAGAGAGAGAGAGAGAGAGAATTCCAACTGCTAGCACACTCCACAAATACTTGTAACAGCAGAGGCTAGGCTGGGCTAAGCCTGGAAGCTGGGAACTCAATCTGGGTCTCCCACATGGGTGACAGGGACCTAACTACTTGAGCCATCACTGCTGCCTCCCATTGTCTGCATTAGCAGGAAGCTGGAGTCAGGAGCCAGAGCTGAGAACCAAACCCAGGTGCTCCAATGAAAGATATGGCCATTCTATGTGGTGACTTAACTGCTAGGCCAAACACTTATCCAGGGGAGGGCTTTAAGAAGGCTATGAATAGGCCGGCGCCGCGGCTCAATAGGCTGATCCTACACCTTGCGGCGGTCGGGGCGCCGGATTCTGTCCCGGTTGCCCCTCTTCCAGGCCAGCTCTCTGCTGTGGCCCGGGAGTGCAGTGGAGGATGGCCCAAGTCCTTGGGCTCTGCACCCGCATGGGAGACCAGGAGAAGCACCTGGCTCCTGGCTTCAGATCGGCACAGTGCTCCGGCTATGGCGGCCATTTGGAGGGTGAACCAACGGAAAAGGAAGACCTTTCTCTCTGTCTCTCTCTCTTTCTCACTGTCTATCTCTGCCTGTCAAATAAAAAAAAAAAGAACAATAAAAATGAAATTATAACATCCAGTCTAAGTTGTTACAGAAATGGAAACTCAAACTGTTTCTTGGCAGAAGTTGGATATGTCTGGCATTTATAGATGTGGACAGGGCGAGTGCAAACTATGCCAAAAAATTATTTGCCTTTGTTTTAGATTTTTTTCAGAGGCAGGAGATTTTTACAATAAGAATTTAAGAAATAAGTTTTAAATGTGGGAAGAAGTGGTGTGATAATGATATAATTCAGTAAAGCTAAATCTTCACTCATAATACCTGAAAAGGGGGAATAAAGAATAATTGTGTTGAGTATGGGCCTTTAGCCTAGTGGTTAAGAAACCTGCCTCCTTGGCCGGCGCCGCGGCTCAATAGGCTAATCCTCCACCTTGCGGCGCCGGCACACCGGGTTCTAGTCCCAGTCGGGGCACCGATCCTGTCCCGGTTGCCCCTCTTCCAGGCCAGCTCTCTGCTGTGGCCAGGGAGTGCAGTGGAGGATGGCCCAAGTCCTTGGGCCCTGCACCCCATGGGAGACCAGGAGAAGCACCTGGCTCCTGCCATCGGATCAGCGCGGTGCGCCTACCTTGGCAGCCATTGGAGGGTGAACCAACGGCAAAGGAAGACCTTTCTCTCTATCTCTCTCTCTCACTGTCCACTCTGCCTGTCAAAAAAAAAAAAAGAAAGAAACCTGCCTCCCACATTGGAGTATCTGGGTTCAGTTCCCAGCTCCAGCTCCTGACTTCAATTTCCTCCCAATGCAAACCTTGAGAGTCAGTGATGATGGCTCAAGTGGTTGGGGTCCTGCCACCCATGTGGGTGATCTGGACTGGGTTTCTGGCTTCTCACTTTGGCCCAGCCCAGCCCTAGCCACTGTAGGCATTTGCAGAGTAAACCAGCGGATGGGAGCATGCTCTCTCTCTAGTATATTTTTGAAAAGAATAGCTACCCATATTAGAATTTTAATTATGAGTTACTATGCTTTAAACTTTGTGTACTAAACCTTTTCCTTGACTATCAATTCTGACCTTATGTAAACCAATTGAGTTTTAAACATTGCATTCATACATAGGCACTCTCATTGGACCACGTACTCTTTGAGTAGAAATCTGAAGAGTCTCAATGGAGTATAAAATGCTCATTGATAAGGAAGTACAATAAATGATTTCTTTTTGAAATCATTGAAAAATAAGTGTTTGGTTGCAAAAAGGCTGGTCAGGAGGTGTTTAATGGTTTAAACATGATTGTCATGGACAACCCACCTGGAAACCAGTGCCACTTGGAAAAAGTGAAACGGAAAAGTTCTCAGAACATACCAGAAAAAGGAATACAGAACAGTTAAATTGATTCTGCAAGGCTTCTCTTTTTCTTATTTATTTATTTATTTATTTGATGGAGAGAGATGGAGGAAGAGAGAGAGAGAGAGAGAATTCCAACTGCTAGTACACTCCACAAATACTTGCAACAGCAGAGGCTAGGCTGGGCTAATCCTGGAAGCTGGGAACTCAATCCGGGTCTCCCACATGGGTGACAGGGACCTAACTACTTGAGCCATCACTGCTGCCTCCCAGTTGATTACAGGTGGTGTTAACAGGACACAGTGGTTAGCCCAACAGCAGGATTCCTCATCTGCACACATTTGGGGTTGGACAGTTCTTTGTTGGGGGGGGCAGGGCAGTCCTAGGCATTGTAAAATGTTTAGAAGCATCCCTGGCCTCTACTCACTAGTTGTCAATAGCATTGCCCCTCAAGTTGTGGCAATAAAACATGTCTCTAGACATAGCTCATGTTGAGAACCACTGTCCTAAAAAGAGGGCTGCTAGTGGATGAATATCAATAATCTGTGTCTCCAAATAAAATGACAATAATTTGTACAGTTAATTGAAATGTTACATAAGGTCATAAACTCATTATAATGCTGAAAAGGAAACATAATTTGACACAGGAAAAAGTCAAGCCAATGTGAGTCAGTTTCTCACAAAAATGGAAGGGATTCTTAAATAAAATGCTTACTGCTAAAAAAATTGGGCAGGTTTAAGAAACTATACAGTTAAAGAAAAAGTCATCATTAATTCATTATTTAATTTTCCAATAGGGTTGTCTATTTTATTGTTCAAGAAGTTACTGTGGGAGCAGGCACTGTGGTGCAGTGAGTTAAGCTGCTGCCCTTAGTGCCAGCATCCCATATGGGTACCAGTTTGAGTCATGGCTGCTCCACTTCCAATCCAACTCCCTGCTAATGCACCTGGGAAAGCAGTGGAAGATGGACCAAGAACCTGATGAAGTGCCTGGCTCCTGGCTTTGGCCTGGTCCAGCCCTAGTTGTTGCAGCCATTTGGAGAGAGAAACAGCAGATGGAAGATCTCTCTACCTCTGCATCTCCATCTCTGTAACTCTACCTTTCAAATAAATAAATAAATCTCTTTTTCTTAAACAAACAAATTGTTGTTCTCTGCCTGAAATGTCAAACATCCACACATCACAGTCATAAATGTAGCAATTTCATGCTGGAAAATATCAAATCATAGGTCAGGGTATGGATCAAAGGAGACAAGTCTGAAACCTAAGTCCTTAGGGATTATCTTGGGAAACTGACCTTGGGTTTTTCAGGTCTTAATGTAGACACTCAAATGCGTGCTAGGATTTTTATTTAGTTATTTGCACCTGGTAGCACCCACACTCTCAAAAGTCAAGCAATAGGTGGCTAGGAGAGTATAAACTTGAATAAGGAGACTTTCTAATGCCACGTCCTCCTCAGTTCTACATCTCTGGAGAAGTTTGGGAGACCTGGAACATTCTTCTAGTAGGGAGAATGATGTTATTAACTCCCATTTCTAAATATATCTCCATAATTTTTCATGTCTTTTGCCACTGAAGAAACTTTATATCTTCTATAACAGTATATGTTGGTATTTTTTCTGTCAATCATATCACTGTCCTGTTGTGATGACTGAGCAGGTGCCTTTTGAATTTTTATGCACTTTTTCCACCCTACAGTGTTGTGTGTTAGACATTATGAAATACAGAAATGAAACTTAAATTGGTACCAGTCTCCTATATTTCCTTTTGTTTTTTTTCTCTTTATCTTTTGGTCCCATCAGAGGAGCACTGTGTAGACATGTTGCTTTCTTTAGATTCCTCCTTTTTTAAAGTCTCCCTTTAATCTAATTTCTTGCTATAATGTATGAATTTCTAGAACCCCTATTGTGTCTCGAACATCATTTAGAAATCCTGATCATGAGAATGTAACCACATTCTCTCTGAATGTTTAAGAATATGGTCTAAGAAAATCTAGGGTAATTTTATATCTATTTCCAATTTTCACTTTTAGAAACGCCAAGAACCTTCCCTTCCAAAGTTTCTAGAATACTCATTTAAAGCACACTTTTGTTCTTGTTGGTGGAAATTAATCCCAAATTAAGAGTTCAGCTTGCTATTTCATCTATATACAGTAAGAAAGTCAAGAATGTGTCAAATAGTAGAGTGAGACTTGGTGTAGATACAGATACCTTGCCTCTAAACCAGGCAGAGACATGGTATTAGAAGAGCATAGTTTATTTACAAAGTCATAATTGATGAATTACTTTCTATTCTGTTTCAAACTTATATATCGACATGCTTCAGACTTGCATAGAATTTGCTAGAATAGTACCAAGAATCCCCATGCACCCTCATCCAGATGCTATGAATGTTAACATTTCATTGTATTGCATTTGCTGCATCTATGCAAACAATTTGAAATGAAAGACATGGGCAGAAACACAAGAGATTCCTCACATGTACAAACTATGATCCCAAATATTGCTTCCCCCTGCTTCACACACTTTCCAGCAATACATGCAGACATTGGAAGCTTCCTAGTTGACCCCTTGCTCTTATTTCAGTTTGTGTAGGTCTACCTCCCTCACTAGAAACATTCATACCACTCTCGAAGGCAGCAACTCTATTATTTATCTCCCAACCCCTATCCCATCATTCAGTACCCAACACATTGTAAAGACATTTTTTTTTCCTTTTACAGGGTTGAGTTTGGAATTGTGTTGTTGTTGTTTTCCAGTATTGATCTGCTTCTGAAACAGATGCTCTATTTCATCTACAAGTTCATCTAGCAAAGACTTTTAGACATATGAAGCCATAGCTGAGACACCTAGATCCAGTCAGTGAGGATAGCACCAGAGAATATGTGGGTATGGGAAATCAGAGCAAAGGTGTTGATGGTGTTTCAGAAAGCCTCAACAAGAAAAGGAAGATTGGTACAGGACAGCAAAATTATAAATTGCCACCAATCATTATGTGTTTGAATAGTATAGTATTGTTGGGCAACTAAAAAGTGAATGTTTAAGGTTTCAGCAGTGAACTTTTAACCCAAAGAACGCAGCTCAGATTTTGGAATGAGGTTATGCATGGACATACTCAAGGATAAAAATGTTGAGAAAAATAGTATGCAATCTAGCTTGTGAAATGATAGATTAAAGAGGTAGCATGCAAATGGCAATGCCAGAGAGATATATAGATAATCATATCTTCCCACCATTTTTTGAAAAGCTTTTCTACATTTGAAGAAATCTCTACCTTGTGAGCTCTTCCTCTGTAGTGTTGAATTCTGAATTCAAATACCCAGGTTCCTTGGTAGCAAGCAACATGACTTAGGATCCATGAATTTGCTATATCTACGAGAGAATTAAATTTGGAAATAAACAAAAAAGGAAACAGTCTTGGCATGTAGTCTCTGTGCCAGCACAGACAAAGCCAAGGCATTTGTAGACTTGAGTACTTGATACAGAAGTAGCATTACCAGTGACAGCAGGAATGGTTTCGATACAATCAAATTTTTGGCAATTAATGATTGGCAGAGGAAGCAGGGGTCATTTTTTTCAGGCCATTCCCAGGATATGATTTTGTTAATGTCTCTAGGAAATAATTATTTGAGTTACCTAATACCATTAACCATACTATAAATTTGTTCTATGGTTGAAATAAAGTGGATTGCTATTTGCAACTGCCCAACATAATATTATAGGTCTACTCAACTCCATCAAATTTTAGGCGTCTTTATGATCTGAAGAATATTCTCTCGTTTTAATTTTTAAAATGGAAACAAGTCTACACTGTGGCGTAGCAGATAAAGCTGCCACCTGCAATGCCAGCATCCCATATGGGTACCGGTTTGTGTCCCAGCTGCTCCACTTCCAACCCAGCTCAATGCTAATGGCCTGGGAAAAGCAGCAGAGATGATCCACGTACTTGAGTCCCTGCCACCCATGTGGGAGACTCAGATGAAGCTCCTGGCTTTATCCTGGCTCAGTCCTGGCTGTTGCAGCCACTTAGGGAGCAAACCAGTGGATGGAAGACCTCCCTCTCTGTCTCCTTTTCTGTCACTCTTTCAAATAAATAAATAAATCTTTTTTTTAAAAAAATGGGAGGATAAACAACAATAATTGTGGAGAAATGGTGAAGCAGAAATTGTTCTTTGTCTTACCTGTTTTTCAGTATGCTTCATGTGAGTGTGCGTGTGTAAGCAAATGATAGAGAAGCTACATATACATAGAAGCATATAAGTGGCCATGGGCCAGCATTTCTGCAGATTCTCCAGGAAATTCTCCCAATTATTTAAATGTTCCATGCTAATAGGCTTGCCCATCACAACCCTCTAGAAGAGCACACTCTGCTCCTTTATAAGAGGCAGAGAGTCTATTTTCCTAAGAGCTAACGGCCTCTATTTGTTTTCATTAGTGGAAATGAAAACAAATGGAGTCCCTAGGTGCCCTAGGCAGAAGGGATGCTGCGCCCCCCACCCCCCCATCGCTGTTGCCTGCAGAGTTTTGAGCTCATTCAGAAACCTTGTGAAGAGAACAATGCTTCTGCCATGGCTCTCCCCTTCTGGGACTCAAGCACATTATTTTGAATTATTTCTGAACAAGAGACTGTTAGTCAATCAAAATGCGGCACTAATACTAGCTGATTTTCAATCAAATGATAGCTTTGGAGACCCAAAGTCTCCTTGGTTCTCACCATTTCTATGCTGTTGCCTTCCTAAGCCTGATTTTAGCTACCATCTCCACACAACACTGAAGCTGTGTTACTGTCTTCGCAATTTTGCATGAACAAAGAATCTCATAAATAGCTGCAGTTAATTGCTGGAATTCGTGTTTACAAGAAGTTCCTTGCCTGTTTTGCAAACTCAGGCTCAGCCCTGCAGTGTTGCAGAGCAGCATACCCCCAACAGATGTTCTGCCTCTCGCTGGCTGTACTCTTGTCTGCACTCATTTGTCTCACCCTGCTGTCCACTTCCACACACAGCCTGGCAAGGTGATTTTTCATCCCTGCTGTTCAACCCTCTATACCAGTGACTGATGCATGGCTTCACTCTACAAACAACAGCCACAGAATTATTCATTGTCCCCTGTGCTGCAGTTATTTCTGTTTCTATGGCTCTTTACAGTGGAATCCTAAAACCAGTGATGACTTAAGCCTACGTTTTTCCTTCTGACACCATCTCCCCATGCTTAAGCATTTCTGTCACAGTGGGAGATGGCACCACTAGAAAAACTCAGTTGGATAGCAAGGACATCCTAGAGTAGTATTTGAACCTTTCCTTGCTTTTTTTTCTTTAGGGTTTAAAGTAATCACCATACACTGCTAAATATACTTACTCTGATTTGATCCTCTTACCCAATATTACAGTCAAATGTTTGTTCCTATTTTTAATCCAAGATCTTATAATCATATCATCATTGGCCAACACATCTGGGGCCTTAATTCAACAAATATTTATTGAGAGGTAGGAAGTATTTATTGAGAATTTGCTTCCAATTGTCAAAGATGGGAATGAGAACAGGATGAAAATATGGAAAAAATCCATGGAAAATATGTATTATGAAAAATTATGTCTGAGAGAGTCCTCCAAGATGGCGGAATAGGGAGGGAGCACACTGATAGTCCGGGAAAGGATAGTTTAACAAAAGTAGAGATACTGTAGTTTCAGGGAAGAGTTAGGGAAAAAACTGCAGAGGAAACTTCCGGAATTAGTGGGACACAGTGGACCTATGTGGAGGACATGGACGCCCACGGCTCAGGACCCCAGCCGCCAAGTCTATGCACTAGCACTGGAAAGGGAGGTGAGGTGCAAACTGTTGAAATCTTTACTTAATATACACTAAATTGATCTTCTGTATATAGAGATAATTGAAAATGAATCTTGACGTGAGTGGAATGGGAGAGGGAGCGGGAGATGGGAGGGTTGCGGGTGGGAGGGAAGTTATGGGGGGGGGGAGCTACTATAATCCAAAAGCTGTACTTTGGAAATTTATATTTATTAAATAAAAGTTAAAAAAAGGAAAACTATGTCTATGGGTTGGCACTCTGGTACATCAGGTTAACGCCCTGGCCTGAAGTCCTGGCATCCCATATGGGCGCCAGTTCTAGTCCCGGCTGCTCCTCTTCAATCCAGCTCTCTGCTATGGCCTGGGAAAGCAGTAGAAGATGGCCCAATGTCCTTGGGCCCCTGCACCCGCGTGGGAGACCTGGAAGAAGCTCCTGGCTCCTGGCTTCGGATCAGCACAGCTACGGCTGTTGTGGCCATCTGGGGAGTGAACCAGCAGATAGAAGACCTCTCTTTCTCTCTCTCTGTCTCTCTCTGCCTCTCCTTCTCTCTGTGTGTAACTCTGGCTTTCAAATAAATAAATAAATCTTTAAAAAAAAGAAAAACTATATCTAGATTTAAAAGAGTTCTCGTATCAAAATATTTTTTTTCCATTTTCCATGAGCTTTTTAAAGTCCTCTTGTATGATTTAAAGAGAGGAGTTACCTGAAACAGGTCAGAACACTGCCACAGGTTGATGGACCTGAGAATTAGGGAACTCTAAGTGAATTTACCTATTGCAGGTTGTAAAATTTGATAACATGTGATTAATTAACTCTTTTTTTTTTTACAGGCAGAGTGGACAGTGAAAGAGAGAGAGACAGAGAGAAAGGTCTTCCTTTTGCCGTTGGTTCACCCTCCAATGGCCACTGCGGTAGGTGCGCTGCGGCTGGTGCACCGTGCTGTTCCGATGGCAGGAGCCAGGCGCTTCTCCTGGTCTCCCATGGGGTGCAGGGCCCAAGCACTTGGGCCATCCTCCACTGCACTCCCTGGCCACAGCAGAGAGCTGGCCTGGAAGAGGGGCAACCGGGACAGGATCGGTGCCCCAACCGGGACTAGAACCCGGTGTGCCGGCGCCGCAAGGTGGAGGATTAGCCTAGTGAGCCACGGTGCCGGCAGTAATTAACTCATATTCTATGCAAAGCACTTTCTTTGAGGCTGTTGGAGATATAAATGTCTGAAGATGAGGCTTCTTTCTCTAGTTTAGAATGCTGCTTTACTTTTGTGGTCTTTCTCTCCAACATCCATAATGTAAATCAAACTATGAGGAAAAACATCAGAAAAATTACAACTGAGGTACAGTCTCCAAAATATCTCATCAGTAATCGTCAGAATTCAAGGACATCCAACCAAAGAAAATGTGAGAAACTCTAACTACCAAAAAGAGTCTATAGAGATATGACAACTAAATATAATGTGGGATCCTGATACAGAAAAAGGATATTATGGAAAAAGTAAGAAAATCTGGTGAAAAGTGGACATTAGATAATGATAACAAATCAACATTGGTTATTAGTTGTCCTAGGTGTTCTATATTAAAATAAAATTTTCATAACTTTGTGGAGTGTATACAGGAACTCCCTGTACTATTTTTGTAATAAGTCTATCAATTTAAAATTGTCCTACGAAAAGTTTATGGAATCAATAAAAATGCTTGGATCTCACCCTATGTTAAAAGAATCCATATCTTTGGGTGTAGTGTCCAAGCAACTGTTCCCCAAGTGATTCTGATGAACTATGAAATTGAAGAATCTGGGCCGGCGCCGTGATGCACTAGGTTAATCCTCCGCCTGTGGTGCCGGCATCCCATATGGGCAGCGGGTTGTAGTCCCGGCTGCTCCACTTCCAATCCAGCTCTCTGGTGTGGCCTGAGAAAGCAGTGGAAGATGGCACAAGTGCTTGGGCCCCTGCACCCATGTGGGAGACCAGGAAGAAGCACCTGGCTCCTGGCTTCGGATCAGTGCAGCTCCGGCTGTTGTAGCCATTTGGGGAGTGAACCAATGGAAGGAGGACCTTTCTCTCTGTCTCTCTCTCTCACTGTCTGTAACTCTACCTCTCAAATAAATAAATAAAAATCTTTAAAAAAAAAGAAATTGAAGAAGCAGTGACTCATCTAGCAAGGCCAGATGAAAATTTGACCTGCAATTCAAAATTCTTTATTGTTTTTCACCTTCTTTTGCCTTCCTTAGCTCTTACAGATAGATGTAGCCATGGGCCTCATCTCCTGGCCTAGCCCCAGCCTGTTTCCTGGGTCAAACTGGACAAGCTAAGTGATCTAGCTTATAATGTGAATAATCTCGGGCTGGGGCTGGTCACTGTTTTCCACTCAGATTTCAGCCAATGATCAATAATACTGGCTTTCGATATCTGTGGGTTTCACATCCAAAAATTCAACCAAATATGGTTTCAAAATAATCCAGGAAAAATGCGTCTGTACTGAACAGGTAAAGACTTTTTTCCTTCTCATCATCTCAGAAACAATACATTATAATAACTATTTATATAACATTTATAGTGTGGTGCGTATTATAAGTAATATACAGATGATTTAACGTATACAGGAGGATGTGTGTAGATTTAATGCTATTCCATTTTATAAAAGGACTTGAGTACCTGTGGACTTTGGTGTCTGTGGGGGTGGGGGATCCTGGAAGCCCCTCAGATGTGGACAGAAATTATACTCCTTGGTTTCTCCCAACCAGCCATGACCCAGCATATAGGGACATGCTAGATTCTTTTCTTGTGATCTTTTTGAGGAACTCCTCATGTCAAGACTTCCTCTTGGGTTAAGGCATCAGTTTTCTGAAGTAGAAAACTTACCTCTGCTAGTTTCCTTCCTTGAAAATTTAGAACCCTCTTCAGTCACTAATCAGACAGTGACTGGGGTAGAGAGAGTCTCTGAAATAACCCTGCCTTACTCTTATGTCATTGAATTAGTTTCTGAAAGTTTTCCCTACCATGTTGCATCTGCCAGGTCAGACCTCTGTGACATAAACTGCCCAAATTCCCACCCCAGAATCTCCATTCTCTGGTTAATGTTCTCCAATCTACAGTTGGAGTGTTACAAATGATCCCAGCTAAACTTCATCTTGCTTGTCCTCTTTTGATCACCATAACATGCTGAGACTTCAATCTATTCCCATTAGGACAACAACCCTTCTGTGAAGCCAAACTTCCCTTTCAACTGCGAAGACTTTCATATCTCCTACCCTCCACCAATGTTTGATCCTTGTCTCACACTTACCACATTATGCTCCACTGCATATCCATATCCTCCTTGCTCTTTCTGGCATGACCAATGGAATTCTTACAATTCATCTTCCCTGACCCAACAATATCACTGGGCATATGAACAAAACCCACAATGTGGAAAACAAACAGAAAAAAAAGAATTTAGAAGAAACAGAGAAAACATAGGCAATAGAAGAAAGCTTTAAAGACAAAGAAAAAAATCAATACAAATATAGGTTCAAAAAGTCCATGAAAAAATGTAGTTAAAAGATAATGCAAATTCTGGAGCGGCAAGATGGCGGAATAGGCAGGGAGCACACTATTAGTCCGGGGGAGAGACAGTTTAATATAAGTGGAGATACTGCAGGGTCAAGTAAGAGTAGGGGATGAAACAGCAGAGGAAACTCTTCCGGAACTAATGATTCACAGTGTACCTGCGTGGAGAGCATGGGAGCCCAAGTTCGGGACACCAGCGGCAGACTCAACACACCAGCAGTGGAACGCGAGGTGAGCCGAACCTCAATAGCCCGAGACACCAGCGGACAAGCGGAAAGAGGAGACTAGAGGGAACGAGGCTTGAAACTCTGTGGGGAAAAATTCACCAGGCTAACTAGAAGAGAGAGAGAGGAAAAAAATAAAAAAGTGACCGATACGGACACAAGTTTCTCTCTCTCCGCTCACCTCTCAAAGGCGAGCAAGACAGAGCAGGCGCCATTTTGGACATACGTCATAAGCAGGGCGACCTCAGGTCTGCACCGGCCCTGAGCCTAGCAGAAAAACCTGACTCTGGGGGGAGGGGTGAAATAACAGGAGATTAGCATCTAACTTGGCAACCCAGTGGGAGACTGCAGGAGAATTGGAGCCCACACTGAGGGCAGCACAGATTCCCTGTGTGGTCCTTGGGAGAGAGCTTCTGATCTCTGGCTCCTGTGGGTATATCATTTGCCTGCTAACTACCTCCAATTACGTTCAGCTGTGCAGAATTACTTCCATTTTGAATCAAAAAAAGAAAGAGAGATTTACCACACCTAACCTGGGAGTGTCATCTTTAACACACCCTCAACCCTGAGGAACCAAACACAGCTCTCAGTCCACACTCATCTCAAGCCTCTAAGGCTCCACTGAAAGCAGACAGTCCACTTAATATAGAGCCATAGTGTAACAAGAAAAAACACCACAGTGAAGAAACCAAATATCTCCAACATGCCAAACAACAAATGCAAAAACCAAGCTAACAAGAACAAGGAAGACACTATGACGCCCCCCAAATGAAAAAGACACCCAAATTCAAGATTATGAAGATGATGAGATCGAAGAAATGCAAGAAGCGGATCTCAAAAAATTGATAAGAACATTAAGAAGTTCTCAAAAACAAATTCTTGAACTACAGAAATCCTTCATGGACAAGATAGAAAATCTCTCTCATGAAAATGAAATATTAAGGAGGAATCAAAATGAAATGAAACAACTAGTGGAACAAGAAACTGTGATAGTGACGAGAAATCATAATGAAATGAAGAATTCAATAGATCAAATGACAAACACATTAGAGAGCCTTAAAAACAGAATGGGGGAAGCAGAAGAGAGAATATCAGACTTAGAAGACAGAGAACAGGAAAGGAAACAGGCAAACCAAAGAAAAGAAGAAGAAATTAGAAATCTAAAAAATAATGTCGGGAATCTACAGGATACTATTAAAAAACCCAACATTCAGGTTCTAGGAGTTCCTGAAGGCATGGAGAGGGAGAAAGGATTAGAAGGCATTTTCAGTGAGATACTAGCAGAAAATTTCCCAGGTTTGGAGAAGGACAGAGGCATCTTAGTACAGGAAGCTTATAGAACCCCTAATAAACATGACCAAAAGAGATCCTCACCACGACATGTTGTAATCAAACTCACCACAGTGAAACATAAAGAAAAGATCCTAAAATGTGCAAGAGAGAAACGTCAGATTACTCTTAGAGGATCTCCAATTAGACTCACAGCAGACTTCTCATCAGAAACCCTACAAGCTAGAAGGGAATGGCGAGACATAGCCCAGGTACTAAGAGAAAAAAACTGCCAGCCCAGAATACTATATCCTGCAAAGCTCTCATTTGTGAATGAAGGTGAAATTAAGACTTTTCATAGCAAACAGAAACTGAAAGAATTTGTTGCCACTCATCCTGCCCTGCAAAAGATGCTTAAAGATGTGTTACACACAGAAACACAGAAACATGGTCACCAATATTAAAGAAGGTAAAGGAAGGAAACCTCACAGCAAAAGATCACAGGAAGCTCAATTTCTCTTTGACATAGAATTAAACTCTCATGCTCTGTTAAAGCAATGTGTTAAAGTAATCTATTATGTTCTGTTGATATCTAATTGTTCAAAAACAGCTGAATTTTTATTAAGAGCTATGGGTTATTTAAATATGTGCTTATTTTCAAAGATTTGAATAATCACCTTGTAACAATGATCAAATTTGGTCTATGTTATGTCATGATTTTAAGGAATCTTATTTCAACCAGATATTTTGGATTTTGAGCCTTCTTGGCATTCTTGACAGGCATTCAAAAAATCAAAGTTTCAAACAATCTGGTCTCTAAAATTTCCAGTAAATCCTGGACTTTGGTTTTTCCAGTTTGGGCCCAACTGAAAAAATCGAAGGACCTATGTCTCTCATCTTATAGAGACAGCAACTAATCAGTCTATTTGGATTATATTAGAAGGACTGTCAAGATGTGACATGGTACTAAATTTTAAGTTTCTATAATGGAAAATGCTATTAATACAAATGTTTGAGAATTAAAAAGTCTAATGATCTTGTGTTACTAGACGTGATAGTTATCTTAATGAGAAAGCCCCAGAGGCCTAAAGGGTTAAATACTTGTAAAATCCTATAGGTGCTTTCAAAAATACTGTGAAGTAAGCAAGTGCCTCTTGTTGGTTGATGAGTGTATAATGTTAAACATGGCAACTTAAAGTCTTTTGTCATCCATAGTTATATATGATGTGCTGCTCATAAAACTAAAGCGTTGTTGGTTCTGTGTTTAGCTGTCCTCCTATAGGTTCCTATGGACTTTTTCCAGCCACTTTTATTGTATTCAGTACTTTGGGATGGCTCTGTAAACAGATGAAGCCAATAATGTATTAACAGTACCAACTGAGAGAAAGTATGGTTAACTGAGGTTACTAAAAAGAAAAAGCAATTCAAATCAATTGGCAATCTACAAAAAGAGTTAAAGATTTTAAAAGCTATTATTAAAATTGCTATATTGGTCTATTATGCTATGTTATATGTGTGTACATATTGTATGTCCACATGGGGAAATTTTATTAAGAGTTTTATTTGAATTGGCTTATAGATAAGATTGTCCATAAATTTAAGCTGCTAAAAGCAATCAAAGATACATTTTAATTTGTGTGACCTGAATCTGTGTATCATATGTTTTAAACGTGTTGGTAGAAAGAAACTAAAAACATTTTAGATGGTTGTGCTTAAGTTTACTGGCTAAACAAACTACACCATGTTAGATATTTAAGAGGTGTTTTCAAATACATGATTCCTAAAATTTATAGAAGGCATTGGACCTTCTGGTAAATGTTTTCTTAAGTTGTTATCTAGTGGTTGAAACGGTTTGCTAAGTATTCATGTAATATTGCTATTGTCAGCAAGCGATCTAGGACTTGCTCCCTCATTTCTCTATTCTAAGCCCAACTTGTTCTTTCATTTCTCTATTCTCTTCAAGGTAGGAAACTAATTCTATTATAAAGGAATCTGTAGGACACACAATTTAATCTTTAGACCTTATAAAAGAGATGGCTAACATTTTTCTGTAATAGCATAGCCAAAATAAGAACTTAAATAATAATCTCATAGCTGGATTCACTTCGCCATCAGCCAAGTATACAGTATATATATACAGAAAAAACCTCCCTTTCAGACCAAAGGGAAAGAAAGTTTTAAAGTGAGAATATAATTTTCCTCATGGGCATTGTCTACCTTAGAAAAACTACTACAGAACATGCCTGTGACTATAGACTTGTAGTTCAGGCCACTGAAGATTAGAGATGGGACATGGGCACTCCCTTGACTTGCATCCTCTGGTCTGCTTTAACACAAACCAGGAGGAAAAGAAAGCTAGGCATCAGAAGCAATGGGTGGCAGGCCTATTAATGGCTGATCTGTACAGTGATCTGCCCTCAAGGAGACCCAACAGGTCAGTCCACTGCAGTGGCTTTCAATGTGGTAAGCCTGGGCTTCAGCAGAAGTCAGCTTGTGAGGAGCCCTGGCAGCTCTGCCAAGAGTTGGATCACTGGAAATGGACCTGCCCTGGAGTCGAAGGATGCCCAGGTCAGAGCCACAGATCTTATTGGCTCTAAGCTGAAAAGCCCTTCACTCAGCCCAACTTCCAAAGTGACCACTGCAGCTGAGGGGACGGCCAAGTAGGGTCAGCAACATTGCAGGCAGAACTGTAAATTTCTTGTTAGAGATGCCACCTGCCTTTACCTGGCCAGCTCTCCTCCCAGGCCAGCCAAGTAATGAAAGTCAACAGAGTGCCTTCCCCTAGGAGGTTCACACCTCCCCTAGGATGTACCCCATGTGAAGAGATAGATAGGTCTGGGCCTCTGAATTTACAAGGCCTAAAGCCCACCAGATTATTATCAAGCCCCTTCTGTCAGGTTGTATTTGCCTCTCAATCAGAAAACTTAATTGTAGCTTAGACAGCACCTTTCTTAGCTCCTCTAATAATGACTCTGTCCTTTATTCTAGGCCCTGTCTAGTGCACTTGGGCCTCATTCCTTTGTAATCATAACCTCTACTCTACCACCAATGGCTCTACTCCCAACCTGTGTGTCCTGATGGTCCTCTTCCCCACTTAATGCTGTATAATTGTTCAGACCTGGTAAATGCTACTCTTAGGATCATTGGTTACTATCCTCACTCTGTCTTTTATGACCTTGTCTAAATATGATCAGAGTCGGCAAACTTGGAAGGCTTCCATAGCCTTGGCAACTCATGACTAGAGCCTAGGGTGGTTACTGGCGCCATAAACTAGAGTGTCAATTTGTTGGGTCAACAACAGGAGCCACTGTGCACTTGCTCCTCATGTGGGATCTCTGTCCTTAATGTGCTGTACATTGTGATTTAATGCTATAACTAGTACTCAAACAGTATATTTCTCTTTGTGTTTCTATGTGGATGCAAATTGTTGAAATCTTTATACTAAATTGATCTTCTGTATATAAAGAGAATTGAAAATGAATCTTGATGTGAATGGAAGGGGAGAGAGAGCGGGAGAGGGGAGGGTTGTGGGTGGGAGGGAAGTTATGGGAGGGGGAAGCCATTGTAATCCATAAGCTGTACACTGGAAATTTATATTCATTAAATAAAAGTTTTAAAAAAATGCAAATTCTTCATGAACTTTTTGGAGTTCCCCTGTATAATAACTGTCCTAAAAACAACTTGAAGCAAGACGAATGGAGCAGAGCCACAACTGGCCTGGAGCTTATGTATACCACATGCAAAAAATAAACTTTCACCATAAACCAAAAAAAAAAAAAAAAAAAACTTGATCAAATATTTCAGCCATTCAATAGAAATAAAATTCTATATTTAAAATGTAAAAATAAGCAAAAGTTCATGGAAATTTAAATTTGATACAGAAATCTTAAAATATCATTAGAAGGGGCTGGCATTGTGGCACAGCAGGTAAAGCCGCCACCTTCAATGCCAGCATCCCATATGGGCACTGGTTTGTGTTCTGGTTGCTCCACTTCTAACCCAGCTACTTGCTAATAGCCTGGGAAAAGCAGCAGAAGATGGCCCAAGTGTTTGGGCCCCTGCCACCCACATAGAAGGCTTAGAAGAAGCTCCAGGCTCCTGGCTTTGCCCTGGCCTAGTCCTACTCATTGTGGATATCTGGGGAGTAAAGCAAAAGATGAAAAATCTCTTTCTATTTGTCTCCCCCTCTCTCTGTAATGCTGACTTTCAAATAAAGAAATGATTCTTAAAAAACACCATTAGAAAAGTTGTCTGGTTTTTGCTTATGCTTTTACGTCTAGATTGGGACTTGATAGCCACCCTTGAACTTCTTGACTTCTTAGAGCCACTTTAGAATGAACAAATCAGTAAATCCAATTGAAAACTGATCCCTGTTAAAAGTAAGAGTGGGAATAAGAAAGGGAGGAGATGTACAGTTTGGCACACATTCCCTCGGACTTACCCCTAAGGGTAAAGCTAAAAACTTGCCATGGGACTCCAAATCCCATTAAGTTGGCAGGTACCAATGCCGTCTTACTAGTCAAAGTGATCAGTTTAAGTTCATAACTGATCATAAAGATAGGATTAAGTGTCAAAGGGATCACATAAATAAGACCAAGTGTGCGCTAATAATAATTGATAGAATTAAAAAGGAGAGAAAGATCCAATATGGGAATCAGGAAACACAGCAGACTCATAGAATGGCAGATGTCCTAAGCAGCACTCCGGCCTCAGAATCAGCCTTTAAGGCATTCGGATCTGGCTAAAAAACCCATGAGAGCATTTCAGGCATGGAAAGCCAATACACTATGGCAAAATATGACCTAAATGAAAGATCTCTGTGAATGAGATCCTGGTGGAAAGAAGGGCCCATCAAACAAGGAGGTACCTTTCTCTGAAGGGAGGCGGGAACTTCCACTTTGATTATGACCTTGTCTAAATAATGTCAGAGTTTGTGAATTCAAGAGGCTTCCATAGCCTTAGCAGCTCATGACAAGAGACTTGGGTGATCACTGACGTCATAAATAAGAGTGTCAATTGTTAAATCAACAACAGGAGTCACTCTGCATTTGCTCTCCATGTAGGACCTCTGTCCTTAATGTGTTGTACTATGATAATTAACGGTAAAACTAGTCTTCAAACAGTACTTTATACTTTGTGTTTCTGTGTGGGTGTAAACTGTTGAAATCTTTCCTTAGTATGGAGTTGATCTTCTGTATATAAAGATAATCAAAAATTAATCTTAATGAAGAATGAGATAGGAGAGGGAGTAGGAGGTGGGATGCTTTGGGAGTGGCAGGATGGGTATAGTGGGAAGAATTGCTATAATCAAAAGGTTGTACTTACAAAATTTACATTTATTAAATAAAAGCTTTATATATAAAAAAGAATGAACAAATCAGGCAGAGCTCCTGCTACTGGGTGTGGAAGTTGCCTCGGAGTCTTTGAACACCGGACAAATGGACCCAGAATCTACACTTAGGGGCTATTCATATTTCTGTGGGATCACCTAAGCAGGTGAGTCCTAAGATAAGGATTTAAGTTGATGACCAAAAAGTTTCATTTTAGCCTCAGATCCAAATCAGATTCTTAAATCTGCATCTTACCTAAGAGATTTCTATTTCAATATTATAGAATCAACTATCCAGCTATTGATAAAGTCCATGTGGGCCCCATCCTGACTTTTGTGTGTACGCTTCCACACCCAAAACCTCAGGTAAGAGAGGAAAGATATGAACCCTTAGGATATCCTGTTCCTCTAGTTAACTAGAAGGAAGTATCAAAAAAGTAAGGTATATCTCAAATGTGGACATTTAAGAAATTTTTAACAAACACAAAATAAAATAAAATTCCAAATGTGATATCCATGTGCCTCTATAGTCTACCTCCTCAGAGGGTATATGTTCCATACTTCCTGCATAATGCTCTCATCAATCAAAACAATCAAAATGAATGTACTAATTTGTGGAGTACATACTTTGTATCAGGCTTTGTGCTTAATATTTTAGAAGTATCTTTTCATTCAAATATCATAAGGATATCTAAGAGGCATGTGCAACTGTTAATCTCATTTTACATATTAGGAAACTGAGGTGATCAAGGAAATCATCCTTTATTTAGCAAGGGAAGAGTCCCAGATTAAAATATAGGACAGCTGACTCTGACTATACTACCATTGTTAAATTTGCTGTTCATGGTGCCTTATGCAGTACTGGCTCATAAGCTAGAATATCTCTCCTGTCCATCTGCCTAGTGAAAGCTTACTTATTACTCAAAAAGCAACTCGTGTCATTTCTTCCATGAAGCATTCCTTTTTCAAACTTTGTTTCTCTTTCTTCAGTATTAACATAAATTTAAAAATAAAATATTTATTTTAAAGGCAGAAGGAGAAAAAGAGGAGACAGAGAGAGAGACAAAGATAGAAAGCTCCTACTTTCTGGTTCACTTTTCAAAAGCCCTCAATGGCTGGGGCTGGGTCAGGGATAGAGCAAGAAGTCAGTAACATAATCCAGGTCTCCCATGTGGGAGGCAGTATCCCAATTCCTTGAACCATCACTGATGCCCGGGTCTGTGTTGATGGGAAGTTGGAGGCAGGAGCTGGAGCTGGGAATAGAACCCAGGCACTCCAATGTGGGATGTGGGCATCTTAATTACTAAACAGCCTTTCTTTACCCATTTTTCAAAGTATCCCTATGAGTTAATCCCTGACAGGGTTTTCCAGAAGCAGACTTCAAGAAGAAAGTCTGTCCACAAGTGATTTCTGAAGGAAGGTCTCCTGAGAGAAATTGGTAAGGGACAAGGGAAGCAGGACATGGAAAGTGAAGAAGCTAGACAAAATGTAGTCTTTAAGCAAAGCCACAGCCTCTGTGTGATCGCACAGGGGAGCTCTAGATGGCAGGTAACAGCAGAGTTTCTCTTGAGCTGAGCAATCTGAGAAAGCATTAATCCCTCCTCACCCAGCACCCTTGCCAGTCATTGGTTAAGCACTTCATTCCTGAAACATATAAACTCTCAGGCATTTCGGGCCTTTAGTATGTCAAGTCAAGGTGGCTTAAGAACTAAGTGGAATTCTCTTATAAGAATATGCAAGCTGGGGCCGGCACCCTGGCTCACTTGGTTAATCCTCCACCTGCAGCACCGGCATCCCATATGGGCACAGGGTTCTAGTCCCAGTTGCTCCTCTTCCAGTCCAGCTCTCTGCTGTGGCCTGGGAGGGCAGTGGGGGATGGCCCAGGTGCTTGAACTCCTGCACTCCTATGGGAGACCAGGAGGAAGCATCTGGCTCCTTGCTTCAGATCGGCGCAGCGCCGACCGTGGGGGCCATTTGTGGGGTGAATCAACGGAAGGAAGATCTTTCTCTCTGTCTCTCTCTCTCACTAACTCTGCCTGTCCAAAAAAAAAAAAAAAGAATATGCAAGCTACTGGGGTTGGCATTGTGGTACAGCAGGTTAGGAAGCCACTTGTGATGCTGGCATCCCATATGGGTGTGCTGCTTCAACTCCCAGTTACTTGGCTTCCAGCTAATGAGCTAATGTGCATAGTGGGAAGCAGTGGATGATAGCCACAGTGCTTGGGTCCTCACCACTTATGTGGGAGGCCTGGATGGAGTTCCAGGCTCCTCACTTCAGGCTGGCCCAGATCTGGCTGTTGAAGCCATATGCTATAATTTGAAAATGGTTTGTCCCCTCTGAAAATTCATCTGGAAACATAATTCCCTTGTGAAGTATTAAGAGACTGCAAATGTAATCTGACTCTGATGATGAGGGGCCCTTGGGAAAGGATTAGGATTACATAAAGTTGTCAGGGTGGATGTACCATGATTGAATACTGGTGGCTTTTTAAGAGGAAGGAGAGAGATCACACATATAGAGAGACACTTCTACTCCCTCTGCCCTGCCATGTGATGCTCTGCACCACCTTGGGACTATGCTACCCAGAAAGCCATCGCCAGATGTGATCCCTCAACCTTGAACATCCAGAACCATGAGCCCAAATAACCCACTTTTCTTTAAAACTTACACAATCTGTGGTATTGTATTATTTGCAATAGAAAATGGACTAATACCCTTTGAAATTCACTCCATTATTACTTTAGTATGTGCTACTTATGTATCTTTTCATTTGCACTCAACAAATATTATTTGGATTTAATTCACCTTAAGAGTGAAGAGAGTCTATGACCAGACTGGTAAGTTCTGCGTTCACTTCTCAGGTCCTCTGAAAATTCCTCACTTCCTAGTACTTATGCTGGGATACATTCTTGTTCTAATCCCCAATGACATCAACCTCTACTGAAAATTTCTGTTAAAATCTGATGAGGAGAAAGTACATTCTCAAGGACTTGCTTCTTAATAGGAAACTAATTACTGAGCAGCCAAGTTAGCCATTCTCCCCTTCTCGAACCACAAAAGTGTCTACCTTCTCAACAGCTTCCCTTTCCCTCTTCCTAATCCCAGCAGTGAATACAGTTGATCAGGGTGACTTTGTTAAGTGACTTAAGGAAAAGACAGCTAGTAAGTTCATAGTGTGTATCAATGAATACTTCGTTTCACATCATCAAGATGTGGGAGAAGTTCTGCACATTGAGTGGCTGCCACTGTACTAGCTGTCTGTGAAATTACCTGCTCAGAAGCTCAGAAAGCCATTCCCTTTCAGTGCCTGCTCAGGGCTGGGAGATGACACTAGTGCAGAGCCAGTTAGTTCCCACCGAATACATATAGCAAGAACTAAAAAGGAGAGATACCCAAAATTACTTGTGCTATAAACATAAATAAGGAGACAGTCCTTTATCTAATTTCTATATAATAATGTCCAGCATTATTTAGTACTTAGAGCTGGCTAGACCAAATGAGTGTTAGACATGTGATATCTTTGATGTGAGCCCTGTTTTCTAGATGAGGAAACAAAGATCTGGGAACAAAAATTACATGACCAGGGTCAGACAGCGCAGAAGTTGTAGAGATCTGAGAGTTGAGACCAGGAAGGAATGACTCATGTAAGCCTCTGATCTCAGAACTTTGTGCTTTCTTAGTTTACCACACGAGATCATGATGTGTGGGTTCTTCAATCAAGCTTGCTCAGAATATATGGAGCCAGTTTTCTATCAGTATCATCAAATCATTTTGTAAGACCCACATTTAAGATACTATTCTTCCCAGTGGAAACTTAAAGTACTTAAACAGTACTGAAAACGAACTTCTTAAGTCCCTCTTTAGAATTCCAGATCATGTAAAGCTCTGCTAAGGTAAATGTTAATCACAAAAAAATGTTGGTGTGTAAAAATAGGAATAACAAGGAGGGGAGAATGTTTATCCTATAAAATAAAATGACATTTTGCACATGTGTTTGAGAGCATTAGAAACAAGTAGCAATGTTCACTAAAATTGAAAACTATATGGCTGGACCTCTGTTCTAGAATATTTAGTGAGCCATTAATCTATATATGTCTACATATGGAGAATAATACATTTGTAATTATATAAATCAGACCTTTCATTTTTTAATATGACTTTACTATTATCAATCCTATTTAATTAAGCTTCTAATTAATAAACTTACTAAGGAATTACGAATTAAACTGTGTGCTATTTTTTACTTAAAGTAATAATTATGCTATATATGGTTGTTGGGGTGTTGCATTATATGAGCTCAAGGGGACTCATATATAACATTGATTAATTTCAGAGAAACCAACCAAAGTCTGATTGGGAGAGACATGGGTTTATCGTTCTTAAGAAGTGACTGGTGGCACCCCATCAGTCAGTAACCTGCACTGCCCCTGCAGAGTGCACAACATTAAATAGCTCATGAGTAAACACACACAACTGGTTCAAGATCAAAACAACCAGGTGTGTTCCTTGGTGTTCTACAAGCTATGGCTTACGTTGGTCCTCCCCACCAGATGCTACTTAAGATGTTTGCCCTGGAAGTTAAGGTGGAGAAGCCTTGATCTCAGAGGCCATCCAGGAAATAGAATGCTCTTTCTCATGGGAGAAGGGAAGTGTTATGAGCCTTCCCTACAAGAAGGTAGGCAGTTTTAAATTTCATTTGATGTTTTAAATCTTATTTCAATCTTTCTTAGGTTAAATTTAATGACCAAGAATCTAGGACAGAAAATCAGGTATGTGTGTCTTTCTGAGAGTAACAAGGTCTCACAGGGAAAAAAGATGGTATACTTAAAAGTTAGACCATTAGCAGAGAGTTTAATGAAAGAACTATTTACAAAAAAAAAGTGGGCACAGTGTACGGAAGCCATTGGGATGGCAGAGTACCTAAGACTAGTAAGAAGGTCCTAGGCCTATTACCCAATACCCACCTTCATCCTGAAAGGTTTTTGCTTAGTTCTTTTTCTGCTTCTATAACAAAACACCTGAGGCTAGGTCAATTATAAAGGAAAGATGTTTCTTTTGAATCACAGTTCTAGAGATTGGAAAGTCCAAGACCAGAGTGCTGGCATCTGCTCAGTTTCTGGCTAAAGGACCTGTGCTGCATCATGCCATTGCAGAATAAGAAGGGAAAGTGGGAACATACAGAAGAGGCACAGGTGGAAGAGAGGGAGGGGATGCACCACCACCATACAACCCAGCCATCCCACTCCTTGGTATTTACCCAAAGGAAATTAAATTGGCAAATAAAAAGCTGTCTGCACCTTAATGTTTATTACAGCTCAATTCACAATAGCTAAGACCTGGAATCAACCTAAATGCCCATCAACAGTAGACTGGATAAAGAAATTATTGGATATGTATGCTATAGAATACTATACAGCAGTAAAAAACAATGAAATCCAGTCATTTGCAACAAAATGGAGGAATCTGGAAAACATCATGCTGAGTGAAATAAGCCGGTTTCAAAGGGACAAATATTATATGTTCTCCCTGATCGGTGACAACTAACCGAGCACCAAATAGGAAACCTGTTGCAGTGAAATGGACACTATGAGAAACAGTGACTTGATCAGCCCTTGTTCTAACTGTTGATGAATAACTTAATACTTTATCCCTTTTAGTATTTTTTTGTTCTACTTAATACATTAGTTGAACTCTTTAATTAACACTCTTTAAATTTAACTGAAAAGTGATCCCTGTTAAATATAAGAGTGGGAATAAGAGAAGGAGGAGATGTACAGTTTGGGACATGCTCAATCGGACTTGCCTCTAATGGTAGAGTTAGAAACATGCCAGGGGATCCCAATTCAATCCCATCAAGGTGACGTGTACCAATGCCATCTCACTAGTCCAAGTGATCAGTTTCAGTTCACAACTTATCATAATGATAGGATTAAGTGTCAAAGGGATCACACAAACAAGACTAGTGTCTGCTAATACTAACTGATAGAATTAAAAAGGAGAGAAAGATCCAACATGGGAAGCAGGATACACAGCAGACTCATAGAATGGCAGATGTCCTAAATAGCACTCTGGCCTCAGAATGAGCCCTTAAGGCATTCAGATCTGGTTAAAGAGCCCATGAGAGTATTTTAGGCATGGAAAGCCAAGACACTCTGGGAAAAAAAAGGACCTAAATGAAAGATCTCTGTGAGTGAGATCCCAGTGGAAAGAACGGGCCATCAAAGAAGGAGGTACTTTCTCTGAAGGGAAGAGAGAACTTCCACTTTGACTATGACCTTGTCTAAATAAGATTGGAGTCAGCAAACTCAAAAGGCTTCCATAGCCTTGGCGACTCATGACAAGAGCCTCGGGTGTTTACTGATGCCATAAACAACAGTGTCAATTTGTTAAGTCAACAACAGGAGTCACTGTGCATTTACTCCACATGTAGGATCTCTGTCCTTAATGTGTTGTACAATGTGAATTAATGCAATAAGTAGTACTCAAACAGTACTTTACACTTCGTGTTTCTGTGTGGGTGCAAACTGTTGAAATCTTTACTTAATATATGCTAAAGTGATCTTCTGTATATAAGGATAATTGAAAATGAATCTTGATGTGAATGGAATGGGAGAGGGAGTGGGATATGGGAGGGTTGCGGGTGGGAGGGAAGTTATGGGGGTGAAAAAGCCACTGTAATCCAAAAGCTGTACTTTGGAAAATTATATTTATTAAATAAAAGTTAATAAAACAACTTGTTTTTGTGGTAGCCAAAGTGTCATTTGAGAACTAATTTGGTCTTGAGAGAACTAACACAGTCCTGTGAGAAAGAAATAAATCTAGTCATGAGAAGGGATGCCCCATGGCACCAAATGACTTTTATAGGCCCTACCCCCTCTCAACATCATTATATTAGGGATGTAGTCTAAACAAGAGCTTTGATGGGGCAAGCCATACTCAAACCATAGTAGTATTAGAGAGGGAGCTGTTATCAAGACTCAGGGATGTGTAGAGAATGCATGATAGATGCTGACAGGCCCTTTAGGAAGAAAGCTATGAAAATAAATCCTTAATCTTGTTCTACTGCTAATCTCCCACCACTGCTGATGGTTTCTTAATGGGAAGCCAGAGAAGAAGGGAGCTTGTTAGTGGTCCACATCTCAGGGCACAGGGTAAGGATGTTGGCACACTCAACAGAGCATCTTTGCAGTGTGGACACAAGTTCCCTTCATCTCTGTATCCTCTACACATAGCTGAGACTTAGCTAATGTGGGATGAAGGAGTAATTCCTCTTGTTAGAAAAGAACTCATCAGTGTAATCTGTGGAAAATAAAAAGAATAGAACCAAACTTTTTGTGTTATTCCTAAGTATATCAATCAGGTTTATCTCAAAACCCACTATGTTGATGGATTTCTCAAAGTAAGAAAATGATGGGCCCACTTAGAAACATTGCTACCTTTGAAGTTAAGTTCAGAGTCACAAGTTGAGTGTATTCACTGAAATTGTTTTAGTTATTTTGATTTAAGTGCCTGCCCACATTTCAAAGCTACATATCAAAGTGAAGCCTTACTTTGGAACTTTGCTTTTGCATGTTTCTTCTTTTCATGATTTCCTTTCCATTTCTTCACCTTCTACCCTCTCTTCTTTTTCCTTTTCCCATTCAGTGGTTGAGGCCCTAGGGATTAGAAGATAACTCATTTGGGACAAAATCCAACAAATCAAAAGCCAATTGTTGAAGCAGGCATTTGGTCCAACCGTAAAGATGCTGCTTAAAGATCCACATTTCAAATGAGAATGCCTGGGTTTCATATCCAGGTCTGGCTCCTGATTATAGCTTCTTGCTATAAATGCAGACCCTAGGAGGTAGCAGTGATGGTTCAAGTAATTGGGTTCCTCTCATCGACATGGGAAACCTGGATTGAGTTCTTGCATCCCAGATTTGGCCTCAGCCCAACCCTGGTCAGTATAGACATTTAGGGCATGAATGAGTGAATGAATTAGTAGATGGGAGCTCTTTCTGTCTCTTTTTCAAACTCGCTCTCGCTCTTGCTCTCGCTCACTCTTGCTCTTAAATGAATAAACTTCAAAAATACATATTTGAAAAAAAATCTGTATTGAACATAGACCAAAAAAAAAAAAGGGGGGGGGGCCACTTGCTCATTCGTTCTGGCCAGGTTAAGTGACAATCACTTTTGCATGCCCTCAATGCCCTCACTTCCCTTTGTTTTTGTTTTTGTGCCCAGATCCATGATCTTCAAATCCCCAGACTACTATGGTTATCTCTTGCAAAAGCGAGGTAGAAAGCAGGATTCATGCCTGGCTTCACCTCTCACTTCATATACAAATCACTTAACACTGGAGAACGATTCCGATGGCTTATGCTAAAAGTTGACTTCAAGTCTTTTATTCTCCAAGGCTGTGTCCAAAAGGAACTTTTCCTATCCCTTCACTAATTTGTCTTATATTTTATCCCCAACTCCCAATCCCTCTTTAGTAATTTCTGCTAATAATTCTTGCTCTACCCACCCTCTTCAGGTCTTTCTATGTCAAAACTCATTTACTAAGTGAATGACACGACATGCAGTTGTGTCAATCATCAACAGAGCCTTGGTCTGACCTAGCCCCCTCTTTAATACAGCCCAGTGTTTTCTTGTTGCTTAGTCTCCTATCCCACTCCACCTCCCACTCCACTTGCCAGAAACCTCTCAGCCCCTCTCCTGCCCACAAAATCATTTTCTCAATCCCTTTGACTCCAAATCATATTCTCTTCTTAACCTTGCTTAATGTGTATGTCCCCCTTTTATTCAATCTTCACATATTAACTCTGAAGTCATTTATTTCATGCTAAATTACTGTGCTGGTGATAATTGTTTTAGTTTTATAATTATTTTTATTGTTATGATTATCATCACTGGTTTCATGTGTTTGTTTATCCCTGCTACTTGAAAATGAGTCTCTGGTAATTATACTGTTACCTGTGTTTTATATTGAAGTGGCTATCTTGCCTGCTCCCTCAACCTGCAACCTAACTGAGTTTAAAGCACTTGCTTTGCCACACATTGTAGATGAATGACAGAATTAGACAGTAAATGCTCTGTTGTATGGGAACAAATAAGCCAGGAGAAGCAGTGCTGACTTAAAAAATACTGCAAACAATGGAAAAACACCAAACATTTAACAGTATAACCTAAGCATTTGTTTTCCTGAGAAACGTATGTAATAAGATGATAACTTGAATGAAGGGACAATTTTGGCTTGTTTGGACAGGACAAGGAAGAAAATCACAGCCCCTCCATCAGGTATAAGCTAATGGTCTTGTAGAGGGGTCAACTTCTGGTTGATAAAGACTTCCAGCTAGTGTACTCACTCTCTGGAGAAACTGATTCCATTCAGCTGGTAATCAATTAATAGATCTATCTGGAAAAAAATGCCATAGGAGGCTATTATTTTGGATAAAAGTCCTACACTAGGCTAAAACAGATCAGGGTAAAAATCAAAATAGGGCCACTTATGTTCAAGTTCCACATCACCATCCTTAAACTAAATTGTTTATCTGAGCTTGAGAGAAATCAGTATTAAAGAGGTAATAGCCAAATTTCCCAAACATGCCAGCTTCATTGGCATGATACTGAAGTTCTCTCTGCTTTGATTCTTACACAGAATTGGCAACATGAAACTGTGATGTTAACCAGTTATTTTTTTATTGTTTTATCTTCTTGTCTCTGCCTTGTAAGTAGGCTTGAAACCATTTCTTCTTCTTCTTCTTCTTCTTCTTCTTCTTCTTCTTCTTCTTCTTCTTCTTCTTCTTCTTCTTCTCCCCCTCCTCCTCCTTCTCCTCCTCCTCCTCCTTCTCCTTCTTCTTCTTCCTTCAGCCCTTTTCTGTCTATAAAATCAACCTTATCTTGGGGCTGTCACTGTGGCATAGTAGACATAAGCCTCCATCTGTGGCATGGACGCCGGTTCCTGTCCCAGCTGCTCCTCTTCCAATCCACCTCTTTGCTTATGGCCTGGGAAAGCAGTGGACGATAGCCCAAGTACTTGGCACCCTGCATCGACAAGGGAGATCTGGAAGAAGCTCCTGGCTCCTGGCTTCAGATCAGCTCAGCTTCAGCCATTGTGGCCATTTGGGGCTTGAACCACCAGATGGAAAATCTTTATCTCAGTCTCTCTCTCTCAAATAAGTAAATAAAATCTTTAAAAAAGAATATCTCTCCTCCTAAACATAAAATCATCTACATCTTAAAAAAACAACCTTATCTCCTCTGCTCATTGGAGCACTTATTCTATAGTATGGAATGATGTATTGCCCTACTTCAGAATTAAAAATAAAGCTAATTAAGATATTTAAGTTGATGCAATTTTTTTGTTTTTGTTTTGATTTGTTTGTTTGTTTTGCTCAATCTCACTGGTGAGAAATAGAAATGTGAGCTTATTTTTTATTTAGTTCTCTGCCTGGCTTCCAAAGCCCTCTTGATGTCAGTAATTGTCAAGACCTATTTTAGAAGTGAGGTAACATCATTGAGTAACTACTCATTTTCTTATGAGGAAGTACATGGTTCTATTTCACTGTATAAAAAACAGAAAGTCATGGTAAAGATGGATTGAGTCCAGGGCTTTATGAATTGGAAACTCTGCTGTCATGACAAATGTCATTTTAAGGGTATGGAATCCTATGTTTGTAAACAAACACAAGTACAATTTTGGCCAACATGGCACACAGGTCAAATCATGGCACAGTTTATAAAATGGATACACAAAACATCAGTCATTAACCCTGTCTGTTGGAAAGATGTGGACTATCAGTAAATGAAAAGATCATTGTAGCTAAGATTACTTAGTGAAAAAGTCAAAATAATTTTTTTCTCATATAAATGCTCTCACTCTGCTGGAGCTTTGAGCATTTTATTTTACAATCATTATCTTCATTTTTTTTAAAGATTTATTTGAAAGACAGAATTATGGAGAGAGGTGGAGACGGAGAGAGCGGTTTTCCATCTGCTGGTACACTCCCCAGATGGCTGTAATGGCCAGAGCTGTGCCGATGCGAACCCAGGAGCCAGGAGCTTCCTCCGGGTCTCCCACGCGGGTGCAGGGGCCTAAGGACTTGGGCCATCTTCTACTGCTATCCCAGGCCATAGCAGACAGCTGGATCGCAAGTGGAGCAGCCGGGACTAGAACGGGCACCCATATGGGATGTCAGGGCTTCAAGACAGGGCATTAACCTGCTGCGTCACAGTGCTGGCCCCCATTATCTTCATTATTCTCATCATTAATTGAATTTGGCTCTTTTACTCACTGGCTTGGCAATTACTTTTCTGTCTCAGAGCCCTATCTGTAAGGTGGGGATTAAGCTAACATATACCTCATGAGGTTGTTGTGAAAATAAATGAGTGCTTCAGAAAGTTCATGGAGAAATGGAATTAAAAGAGAAGTTCACTTTAGTGTAGAGGAATATAGAAATCCATGAACATGCTTTTCGTAATTTTCATTTTCTTGAACTTTTTTGAAAACCCCTTTTATACATGGATTTCCAAAATTTATGTACCAAAATAAGCCTATCTTCTAATTCTATCTTCCAGGAACTTGTTGAAATACTCTCATTAGTATAAAGTGCTTCTGACCATGCCTGATACTTACTCTTCTCAGTGGCAGCTATTATTTAAATCTTTGTCATTCTCACGTGGCATTCTTCATGTTAGTTCATCTGAAAAGATGAAGTTAGCATTATTATTATTCTAGTTTTACAGATTAAGAAATAAAAAAGCTCAGAGAAGTGATGCTACTATGGAGATAACCGAGTTAGTACAAGACCTATCAGAAACAACTGTGTTACCAAGTATACTCTCATCTGGATTTCAGTAATCACAGGATAAAGGAAAACTTATTGTTTTAACAATGTTGAAAGTGTTTGGCGCATTTATTTGGTGACATTTTCATTACAAAAAAATCTCTACCTCTGGGCTTCCATGGCTTGATTTGTCTTCCTATTCTTCCTTTCCAGAACCCCCCTTTCCCCCAGCACCCCACAGCAATTAGAGACTACAGACCAGAAGAGAGAAGAAGAAAGTGGCAAGCCAGCAGCTGAATCAGCTAGAGGGAGGTGCTCACGCTCTTTGTCCATTTATACTCAGAACTCAAATGCTCAACTCTGTTGCAGTAGCAATTCATCTCATAAATCAATTTGGCAAGGCATCAGCTTTAAAATCCATTACATCGAATCAGGAGTGGAGTTTACAGCTAATATGCCGACAGGGCGCCCTTAGACCACAGTGACCTTTTAAGTTGGCATAAACCAATGTTTTTTCTCAGCTCTACCTCTCTCCATGCTACTGAGCTAGTTATGTTCCTGCCTGTTACTTTATGTAGAAAAAAGGGCCAAAGTGTTGACACTCATTCTCCTTAGAAAAATAGATATTAGCAGAATGATAGCACTGCTTCTGTCTTTTTTTATTATTATTATTATTTTATTTATTTGAAAGAGTTACGGAGAGAGGTAGAGACAGAGAGAGAGGTCTTCCATCCGCTGGTTCACTTTCCAGATGGCCGCAACAGCTGGAGCAGCACCGATCTGGAGCCAGGAGCCAGGAGCTTCTTCCTGGTCTCCCACGTGGGTGCAGGGTCCCAAGGACTTGAGCTATCTTCTACTGCTTTCCCAGGCCATAGCAGAGAGCTGGATGGGAAGTGGAGCAGCCGAGACTAGAACCAGTGCCCACATAGGATGCTGGCGCTTCAGGGCAGGGCTTTAACCCGCTGTGCCACAGCACTGGCCCGTTTCTGGCTTTTTAAAGATTTTTTTTTATTTGAAAAGCAGAGTGACAGAGAGAGAGAGAGAGAGAGAATATCTCCCATCTGCTTTACTCCTCATATATCCACAAAAGCCATGGCTGAGCAAGGCAAAATCCAGGAGCCAGGAATTCTATTCAAGTCTCCTACATGGGTAGCAAGAACCCAAGTACTTGGAGCATCACACGCTGCCTCCCTGGTACATGAACAGAAAGCTGGATTCGAAGTATGGAGTAGCCAGGACCATTTACTTCAATATGGTATGTTGTGTGTGAGTGTCCCATGCAGCGGCTTAACCCGCTATATGACAATGCCTGTCCCTGACCTTATTTCTTATTCCTAATAACCCCTGCAAATTCTACTAGCCAAAACAGTTGTCACCAAATCATTTTTTCTTAACAGAAAGAAGGTTAATATTTATTCCTATTTTAAAAAATATTTATTTAATTATTTGAAAGGTACAATTACAGAGAGGGAGAGGCAGAGGCCAAAAGAGAGGGGTCTTCTATTCACTGGTTCACTGCCCAAATGGCCAAAATGGCCAGGGGCTAGACCACACTGCAGCCAGGAGCCAGGACCTTCATCTGGGTCTTCCACATGGGTGCAGGGGCCCAAGGACTTGGGCTATATGTCACTGCTTTCCGAGGCACATTATCAGGGAACTGGATCAGAAGTAGAATAGCTGGGACTCAAATCTGCACCCATATGAGAGCCCAGCCCTGCAGGCAGTGGCTTAACCTGCTACACTGCAGCTACAGCTCCAGTATTTGTTATTTTAAACTGTCTATTCATTTATTAGTTATTTAAAACATGGCTCCCTCCATAAAATTTGAAGGAAATTGTTTTCTGGTAAGACACCCATGAAACACTAATTACCAAACCCAGAAGCTACTTTTTTTTTTTTCTTCATATCTTTGGCAATGCTTCTCTAGCATTTGACCAAGTGGACAATTTTTCCTTCTTGAAAATCTCAATTCTGTACCAATGCCATCTCACTAGTTTATTTGATCAATTTCTGTTCACAATTGATCATAATGATAGGTCTAAGAGTCAAAGGGATCACATAAACAAGACTAGTGTCTGAAAATACTAACCGATAGAACAAAAAAGGGAGAGAACGATCCAACATGGGAAGCAGGATATACAGCAGACTCATAGAATGGCAGATGTCCTAAACAGCACTCTGGCCTAAGAATCAGCCCTTAAGGCATTCAGATCTGGCTGAAAAGCCCATGAGAGTATTTCAGGCATGGAGAGCCAAGACACTCTGGAAAAAAAAAATGACCTAAATGAAAGATCTCCGTGAGTGAGATCCCAGTGGAAAGAACAGGTCATCAAAGAAGGAGGTACCTTTCTCTGAAGGGAGGAGAGAACTTCCACTTTGACTATGACCTTGTCTAAATATGATCAGAGTTAGTGAACTCAAAAGGCTTCCATAGCTTTGGCAACTCATGACAAGAGCCTAGGGTGATTACTGATGCCATAAACAAGAGTGTCAATTTGTTAAGTCAACAACAGGAGTCACTGTGCAATTACTCCTCATGTAGGATCTCTGTCCTTAATGTGCTGTACATAGTGATTTAACGCTATAACTAGTACTCAAACAGTATTTTTCACTTTGTGTTTCTATGTGGGTGCAAACTGTTGAAATCTTTACTTAATATATACTAAACTGATCTTCTGTCTATAAAGAGAATTGAAAATGAATCTTGATGTGAATGGAAGGGGAGAGGGAATGGGAAAGGGTTGGGGTTGCGGGTGGGAGGGAAGTTATGGGGGGGAAAGCCATTGTAATCCTTAAGCTGTACTTTGGAAATTTATATGCATTAAATAAAAGTTTAAAAAAAAGATCTCAATTCTTTTTGCTTACATAGCATTCCAGTAATTTATTACTTTACTCACTTATCTAAAGACTACTCAGTATCAAACTCTTTGATATCCTATAGATTAGAGCTTATTCCATTAACTTCTATGGCAGAATACTGCCCCCTCTATGCCTCCCCAGGAAGTCCATGTCCTAATTCTCAGGTCCTGTAAATATGTTACCTTACATGGCAGAAGCGAATTTTAGGATGTGATTGTGTTAAGGATCTACAGATGGGGAACATCATTCCTGGATTATCCAGATGAGTCAAAGGTAAAATAAGAGTCTCATAAGGCAGAGACAACAGGTTAGAATTATTGTAGGAGACATGGCAATGGAGAGAAATCAATTGATTTGAAGATAGTAAATTGCTGGCTTTGAAGATGGTAGAAGGGGCCATAGCCTCTAAAAGCTAAAAAAGCAAGGAATGAATTGTCCCTCTGGAGCCTTTAGATGGAATCAGTCAACTCTCCACATTCATGCATTCTGACTCTCTGGACTTAAACAACTGCATTTCAAAAACATTTAGAAAAAGAAAAAATTACTGTTGTGCAGACTTTTTTCTTGTCATGATCCCCTAAATACAGAATAACAACTATTTTTTACATTTTTTTAACATTTTGAAACAAATTCAATATAGTTTGTAGATACAATTCTAAGAATGTGATATTCTCTTCTTCATTCTTCCTTCCTTCTTTTCCTCCCTTTCCCTCCCTTCTTTCTTTCTTTTATAAATAATTTGAAGTATACAGAAGTATATGCATAGGTTCTTTGCAAAGGATTTTGGTGTCTGTGGGGTTTTGGGATACAATCTCCCATGGATGCCAAAGGATGACTGTATAGCTGTGTCTACACCTTGATTTCAGGACTCTGATCTCCCAAACTCTATGGTGATAGATATGTGTTATTTTGATGGTTCTGATAGTTTGTGGTGATTTATTACAGCAGAAATAATAAACTAATAAAACTGTCTTTTCAAGTATTTATTTCTCATTTTGAAAATTCTCCCAAATTCCAGAGCTGGCAAATGTGTTCTGGACATTTCTACCTAGATACTTTGCCAGTATCTTAAACACAACTTGTTCAACATTAAAACTACTGGCTTTCAATAAAAGTTCATTCCTTCTGTGGACTTTTTGGACTGCCTTCATGCATTCACTTATTAACTATTTAATTAACTTGTTTATTCACAAACCAAAGCATTTATGAGTAACTGCAATGTCAGATACTGTTGAGACTCTTGGAGTGCAGGAGTGAACAAAAGACAAAATCTGCCCTGAAGGAGATCACATTCTAGAGGAACGATCCACAAAAACAGGAAATAAATTAATTAGTTCAAATTAATAAAGTTAATTGAAGACTTTTAAGCTATTATAACAGGGTGGTCAGGGAGGGCATTTAGTGCAACAGTCAAGATGATGCTTGGGGCACATGCATCCCACATAGGAGTGCCTAGGTTTAAGTCCCAATATTTTTTCCAATTCTACTTTCCTGCTAATGTGTACCCTGAGAAACGGGTGATGGGCCAACTATGTAGGGTCTGTGTCACATATATGGGAGGCCTGGATTGAATTCCTGTTCCAAGGTTTTGGTCTAACCCAGCCTCAGCTGCTGCAGGTATCTGGGGAGAGAATCAGCAGATGGAAGATCTCTCTCTCTTTATCTCTCTCTCTCTCTTTCTCTCTCTCTCTTTCTCTCTCTCCCCTCCCCCTCCAAATAAAATTTTAAAAAATAAATTGTAATAGGATGGTCAGAGAAGGGCCATCTGAAAAGGTGACATTTGAACAGAGATCTAATTGAAGAGATGAGACAAGAAAAATAAATTTGGAGGAATTGCATTCAAGGAATAATATACAGAAAACAGAAAAGCTCTTTAGCAAGAATAAATTTGGATGGTTCAAGTTCAAGTAATTGCAAACAGATGTGAGCAGAATGAGCCACCTGGAGAATGGGAAAAAGATGTAGTCAGAAACATAGCCAGTGACTTCTTTGGTCATAGGTAGGAATTCTAATTGTTTTCTAAGTGTGATGGGAAACCATTAGAGAATTTTGAAGAGAGAGTGATATGATCTGATTTAGAGTTTAAAAAATACACTGTCACTATTCCATGTGTCACTACTCCAAAGTGAAGGGGGAAAAAAGGAACTACATCTGGAAAGCTAAGTAATGAATGACCCTGGCTTGGCCTAGAGTAATAGCCATACAGGTGGTCAGAATCAGGATATATTTTGAAGGCAGATCTAACAACAACTACTAAATGATTGATGTGCAGAGTGAGGACAGAAAAGAGTCAAGGATAAACCCCTAAGTTTTGAACAATTGCAAAAATACAATTTCCATTAACTAAACTAAGGAAGACTGCAAAAATAGTAGGTTTGGAAATGAATACCAAAAGTTTGGTTTATGATGTTTTAAAATTTACATTCCTTTAGACATCAAGGCAGATATGTCATACATGTAGTTGAATACTGGCATATACGTTTGCTGCTAAAACAGGCACTGTGGACTAAAGACACTTTTTTGGGAGATTATTAGTATGTAAATCATGTTCAAAGTCACAAGACTGGATGAACTTACTCATGGAAAGACTGAAAATAAAAAAGAGAAGTATGAGGTTTGAACCCAGGAGGACTCCAATACAGAGGGATGGGGAGAAGAGGAGAATCCAGCAAGGAAGATTAAGAAGGACCAGCTAGTGATGCAGAAGGAAAGTGAGGAGAATGTATCTCAAAATCCAAAGGAAAACAATATTTTCAAAAGGGGAGTAATCACCTCTGTTAACCGTTGCTGAATACTTGTGTAAAATGAAGATATATAACTCAGCCCTTGATTTGGATGGAGCCTCTGTTCGCCATGACAATAATTATTTCTAACCAATGGAGAGGGAAACATGATTAGAGTGGGCCAAAAAGAAAAAAAACTGGAGATAGTAGGTATAAACAACACTTTTCAGAGTTTTCCTACAAAAGGATGGAAAAATGGGGTCATAGCTGGAAGAAAACATAAAAGAATGGCAGTTTTAAGATTGGAAATATTACATCTAAGATTGGAGGCTTTATATCAAATTTATAAGATAGGGATGATCCTATAAAAGGGTATAACTTTTTCTCTTTTTTTAAAAAGATGTATTTATTTATTTGAAAGGCAGAGTTATAGAGAGGCAGGGAGAGAGAGAGGTCTTCTATCTGCTGGTTCACTCCCCAATTGGCTGCAATGGCCAAAGCTGTGCCGATCTGAAGCTAAGAGCCAGGAGCTTCTTCCAGGTCTCCCATGTGGGTGCAGGGACCCAAGGACTTGGGCCATCTTCCACTGCTTTCCCAGGACATAGCAGAGAACTCAATTGGAAATAGAGCAGATGGGACTCGAACTGGCACCCATATGGGATGCCAGCAACTGCAGGCAGTGGCTATGCCACAGCGCTGGCCCCAAAGGGTATAATTTTTATAGCAAAGATTTCAGCTTGCACAGAAGAGGGCATTCAGTGTACAAATGTAGTGTTTACTATTATTCATTTATACAATTAGGAGAGAGAGAACATTAGTTCTGATAGAAGAAGTTATGGATGAGAATAAAAATGAGTGTGAATATGTTAGAAGTTTGAAAAAAGAGAAAAGATAGGAAATATACATCCCAAAGAATGGTACAGCAACTTTACAAATAAAACAAAGAACATTTTTTAAGCATTGCTGAAGGTCCACTTGGTTAGATGTTAGGAGTCCTGATAGGATTTAAGAATAGTTAGAGGGGCTGGCGCTGTGGCAGAGCAGGTAAAGCTGCGGCCTGCAGTGCCAGCATCCCATATGAGCACTAGTTCTAGTCCAGGCTGCTCCACTTCTGATCCAGCTCTCTGCTATGGCCTGGGAAAGTAGTAGAAAATGGCCCAAATGCTTGGGCCCCTGCACCCACTTGGGAGACCAGGAAGAAGCTCCTGGCTCCTGGCTTTGGATCGGCATAGATTGGACTGTTGCAGCCAATTGGGGAGTGAACCAACAGATGGAAGAACTCTAACTCTCTCTCTCTCTCTCTCTCTCTCTGCCTCTCCTTCTCTCTGTAACTCTGACTTTCAAATAAATAAATAAATCTTTAAGAAAGAAATAATAGTTAGAATGAGGATAACACATTAGTAAGCTAGAAACACAGACAGCGGGTGACGGCTTTGTGCACAGCAGGTTAAATCTCTGCCTCAGATGCTGGCATACCATATTGAAGCTCCAGTTCGAATCTAGGCTGCTTTGCTTCCAATCCAGCTCCCTGTTAATGTGCCTGGGAAAGCATCAGAGATGGCTCAAGTGATTGGACCCCTGCCACCCATATAGGAGATTTGAATGGAGTTCTAGGCTTGTGGTTTCAGTTTGGACCAGCTCTAGGCATTGTAGCCATTTGGGGAGTGAACCAGGGAATGGGAGCTCGCTCTCTCTCTCTCTCTCTCTCTCTTCCTTTCCCTCTCTCCCTCTCTCCCACCTCCCTCACTCTCTGTCACTCTGTTTTTCAAATAAATCAAATAAATATCAAAAAAAAAAACAAAAAAAGAAACACAGAAGGCTGTGGTTAGAGTTTATTATATTTGCTGTTAAGACTAAGGATATTCTCCAACATGAATGAGACTGAGTGACTAGGAGTCTAGTATATAATGGCTGCTAAAAGCATGAGTTAAAATTTCAGACTTCAATTGTAATGAAATTCAATGACCTGTAATTTGGGTCTTTGATTTTAAACTTTTAAAAACATTATCTTCATTTTATTTGAAAGGGAGAATGACACACGCACACATAGACACGCACACAGAGAGAGAGGGAGAGAAAGAGAGAGAGAGAGAACTAATTTGCTGATTCACTCCCCAAATATTGCAAATATTGCAGCGTCTAGGGCTGGGCCCAGACAAATCCAGGAGCTGGGAATTCCATCCAGGTCTTCCATGTGGGTAGTAGGGACCCAACTACTTGAGTCATCACCTACTTCCTCCCAAGGCGCACATTAACAGGAAGGTGGAATCCAAAGAGGAGCTAGGACTCAAACCTAGGTAGTAGCTTAACCACCAGGCTAAATGCCCACCCTCCATTAATGAACATTTACTTAATATGCAACTACTTGAATTGCTTCTTTGGGTTCACATTTCTGCTTTTACCCTCTTGCAAAGATAATACTACTCTGATTTTGAGGAACCTAGCAAATGATTACACTATCATAATAGCTTCCTGGGTCTGTTTTGAAAAGCAACACTTTTTAGCATATAAAATTATTTGCATGAAATTATGTTTAAGGTTTAAATTTCTCTAGTTACCAATAACATAAAATACTTACTAAACTAGAAAAAAAAAAAAACAGGATCTCTCTCTCCCTCTAACTCCCCCACTTGTCTTTACACACATAAAATTTTCCAAAATCAATGTACATTCCACATCATAGCTTTATTTCATAGTAATAGTGTCACTCATTAGAAAAGGATCTGTTTCTAAAGGATTACCATTTTGTCTTTCAGAAAAAATATATCAATAACCACTAGAGTATAGAGAAATCTTTACTTTTTTGATATTTTTTCCCTGTACTACTGGATGCTATTTGCTGGAGAGCTCAGGATAATGGTTGGTGAAAGTACACATTTCTAGAAGAATCCTGCTGAGGCTATGTGGAAAGATTAGTAATGGCTAAGAATTGCAGGCCACTCAGTTAATTGATTTTTTCTATCTAAAGGATAGCCATTCCTTTATTTTCACTGTAGTTGGTTTATAATAGACTGATCTCAAGGTATGCAGTTGAACACTCCAGTTGTGAGAACATGTGCTTTTTAATGGAAAGCTTGGTACCAGTTTAATAAAGGAAATTATATGGGCTGGCATTAACCCTTCCCATTTGTTTCATGAATATATGCTGTTATCATTCTCATAGCCAACAGCTGACACAGAAGATGAATAACCAAAGAACAATAAATAAGTATATTTATAGCTAGTACCACATACCTCTTTTCTCATATGTAGAGTCTTCATTCTTCATATGATTGAAAATAAAAGCTCTTTTGATGCTATTTCTAAAGACTGTGGGTTATATTTTTCTTTTAAACTAATCAAAATCAGATCTATCATGTACATTTCACTTGTGAATCTACCAATCTTTGTAAACTTTAATCTCAGAGCTCCACGAAGAAGGAAGACAGATCCTCCAAGCAAAAGATTCTATTCTCTTGTTGCCAGGACACTATGTAGAATTTCCAGAGCTGGAGTTTAAAGGTATAGCCCTTTTTATGTCTTCCTAAAAGAATAGTTACTAGGAAGTTTATAAGGAAAAAAAAACTATTTCCTATTCATTTATGAGGCAAATCAACCCTACTGGCAGTTCTGAACTAAAATTCTATTATATCAGGATAATGTATTAATTATAATTAACACATTAGTTATACACCCTAGGAGGCAGTGACTGATGGCACAGTCATTGATTCCTTGAGATCCGTGTGGGAGACCAGACATTTGCCTAGGTCCTGACTTTTGCCTAACCCAGTCCTGAGTTTTGCAGGCATTCTAGGGAGTGAGCCAGAAGATGAGAGTGCTTGCCCTTGCTTCTTCTCTCCTCATATAAATAAATTATAACAAAATTACAATGTCAGCTTATATTTGTTTCTGGAGGAAGTCAACATTTATGCTGGTGAGGATGTGGGGAGAAACGTACCCTAATTCACTGTTGGTGGGAATGTAAACTGGTGCAGCCACTGTGGAAGACAGTATGAAGATACCTCAGAAATCTGAATTTAGATCTACCATATGACCCAGCCATTCCAATCCTGGGAATTTACCCAAACCCAAAGAAATAAGCATATGAAAGAGCTATTAGCCCTTAAGGTATTCTGGTCTGGCTGAAAAGCCCACGAGAGCATTTCAGCATGGAAAGCTAAGACACTGTGGTAAAAAATGTCCTACATGAATTCAGGAGCTCTGTGAGAGAAACCCCAGTGGAAAGAGGTGGCCATCAAAAAGTATATACTTTTCTCTGAAGGAGGGAGAGAACTTTCACCTTGTTTATGGACTTGTCTAAATACTGACGGAGATTGTGGATTCAAAAGTCTTCCATAGCCTTGGCAATTCATGTCAAGATCCTCAGGTGGTCACTGACATCATGCATAGAGTATTAATTGTTAAATTAACAACAGGAGTCACTGTGCATTTACTTCCCAGGCAGGACTTCTGTCCTCAATGAGTTGTATTATGAGAATTATTTGTAATGCTTGTTCCCAGTTTATATGTGTGTGTGTAAATTGTTGAAATCTTTACTTTGTATAGATTTTTCTTCTGTATATAAAGTTAATTGAAAATCAATCTTAATGGAGAATGGGACATGGAATGGGAAAGGGAGGATGTGGTGGGGTGGGAGTTGGGGGGGTGGGAGGGCGCATATGGTGGGGAGAATCACTATATTCCTAAAGTTGTACTTATGAAATTTGGACTCATTAAATAAAAGGTTTATTTGGGAAAAAATTAAGAATGGGAATAGGAGAGGAAGAAGGGTTGGAGTGTGGGTGGGCAGTAGGGTAGGGTGCGAAGTAACACTATGTTCCTAAATAACTATATATGAAATACATAAAACTTGTATAACTTAATTTTTTTTTAAAAAACCTGAAAGATGATTACTGAAAAAGTATAAAATAACATAATTTTCAGATACCAATAATATCATTTATCTTTTGTCATGGAAAAACTACCCCATATCTTGGTGGTGTCAAACAACAACTTTTTAATTAGCAAACAATCTTAGGGGATTGGCAGTTCAGGTAGTAGTCATCTCAACAACTCTTCTTGTCTCTGCTGAGATCTTTCATGCATTTGTGGGTTGGTTGCAGGCTGGCTGTGTGGTGTTTCATACTGTATCAGGAGGCTGGACAATGTTCCTTGATGTCAAGCAAAAGCATGGAAGTCCTTTTGAGGACTGGTCTCATAATTCATATAACATTCTAGCTGCATTCTACTGGCCAAAGAAAAATCCCAGGACCAAGGGGCTGATAAATCAGAGAAAAGAATCAGAGAGGCTAAAGAAAATGGTTCTATGATTAGAGACATCCTAGCTCAAGAATAGGTCTCAATTATGTAGGTCATGGCCTGATGTCCTTCAGGCTTAACTCTATACAAATAACTCTCTCTGCTGCAATCTCATGCTCAAAATGCAACCTTCCAATTTAATTTAATTAATTAAATTTGGTTTGTCATGTGGTATGCATTTACCCCACTTAAGCTCCCTGCACCAACTTTCTCATTCTCTCTCCCGTTATATAAAATAGCTTTTTTCTTCCTCTGTATTCTAGGTCCTACGTTACCCAGATAGTGGAGGTAGAGGTTCTGTTTTGGCACAGGCTTCTTGCCTCTTGACACCATAGTTAAGTACCCTGTCCTCTGAGGACAAGGGCTAGGCTTCAGCATGGGCATTATCGTACTTGTCCCAGAATGAGCCACAGTTGTTCTAAGACCCAGTAAGACAGAAAGGAATTAGCAAATAAATTGCTGGTCCTTCCTCTCTTTCCAACATAATTCTATGGTTCAGAGAGGCTGTGATTCCATGCATCCTTTATGAAGATTTTACATGACCAATCAGCCAGGTACCCCAATAGGCCTTGTAGAAGCCTCGGTAATATTTCACTTTGTATTGGCTTTTGCTCCTTCCTTGACCAAAATCTGCTTTTCCTTCATTCTCGGTTCATTGAGATTGCACTCTTTTCAAAAGGCAAGGCACATAAGTCATGTTTCATGCCCTTTAGCTTTGTTTTTAGGGAACCAAAGATTAAATCTGTTCATTTCTACTAAGTGTATGTGGAATTAGAGAATTTGATCATGCTGAGTTTTGACCAACAGATGAATAATAGTTCCATTTCAGAGTAACCCTGATTGACTGGAGCATGTTGTGGTGTGTTGTTTTTCTGGGAGTTAACTCTTTATCTCCCATGCAATGAGACAGGATGGTGGAGAAACTTAGAAAATGACAGTAGCCTTCCTACAGCAAAGCCTCTTCAGGCAAATTATGCTCTTCATGGGATTTTTTTTATACTTATAAAGGAAAAATAATTTTTTCCTGACTCAGTAAGGATAAAACCTCATTTTAAAATTGCAGTTGGGGATGGGCATTGTGGTGCAGGGGGATTAAACCACAGTTTGGGGTGCTTGCATTCCAATCAGAGTGCTTGGGCTCAAGTTCCACCTCTGCATCCAATCCAGCTCCCTGCTAATGCATCCTGGGAGTCATCAGATGATGACTCAAGTGCTTGGGACATTTTTCCTCACATGAGAAACCTAGATGAGTTCTGGCTCTGGCTTTGGTCTGACCCAGCCCTGGATTTTATAGCAATTTGAGGAGTAAACAAATGGATGGAAGATACCTCTCTCTCTCTCTCCCTCTCCTTCCCCTTCTCCTTTTCCCTCTCTATCACTCTGCCTTCCAAATATCTAAAAATAAATAAAATTAATTTAATTACAATGGTTTAAAATATGCATATGTAAAGCTAGGGATGAACTCCTTATGCTATTATCCCCTCTACAGCTATACAATCTAAATTGAACTTTAAATTTACTATATCACACATAGGAAAGAATTGAAATAAATGGTATTAATTGTATATAGCAGATAATTTTTTGCTGAAGCTAAACTGGTGTTCACCAGTGATATTACATACATAAATATTCTGGTATGTCATATGATGGCTCAATTCTCCTTTTTTGCTACTTAAACAATTTTCTGACCTTTTATTTTATAGATATCATTTAGTCTTTTTATCATGAGAATGGACTGTTCACATATTAATGTGCCTTTGTCTTTTTCCATGAGCCTAGAACAGTTAAAGTAGAACATTGCTCTAAAGCATGTAGTATTCTTCAGGATATTACATCAGACACCTAAGTAACTAAGTAGCTTAAGCCAAAATTGAATACTTTTCATAGACCAATGCTTTCTTCAAGCATTGTGTGTTAATAATTGTTTAAGGACATCACTGGTAGTACAATGGTAGGTGCTACAAAGTTTTTATTTGTGGCATTAGGGGAGGCTAACAAGAACAAAGACATGCTTATGAGCATATTAAAACTTTAATGCTTTAATATCACTTCATGATATTATGTGCAAAGTGTTCACCTAAGCACAAACACAAACACCCACATTTAAAATAAATTAATGTTCAATTATATGATGGCTGATCACATGATATGGAATATGCTATTCTTTTCCTTTTTAAAAACAACTGGAATGGAAAACCACAAATTAAAAGGAATCTCAGGGGGCCAATGCTGTGGCATGGCGAGTAAAGTTGCCACTTGCAGTGCTGGCATCCCATGTGGGCGCTGGTTAGAGACCTGGCTGCTCCACTTCCAATCCAGCTCCCTGCTATGCCCTGGGAAAGCAGTAGAAGATGGGCCAAGTCCTTGGGCCCCTGCACCCATGTGGGCGACTAGGAAGAAGCTCCAGGGTCCTGGCTTTGGTTTGGCATAGCTCTGGCCATTGAGGTCATTTGGGGGAATGAAGCAGTGGATGGAAGACCTCTCTCTCTCTCTCTCTCTCTCTCTCTCTCTCTCTGACCCTGCCTATCTGTAACTCAAATAAATAAATTTTTTTTAGAAAAGAATTTCCTAATAATCGCACGGGCACACAAAATCATTTCAAAGACTCCCAGAAAGATGAAGTTTTACACTGGGGAGACATGATCTAAGGGTGTGGTTTTTAATTTATTTGTCATCTCATTTTGTGAATCGGGTAAAAAGCAACAGGTCTTCATTCCCAAAAAAAAGTACACATATGTAAATAAACAATATTTTGAATACGGCTTCAGTTCATTTAGGAATGTCCTATGCCAATTCTTGGACTAGTATAATTATATTATTTCACTGAATTCCTCCAACTATTTCTATAAGTAGTATCCTGTAGAGAAATCTGGGAGTAGCATAATTATTTTCCCTTTTATCTGATAATTGCTTTTTCTCCAAGATTCCCTTAGGATACTTTTTTCTTAATCTTTGAATATCAATAATTTCACCAGTTACTTTTCCTAGGAAACAGCCAGATTTGATCTTCAGAGTCAAGATTTTATTTCAAAAATACTTCCTTCTATCAAATCTTTGAATATGCTTTTCTGTCTTTTTTGTTCTCCTTTTATCTCTATTCTGTATTCATCATTTTAAAATAATACTTCTCTATTTCATTTCTTTTGCATTTTATTTTGTAGATTGTTTTGCAGCTTGACTTCCAGGTTTCTGATAATAGCTTCAAAAATTATTTATTCTAGTTATATTGCCTTCAGTGTGGCACTTGTGTAAGTATTTTCATTCTATTGCTGTTTGGCTTCCATCATTTCTCTTGATATGTTACTATGTTTCCTTTGAGGATAAATACTGGTTGCTGTCAAGACTTTCTCTGTCTTTGGTTTTCAGAAGTTTTACTAGGGGGCCCAGCGCTGTGATGCAGCAGATTAAAGCCCTGGCCTGAAGCGCCGGCATCCCATATGGGTGCTGGTTCTAGTACCAGCTGCTCCTCTTCCTATCCCGCTCTCTGCTATGGCCTAGGAAAGCAGTAAAGGATAGCCCAAGTCCTTGGGCCCCTGCACCCATGTGGGAGACCCCGAAGAAGTTCCTGGCTCCTGGCTTCGGATCAGCGCAGCTCCTGCCGTTGCAGCCATCTGGGGAGTGAACCAGCGGATGGAAGACCTCTCCCTCTGTCTCGACCTCTCTCTGTAACTCTGACTTTCAAGTAAATAAAATAAATCTTTTAAAAAAAGTTTTACTATGACTGCATAGATGTAGTTTTCTTTATATATATCTCACTGGTGGTCTTTAGCACATTTGAGTCTGTGGGTGATTATGTTTCATTATTTTTGGAAAACATCCAGTCATTATCCCTTTAAATTTGCCTCTATTACCTCTCCTTATGGGATTAACATTTCATATATGTTAAATGTGTACCATATACATCCTAAATACCTTATACTGACTTTTTAAAATTTTTAAATTAAAATACCACTTATCTCTTCATACCTTACTTCTGAATATTTTATTCTGAACTATATTCCAGTTTTATGTTTCTTTCATCAGCTATGTCTAACTTTTTTCTTTTTTATTAATTTTTCTTTTTTAAAGAATTTATTAACATTAGATTTTAGGATCACTAAAAACATTATAATTACTACAACAAAATTCTTATCAATTCTTATGTTAATGTGATATTAATACAGAAAGAACAGATTCAATGTAGTTCATAGACATAATTCTAAAAGCATACTTTCTCCCTTCATCTATCCCTTTCTCTCTCCCTCTTTCCCTGCCTCCCTTCTTCTCCCTTCCTTTTTTTTTAGTTTTTAGGGTAACATATTTTTACTTTATATTATAATCAAAGGCCTAATGCTCCATTGAATAAAGAGTTCAAAAAATAAAAAGTAAAAAGACTCTAGCTTAGCAGGAATATAGGCAAGGGCTATAAGCAATAATCAAATGAAAAGATGACCATTTCATTCATATATAATCTCATTTTTTTGAAAAAAAATTTTATTTGATGAATTATTTGAAAGGCAATGTGACAAAGAGAGAGGGAAACGCATGTGCGCGCGCACACACACACACACACAATCTTCCTTCTGCTGATTCACTTCTCAAATGGATGCAACAACTGGGGCTGGACTAGGATGAAGTCAGGAGCCAGGACCTGCATCTGAGTTTTCCATGTGGATGGCAGAGATCCAAGTACTTGGGGCATCATCTGCTGCCTTCCTAGGCACATTAGCAGGGAGCTAGATTGGAAATGGGGTACTCAGAACTGGAACCAGGCACTCTGATAAGAAATGCAGTCATGCTAAACTATGGCTTAATCTGCCATGCAACAACACCCATACCCATAATCTCCTTTTAACTGTATCTGTTGTGTTCTCAGTTTTAACTATTGTAACTTTTCTATTATAACATTTCCACTGGATTATTTTAATTTATAATTTCTACATCTCTCCTGGACTCTCTGAACATATTAACCAGTTATTCTAAACTGGCATATGATAATTCTAATATTTGAATCTCCTGAAGGCCTCTTTCTATTGTTTAATTTTTCTCCATGCCTATTTACATACTTGATCACTTTTATTGCATTTGCAAAACTGTAGAAGAAAATTGAAAATTGAAGCTCTAGATTGTTTCCTTCCTCCAGTGAGGATTTGAGCTTATTTTTGTAAGGTAGTTTTGATCAAGGCAAATCAACTTTACCAATCAGGTATTGATCTGTTTCAAAGTTGGACTTCAATCATTCTAAATCCTGGACTATTTTCTACTTAGCATTATTCGTAAATTAGAGGTCTTTGGGGGATTTAAAGATTTTGGTGTTTAGTAGGGTATGCACTCCATCACAGACTCTGAACTTTACTCCCTTCCGCAAACCTATAAAACTGTCAGCTTCTCAGCCGGCACCATCTGCTTGGCTTTTTGCTTCTCAGACCCGATATTTTGCTCAGCTTCTCAGAATGCTGTATTGGAGCTTCAAATGCCTCAAAGTATGTATTAGCTTCCTACAGTGGCTTAAAACAACATGCATTTATTTTCTTAGAGTTATTGTGTCTGAGATCTAGGCCCAACTTACCTGAATTTTCTGCTCAGGGTCTCACAAGGATGCAACCAAGATTTTGGACATGGGCCAGAGCTGTGGCACAACAGGTTGTTCACTGCTTGCAATGCCACATCCCTTATCAGAGTGCTGGTTTGAGTCCCAGCTGCTCTGCTTCTGATACAGCTCTCTGCTAATGTGTGCAGGAAGGCAGGGGATGATGGTCCAACTGCTTGGACCCCTGCTACCCATGTGGAAAACCCAGATGGAGTTCTGGGCTCCTGGCTTTAGCCTGGACAAGCCTCAGTTGTTGCAGCTATTTGGAGTGAACTAGTGGATGGAAGGTTCTCTCTCCCTGTCTGTCACTCTGCCTTGCAAACAAATAAAAATAAAATCTTAAAGCAAAATGATATTGGATAGGCTACAGTCTCATCTGAATCCTGGAATGAAAGAATTTGCTTTCAAACTCAGCAGGGTCATGGGCAGATTTCATTTCCTTAAGTCCTGTGATGCAAGATCCAGTTCTTTGCTGGCTGGCCATTACTATCAAGTCTTGGAGGTCACCAGGTATTTCTTGCCATGTAACTCTCTTTGTAGGCAATTAATGGCTATTTGCTTCTTCTGTCTCCCTCTAAACAGCTACAATAGAGTCTTACATAAAGTAACCTGATCAAGAGAGTGACATCCCATCACCTTTGCTATATACCAAAATGAAATCAAATGATTGAGATCATATTTCTTATTCCATACTTTTTACAACAGAACTTATGATTTGTTTTATTATAAAAATAATATTTCATATATTACATATACATTTTGCTAGGGAACATATAAATAAAGATTTGCAGGTTGAATAACTGTAGGCTTTTATTTTTTTACAATGACATACTTGCAGTTTATTTTGTAATCATAAGCTTAAACATCCACTAAGCAAAGAATTCAACAAGTAGCAAGAATAAAAAAACCACTGTTCCTCAACAGTATAGACAAGGGCTTTAAACAATGATCAAATATCAAAATGTCAATTTTACTCATATACATTATATTTTTAACTTTGTTAGTTACCACAGATCAGGGAAAACATATGTTATTTGTGTTTTTAAGACTGGCTCATTTTATTAATAAGCATACTGGTTTCCAGTTGCATCCATTTTGTTACAAAAGATTTCGGCCTGCACCGCGGCTTAATAGGCTAATCCTCCACCTTGCGGCGCCGGCACACCGGGTTCTAGTCCCGGTCTGGGCACCGATCCTGTCCCAGTTGCCCCTCTTCCAGGCCAGCTCTCTGCTGTGGCCAGGGTGTGCAGTGGAGGATGGCCCAAGTCCTTGGGCCCTGCACCCCATGGGAGACCAGGAGAAGCACCTGGCTCCTGCCATCGGATCAGCGCGGTGCGCCTACCGCGGCAGCCATTGGAGGGTGAACCAATGGCAAAAAGGAAGACCTCTATCTCTCTCTCTCACTATCCACTCTGCCTGTCAAAAAAAAAAAAAAGATTTCATTCTTTTTTATGTCTGAGTAGTATTCCACAGTGTATATGTACCACAATTTCTTATCCAGTCAACAGTTGATGGAAATTTGGGTTGATTCCATATCTTAACTATTAAGAGTTGAGCTGCTACAAACATGAGGATACAGATAACTCTTTCATATTCTTATTTCATTTTGTTTGGCTAAATTCCCAGGAGTGGGGTAGCTGGGTCAAATGGTAAATCTATTTTCACATTTTTAAGGAATCCCCATACTGTCTTCCATAATGATTATACTAGCTTACATTCCCACCAAAAAGTGGGTTAAGGTACATTTTCCCCCACATCCTCACCAGTATTCTTGATTGACAGGCTTTTTTATCTTAAGACTTGGACTATGTCTCTCCATTCTCTCTTAGCCTGTATGATTTTTTATGAGAAATCATATGTCAATCTAATTGAAGGTCCTCTGAAGGTAATCTGCTAATTCTCTCATGCACATTTTAGAATCTTTTCTCTATGGTTTACTGTTGAAAATTTGACTATAATGCATCACAGTGAAGATCTTTTCTGGCCATGTCTATTAGGAGTTCTGTGTGTTTCCTGTACTTGGATGTTCCTTTCCTTCTCCAAATTAGAAAAGTTTTATTATTATTTCACTGAATAGGCCTTCTAATCCATTCTCTCTTCCCACACCTTCAGGAACTCCTAGGACACATATGTTAGGTCATTTGATAGTATCACATAAACCTCAAAAACTATTTTCAGTTTTTCTCATTTTTTCTTCCTTTTTTTGTCTGAGATATTTTCAAGGATTTTCTTCTATCTCAGATATTCTTTCTTCTGCCTCTCCAAAGCTGTTGTTAATGCTTTCCACTTTATTTTTATTTGACATATTAAACTCTTTATTCCTAGTATTTCCGTTTGATTTGTATATCTCTGTTACAGGAAAAATTTCATTCATGTCATGTCTGGATTTCATTAAGTCATGAATATGCTTCTCATTGCTTTTCAGTAATGTTTTGATCATTCTTTTGAATTCCTCTTCAGGTATTTCATTAAGCTCTTCATCTTTATATTCTAATACTGAAATGTTGTTCTGTTCTTTTGGGCGAGTCAAATTGTTTTCCTTGTTCATGTTTCTCATGTTCCTACATTTTTTTAGGCATTTGTAGAACGACTTGTTGGTTTTCTCCTCTGATGGCTTTTATCTTTGAAATATACTTCTGTGGCTTAATAGAGTGTCTGCTCCTTCAGTGGCTATTTAGAGGTGTGTGCTGGGTGGGGCCAGGGAGCTCTAGTCTGTGCTTCGGGGTGGTACATGAATCCAGGGTGACACCTAAGTTGGACATGGTAGATCTCCTCTATTGCCAGCAGAGGAGAGGGTATGATCATTTTGGCTGGTGTGACCACTGCCTCACCTCCTCTCTGCCAAGGTGACCAATGTCCAAAGTAAACCCAAGCGGATACACACCCCATCCATGCATTCGCAAGAATCACACAATGGATCTGTGTTTTCTTCTGTGTAAGGCCTCTGCAATGACCCTCCCCCACCTCGAGGAACTTAGGGAACTCTGAGCCTCTGAAGCCAGACACAGTGATTGCCCAGAGAACCAGCTATATTTCACATCCTATTGTACAGTTATAGAATTCCCACAGTCATAGCACAAGGGGCTCCCACAGTCACAGGAAGCAGGGGATCCACTCTCATCTTCGCAAGGCTGTTCTGTCCATGAAGAGAACCAAGGCATTCCCAAATACAAGCACTAATGATATAGAGCAGAAGAGAGCACCTCACAGGCCTAAGTGGGCATCCCAGACCCTGCCAATCCTCCAGGCCAGACTCAAAGTCAGTGGTGACTGCCGATTTATTTCTCAAAGCCCCTAGTCACATATATGCATGCGAGCTGTGGCAGCCCATATTCACCTTTTAAGATGACTCTCCATCCCTGCTATCTGCCAGGAGCCCTTGTGGAGGGATGAGAAGCAGGCAATATGCTCTCACTGCAAGGGTTTATATAGGAACCCTGCCTCCTACTAACGTCCCAGGATGGACTCAAATCCCATGTGGTCTGCAAGGTCCTGCCTCAGGCAATATCACCAGCAACATGGGCTACAACAGTCTCCTCTCATTTCTTTTTAAGAAGATGGCATCTCCTCCTGACGCTGATTCTGATACCGGTAGGGGCAGAACAGAGGAACTCTGCTCTACTATTCAGTGCTCTGCAGGAGCTGGGGCAGGGAAAGAAGCAGGGTAGCTTCGCTCTTCCAAGCCCAGCAGTTGCTCAGACCCCAGTCAGCTTCCCAGGCTGAAGTAAAAGTCAGTGGGTGACTGTGGAATTCCCTCTCAGCTCACACTGCGAGTAGTGGAGCATGCAGCAATTTCTTCCTGCCTTGCCATGGTATGATGGTGGCTCACAGCTGAGAGCTGGCTGCACCATGCAGCTGGCTACAGTGGTGTCTCTGTCTTCTCTCCTCTTGTTCCACAGAGTCTTCATTGTTTTTTCAGTTATTTTCCAAAAATCTCCATCAGTCAGGCCCCTGTAAACATGGACCTTCCTTTGTTCTTTTCATTTCCCCGAGCAGCAGAAGTTAGTATGGCTACACCCTATTCAGCCATCTTGGATCTTTCCTATTCAGTATTCTATTGCTTACAACCAAGTCACAAGTCCCACCTACACACAAGGCCCTGATAGTGGCATGAATCTCTGTAATGCCTGTAGGAATGCAGTATTAGTTTTGGCTTACTATTTAAAGTTAGATGCTGTTCTAGTGGCTTCCCCTTGGCCTTTCCTTCCATAATAGCCCCCTCTCTATATATGCCAGAGAAGTAACATGGTGATGCTGAGAGTTACTGAGTATGCCTATTCCAATGATATATCCTGAAAGTGGAGAAACAGAGCCATAATGGGTATGAGTATCTGATGGGACCACTTGGAAATGGATATGAGGTGAAACTCCAATGATCACCTAATCTTCAACCTCCATAAATCTTTAACTTGGTAGAAAACAGTGACATTTAGGATCTCCAGGAATTAATGTCAGTTCAGAGCCAGTATCTAGTAATCTCCCCTTCCCAAATGTACAGTCACTTTGACAAATTGTAAATAACTGCAAGTACTTTGGGGGAAGGCTAGTGGGAAGATTAGCAGAATAAGCTTGTGACAGTACACTAAGTTCTTTTCTCAAGGGGACACAATTTCCCCTTCATTCAAGGAACTTTAGGCTTATGAGCTGGCTCAAATCTGGGAACTGATTGAGGGGCCATGATGTCTTAGGGATTCAAGGTAGACTTATGTTTTCTAAGCCTAGATATTTTCTGCTTATGCATATCAAGTAAGAATTTAATAAACTTCCCATATATTTCTTTTCTAAAAGCATCATTATCTATCAGCCAACACCAGAGATCTCTGTGTCAAACTATTCTGATTAGTGCCTTGATCTGCTGTTAATTATAGTAACTACATCCATTTCATCTTTGGTGATTTCATTTCTTAGAGCTGCCATAACAAAGTACCACATACTGTGTGGCTTAAAACTACAAAAATTTATTTTCTCACAGTCTAGAGGTTGGAAGTCTAAAATCAAGGTTTTAGCAAGGTTAGCTCCTTCTGGAGACTCTGAAGGAGAATCTGATCCATACTTGTCTCTAGCTTTCAGTGGTTGCTAGCAACCATTAGCATTCCCTGGCTTATAGATGTATCGCTTCAATCTCTGCCTCAGTCCTGACATGGAATTCTCCTCATGTGTCTCTGTGTCTAAATTTCCCTCTTCTTATAAGGACACTAATAATTGGATTAAGGGCCATTCTAATCCTTTACAGCATCATCTTGATTACATCTGCAAAGATTTTATTTTCAAACAAAGTCACACTCATGAGTACTAGGGGCTAGGACTTCAACATATCTTTCTAGTGGACACAGTTAAACTCAAAAGCAATTAAGTGTTGTTACTTGGCCCCTATGATCTCAGAGTTCCATCATTCTTATTGTACTTACAGATCCTAGGTCTATCATAGCAGTTCTCACAGCAGTTTCTACCTTTAGGGAATAGCCAGAACTAGGCTCATCAAGGATGTTGGAGCTCTCTTTACAGATTTATTTCTCACAACTAAGATAAAAGTTGTGCTCTCAGAACTCTCTCAGGGTTAGTGAGAGGGTCTTACATGATAAAGACATCCTGACATTCCAATATCCATAAGCCTTTGATGCCTACCAGTACATGAGGGCAAATCTGGAATTTCACTTTCATTTACTGTAGGTCACCTTTGGGGCCATGTTTCAGCCAACCAAACAAGTAAACTGTCAAAGCCACTTCAAGCCTCTCAAGCTGAAACACTGAATCCAGATCTTTGCTTAGTTGGCCCGGTAATGGAATGCATTGTTCCCTTCTCAAATTCTTATGTCAAAACTCTTAACACCCAATGTAATTGCATTTGGAGGTAGGATGTTTAGGAATATAAATAAAGCTAAATGAAGTCATGAGGATGAATCCCTAGTTCCACAGGGCCAGCATCAGCATAAGAAGAGGAAGAGATATCAGCAAATATACACAGAGGAAAGCCTATGTGTGGATACAGTGAGAAAGTGACCATCTGTAAGTTAACAAGAGAGCCCCATCAGAAACCAACCACTCTGGTATCTTGATCTTGGACTTCAAACATCTAGAACAATGAAAAAATAAACTTCTGATATTTAAGTCACTGTACCTAAGGTAATTTGTTATGGTTTACCAAGATAATTAATACAGGCCCACATCAATAAACCCAACTTTATATTCATTTCATGTTGACCTCATATTTTTAAGATGTACTCCCATGCATATTACACAGGTTTATGGCTATATAAATTGACCAAAAAAACCTTAGAATTATCTTGGTATGCATAGCAGCTCCTTATGGGGCTTTGTACTTCACCCTTCAGGGCCTAGTGGGAATTAAGACTAGTTATAGGTCTAAAAGCAAAAAGAGAGTTAACTTTCTTATGATCTTTCCATAGGATACCATTCCAGTTTTGGGAATCTCATTATTTCCCAATAAATGCCCTAACTCTATTTATAGAGACATTGTGAGTCTTGTGATTTAGTTTGCATAGTTCAGCCACTGGCAGGAAGAGACTCTGGGTTTGATTTTCAGAAATTCCAGCCCTGGGGCTAGAAAAGACAAAAGATTGCTGTCAGGTCAGACACAGAAGTTTTAAAGTCCTTTATGCAGACATTGAGCTAGGAATTTGAATCACTGAGCTCATCCTTCCCCTACTTTCCCTAGCACAGTTAGGAGCAACCAGACAATACCACTACACTGACTAAAATTTTCTAAGGCATCAAATTCATGGTTATCCAAAACATTGGCTTCTGTAAGTTCTTATTAGAATTATGTAATGGTAACATTTTATGTACCTCTATTACTACAACATGCCATTGACTACCAGTACCCTCCTTGCCACTGGAAATAAACTCATTAGTGTATTTATTTATTTATTTAAAAGCAGAGTGAATGAGACAGGGTGAGAAACAGAGATAGATCTTTCATCCTCAAATGTCCACAAGAGCCAGGTCTAGGCCAGACCAAAGTCAGGAGCCAGGGACTCCAATATGGTCTCCTATGAGGGTGGAAGGGACCCAAGCATTTGGGCCATCATCTGCTGTCTTTCCAGGTGCATTAGCAGAGATTAGCATCAGAAGCAGAGTAGCCAGGACATAAACCAACTCCAATATGGGATGCAGGTGTTCCAAACACCAGCTTAAGATGCTCTACCACAACACCCATCCCAAGCTTTTAAATATCATGTTAGAGAGCCATTTCCACAAGATGTAAAGCCAATTCAGAGAATTCATACTCAAGAGTCTATTTCTCTGGAACCACTCTTTGTTCCAAAATCTCTATCAGAGTTTAATCAGAGAATCTAGGATCTACTTATACCTATATATCTACACTTATATTACAGTTTCTTTTTAGTATCATTATTGACATTTGGGAGTTATATAATACTCTGATGGAGGTGAGGTAGGTCGGACTTTCTTGTGAATTATGGGATGTTCAGCAACATCTCTGGCCTCTACTCATGAGATTCCAGTAGTACAATCTCCTACTCCTCACCAACATGTCACAACTCAAAATGTCTCCAGATATTGAAAAATTCCCCCCCCAAAGGGCAAAATCTCTCCCACATTGAGAATCAGTGGTATCTCTATCATCTATGTCTAAGTTCTAAATCTATATATCTAGACATTTACCAGAGGGAGAGAGATTTGTTACATGGAATTGACTATGCGATTGTGAAAGCTGGTCAAGCAGTCTCTGTATGACTGTTTTCTTACATGTGATACTGAAGTTTCAAGTCCACAGGGACAGAAGCCAGAAAGGGAAGCTCACAAGCAGACTGGAATCAATAAGCTTGATCTGAAACTCAATTGGAAAAGACTTTGCTAGTTTTAGTTGTTGCCTCTGACCTTGATGAAGGTTTACAGCAGAGTGAAGTCCTTCTTCACAAAGCTATATACACATGCTTGGTCTTGAAGTCTGAGAGGCTGGAGGAGGATCGGGGGAAGGTAGAGTAGCCACAGATCCGGCTAGTGCTTCACACCAGTGAAGTGAACCTAAACATCAGATTTACCCAGTAGATTCATCACAACATTTGTGAACTACAAAATGGTCATTGTTTCTGGCATACAAATCTCCTAAAATTTCCTTGTGGCTGACTCTAATCCAAAATGAATGATATAATGAATTCTGGGATGTGTAGTTCAGCTGTGGAAGTTGACATATTACAAAGCTGTCACAAAATAGTTTGTTCGAAACAGCATCAAAATAAGCTCACACCAAATGAAAATATTAACCAAGCTGTGAGACTTTGCAGTTGGAAAGATTAACTATGGGGTTGGCATTGTAGCATGGTGGGTTAAGTTGCTGTCTGCAAGGCTGGCATCCCATATGGGAACCGGTTCCAGACCTGGCTGCTCTACTTTTGATCCAGCTTCCTGCTAATGCACCTGGGAAAGCAGCAGAAAATGGCCCAAGTGTTTGGGCCCCTACACCCATGTGGGAGACCTGGAAGAGCTCTTTCATCTTGATTTTAGCCTGGCCCAGCCACAGCCATCAAGGCTATTTGGGGGAGTGAACCTGAGAATAGAAGACCTCTCTCTCTGTCTCTCAGAAACTCTGTCTTTCATATAAAATAAATCTTTTTTTAAAAGAAAGAAAGATTAACTACAAAACAAATTATGAGCTTAAACGAGGGCAAAATCATATATCTAGGAAACTTCAAAACTGCAAATACAAGTATATCAGGTATAAATGTAATTTTTTTCTTAATGAAGTTGAAAACAGATTTATCTGGCACAACTGTGTGACCCCTTGTATATTCAAAATGATCACAGGCAAAGCAAAACATTTAACAGAAAGATCAAATGTATTGTTAACAAGCACATTTGATAATTGTTCCTTGTAAGACAGGTAGCTTGATGAAGATATTTTTGCAGTAATATATGATAGTCAATGTGTTAAAAGCATCACGGCATCATGTATCTAAGACATTCAGCAGAGCAGCATCAACTTATGCCAGAATAAAGTCTTTCACCTTCTGATCGGAAAACTGCTGAGAATTTATTTACAAATTTGTTGCAAGAATATCTGTTTCTCTCTAACTTCCCAGAACCTTTCTGAGGTCTCGGGAAATTCACACAGCCATTCAACAAACATTTATTCAGCTGCTTCTATGTGTCAGGCACTATTCTACACGCTCTCTATATAGTAGGAAATAAAACAGACAAAAAATCTGCTCTCAAGAAGCAAAGCTTCAAGTGAGAGGACACAGACAATGAAGCTATATATATATATATATATATATATATATGAGTACAATTGGCTTTCCATGTCCACAAGTTTTTGCATCCAGGGATTTACCTAACAATAGATTGAAAATATTTGAAAACAAAATTTTGTCTGTACTGCAAATGTACAGACTTTTTTTGTTATTGGTCCCTAAACAATATAGGTTATATGACAACCATTTACATAGCATTTACCTTCTATTTGTTGTTATAAGTAATCTACAGATGAAGTATATAGTAGTATGTGCTACTGTGCCTATTTATTTATTTATTTGAAAGTCTGAGAGACAAAGAGAGATTTTTCCATCCAGTGTCTTACCCCTCAAATGCCTGCAACAGCCTGGTGGGCTAAGCCAAAGCCAGGAACCTGGATCCAAATCCGGGTCTCATATATGGGTGGGAAGGGCCCAAGTACTTGAACCATCATGTGCTGCCTCTCAAGGTGTGAGACAGAAGGAGCTGGAATCAGAAGCAGAGACAGGACTTGATATGGGGTTCGGGTATCCTAAGCAGCATCTTAACTGCTGGCCAAATACATGCTCCTGTGCCATTTTATATGGGACTTGAGCATCACAGATTTCAGTATCCTTGGTGGGTCCTAGAACCAACCCTTCAAGGATACCAGAGAACAACTGTGTGCAAGTATATGTCCAGCTGTGATGCATGCTATGGAGGAAAAATGTGGCAGTATGAAAAACAAAAATGCAGGTTATACAGTTGGGTGCTAATGCCTTTTTAAAAGATGTATTCACCAACAGTGGGTTAGTGTCCCTTTTTCCCCACATCCTCTCCAGCATCTATTGTTGGTAGATTTCTGAATGTGAGCCATTCTCACCGGGGTGACGTGAAACCTCATTGTGGTTTTGATTTGCATTTCTCTGATTGCTAGTGATCTTGAACATTTTTTCATGTGTCTGTTGGCCATTTGGATTTCTTCTTTCGAAAAATGTCTATTGAGGTCCTTGGCCCATCTCTTAAGTGGGTTGTTTGTTCTGTTGTTGTGGATTTTCTTGATTTCTTTGTAGATTCTGGTTATCAACCCTTTATCTGTAGTATAGTTTGCAAATATTTTTTCCCATTCTGTCAGTTGCCTCTTCACTTTCCTGACTGTTTCTTTTGAAGTACAGAAACTTCTCAATTTGATGCAATCCCAAATGTTAATTTTGGTTTTGACTGCCTGTGCTCCTGGGGTCTTTTCCAAGAAGTCTTTGCCTGTACCTATATCTTGCAGGGTTTCTCCAATGCTCTCTAATAATTTGATGGTTTCGGGTCATAGATTTAGGTCTTTAATCCACGTTGAGTGAATTTTTGTGTAAGGTGAAAGCTATGGGTCTTGCTTCAAGCTTCTGCACATGGAAATCCAATTTTCCCAGCACTATTTATTGAATGCAAACTGGATAAGCCACTATGGAAGTCAGTCTGGAGATTCCTCAGAAACCTGAACATAACCCTACCATACATCCCAGCCATCCCACTCCTTGGAATTTACCCAAAGGAAATTAAATTGGCAAACAAAAAAGCCATCTGCACATTAATGTTTATTGCATCTCAATTCACAATAGCTAAGACCTGGAACCAACCCAAATGCCCATCAACAGTAGACTGGATAAAGAAATTATGGGACATGTACTCCATAGAATACTATACAGCAGTAAGGAACAATGAAACCCAGTCATTTGCAACAAGATGGAGGAATCTGGAAAACATCATGCTGAGTGAATTAAGCCAGTCCCAAAGAGACAAATATCATTTGTTTTCCCTGATCGGTGACAACTGAGCACCAAAGGGGAAACCTGTTGAAGTGAAATGGCACTATAAGAAACAATGACCTGATCAGCTCTTGTCCTGACTCTAGATGTACAATGTAATACTTTATCCCTTTTAGTATTTGTTGTTGTTGTTGTTCTAGTACTAGTGGTTGAACTCTGTAATTAACACACAATTATTCTTAGGTGTTTAAATTTTAACTGAAAAGTGATCCCTGTTAAATTTAAGAGTGGAAAAAGAGAGGGAGGAGATGTACAATTTGGGACATGCACAATCAGACTTGCCCCAAATGATGGAGTTAGAAATGTGCCAGGGGATTCCAATACAATCCCATCAAGGTGGCATGTACCAATGCCATCTCACTAGTCCAAGTGATCAATTTCAGTTCACATTCGATGGCTCTGATAGGTCTAAGAATCAAAGGGATCACACAAACAAGACAAGTGTCTGCTAAAACTAACTGATAGAATAAAAAAGGGAGAGAAAGATCCAACATGGGAAGTGGGATACACAGCAGACTCATAGAATGGCAGACGTCCTAAACAACACTCTGGCCTCAGAATCAGCCCTTAAGGCATTCGGATCTGGCTGAAGAGCCCATGAGAGTATTGTAGGCATGGAAAGCCAAGATACCATGGAAAAGAAAAAAAAAAGAAGAAGACCTAAATGAAAGGTCTCTGTGAGTGAGATCCCAGTGGAAAGAATGGGCCATCAAAGAAGGAGGTACCTTTCTCTGAAGGGAGGAGAGAACTTCCAATTTGACTATGACCCTATCGGAATAAGATCAAAGTCAGCGAACTCTAAAGGCTTCCATAGCCTTGGCAACTCATGACTAGAGCCTAGGGAGATTACTGACGCCATGAACAGGAGTGTCAAATTGTTAAGTCAGCAACAGAAGTCACTGTGTACTTACATCCCATGTGGGATCTGTCCTTAATGTGCTGTCCAATGTGAAGTGATGCTATAACTAGTACTGAAACAGTATTTTTACACTTTGTGTTTCTGTGTGGGTGCAAACTGATGAAATCTTTACTTAGCATATACTGAATCAATCTGCTGTATATAAAGATAATTGAAAATAAAAAAAAAACCCTGGTGTTAAATTGGAAATTGCATACAAAATTAATCAATTTTTAAAAAACATCATGTAGGATCTCTGTCTTTAATGTGCTGTACACTCTTATTTAATGCTATAACTAGTACTCCAACAGTATTTTTTTTCACTTTGTGTTGCTATATGGGGCAAACTGTTGAAATCGTTACCTAATATATACTAAACTGATCTTCTGTATATAAAAAGAATTGAAAATGAATCATGATGTGATTGGAAGGGGAGAGGGAGCGGGAAAGGGGAGGGTTGTGGGTGGGAGGGAAGTTTTGGGAGGGGGAAGCCATTGTAACCCATAAGCTGTACTTTGGAAATTTATATTCATTAAATAAAAGTTAAATTAAAAAAAAGATGTATTCAAAGAAAGTCCTCTAAAAAGGTGACTATAATTGGCCGTCGCTGTGGCTTAACAGGCTAATCCTCCGCCTTGCGGCGCCGGCACACCGGGTTCTAGTCCTGGTTGGGGTGCCAGATTCTATCCCGGTTGCTCCTCTTCCAGGCCAGCTCTCTGCTATGGCCCGGGAAGGCAGTGGAGGATGGCCCAAGTCCTTGGGCCCTGCACCTGCATGGGAGACCAGGAGAAGCACCTGGCTCTTGGCTTCGGATCAGCACAATGCGCCGGCCGCAGCGGCCATTGGAGGGTGAACCAACAGCAAAAAGGAAGACCTTTCTCTTTATGTGTGTCTCTCTCTCACTATCCACTCTGCTTGTCAAAAATAAAAAAATAAAAAATAAATAAAAATAAATAAAAAGGTGACTACAATAAAAAATTTAGTGAGTGAATGGGAATTCCTAGAGGATAAATCGTAGCAATCTCTAGAGATGGAATCAAATACAAAAGTCCAAAAGATTAGAGCTTTTGGCATGTTAGAGGTCCAGAAAGGTGGTCAGAGTGCCCAGAGAAGGAAGGATGAGCCAGGGAAAGAGAGTTGGAGTTAAAGTCCAGAGAAATCAAGGGGCCAGACTCAGAGATCAGGGTTAGGATTTTACTCTGAGAAATGAGAGAAGCCAATGGAAAGTTTGAAGCAAGAGGCATGATTTGACTTTTGTTTTTAATGGGCCTGTTTTCTTTGTAACACATTGATATTAGGGAGACATTGTTGGGAACAGGGACATAAGCTGCAATAATCCAGGAGACTAGGGGGGTGGTGAGGGAAGTAGGGAGCAATAATCAGATTCTGGGTATACTTTGAAATAGAGATTATGAAATCTGCTAGTAGACAGTATGGTGGAGTAAGGAAGAAACAATGGAATGAAATCAATGTAATTATTTTTAAACCTTCATATTTAACATCCCCTTTCTTCTCCTCTTCCTCTTCTTCAACAGTCACCTTTTTTTCTCTCTCATAATACTCATCACCCTCACTATTGCCTCCAGCTGCCTGAAGCACTTACTATGCCCTTCTGTCTACAAATGGGATATCCAATCTAAGACTACCATATTTCTGCTCCCTTTTTCCCATAAAAAGCACTCTGTATCCCCTTTCTGGCATGTTCCCTTTTCAATACTCACCCCAGCACTCCATTCAAAACCTTTATGTCCTGAGACTAACATTTTCATCTAGGTGTCAAGCAGAAAGTATCTGAGGTAATTAATTCATATTCAGGTAGAAATGACTAATAGCCTAGATTAAAATAGTTTTCTTTCCAGGGAGGTATTTTAAAGTGCTTTAAAGTCACCCAAAATGAGCTCTTGTCTTGTGGTTAATTTCTTAAGTAGTGACAAGTTCCATGATCATCTGTGAATTACACTTAGCTGGTAACTGCCTCCTCCCACATGAGCTTTCGGCTGACTTTGACCAGAGTTCAGGCATTATTTTTTTAAAGAGGGAGTTATGGAGACATGAAATCATGAAGCACTATTTTCTGAAGAGCAACTCCATCATGCCTTGGTAATCATTACTAATAAATAAACAAAAGAAGTTAAAATCTCAACAAAGCCTTAAGAAACACAGATATTGGTCCCTGTTCAGAACCAGAAATTTTGAAATCCCATCATAACATTCTGCCTTGATAAAGATGCCTAGGGAAGGGCTTGAAACTTAACCTGGTATATTATCTGATCCAGGGTGATATTGGGGTCTCCCTTCATTTTATTACCGTGAATTAGCAGTTGACACAGTTGGAATTCTCTATTATTCTATGCTTGCAGAGTAAGTTTATTGGGGATGGGAAGAAAACATACTTTTGTGTCAAGTTTGGCTTAGCTATATATTTTTTTTGTTTTTTTAGGGGACTAATAATAATAATTTAAAAACCTGTTATTATTTGCCATCTCATTTTCATTTGGTAAAATATGAACAAATAAAATTGTATAGGTTTTCTAATTGGATCTTGACATCCATTGAGTAACGAAATATAGAGGAGCTACAGGGAGTTTCATCCACTTCAATTCTGTCATAGCAATAAAGGCATATATTCTTAGAAGCACACACCATCTCAGATGGAGGGAAGGATCATGGAAAATAAGCAAGCTATTCTGGGTCAGATTGCCAGTTGCTCATATAAAATCCAGTCTCCTTTTCTCCTTTAGCTGGATATCTTCAGTTTCTTTTTGTTTTAAAGATTTATTTATTTATTTGAAAGTCGGAGTTAACAGAGAGAAAAGGAAAGGCAGAGATAGAGAGAAAGGGGTCTTCCATCCACTGGTTCACTCCTCAGTTGGCCACAACAGCTGGAGCTGTGCCAATCTGAAGCCAGGAGCCAGGACCTTCTAGGTCTCCCACATGGGTGCAGGGGCCCAAGCACTTGGGCCATCTTCTACTGCTTCCCCAGGCCATAGCAGAGAGCTGGATCAGAAGTGGAGCATCTAGGTCTCGAACCAGCACCCATATGGGATGCCAGCACTGCAGGCAGCAGCTTTACTTACTATGCCACAGCACCAGCACCAATATCTTCAGTTTCTTAGAGGAGGTAATATACCTAGCCAAAAAAAAAATATTTCCTTATTTATTGTGCTGGTAGGTTTGGCCAGCTGACTAAAATCTGCTCAGTGAAATATAGGTGGAATTGTTGTTGAGAAATTTTGGAAATGCTTCTACAAGGGGAACTGGACAATTGGTGAATATGTTTTTTGTATTCCTACTTCTTGCTTTTTAATCTTAAATTTAATAAAATTACTGAAGATCTCATGGCCATCCTGGATCATGAAGCAACCTTGAGGACAGAAGCCACTTGCTAAGGATAGCAGAGCAAAAGAGAAGGACACTATATCTCTGATGACTGTGAATCCTCGATATCACTGCTGTATTGACTATCTTTAGACTTACTTTATGAAAGGGAACGGTAAACTTGTTCTGTAAAGTCCCTGTAGTGGCAAGTAACTGTTATGATCTGCCACATGCAATTCTTAAATTATTCAATTGTTTACCATATCCATGTACTGACTTTGGAAGCCAAAAATATTTTGGCAAAATAAGCTAACATTTTAGTATGTTGAATACACATTTTTAGGCACCTTCCCCAGCCAGTCCTGTTATTGCCCAAATGACTCATGAACAAAGTGACCATGGTGGCAGAGATGAAGGTTATGCATGGGCTCAGCAACATGGACTTCCACTCACCAGGACAGACCTGGCTATGACCGCCACTGAATGCTTAACCTTCCAGTAGCAGGTAATAACACTGAGGGTCCTATATGGCATCATTCTCTGGAGTGATCAGTCTGCTACTTGGTAGAAGGTTGATTGTACTGGACAGCTTCTATCATTTTGTTCTTACTGGAACAGAATTTACTCTTGATATGGATTTGCCTTCCCTGTACAAAATTCTTCTAGTAAAACTACCATTCACAGGGCTGGCACTGTGGCATGAAAAGCCACCTGCTGCAGTGCCAGCATGCCACATGGGTGCCAGTTTGAGTTCTGGCTGCTCCACTTGTGATCAGCTCCCTGCTAATGTACCTGGGAAAGCAGCAGAAGAGGCTCCAAGTCCTTAGGCCTCTGCACCCACATGGGAGACCTGGAGGAAGCTCCAGGCTCTTGGCTTCAGATCGGCCCACCTCTGGCCACTGAGACCATTTGGGGAGTGAACCAGCAGGTGAAAGACCTCTCTCTCTGTCTCTCCCTCTCTATAACTCTGCCTTTCAAATAAATAAATAAATGTCAAAAAAAAAAAAACAAATTACCATTCAGGGGATTGCATACAGCATTTTATCTAATCAATGAACTTACTTCACAGCCAAAGAAATACAGCAATGGGTCTATACTCTTGGGAACTGCCGGTCTTACCATGCCCAATTATCTTGAAGCAGCTGACTTGATACAATGGTGGACTGGCTTTCGAAGACTCAGTTACAGTAGGTACTAGCTAGAAATCAATACCTTGATGGGATGGGGAAAGATTTTCCAGATTATATGTGACCTAAATCAGTATCCAACAGATGGTTCTGTTTCTCCCCTAGCCAGTATTCATAAACACAGGAATCAAGGCATGGGAATGGGAATGGATCTTCTCATTATTACTCATCATGATACAACAAATTTTTTTCCATACCTACGGCTTCCAACTCTGTTGGTCTAAAAGCCTTACTTAGTTACAAAGAGAGGAAGGCTTACATCAACAACAATTCCACTGAATTGGCAGATAAAACTACTGCCTGACCACTCAAGTATCTTGTGCCCCTGAATGATCAGAGAAGGAAGTTACTGTCTGGATAGGGTGATTAATCCTTATTACCAGATGGAAACTGGGTTGCCACTCCTACACAATAGGAGCAAGAATGAGAATGTCTGGAATGCAAGAGATTCTCTGTTGTGCCTCTTAGTACTCACTTGTCCTATGAGTAAACTTAGTGGAATATTATGACAATTCAGGCAGGGCTGCTAATATCCCAGACCCGGAACAAAAACACATGAGATATTTGTGGAGGCAAAGAAAATATAGGATGAGTTGAAGAAAGTAGTTATAAATGCCAGGTTATACCCACATGATTATTACAGAAATACTAATTTTAATAGTAATGAGTATTCATTTCTTTTTTATTTATCTAATTTTATATAATTTAATATATCTTATCCTCTAACATAAGAATTACTGATTATTAACTTTATATCACACTTAACTTACAAAATATAAAACAGGGAGAATGGATCAACTAGGAGAAGAATGAATATAACCTCTTCTGGGAAAAGGATTAACATGCTTTCTAGTTTTTTTATGGTTCGTGAAATATTTTTTTAATTTTTAAAAAATGATTTGCATTTATTGACAAACAATAATTATATACATTTATCGGGTACAATGTACTACTTTGATACATGCATATAAGTTTTCAGTTTTATGTAGGATAGGTGCATAATTTTTGGAGGAAGTATGTCTCTGATACTGTCTGGAAATTAAGTATGGTTCAAGGAGTTGTATCTCAATTAAAAGTCAGCAAGAGGGGCTGGCGCTGTGGCTCATTTGGTTAATCCCCCGCCCTGAGGCACCGGCATTCCATATGGCTGCCGGGTTCTAGTCCCGGTTGCTCCTCTTCCAGTCCAGCTCTCTGCTGTGGCCCGGGAGGGCAGTGGAGGATGGCCCAAGTGTTTGGGTTCCTGCACTCGCATGGGAGACCAGGAGGAGGCACCTGGCTCCTGGCTTCAGATCGGCACAGTGCCGGCTGTAGCAGCCATTTGGGGGGTGAACCAACGGAAGGAAGACCTTTCTCTCTATCTCTCTCTCACTGTCTATAACTCTACCTGTCAAATAAAAAAAAAGTCAGCAAGAATGGATTGTGGGCAGTGGGTGTTTAGTCTAACAGTTACGGTGCCCATGTCCTATATCAGAGTAGCTGGGTTCTATGCCCAGCTTTGGTTCCTGACTCCAGCTCCCTGCCAGTGCAGATCCTGGGAGGCAGTGGTGATTGCTCAAGTAACTAGGTTCTTGCCTCTCATACAGGGGACCAGAATTGCATTCCCTGCTTTCTGCTTCAGCCCTAGCCCAACCCAAAACTGGTCCTAACCACTGCAGGCATTAGAGGAGTGAATTGGTAGATGGGAGTGTTCTCCATCTCTCTCTATTTCTTTTAAAGAATGGACTGTGGGAAACAGGGAGGGAGATCCAAGATGGTAGAATATAGTGAGAGCTTACTGCTCTAGTCTAAGGGAAGATAGTTTTTAAAAAAGTGGAGAGAGTGCAGTCTCAGGGAAGAGTTAGAGAGAAAATGATAGAGGAAACTTCACACAAATTATAAGGACATTGTGGACCTGTGTGGAGGATGTGGACATGCACAACTCAGGACACTAGCAGCTGAGAACCTCAGAACTAGCTTTAGAAAGTGAGACCAGACTACAGCAGCCCAAGCAACTAGCGATAAAGCTGCAGGAAGAGCATGGTATGGGCCTGGCTTAGAGCCCTGTGGGGGACACTATACCTGCAAAACTAGAGGAGGAAAAAAAGGGGGCAAGTTGCTCTTTCCCCAACTACCCTCCACCAGCGTCCTGTAACAAGTTGAGAGAGGGAAAGCACCAATTTGGACATATGTAACAGCTGCACCAGCTTGTGTCTGTGCACCCAACAATCAGCCTAGTAGAGACCCCTGAGTCTGATTGGCAGAACTGACAGGGGATCTGGGTGCTCATGAGTGTTGGAGGCTCGTGTGCCAGGACTGTAAAAACAACGAGGCTGTGTAGGAGTGTACAGGGTATGGCTAGGGCTTTCAGCAGTCACTGTGAGCATCTCTACACACTCGGGGCTCCCCGATTCCCTGGTGAGGGTCATTGCTATGGGATCTGTTCTCACACCAAGGACAGAACAGATCCATTGTGTGGTTCCTGGGACAGTGCAGAATATTTTACCCAGTGGGGCTAACACCCAGGCACTGGTTTCTTTTGAGGAGAGAAGGTGAGTGTGAGACTACACCAACAGAGCAGAACAAACCTCCCTCTGATTAAAAAGAGGAGACGTAAGACACCCAACTTGGTGTCACCTTGAATACTCCCTTCAACATGAAGCACTGGGGCCGGTGCGATGGCTCAATAGGTTAAACCTCCACCTTGCAGCGCCGGCACACCGGGTTCTAGTCCCGGTCGGGGCACCAGATTCTGTCCCGGTTACCCTTCTTCCAGGCCAGTTCTCTGCTGTGGCCCGGGAGTGCAGTGGAGGATGGCCCAGATCCTTGGGGCCTGCACCCCATGGGGGACCAGGAGAAGCACCTGGCCCCTGGCTTCAGATCAGCGCAGCGCACCAGCCACGACGGCCATTGGAGGGTGAACCAATGGCAAAGGACGACCTGACCTTTCTCTCTGTCTCTCTCTTTCTCACTGTCCACTCTGCCTGTCAAAAATAGCCTTGGCAACTCATGACTAGAGTCTAGGGAGATTACTGACGCCATAAACAAGAGTGTCAAATTGTTAAATCAACAACAGGAGTCACTGTGTACTTATGTCTCTGTCCTTAATGTGCTGTCCAATGTGAAGTGATGCTATAACTAGTACTGAAACAGTATTTTTGTACTTTGTGTTTCTGTGTGGGTGCAAACTGATGAAATCTTTACTTAGCATATACTGAATCAATCTGCTGTATATAAAGATAATTGAAAATAAAAAAAAACCCCTGGTGTTAAATTGGAAATTGCATACAAAATTAATCAATTTTTAAAAAATATCATGTAGGATCTCTGTCTTTAATGTGCTGTACACTGTTATTTAATGCTATAACTAGTACTCCAACAGTATTTTTTCACTTTGTGTTGCTATGTGGGGGCAAACTGTTGAAATCTTTACTTAATATATACTAAACTGATCTTCTGTATATAAAGAGAATTGAAAATGAATCTTGATGTGAATGGAAGGGAAGAGGGAGCAGGAAAGAGGAGAGTTGCAGGTGGGAGGGAAGTTATGGGGGGGAAGCCATTGTAATCCATAAGCTGTACATTGGAAATTTATATTCATTAAATAAAAGTTAAAAAAATAAAAATAGAAATAAAACATGAAGCACTGAACAGAGCTCCGTGACACACCCACCACATGCCTCTGGGTATTCGCTGAAAAAATGAAAACTCCACTAAGCAACAGAGGCAAAGTCTTAAAACTAAAAGCCATCACAGGGAAAAAAAAAAAGAACAAAACAGAAAACAAGTTTCTCTACAAATGCCGAATAATAAACACAGCAATGCAAAAAAATAAATAAAGAAAGAAGACAACATGAAGCTCCCAAAAGAACACAATAATTGAGTACCAGAATGTAAAGATGAAGAGATTGAAGAAATGCAAGAAATGGAATTCAAAAAACTGTAGAATTACTGATAAGCAATCAGAAGCAAATGCACGAACTAATGAAATCCATGCATGACATGAAAGAAAATTTCTCCCATGAAATTGAGAAGTTAAATGGAAATCAAGGGTCTGGTGCTGTGGCATAGTGGATAAAGCTGCCACCTGCAGTGCCGGCATACCATATGGGCATTGGTTCTAGTCCCAGCTGCTCCACTTCCGATCCAGTTCTCTGCTATGACCTGAGAAAGCAGTAGAAGATGGCCCAAGTCCTTGGGCTCATCCACCCAGATGGAGACCCGGAGGAGGCTCCAGGCTCCTGGCTTTGGATCAGCACAGCTCTGGCCATTGCGGCCAGTTAGGGAGTGAAGCAGCAGATGGAAGACCTCTCTCTCTCTCTCTCTCTCTCTCCTCTTTCTCTTTCTCTCTCTGCCTCTCCTTCTCTCTCTGTGTAACTTTGACTATCAAATAAATAAATCTTTCAAAAAAAAAAAAGAGAGAAATCCAAATGAAACCATGGAAATGAAGAATTCAATACAACAAATAAAAATTGAGGTGGAAAGCCTTAACAACAGACCTGGAGAAGAAGAAGAAAGAATATCTGATTTAGAAGACAAATCTCTGAAAATTTTATAGTCGGACAAAAATCAAAAAGAAGAAATCAGAAAACTAAAAGACAATGTTAGATATCTACAGTATACTATCAAATGACCCAACATATGAGTTCTAGGAGTTCCTGAAGGCATGGAAAGAGAGAATGGATTAGAAGGCCATTTTAGTGAAATCCAGAAAACTTCCTTAATTTGGAGGAAGAAAGGAGCATCCAAGTACAGGAAGCACATAGAACTCCTAATATGACAAGAAAGGATCTTTAACATAACACATTGTAGTCAAACTCTCCACAGTAAAACATAAAGAGAAGATTCTAAAATGTGCAGGAGTGAAATGCCATATTACTTTCAGAGGATCTCCAATTAGGCTCACAGTGGAATTCTCATCAGAAACCATAAAGGCTAGGAAGAATGGAAAGATATACTCCAAGTTTTAAGAGAAAAAAACTGTCAACCTAGAATACTGTAACCTGCAAAGCTTGCATTTATAAATGAAGGTGAAATAAAGACCTTCCATAACAAACAGAAATTAAAAGACTTTGTTACCATTTGCCCAGCCTTAGAAAAGATGCTTAAGGATGTGCACCACACAGAAACATGGCCATCATTATGAAAAAGATAAAGGAAGAAAATCACCCAGGAAAAGTGCAAATGAAATCCAAAGCAAACAATAGGAATATTTATGAAAAAATGGCAAGGAAAAGTCGTTACTTATCAATAGTCACCTTGAATTTAAACGGCCTCAATTCTGCAATTAAAGGACACAGATTTGCTGAGTGGATTAAAAAAAAAATCTGCCTACAAGAAACACATTTCAACAACAAAGATGCACACAGACTGAAAGTGAAAGGATGGAAAGATATATTCAATGCAAACAGAAACCAAAAAAGAGCTGGTGTAGCCATTGTAATATCAGACAAAATGGACTTTAACACAAAAACTGTTAAAAGAGACAAAGAAGGGAGCAATGTAATGACTAATGGATCAATTCACCAGGAAGATGTGAATAATATAATCATATATGCACTGAATTACAGGGCAACTGTCTAGTTAAAACAAATGTTTAGGGATCTAAAGGGAGACATAGAATCCAATAGTAATGGGGAACTTCAATATCCCACTTAGAGCAACGGACAGATCAACCGGACAGGATATCAGCAAGGAAACAACAGAAATAATCAATACTATAGACCAAATGGCCCTAACAGATATCAACAGAACTTTTTCCATCCTACAATTGCAAAACATACATTCTTCTCACCAGAGCATGCAACTTTCTCTAGGATTGACCACATGCTAGGCCATAAAGCAAGTCACTACAAATTCGAAAAAATCAATATCATACTATGTATCTTCTCAGAACACAATGCAATGAAGCTGGAAATAAGTAACTCAGGAATCTCTAGAATATATGCAAACACATTGAGAATGAATAGCATACTCCTTAATGAATAGAGGGTCATTAGAGAAATCAAAAAATTTCTGGAAACAAATTAAGATGACATTACAATATACAAAAATATATGCAATACAGCAAAAGTAGTGTTAAGAGGAAAGTTTATAGCAATTGGTGCCTACATCAAGAAATTGGAAAGGCCCCGAATAAATGAGGTATCAGTATATCTCAAGGACCAAGAAAAACAACAGCAAAACAAACCCAAATCTAGTAGGACAAAAGAAATACTTAAAATTAGAAAATAAAGAAAATTGATACAAAATATCAGCAAAATGAAGAGCAACATTTTGGAAAAAATTTAAAAACTTGACACATAATTGACCCAAATACCAAAAGAGAAGACAGAAGATCCAAATCAATAAAATTAGAGAGGAAAAATGAAATGTAAAAACAAAAACACAGAAATAAAAAGACTCATCAGAAATTACTACAAAGAGCTGTATGCCATCAAGCCAGGAAACCTAGGAGAAATAGACAAATACTTGGACATATAAGACCTACCTAAATTGAGCCATGAAGACACAGAAAACCTAAACGGAATGATAACCAAGACAGAAACTGAATCAGTAATAAAGACCCTCCCAACAAAAAAAGCATAGTACTGGATGGATTCACAGCTGAATTCTACCAGACATTTAAAGAAGAACTAACTCCAATTCTTCTCAAGCTATTCAAAACAATTGAAAGGGAGGGAATCCTCCAAAATTCTTTCTATAAACCCAGCATGACCTTAATTCCTAAACCTGAAAAACATGCAACTGAGAAAGAGAACTACAGACCAATTTCCCTGATGAACACAGATGCAAAAATTCTCAATAAAATACTAGCTAATAGACTCCAACAACATATTGGAAAGATCTGGACCAAGTGGGATTTACCCAGGTATGCATGGATGGTTCAACAATCGCAAAGCAATCAATGTGATCGACCACATTAACAAACTGTTGAACAAAAACCACATGATTATCTCAATTGATGCAGAAAAAGCATTTGATAAAACACAACACCCTTTTGTGATGAAAACTCTAATCAGATTGGGTATAGAAGGAACATTCCTCAATACAATCAGAGCAATTTATGAAAAAGCCATGGCCAGCATCCTATTGAATGGGGAAAAGTTGGAAGCATTCCCACTGAGATCTGGAAGCAGACAAGGATGCCCATTCTCACCATTGCTATTCAATATAGTACTGGAATTTTTAGCCAGAGCCATTAGACAAGAAAAATAAATCAAAGGGATACTAATTGGGAAGGATGAAGTCAAACTATCCCTATTTTCAGATGACATGATTCTATACATATGGGGTCCAAAAGACTCCACTAAGAGACTACTGGAACTCATAGAACAGTTTGGTAAAGTAGCAAGATATAAAGTCAATACACAAAAATCAACAGCATTTGAGTACAGAAAATGCCACAGTTGAGAAAGAACTTCTAAAACCAATCCCATTCACAACAGCTACAAAAATATCAAATACCTTGGAACAAATTTAACCAATGACATCAAAGATCTCTACAATGAGAATTACAAAACATTAAAGAAATAGAAGAAGATACAAAAAAATGGAAAAATCTTCCATGTTCATGGATTAGAACAATCAATAACATTGAAATGTCCATACTACTGAAAGCAATTTACAAATTCAATGCTACACTAATCAAAATACTAAGGACATTCTTCTCAGATCTAGAAAAAATGATGCTGAAATTCATATGGAAACAAAGGAGACACTGAATAGCTAAAGCAATCTTAAACAACAAAAGCAAAGCCAGAGGCATCACAATACCATATTTCAAGACATACTACAAGGCAGTTATAATCAAAACAGCTTGGTACTGGCACAAAAGCAGATGGATAGACCAATGGAATAGAATAGAAATACCAGAAATCAACCCAAGCATGTACAAAAAATATATTTTTTATAAAGGAGCTAAAATTAATATCTGGAGCAAAGACAGTCTCTTCAAAAATAGTGCTGGGAAAACTGTATCTTCACATTCAGAAGCATGAAGACAGACCTCTACCATACACAAAAATCCACTCAAAATGGATTAAAGACCTAAATCTATGACCTGATACCATCAAAATATTAGAGATTATTGAGAAACCCTGCAAGACATTGGCATGGGCAAGGTTTCTTATAAAAGTCCCCAGAGACACAAGCAATCAATGACAAAATTGACAAATGGGATGACATCAAATTGACAAGCTTCTGTACTGCCAAAAAAAAAAAACTCTCAGCAAAGTGAAAAGGCAACTCACAGAAAGGGAGAGATTATCTGCAAACTATTCAACTGATAAAGTATTAATAACCAGAATATATAAGGAGATCAAGGAACTCCACAAGAAAATAAGCAACCCAGTAAAGAAATGGGCAAAGGACTTAAACAGACATTTTTCAAAAGTGGAAATCCAAATGGCCAACAGACACATGAAAAAATCTTTAGGACCACTAAGTGCTGTCAAGGAAAAGCAAATCAAAACCATAATGATGTTTCATACAGAAATCAACAAACATCAAATACTGGCAGAGTTGTGGGGAAAATGGTACCCTAATCCACAGTTGGTGGGCACGTAAACTGGTAAAGCCACTATGGAAATAAGTTTTGAGATACCTGAGAAATCTGAATATAGAACTCCCATATGACCCAGCCATCCCACTTCTGGGAATTTACTAAAGGAAAATGAAATCAGCATATGAAATAGTTATCTGCACCCCCATGTTTATTGTAGTTCAATTTACATTAGCTAAGATATGGAATCAACCCAAATGTCCATCAACTGAAGACTGTATAAAGAAATTACAGGATATGTGCACTATGGAATACTACACAGCATTTTAAAAAAATAAAATCTGATCATTTGCAACAAAATGGACAAAACTGGAAAACATCATACTTAATGAAATAAACCAATCCCAAAAGGTCAAATACCATATATTCACCCTGACCTGTGATAGCTAATACAGCACCTAAAAGGTAATCCATAGAAGTGAAATTGACACTTTGAGAAGTAATGACTTTATTCACTTATTTTTAAAGGTTTACATATTTATTTGAAAGGCAGAATTACAGAGAGGCAGAGGTATACAGAGAGAGGGAGAAGTCTCCCATCTGCTGGTTTACTCCCCAAATGGTGGCAATGTTCAGAGTTGGGCTGATCCGAAGCAGGAGCCAGTAGCTTCTCCCACACAGGTTCAGGGGCCAAGGACTTGGGCCATTTTCTACTGCTTTACCAGTCCATAGCAGAGAGCTGAATCAGAAGTGGAGCAGCCAGAACTTGAACCAGCACCCATATGAGGTGCCGGCACTACAGGCAGTGGCTTTATTTGCTACGCCACAGCACCCAGCCCCAAGAAACAATGACTTTAAACAACCCTTGTCTTGATTGTTGAGGAACAGTTTTTCCCCCCATACTATTTGTTGAACTCTTAACATAGAGTTAATCATATGTGTATAAAATTGAGTCTCTCAATCTCTCTGTCTCTGTCTCTCTCTCTCTTCATCTCTTATGCTCTCCTTCTCTCTCTTTTCCTTCTTCATCACTTCCCTCCGGTCTGTCATGTTTCCCCACCAATGAACCCTTTCCTTTACTCTGGTGTTTGGTGTGTGTTGTGGCAGCCTTACATTGGTGCTGTGACTCGGATCCAGGCTCCCCCAGTGAGTTTGCTCTCCCTTTGGGGATCTCTGAGCTGCCTTGGGGTCCTGAATTTCTGCCTGTCATAAAACACAGCCCTGGAATTCCTTCCATGCCACCAAATGCTTCGTGGTCTCCATCCACACACCAGCCTTCCAAATTCTGAGGTAAGATGCAGAATGGGAAATTCTCACAGGGATCGCTACTACGGGTTGTAGTTCTACTCTACTTCACTTCAAAATCCTGGTACCGAGCACAACAAACCCCAAAGATACTGTTTCCAGGCAATAGTGGGTATGGATGAAGACTCAACCTCCTATTTCCCTTCTATGGGCCATGCCCTGGGTTCCAGTGGGTGCATGGATGACAACCCCACCCTCTGTTCCCACATCCTCTAGTCAGACAGCCATGATCTCTGGGATGCCCAATATCCACAGATCCCACACTACCAGTCGCCATGGGAGCTTCTTCTTCCTGTGTTCCATCTGATTCTCCTCTCTGTTGCCTTCTAAGTAATATGGTCCCTTTCAAATTGGCTCAAGACCTCCAATGCCAACCCTGATAACTTTATCACTTCTGTGAGCAATCGGGAAAATGGAAGGCGATCCCTTTTTCCTATCTTCGATCTAAACCTTCTATGTGTACTTCTGACTCTCCGGCCCAAGTCCTTTTGGCCTCCAAAATTTCCACTAAAGGTCAAGGGCCTGAGCTGAAACCCCTACCTTCTACATTCGCGACCCTGGTTCTCACTGTCTCGGCTCACTGTACCAACCCCTACTGCCCAGGAATTTCAACTATCTCAGAACCAGGCTTGGTACAAAGTCTTTCGTGGCCCGGGCTCTCACTGTCTCAGCTCACTGTACCTCCCACTCCCCGACTTTATCTTAGAACCAGACTTGGTCCAAAGTCTACTCCCCCAGTCTTACTAGTGATCTTTCCCAAGAAGCGAGGACAAGTTTAGAATGTCCATCTCTATGCTTTCATCTTCTTGCCCTTGTCCTCTAACTGGTTTTTGCCCCTCCCTCTCCTGTTCCAATTTTACCATAAGAATAGCAAGGGAGTGGTGATCCCATCCTTCTGAGCTCCTTGTTTACTGCAAAACAAATTAGGTATCCCACCCTTTGATGGCTCTTTTGTCTTGTCATGAGCAATCCGAACAGGAAAATCAGGTCTTTTGACTTCTACTCCAATGGACTTCTTGTCCTTGGTGCGTTGGCCACTTGGCGCACAGTCTTTGGGAACTATCTGGCAGATGCCTAAACATTTGTTTCAGAGGCAGTCTCAAGTGGCTGAGTGTTGACTAGGACATCATTGGCTTAAGGTGTTCTTAGGGTAAAAAAGCAACTGAAACTAGACACTAAGTTTGAAGAAATTTCTCTCTTCGAATCCAGGAAGATCCCTGACATTAAAAATACTGTTTCGTAACTTGCTGAACTTATTTTGCAATTTGTTTTAACAGGTTTCAGATGCTATAGCCATGGATAATCAATACTCCATGAAACAGCAATGGGTAATCAGTACTAGTTATAGATGAATGCAATTTTAATTTTAATTGAATTCAGATAGAAATATCAGCATCTTAAGTCATTTAGATGTAACTGCTAAATGTAAATTGGTTAAAGGCAAATGAGATAAATGTAAACTTTGGTACTTTCAGCACCTTATATTCTATAGAAAAACTATTTGGGCCAGCGCCGTGGCTCAATAGGCTAATCCTCCGCCTTGCGGCGCCAGCACACTGGGTTCTAGTCCCGGTCGGAGCACTGGATTCTGTCCCAGTTGCCCCTCTTCCAGACCAGCTCTCTGCTATGGCCCGGCAGTACAGTGGAGGATGGCCCAAGTGCTTGGGCCCTGCACCCGCATGGGAGACCAGGAGAAGCACCTGGCTCCTGGCTTCGGCCAGGACTGACTGTGGCCACAGTGCACTGGCCGCAGTGGCTATTGGAGGGTGTACCAATGGCAAAAGGAAGACCTTTCTCTCTGTCTCTCTCTCTCTCACTGTCCACTCTGCCTGTCAAAAAAAAAAAAAACCTATTTGGGTTTGTTAACTGCCCATGAGAAATAGTTCAACACTGCTTAAAAGTAATTCAGGCTGAAATTTGATGTGTTACCTTATTTTTAAAATGTTGTCTTAATTTGGAGATTTTTAACAGGTTATTTCAAAAGGTAAGTCAAGAAGGCTAAGAAGGAAAAAGTGTTCTTGATAAGGAAGGTTAAAAAGGAAAGAGTTTTGTGTGTGTGTGTGGTTTTTTTTTTTTTTTTTTTTTTTTTTTTTTTTTTAAAGAAAGGACATGGTTTCTAAGAATTACTTTACCCTGATGGCTAGTTTACTCTAGACTGGAATGGAAATGATAAGACATTTCAAGTAAGTTGAAGAGGGTGTGTGGGAGTCACAAAATGTTATAAAAGAAAGAAATTTTTGGATACAGAAACTATTAATCTATTTCTCTTTGACATAGAATTAGAATCTGATCCTCTGTTAAAGCAATGTCTCTGTTAGGTTCTAATGGTTTAAAAAACAACTGAGTTTTAAAGGAGTTATGATTTGTTTAAATATATGCTTATTCTAGAACATTTGAGTAAGGGATTTTATTTGAACCAGATATTTTAAGCCTTCTTGGCATCCTTGACAGGCATTCAAAAATAAATTAATAAATAAAAGTTCCAAATTATTTTGATGTTGATATTTCAAGTTGGGCCCCTGGAAATATTAAAGGATATATGTCTCTCATCTTGTAGAGACAACAATTAATCAGGCTATTCGGATTATATTAGAATTACTGTCAAGATGTGAAGCAGTGATAAATTTTAAGTTTTGATAATATAAAATGCTACTGATACAAATGTCTGAAAAATAAAAAGTCTAATGATCTTGTGTTACCAGACATGATGGTTGCCTTAATGGGAAAGGCCCAGAGGCTATAAAGGTTAAATGTTTTGTAAAATCCTAGGTGCTTTCGAAAATACTGTGTGAAATAAGAAAGTGCCTCTTGTTGGTTAAAGAGTTTATAATTTTAAACGTGGCTATTTAAAGTCTTTTGTCATCCACAGTTTTGTATATCAAATTTGCTGCTCAAAAAACTAAACATTGTTGGTTCTGTGTTTAGCTGTCCTTCTATAGGTTCTGATAGACCTTTTCCAGCCACTTCTACTGTATTCAATACTTTAGAATGGCTCTGTAAACAGATAAAGCCAATAATGTACTATAGGTTCCAACTGAGAGAAAGTATGGTTAATTGAGGTTACTAAGAGTAGAAAGTAATTCTAATTGATTGATGGCAATAAAAAACAGCTAAAGATTTTAGGAACCTATTACTGAAGCTGCTCTATTGTTCTATCTTGTATGTTATGTTACATGTGTGCACATAATGTATGTCCACATGGGAAAATTTATTAAGAGTTTTGTTTCAATTTGCTTATAGATATAAGATTGCTCATAAATTTAAACTGCTAAAATTAATCAAAGATACATTTTGATTCATGTGACCTGAATCTCTATATCAGATATTTTAAATCTGTTGGTAGAAAGAAACTAAAACATTTTTATATATTTGTGCTGGTTAAACAAGCTACACCATGTTAGATATTTAAAAGATATTTCCAAATACGTGCACTCTCCCCTTGAAATGTTTAGAAGGCATTGGACCTTCGAGTAAATGTTTTCATAAGTTGTTATTTAAGAGTTGAAATTGCTTGTTAAGTTTTCATTTGATATTGTTATGGTCAGTAAGCGATCTGGACTTGCTCCCTCATTTCTCTATTCTAAGTTCAACTTTTTCCCTCATTTTTCTATTCTTTTTTCTTAAATATTTATTTTCTTTATTTGAAGGACAGAGTTACAGAGAGAGGTAGAGACAGAGAGAATGGTCTTCCATCCACTGGTTCACTCCCCAGATGGCTGCAACAGATGGAGCTGTGCCGATTTGAAGCCAGGAGCCAAGAGCTTCTTCCAGGTCTCCTATGTGGGTGCAGGGGCCCAAGGACTTGGGCCATCTTCTAATGCTATCCCAAGCCATAGCAGAGAGCTGGATCAGAAGAAGAGCAGCAGGGACTAAAACTGGAGCCCATATGGGATGCCAGCACTTCAGGCCAGGGAGTTAACATGCTGCGCCACAGCGCCGGCCCCTCTATTCTTTTTATGATGAAAAACTGACTCTATACTGAAGGACTCTCCCAGATGCACAATTTGATTTTTAGATATTATAAAAGGGATGGCTAACATTTTCTGTAATAATTGCGTACCCAAAAGGAGAGCTTAAATTATAATTTCATATGGGCACAGTAAACAGGCAAAACCTTCCTTGATTCAGACCAAGCAAAGGGAGAGAAAGTTTTAAAGTGAAGACATAGATTTCCTCATGGGCATTGTCTAACTCACAAAAAATTACTATCAGAACATGCCTGTGGAAAGTAAAGAGGCAACCAACAGAATGGGGGAAATTATTTGCAAACCATGCAAATGATAAAGGATTAATAACCAGAATATATAAAGCAATAAAAAAAACTCAACAATAGCAAAGCAAACAACCCACTCAAGAAGTGGGCAAAGGACTTAAATAGACATTTCTCAAAAAAGGAAATCCAGATATCTTACAGACACATGAAAAAATGCTCAGAATCACTAGCCATCAGGGAGACACAAATCAAAATCACAATGAGGTTTTACCTCACCCCAATTAGAATGGCTCTCATACAGAAATCAACAAATAACAAACGCCGGCTAAGATGTGGGGGAAAAGGTACCCTCATCCACTGTTGGTGGGAATGCAAATTGGTAAAGCCACTATTTGGAGATACCTCAAAAATCTGAATATAGCCTTCTATACGACAGCCATTTCACTTCTCGGAATCCACCCAAAGGAAATTAAATTGGCAAATAAAAGAGCTGTCTGCACCTCAATGTTTATTGCAGCTCAATTCATAATAACCAAGACATGAATCAAATGCCCATCAACAGAAGACAGGATAAAGAAACTGTGGGGTATGTACTCTATGGAATACCTCACAGCAGTTAAAATACAAAATCCGGTTATTTACAGCTAAATGGATGAATCTGGAAAATATCATACTTAGTGAAATAAGCCAGTCCCAAAGGGACAAAGATCGTATGTTCTCCCTGATCTGTGACAACTAACAGAGCACCTAAAAGAAACCTATGGAAGTGAAACTGACACCGATCGCAACCAAAACTGGGAGAAAGGCCATGCATCTTTTGCAGGTAGAGGGTTTTGTCTGTAGATAAATTCTGAACAATCATACATTAAGTGGAGGGACCATCAATTTGCACAGGTCGGGAGTAGCACCATTGATGTTAGAGTAGAGGCTATGATTACAAAGGAATGAGGCCCCAGATGGGCTAGATAGGGTCCAGAACAAAAGACAGAGTCATTATGGAGAGCCTAAGAGAGCTGCTGTCTAAACCATGATTAAGTTTTCTGATTGAGAGTCAAATAGAACCTGACAGAAGGGGCCTGATAATAATCAGGTGGGCTTTAAGGCCTTGCTAGTTGAGAGGCCCAGAACTGTCTATCTCTTCACATGGGGTACATCCTAAGCGAGGTGTGAACCTCCTTGGGGAAGTCACCCTGTTGACTTCCATTACCTAGATGGCCTGGGAGGAGAGCTGGCCAGGTAAAGGCAGGTGGCACCTTTAACAGGAAATTTACAGTTCTACCTGCAATGTTATGACCCTATTTGGCCATCCCCTTCACAGCAGTGGTTACTTTGGAAGCCAGGCCAAGTGAAGAGCTTTTCAGCTTAGAGCCAGCAAGATCTATGGCTCTGACCTGGGTGTCCTTCGATTCCACAGCAGTTCCATCTCCAGTGATCCAACTCTTGGCTGAGAGAGCTACCAGGGTTCTCCACAAGCTGACTTCTGCTGAAGCCCTCGCTTTCCATTTTGAAAGCCACTGCAGTGGACTGGCCTGTTGGGTCTCCTTGAGGGCAGATCACTGTACAGAGCAACCTTTAATAGGACTGCCACCTATCTTCACATTGCTTCTGATGCCTAGCTTTCTTTTTCTCCTGGATTTTGTTAAAGCAGACCAGAGGATGCAAGTCAAGGGGGTGCTCAATTTCCATCTCTAATCTTTGTGGCCTAATCTAGAAGTCTAGAGTCACAGGCGTGTTCTTTTTTTTGAAGGTTTTTATTTAATGAATACAAATTTTCATATGTATAGCTTTTAGGGATATAGTGTTTCTTCCCCCCATTCCCACCCTCCCACCTCCACTCCCATCCCAACTCCCACTCCCTCTCCCATTGACATTTTCCATTAATATTCGTTTTTAATTGACTTTATATACAGAAGACCAACTCTATACTCAGTAGAGATTTCAACAGTTTACACCCACACAGACACTCAAAGTATAAAGTACAGTTTCAAGACAAGTTTTACCATTATTTCTCATAGTACAACTCATTAAAGACAGAGGTCCAAGTTGGGGAACAAGTGCTCAGTGACTCCTGTTGTTGATTTAACAACTGACACTCTTATTTATGACGTCAGTAATCACCCAAGGCTCTTGACATGAGCTGCCAAGGCTATGGAAGCCTTTTGAGTTCACAAACTCTGTCAGATTTTAGACAGGGCCATATGCAAAGTGAAAGTTCTCTCCTCTCTTCAGAGAAAAGTACATCCTTTTTGATGACTCCTTCTTTCCATTGGGGTCTCACTCACAGAGATTCTTCATGCAGAACAGTTTTTGCCACTATGTCTTGGCTTTCCATGCCTGAAATGCTCTCATGGTGTTTTCAGTCAGGCTTTAGGGGCTGATTCTGAGGTCAGAGTGTTGTTTAGGGTGTTTGTCATGCTCTGAGCCTGCTGTGTGGACAGCTTCTCATGATGGGACTTTATCTCCTTTGTAATTCTGTCTGTTGTTATTACCAGACACTTGGTCTTATTTATGTGATCCATTTGACTTATGGTCCTATCTGTATGATCAATTCCATACTTAATCACTTTATCACATAAGATGGGATTAGTGCCACCCAGCTAAATAGGATTTGGAGGCCCAAGACAAGTTACTATTACTCTACAAATCCAGGAACATTTCTACTTCTGAGAAGGAAGGGCTATAGAAAATAAAAAATACAGTCTTCTAGGATAAAGCAAGTTTGACAAAAAACAAAGGACACTAGAAATCATACAAACTTTTCTCAAAAATGATGGCTTAATAGAACATTCACTATGAGCTATCTTTTGTTGCACAAACAAAAAGTAAAAATATTGTTAAACTGTATTCCTTGAGTTAAACTAACAGAAGGAAAAGCCTGGGCTCTTATGATCTACCCATAAACATTAAAACAAAATAATTCAGATGAGAAGCTCCTTTTCTATTCAGTTGCCTTCTTACTAGTTGTATTACTCAGGGCTCTCCAGAAAATTAGAACCAACATGGTGTGTGTGTATGTGTGTGTGTACATATACTTCTATCCATAGAGAATTCTTTTTAAGGAATTGGCTCACATGATTGTGGAGGCTTGATGTCTTTGGATGCTGAGGCTGCTATAACAAGATTACATAAACTGAGTGGCTTATAAACAATTAGGAACTTATTTCTCCAAGCTCTGGATGCTGGAAGTCCAAGATCCAGATACTGGCAGATTCAGTGCCTGTGAAGGCCCACTTCCTTGTTCACATGTGGTACCTTTTAGCTGTTTCCTCACTTGGTAAAATAGCAAGGGGATCTCTCTTAGGCCACTTTTTAATTTGTTTATTTTAAAGGCAGTGACACAAAGAGAAAAAAAAGAGACAGAGCAAGTGAGTGAGCTAGAGAGAGCTCTCATTGGCTGGTTCACTTAACAAATACCTGCATCAACCCTGTGGCAGAGGCCAGAACCAGGAGCTGGGAACCTAATTCCAATGTGGGTGGCAGGAACCCAAGTATTTCAGCCTTCACTGCTGCCTGCCAAGGTCTGCAATAGCAGGAAGCTGGAGCTGGGCATCTGTACCAGGTACTCTCATATGGTATGCAGATATCTTAACAGCTAGGGCAAACACCTGTCTCTCAGGCCTCTTTTATAAGGGCACTAATTCCATTTCCAAGGGCTCTCCCTCCTCACCTAATTGCTGTTCAAAGGCCCCATGTCCTATTACCTCAAGAGTTAGTATTACAACCTGTGAAGTTGGCGGGGATACAAACACCCAGACTACAGTACGTGGTAAGTACAAAACCTGATAGGACAGGCTATCAGGCCGGAAACCTAGTAAGTGGTATAGTTTAAATCCAGAAGTATCTGCTGGCAGAATTTCTTGCCTACAGGAAATCAATCTTTATTCAATTAAGGCCTTCAATGGATTGGATGAAACCCATTCTTATCAGGGCTTAAGGCACATTATTGGTTTTACTCAAAGTTCACCAATTTAAATGTTAAATTCACCCTCCCCCCCCCAAAAAAAAAACTTCACACAAACATCCAGAACAGTATTTGCCCAAATATCTGAGTACCATCACACAGCCACGTTGAAATATACAATTATCCAACACACTGGCTCACACGCTTCTTCCTAGGGAGAATTCTTCCTGGAAAACAAAGTTATGTCCTGAAACGTGCACACTGAGTTCCCAATGTGAATGAGCAAGGCTAGGAGGGAAATTATTGGAATCCAATCTTAATCCTACAAAGGACTATTTGAGCTACACCTATCAGGACTCGTACATGCAGCTACTGAAAAGAAACCATTTGGAAAATCAATTAACTTTCTTGTCATGAGGCCTTTCTCTCCATAGCTCACTCCCAACTCCATGTAGACAATTTAATTCAACCTCTAACAAAAGATAGCCACAGCAAATAGGGACAATTTCACCTTCCCATTTTCAGGGACTAGAAAGTTTCTAACATAGAATCCATCTCAAATTTTGGTATTCGAGGAACTAAGAGTTACAGTGAAGCCAAAGCTGAGGCTATAAAATAAAAGTACCAGACTTTTGAAAAGTACTCTGAACATCTGAGCAAAATAAAAGGGACATTTGGGGATTCAAAATGAGCACACCCATGTGAAACAGTTGTATACCAACAAAATGTAACAGCTAACAAAATGTCTAAGTTGAATCCTTAAAAAAGGTGTTGGAATTCTGTACTCACTGAAAAGATGGCACACAACATTAAGACAGATTCCATTCAGATGGAAACTAGGATTACCAAGCTTAAACATGCAATGGAAGCAGTAAAGAGCGGATTTTAAAATGCAAAAACAAAAACAAAAAAAACCTGTTCTCTCAGAATAATTAGGAAAAGGATGAAGAAATAATGAAATAAAGTTTATGAATAAAAGTATGTTTCCCATACTTTCCACAAAATCGGATGATGCAGACTAAATATAGTAGGAATTTCAGGCAATTACTGTTTTCCCCATCAGATCCACTTGGCACCTTTCCTAACCTGCTCTGTGTCCTATGAGGTTGACCTACATAGATGGCTTCAAGGGACATGCTGTTTGCTTCAGTCTGTGAAGCACACTAGCGAAAGATGTGAGAATAAGGCTCAGAGAGCCTCTCCTCCAGCTGGCCATGGTTAACCGTGGCTGTGTTACCCTTCTGAAGGTCAAAGCTCCTGCAGGTATCCCCCTATTAGAAACAATGACACAGCTGCAGTTTGCAGCTCTTTCCAAGTCCCAGACACTGCTCTTCGGGCCAACACTGTGCATAGCAAGTTAAGGTGCCACCTGTGATACCGGATCACATCCCAGATGCTGCACTTCTGATCCAATTCCCTGCTAATGTGTCTGGGAAAGCAGTGGAGGATGACTCAAGTCCTTGGGCCCTTGCTACCCACATGGGAGACCTGGATAAAGCCCTTGGCCCCAGCTGTTATGGCTATTTGGGGGAGTGAACCAGTGTATGGAAGATCTCTCTGTATCTCTCACTCTGTCTCTCTCTGTAACTCTGCCTTTCAAATAAATGAATAGGGGCTGGTGCTGTGGCGTAGCAGGTAAAGCTGCCACCTGCAGTGCTGGCATCCCATATGGGCACCTGGCTGCTCTACTTCTGATCCAGCTCTTTGTTATGGCTTGGGAAAACAGTGGAGGATGGCCCAAATCCTTGGGCCCCTGCATCCATGTGGGAGACCCTGAACATGCTCCTGGTTCCTGGCTTCAGATTGGTGCAGCTCCAGCAGTTGTGGCCATCTGGGGAGTCTATCAATGGATGGAAAACCCCTCTCCCTCTCCCTCTCCCTCTCCCTCTCCCTCTCCCTCTCCCTCTCCCTCTCCCCCTCCCTCTCTCTCTCCTCTCCCTCTCCTTCCCCCTCCCCTTCCCCCTCCCCCTCTCCCTCTCTGCCTCTGCCTCTCTGTAACTCTGCCTTTCAGATAAATAAATAAATATTTAAAAATAAACAAATAAATAGATCTTCAAAAAAATTAAAAGAATACACTCCATCTCTCTATCCTTTCAGACCCAGAAGTAGTAAAGAAATCTTAGCCATTTTGTTCTAGCTGCTCCACCATCCCTTTGGTTTCCATTAAATTGTTCCATATCCTTGTTAATGCTAATTAAACTCTTCTCAAGTTACCCTATTTCTGTGAATTCCATCATTTTTATGCTACTAGGATCCTGACTGATGTAAGCACCATTAAAACACTAATGGCAGGAATAGATGGAAACCCTTATGCTTCAGATCAGATTGGCCCACCTAGTAGGAAATAATGAAAGAGGTTCTTTCTCTGAAATAAAAAAAAAATCCCTGCGATATAGCAAACATTACTATTTATCCAGATGGAGGGAAAATAAGTTATATATGATAAAATAATCTAAAATGGTCTGCATGACATCAGATCTTTCTTCTGTAATAGTAGTTGTCAGAAGATACCCAAGCATCAGCACGTTTGTGAGAGACGATTTAAGCTACCATGTGTAGAAAAGAAAATCATTCATATCCATGGTATACATAGAATGCATACCATCCACATAGTGCTCTGAGTAATGTTTTCAGAGGAGGGATATAAATTGTGACAAACCAAAAAATGAATAATAATAAATAAGTCCAGTAGAGATAAACTGTGATTTAAAAGCAATTGTGGTTTCTATTGAGATCAGTACTATTTACAATCAATTCTGAAATAATTGTTAACATGTTGTGAAACTTAGTAAACATCAAATAAATTTAAAAAGACATGATATGTAATTATAAATGAAGCTAATATAAAATTGATCTAGTTCTATTGTCCCAGATTATTCCAACAAAAACCATGACATAAGGGGGGGAGGGATGAAAATAAAATTTATCAGAATTTCTTCATTCTTTCTGTATAAATAAACAAATTTGAAATCACTATTTTTCAATTGTTTCCAAGGAATAAACATATTTTAATGCATGGATGATAACCCAAAAAATAGATAAAACTTCTAAATAACAAACAAAATGAATACCTTACAGTAGTAAGAATGACTTTGTGGTAAAATATTAAAAATGATTACTACTGAACTGTAGGATCTTGGAAACTTTTAGCTTTCATTTTTTACTTATGTATTTTTTCTATAATACACATTTACCTACTGGTATAAAAATGAACACATAAATTTCCACATCTTATAAAATGAAATTATACCAAATGCTTTTAATTTCTGAAAATTTATGTATTGCTTTCTTTTTCTCAAAAGCACTTAAAGCAGTTAGCAAATAGACTTAAAATGTGAGACAGACAATGGGTCTGGGCCAAGCCTAGCAAATTTCTGGAAATTCCTGGGAACTTGAGAGCAAGAACGGATCTAAAGTATAAGTAAATATACTAAGTAATGTAATCATTGCAAAAATGTTTGAAAATCTTCGTGAAATAACTAAAGACAAATGATTTTTAAAAATAATCCCAAATGCTATTCAACTCCTAAAAGATAATCTATTGTGTGTATCTTTTGGCTTTTCTGCTCAACTTCTCTCTCTCTCTCTCTCTCTCTCTCTTTTTTTTTTTTTTTTTTGGACAGGCAAAGTGGACAGTAAGAGAGAGAGAGAGAGAGAGAGAGAGAGAGAGAGAGAGAAAGGTCTTCCTTTTTCCGTTGGTTCACCCCCCAATGGCCACTGCAGCCGGCTCGCTGCGGCTGGCACACCACGCTGATCTGAAGCCAGGAGCCAGGTGTTTCTCCTGGTCTCCCATGCAGGTGCAGTGCCCAAGGACTTGGGCCATCCTCCACTGCACTCCCGGGCCACAGCAGAAAGTTGGACTGGAAGAGGAGCAACTGGGACAGAATCTGGCGCTCCGACTGGGACTAGAACCCAGTGTGCCAGAGCCGCAGGCGGAGGATTAGCCTATTGAGCTGTGGCACCGGCCTCAACTTCTCTTTTCTTAGAATTTCCCTCCCCTTGTGCACATGGTGGCAGTATAAGTGGTCCTGTGCCAAATTGTTGCATTTGTTACATTGTTACAAACAATTGTGAAATTCCCAGGGGCCACCTAAGCCAACAAAAGTCTAGCCAGGTGTGTTGACAGATTTCAGTCTTTCTTCCTGCTGTATAAGATTAGTCTTCTCTGGTTGATGAAATTTTTGGAAGAAAACTGAGGGCAAATGCGTTGCTCTTTGGCAGATCCAGACATGTAAATAGAGGAATTTTTGCATAAAACATCTTCTGTGCTGGCAGGGGTAGAAGCCAGGAAAAGACAGAACAATTTTCATTCTGAGGTAGGTTCTAAGATGGCATCTTAGCATGTCAAAGCACCAGTCTTTTGGGTATAGTGTTAGGAAACTGGCACAGTTTTATCTATGGCATGATCTATACCCTGATTTACATCCTAGGCTCTAGCCTCCACTGCCATTGCTGAAAGCCAGGTGGCCACATGGCCCAACCACTGTTGTCAAGCTCCACCCCCATCCTAATGGGATTTGCTGCTCCTGCTTCCCTGCCCACCCTCTGGCAAAGTTTTAAAAGGACCCGTTCCTGAACACGTGGCTCTCTCTTGGCTCTTCTCTCCTGCTCTCTTGGCTCCTCTCCTCTCCTCTCCTCTCCTCTCCTCTCTCTTCTCTCTCTTCTCTCCTCACTAGCTCCTCTCTGTCTCTCTCTCTCTCTCTCTCTCTCTCTTATACTCTCTTTCTCTCTCTTATCCTTCTTTGTCCCTCCCCTCCAGCCTGCTGGGCTTTCCCCAATAAACCCTGTCCCTTATTCCGGTGTTTGGTGTGTTTTGTGACGGCCTAACAGAAATGCATAACATATAGTTTCAGAACACCAGTGATGCTTATAGCAATGTACTTTCCTGCTATCGAGGACCCATCCAGATTTGCAATTCCTTTCTGGAAGTCCACCTGTAATGGTTTCAAAAACTGAGGCTGGAGATCGGATGGGAGTTAGGGCTCCAGCTAAGGAATTAGAGGCAACTTACTCAAATGGTTAAGGTCCTTTAATAACTTTTTACTAGGCATGAGACATCAGGCAAGCTACTGAGTTGGAAAGATTGTAAAATTTGTCTACTAATAGATCTGGCTCATAGGGAAGCTGGGAAATTTTTAAAATGAGACCATATGTCAGCAATCTGGCACATGGAAAATACTAAATAAATATTTTATTATTTAAATTACTATTTCTATCTCCATATTTAGGTGATCACCACATCAAATTGCCAACTTAATGTCTGGGAAGTGAGGGATATAGACATGGCTTATAGTTTCTTGTCAATAGATATGCAAGTCATCAACATGCACATTTTCCTTAATTCAGAATGTCCTAAAGATAATTTGCTCTTCTTACAGATGCATTAATTTCTCAAGGTCTTAGGCTGCTACCAGGTGTCATAATGAAATTTCTGCTTCAAAGATATTTTAAATTCAGCCCGGACTATTGAAGTTAATTTTAGACAGTTGACAAGTGCTATGTATTTTATTTATGTTTTATAGCTTTTTTTTTTTGACAGGCAGAGTGGACATTGAGAGAGAGAAAGGTCTTCCTTTTTCCGTTGGTCCATCCCCCAATGGCCGCTGCGGCTGGCGCACTGCGGCTGGCACACCACGGTGATCCAAAGCCAGGAGCTGTTACTTCCCCTGGTCAATCATGCGGGTGCAGGGCCCAAGCACTTGGGCCATCCTCCACTGCACTCCCGGGCCATAGCAGAGAACTGGACTGGAAGAGGAGCAACCGGGACAGAATCCGGCGCTTTGACCAGGACTAGAAACCGGTGTGCTGGTGCTGCAGGCAGAAGATTAGCCTCTTGAGCTGCGGTGCTAGCCTGTATGTATGTATGTATGTATGTATGTATTTATTTATTTGACAGGAAGAGTTAGACAGTGAGAGAGAGACAGAGAGAAAGGTCTTCCTTTTTCTGTTGGTTCACCCCCCAAATGAACACCATGACCAGCATGCTGCAGCCAGCACAGCAAAGCCAGGAGCCAGGTGCTTCCTCCTGGTCTCCCATGCGGGTGCAGGGCCCAAGCACTTGGGCCATTCTCCACTGCCTTCCCGGGCCACAGCAGAGAGCTGGACTGGAAGAGGAGTAACCGGGCCAGAACCCAGCACCCCAACCCGGACTAGAACACGAGTGCCAGAGCCACAGGTGGAGGATTAGCCAAGTAAGCAGCAGAGCTGGCCAAGTGTTATGTATTTGAAGACAAGACCTAAGATCTACAAAGCAAGTGAAGTACTAGAAACATATATTGTTATTTGAAATCTTAAAAGACAGGGATTGAAGAATTGCTTAAATGTTTAAAAACAAGGGTTATAAAGCTCTATTTTATTTTTTCAACTTTTATTTAATAAATATAAATTTCTAAAGTACAACTTTTGAATTATAGCAGCTTTCCCCCCCATAACCTCCCTCCCATCCACAACCATCCCATTTCCCACTCCCTTGCCCATCCCATTCTTCATCAAGATTCATTTTCAATTATCTTTATATACAGATCAACTTAGTATATACTAAGTAAAGATTTCAACAGACTGCACCCACACAGACACACAAAGTGTAAAATACTGTTTTAGTAGTTTTACTGTTAATTCACATAGTACAACATATTAAAGACAGAGGTCCTACATGGGGACCAGGTGCACAGAGACTCCTCTTGTTGATTTAACAATTGGCATTCTTATTTATGACGTCAGGAATCACCCTAGGCTCTTGTCATGAGCTGCCAAGGCTATGGAAGCCTCTTGAGTTTGCTGACTCCGATCTTATTTAGACAAGGCCATAGTCAAAGTGGAAGTTCTCTCCTCCCTTCAGAGAAAGGTACCTCCTTCGTTGATGGCCTGTTCTTTCCACTGGGATCTCACTCACAGAGATCTTTCATTAGATCATTTTTTTTCCACAGTGTCTTGGCTTTCCATGCCTGCAAAATTCTCATGGGCTTTTTGCCCAGATCTGAATGCCTTAAGGGCTTATTCTGAGGCCAGAGTGTTGTTTAGGGCATTTGCTATTCTATGAGTCTGCTGTGTATCCCGCTTCCCATGTAGGATCATTCTCTCCTTTTTCATTATATCAGTTACTATTTGCAGACACTGGTCTTATTTATGTAATCCCTTTGACACTTAATTCTATCTTTTCAATCAATTATGAACTTAAACTAATCACTTTAACAATTAAGATTGCATTGGTACATGCCACCTTGATGGGATTGAATTGGAATGCACTGGCACATTTCTAGCTCTACCACTAGGGATAAGTCTGTGTGAGCATGTGATGAACTGTACATCTCCTCCCTCTATTATTCCCACTCTTATATTTAACAGGGATCACTTTTCAGTTAAATTTAAATGACTAAGAATAATTGTGTGTTAATTAAAGAGTTAAACCAATGGTAATAAGAACAAAAAATACTAAAAGGAATAAAATAGTAAGTAGTTCCTCGACAGTCAGGACAAGGGCTGATCAAGTCATTGTTTCTCATAGTGTCCATTTCACTACAACAACTTTCCTTTTAGGTACTCAGTTAGTTGTCACCAATCAGGAAGAACATATGATATCTGTCCCTTTTGGACTGGCTTATTTCACTCAGCATGATGTTTTCCAGATTCCTCCATTTTGTTGCAAATGACCGGATTTTATTTTATTTTTTTTTTTTACTGTTGTATAGTATTCTATAGAGTACATGTCCCATAATTCTTTATCCAATCTTATGTTGATGCACATTTACATTGATTCCATGTCTTATCTATTGTGAATTGAGCTACAACAAACATTAAGGTACAGATGGCTCTTTTATTTGCCTATTTAATTTCCTTTGGGTAAATTCCAAGGAGTGGGATGGCTGGGTTGTACGGTAGGGCTATATTCAGGTTTCTGAGGAAACTCCAAACTGACTTCCATAGTGGCTTTACCAGTTTGCATTCCCACCAAGAGTGGAAATTAGTGCCCCTTTTTCCCTACATCCTTGCCAGCATTTGTTGTTGGCAGATTTCTGAATGTGAGCCATTCTAACTGGGGTGAGGTGAAACCTCACTGTGGTTTTGATTTGCATTTCCCTGATGGCTAGTGATCCTGAACATTTTTTTATGTGCCTGTTGGCCATTTGGATTTCCTCTTTTGAAAAATGTCTATTGAGGTCCTTGGCCCATATCTTAAGTGGGTTGTTTGTTTCGTTGTTATGGAGTTTCTTGATCTCTTTGTAGATTCTGGTTATTAATCCTTTATCTGTTGCATAAATTGCAAATATTTTTTCCCATTCTTTCAGTTGCCTCTTCATTTTCCTGAGTGTTTCTTTTGCAGTACAGAAACTTCTCAATTTGATGTAATCTTAATTGTTAATTTTGGCTTTGACTGCCTGTGCCTCTGGGGTCTTTTCCAAGAAGTCTTTGCTGGTGCCTATATCTTGCAGGGTTTCTCCGATGCTCTATAATAATTTGATCGTGTCGGGTCGTAGATTTAGATCTTCAATCCATGTTGAGTGGATTTTTTGTGTAAGCTGTAAGGTGGGGGTCTTGCTTCATGTTTCTGCATGTGGAAATCCAGTTTTCCCAGCACCATTTGTTGAATAGACTGTCCATTCTCCAGGAATTGGTTTTAGATCCATGATCAAATGCAAGTTGGCTGTAGATCTTTGGATTGATTTCTGGTGTTTCTATTCTGTTCCATTGGTCTATCCATCTGTTTCTGTACCAGTACCTTACTGTTTTGATTATAACTGCCCTGTAGTATGTCCTGAAATCCGGTATTGTAATGCCTCCAGCTTTGTTTTTGTTGTACAAGCTTGCTTTAGCTATTGGAGGACTCCATTGTCTCCATATGAATTTCAGCATCATTTTTTCCAGATCTGAGAAGAATGTCTTTGGTATTTTGGTGGGTATCACATTGAATCTATAAATTGCTTTTGGGAGAATGGACATTTTGATCATAGAGATCTTTTATTTCCTTGGTTAACTTTATTTCAAGGTATTTGATTGTTGTTTTAGCTATTGTGTATGGTATTGGTCTTAGCAGTTCTTTCTTAGCCGTGGCATTGCCTGTGTATACAAAAGCTCTTGATTTTTGTGCATTTATTTTATATCCTACTACTTTGCCAAACTCTTTGATGAGTTCCAATAGTCTTTTAGTAGAGTTCTTTGGATCCCCTAAATAAAGAATCATATCATAATCCTCCGCCTTGCGGCGCCAGCACACCGGGTTCTAGTCCCGGTCGGGGCACCGATCCTGTCCCAGTTGCCCCCCTTCCAGGCCAGCCCTCTGCTGTGGCCCGGGAGTGCAGTGGAGGATGGCCCAAGTGCTTGGGCCCTGCACCCCATGGGAGACCAGGAGAAGTACCTGGCTCCTGCCATCGCAACAGCGCGGTGCGCTGGCCGCAGCGCACCTACTGCGGCGGCCATTGGAGGGTGAACCAACGGCAAAAAGGAAGACCTTTCTCTCTGTCTCCCTCTACTGTCCACTCTGCCTGTCCAAAAAAAAAAAAAAAGAATCATATCATTTGCAAAGAGGGATAGCTTGACTTCTTCCTTCCCAATTTGTATCCATTTAATTTCTTTTTCTTGCCTAATGGCTCTAGCTAAAACTTCCAGTACTATATTGAATAACAATGGTGAGAGTTGGCATCCCTGTCTGGTACCAGATCTCAGTGAAAATGCTTCCAACTTTCCCCCATTCAATAGGATGCTGGCCATGGGTTTTTCATAAATTGCTTTGATTGTATTGAGGAATGTTCCTTCCACACCCAATTTGCTTAGTCTGTAGTCTTTGTAGTCTGTCATACAATTCTTTGTGGTCTGGTTTGCTGCAATTTTGTTTTATTGAATTCTTCATTTCATTTTCATTTCTCTTCAATATCTCAATTGTATCTTCTAAATTCCTCATTTCATTTTGATTCCTCCTTAAGATTTCATTTTCTCAAAAGAGATTTTCTGTCATGTCCTGCATGGATTTCTATAGTTCATGCATTTGTTTTTGATAACTTCTAATTGTTCTTATCATAAATTTTTTGAATTTCATATCTTGCGTTGTTCTATCTCATCATCTTCATAATTTTGTTTTGGAGTGCCATGTTCATTTGGGAGCATCACAATGTCTTCCTTGTTCTTGTTTCCTTGGTTTCTGTGTTTGTTGTTCGGAATTGTGGAGGTATTCTTTTATTTCTTCTTATTTTTTTCTTTTTCACTGTTTTGGCTTTTTTTGTTATACTATGACTCTAGATTAAGTGGACTGTCTGGAATTTGCTTGCACCTTTTGTTCTAAGCTGATTCCACCTCTGAGGCTATGTGTTTTTACTGGGACCTTCTTTGAGGAAGGGAACAAAAGGGCTTCAAAGAATCTTGGAGTTACACGGGAAGTCAGAAGCTTATTGAACTCATTCAGACATAAAATTGGAAATCTGGCATCATTACAGGTTGTTTTATGGTCCCAATTCTTCATCCTTCCCAGTATTCATACTCTTTACTTTGTATCTGTGGAAAGCCCTCCCTCTCTGGATACTGTGTACTGTGTACTACACCATCCATTGCTTCTGAAGTCAGTCATGTGGCTTACTTGAGTAAATTGGATTTTTGCAAAACTTATAAAAGACTGCTTAATATTTCTGATAAAGTGTTAAAGCACTTAAACACCAGCAAATGCAAGGAGGGCCTTTCTCTGAACCTCCTTTTAACTGCATAAAGACAGATCCTCCAAAAGTATCCCAGTTGTCTTCAGTCTTCTCTTTAAGAACTTCAGCAACCAGGAAAGATGAGCTCATATTAAAGGAGACTAGAAGTCAAACCACATCCAGGCAAATGTTCACAAATTATCATCTGTTATTCTAATGGCCCATCCATCTTTTGCCAAAATCATCCATTCTCCATCAAGTTGCCTACCTCCTACCTCCCCTCTCTCCTGTGAAGAGAATATATTAGCTTCTAAATATCACTGGTTTATTGGCCATTCACTTCTTTTTCCTGTGATACCCCAATGCACACAATAAAATGTGTATACCTTTTCTTTGGTTAATCTACCTATTGTCAGTTTATGTCATAAACTCTGTTATTAGACCCTAGAGGGTAGAGGATAAGTCTTCCCTACCCTATATAACTGAAATGTTCCAGCTGGGGCTATCCTGCATAAGCTGATGATTAGCCAACCTCCAGAGCACAGTCAAAAGATAAGAGCTGCCTAGTCAATATGTATTTGACCCCAGATACACGAGACAGTTCATCTGAAACAAACAAAAAACAAAACAAAACAAAACAAAACAAAAAAAACCAAAACAGCTCCTTCTGTTAGGTAGGTAGTCAGTTATGAGCTTATGTGTGTGTAACAGGCCTAAAGAGAAGACATCTATGTCCAGCATATGCATCTGCATCTCAAAGTCATCCCCATAATGTTTCAGGGGCAGCCTGGCCCTCGCATCCTGCCCTGCCCCCTTCTGCCTTCCACAATCTCCCAGGTGCAGCCTAGTATCTGCATCTCAAACACCCTGCTCCCTTCCTCTGATAACATTTGCATCCATAAAGTCCTTTGTTTCAGACCTTCAAGAGAAGTTTTTCTATTTACATCCAAAAAGCCCTTTGTTCCAAGAGGAGCAGAGGTGGGGAAGCAAGACCCATCTCCTTAAAAACCCCCAGCCTCAACTGGACTGTGCGCTCAGCTCTCTGCATCTTTGCTGAGCCGCCCTCCTGGCCTGGTCAGGTGTAATCTCTCCACTTAACATGTAACCTGTAACCTCCCTCCTTCCTCCCCCCCCCAGTCTCTCAGGCTCTGTAGGGAGAGGTGCCCATCTGTCCTTACAGATGTCCCTTCCTAATAAACCTTGCTGTTTTACCTCCCACTACTCTCTGTCTCGCCTGAATTCTTTCTTGCGTGAAGACAAGAACCCTGCAATTTCTCCGGTAACACTTCAAAACAAGGTTTCTTCAGTTAATAAATCCTTATTATTTTAAGCTTTTAAGTTATGGAATGTTTTGGCACACTCTAATATTGTGTCAAAAGATAACAGATGCACATGAAAATCAAGGTATAGATCAGAAATCATAATTATTAGAATGATGTAAATTTGAAAATTCCCTCAAATTATTATTCTGAATCCATTTTCTCTGTATCTTAGTAGGTATTAATAAAAATACCTAAAATTGGTAGAGGCCATTGGGGTGGTAGTTTATATATGGAAACATCTATAAAGAGAGCAGAAAATTGGTGGTGAGAGGAAGGTATGAGATCTAAACCATTAAAGCAAATGAATGTAGGCAGCAGAACTGAGCATGAAAAATCATCTTGTGAAAGGAACCATTAAAGAATCTGTGATTGTGTTATGGGAAAATGGAGGTGGAGAAAATATTATTACCTCGGTTCTTTGTTTCACATGGAATAAGAGTTCCCAAGCAGACAAGGAGGAGAGAAAAGTGAGATTTAAAGATTTAAAAGCAAGATTTATTATAGTCAAAGACCTCCAGCCAGAGTGGCATGGTGGGGGGGGGGGGGCTGCAAGAGAAGCAAAACCCAAAGAACCCCTTGGCACTGGGGTTTTTAAGTGTAATTTTGAAGAAAAAAAAATCCTGACAATCAGATTGACATTCAGTTACCAGGTGGGGACAAAGCCCATCAAAAGACCTGATTTATAATCCTTTGTACTATCTGGCTTGCTCATGATTAAACAAAAAACCATCTGGAAGGGCAGGATAGGAAATGTGTTTTCAAAATAAACTGTGATCACCACTCCCTTGCTATTCTCATGGTAAATTAGGAGATTCCTAAGGAATGAGGGTGTTCATTTTGCTCTTGCAAAAGACAACCTTTTTGGGGGAAGCAAGTATTCTACACCTCAAATTCCACTAAGACCACCCTGACTGCCTGTTAACCCACCTGACTCCTCAAAACAGAACCTGATTTTTCATTCTATTTTTTAGTCACACACTGATTCCTATTAAAAATGATTCACACAGGCCAGCGCCGTGGCTCAACAGGCTAATCCTCCGCCTAGCCAGCACACTGGATTCTAGTCCTGGTCAGGGTGCTGGATTCTGTCCCGGTTGCTCCTCTTCCAGTCCAGCTCTCTGCTGTGGCCCAGGAAGGCAGTGGAGGATGGCCCAAGTCCTTGGGCCCTGCACCCCATGGGAGACCAGGAGAAGCACCTGGCTCCTGCCTTCGGATCAGTGAGGTGCGCCAGCCGCAGCGCGCTGGCCGCGGTGGCCATTGGAGGGTGAACCAATGGCAAGGGAAGACCTTTCTCTGTCTCTCTCTCTCTCTCTCTCTCTGTCCACTCTGCCTGTCAAAAATAAATAAATAAATGATTCACACAATCACTCCTAAAATTTCATAGGTTCTAATGTGATCCCAGATAAAGATCCTGAACTGATTCTTTAGTCTGAATTTACAAGCCAATTATTTGAAGATCCTTTAACATGCTCCCTTGCTAAAAGCCCACCTGCAGAGAAGATTGCCACTCTCCTTGAAAAAAAAAAATTCGACCTAAGTCCCAACCTTGGGTTTTAGGGAAAAACAACAAGTTAATGTGAAGAAGCTTTTCCAAAAATGTTGATTTTGATTCTTTACCTCCTTAAGATCTCTTACAATTTTAGGGAAAAAAATCATACCATAATTTGGATACAGTAATATAGGTACATTATCTAATGGATGAACCAATAAAGAAAAACATCAAAAGAACAATGGATCTGACTAAAACTAAAAGTGGCTGCAATACAAAATAAATCAAAATGAAAATTTAAAAAATGAATAAAATATTTACGACATATATGATAGAGATGAGTTTGATAACTTTGGAAAATTCTAAAATACTGAGAAATGACAAATTATAGTAGAATAATAGGCAAAACATAAACTGTCATTTCACATCATAATAGAATATTGCCAACAGGCATATAAGATATTCAAACTCATTACTAATAAAGAATACAAATTAAGACTACTGCTTCTGGCCAATATGCAGTAATAGACTGTATTTATCCTCACATGCAAAACAATTATATAAAAGAGAAATAAATACATGAAACAATGATTTTCTTTGTTTTTAAAGATTTATTTTTATTTATTTGAAAGGCAGAGTTACAGAGAGATAGGGTGAGACAGAGAGAGAGATCTTCTATCAACTGGTTCACTCCCCAAATTGCTGCAATGGCCAGGGCCAGGGCATGCCATAGCCAGGAGCCCAGAGCTTCATCCTGGTCTCCCATGTGGGTGGGAGGGATGCAAACACTTGGGCTATCTTCTAGTGCTTTTCCCAGTTCATTAGCAGGAAGCTGGATTGGAAATGGAACAGCCAAAACATGAACTGGTGCTCATATGGGATGCAGTGTCTTAACCTGCTACACCATGAAACTGGCTCCTGAAACAATGGATTTTTAAGACACTAGGTATCAGGCAATAAAGGACAGTGATCCCAATGAGGTAAGAAACAAAGGTAAGCCTTGTGATTGTCCCAGGTTAGTGGGTGAAGAGTTTCCAGGCTGAGGCACATGGTGGAGTAGCCTAGGCAAAACATGAATTTTTTGAGTTGAGGAGACAGAGCTAGGAGTCCAAGTCACAATACTAGTCACAATACTGGAAAGGGTACAGAATCAAAGAGAGAGAACCCTAGGAATCCAGAAATTTCCAGAAGGCCCTCATTAAGTATTTAGCACTGTACTGCTCAGACAGGAAACTGTCCAAAGCCAGGGGTAGAATCATTTGGAAGAATTAAGGTACTTCATGATGCTCACAGAAAGCTAGGAATAGAGTCTGTTCCCACCAACCAGACTGGAAGAACTTGTAATTCATGGGACACTGAGTGTACCAAATAGAAAAATCTTTCCTTAGTACCAGAAAATCATTAGTCCTACCCTGAGCAATGCTCACACCAAACAAATCATAAAGACAAAGCATGAGAGATCAAGTATTTGCAAGTAATTGCATCCTTGCAGAAAAAAGATACAAAAATATTTATAGAAAAATAGCCAGGACTCAAAAAAGTAAAATTTGCAATATATACATCCAATGAAAGTTTTCCAAGCATAAAAGAAGCAGGATAGTCAAGTGAGAGACTTGACCATAGATTCCCCTATTATCCACCTATCCCATTCCTGGGAATTCATCCAAACCAAAAGAAATCAGCATCTGAAAGAGTTATCTGTACCCCATATTCATTATAGCACAATTCACAATAGCTAAGATAGGGAATTGACTGGATAAAGAAATTACGGGGGCAGTGCTATGGGGTAACAGGTAAAGCGGCCACCTGCAGTGCCGGCATCCCATATGGGCGCCAGTTTGAGTCTCAGCTGCTCCACTTCCCATCCAGCTCTCTGCTATGGCCTGGGAAAGCAGTGCAAGATGGCCCAAGTCCTTGGGCCACTGCACCCAAGTGGGAGACCTAGAAGAAGCTCCTGGCTCCTGGCTTCGGATCAGTGCAGCTCAGGCCATTATGGCCAATTGGGGAGTGAACCAGCAGATGGAAGACCTCTCTCTCTGCCTCTCCTTTTCTCTCTGTTAACTCTGACTTTCAAATAAATAAATAAATCTTTAAAAAAAGAAATTATGATATATATACACTATGGAGTGCTACTCAGCTGTAAAAAAAAATGAAATCCTGTCTTTTGCAACAAGATGGATCTAACTGGAAAGCATTATAGTTAGTGAAATAAGCCAGTCCCAAAAAGACAGATATCGTATGTTTTCCCTGATCTGAGGTAACTAATAGGGTACCTAAAATGTAATGTACTGGAGTGAAATGGACATTTTGAGATTTGATGATTGTTTACAGCCCTGTCTCTTCTGTTGAGGAACAGTGTTGTTTTTTTTTCTTCATACTATTTGTTCAACTCTTTTACTTAGTGTAGGGTTAACTATACCATAATTAAGTAAACTGAAAAAACATCTTTGTAAAAATTAAGAGTGGGAATGTGAGAGAGAGGAGAAACAAGGGTTGGAATGAAGGTGGGGAAGAAGTATCACTATGTTCCTGAATCTGTATATATATGAAATACATGAAACTTATATAATGTAAATTTTTTTAAATAATGCAATAGTAAGAAAGTAAATAACTCAATTAAAAAGAGGCAAGGGGTGTAGATTTATCCTAGTGGTTGTCAGTTAAGATGCCCACATCCCATATTAGAGTGCCCACATTCAATTCCTGGCTTTGGCTCCTGATCCCAGCTTCCTACTAATGCAGACTTTGGGAGGAAGAGGTGATGGCTCAAGTAATTGGGTTAATGTTACTCATGCAGGAGACTTGGATTGAATTCCTAGCCCCCAGCTTGCCTTGCCTAGGTCCAGCAGTTGCAGGCATTTGGGCGAGTGAACCAGTGTACAGGAGCTTTCTCTCTCTCTCTCTCTTTCTCTCAAATAAGTTAAAATAAAAAAATTTATAAGAATAAATACAGGCCGGCGCTGTGGCTCAATAGGCTAGTCCTCCACCTGTGGTGCCGGCACACCAGGTTCTAGTCCCGGTCGGGGCGCCGGATTCTGTCCCGGTTGCCCCTCTTCCAGGCCAGCTCTCTGCTGTGGCCCAGGAAGGCAGTGGAGGATGGCCCAGATCCTTGGGCCCTGCACCCCACGGGAGACCAGGAGAAGCACCTGGCTCCTGGCTTTGGATCAGCGCGGTGCGCCGGCCGCAGCGCGCCAGCCGTGGCGGCCATTGGGGGTGAACCAACGGCAAAAAGAAGACCTTTCTCTCTGTCTGTCTCTCTCTCTCACTATCCACTCTGCCTGTCAAAAAAATAAATAAATACATAAATTACATAAATAAAAGAGACAAAAGAACTGAATAGCACTTTACCAAAAAGGATATACAGATGGCAAATAAGCATTTGTTATTAGGGAAATGCAAATTAAAGCTTCCATTTCTGGGAAAGTGAACAGAGAACACATAGTAAACAAGTGTCAGGTTTGTTATGAGAACTTGATTGGTGCTTTCTGCATTAATAAGAGTCTCTTAATTTAGAATCATCCTTCTCTTCCTTGTATACAGAGGGCGATATCCTTACAAATGGATATGTCATTTGTAAATTTCCCTTGCAAAAGGATAACTTCTATTTTTTTCAGGACTTCTTCTGTTTTTGCTGTTTCTCAAAATAATCAAGTCAAAATAATCCTTATGTGAAAGAGGCATATTTTGGGACAGCATATTCTAGTCTTCCACAGACATATTTTGGAGTGGATATATTCTGGTTTCCTGCAGTACCAATAAAGTAAAAAGCTAAATATTACCAAGGAATATTAATAATACATATAGAATATCCATAGTGGAACCTCCAGGTTTATGAAAACTTCACCCATTGTTGGGTTAACTATACATGCCCACAGTGGGCATGTATGCTTCACAGAAAGGACTCTCCAGGAATAACTTATATGCTAATTTTTTTGCTTGAGCCAATTGTCATAAATAATTTGGAAGCAGAGACTAAGGAACTGTATTAGCATTTTCTTGAATTATTGATCCATTTATGGATTGATATTGAGGAACAAAAGCTTACAAGTGAAGTTATAGGAGATATTTTTTTTACTATCCCCTATTATCTTTGCACTCAAGTGTCCTGAAGCACCTAATTTAATCATTTTAAGATTTTATATTATTTTTATAGTGTTTTAAGTTTTTCAATGTGCATTTTAGCTTTTTATTCTCAATGCTTGTACACTGCATATAGTAAAAATCCAATAAATCCAAATTCATTTCATGGAAGGAAGAATGAAAGAGAAGTAAGTTCCAAAGGAGTCCTAGAAGAATAAATGGAATGGTGGTGATCCAACATTTGAAATGAAAACATTTACAAATTTCCAGAGTTGAACAAAGTCATTGGCCTTCATATCAAAAGGCATTAAAAATACCAACCATGATAAATAATAATAAATTTTCAGAGCAAGCATTTGTTCTAGTGGTTAAGATGCCTACATCCCACACTGGAGTATCAGAGTTTAACTCTTGGCTCCAGCTCTCAATTCCAGCTTCACTGCCAATGCAGACCCTAGGACGTAGTAGTTGATGGCTCAAGTTGTTGGGTTCCTGCCACCTACATACAAGATATGGATTGTGTTCCCAGTTTACATATTTAAAAGATAAGTAGAGTGGAAATAGGAGTATACACAGTAAGTCTTCTTACTGCACCATATAAAGGAGAGAGCAAAGAGATTATGTAGGAAGAGGCTCAGACTGAGGAGCATCTCTGAGAAAATTATGACCAAGGCAGTAATGCACTCCAGAGTAAAGGTAACACTAGAAATTTCTGTCTCTCATAGAAATGGCCATGTCCTGATACCCCTGTTGAATTGGTCTCATGCTGGAGCTAGCAACAGTCTGTACTTGACCTACAAAATTTGGTAGATCCTAAAGTTGAGGCTGTCAGGTCACTGTGAACCTCCAAACAGATTTTCTCTGAATGGGAATCAGAGTGACTCACTGTCATGGCTGCAACATGATTTGAGATTGTAAGTTAAAAATGATAATGTTCAAAATAAAATAAACCTATGGGAAATAAAATTTAACAACACAAGTTATTTGTAGAAAGATTATAAAACACTTTATAAGGACACAAATGGAGAGATAGACCATGTTCAAGGATAATGTACAAATAAAGTACAAATAAACATAATATGTCAGCTGTGCCTACTTTGACTTCTGAATTCAAAGCCATACAATAACAACATTAAGAACATTTTCAATCTATTTACCATGATAAGTCTAAAATTTATATGGATTTTTGGGGTGTGTTTACAGTCCAAAAATAATCAAGTCAATAAAATAAATAAAGTGCAGAGACTCATCTTAGCAAATTTTTAAGATTTATTTCAAATATTAGTAATTATAATTGTGAATTATTTTCCTAGGGACAGATAAATCTGTCAGGAATAAAAGCAAGATACTTCCAATTATGTTACCTTGATGTGCTAAGTACATTGAACTAAAGAAGAATGGAAGGATCTCAGAAGCAAGGTCTTTCTGACCTCCCATACTCTTATATTCCACTAGAGTGATTCATATAAACCAGATTTCCTTTGCCCAAGATGAATTATAGAAAGTAAAATCCTTTTCCCCAAAAAGAATCCATAAAACGTAGAAAAGTTACTCTCTCCCTTCTCCCTTCTCTATTGAAGATATTAATTCCAGAGAGGTCCTATCCCATAACCTGGAAGAGGAAATACTACAAAAGAAGACTAAGAAGAATCTGAGTAAAGAGGCCTAGCTAGTTGTTCCTCCTTGATCTACTACCACAAGATCATACTCTTTTGTACAAACACATTTCTAAGTGGCTGTCCATTTTTTAGCAAACTTAACCATAAAAATACACAGTTTTCTCTGGATTGTTGAAATTTATTTCTGATGAAATTTAAACTTTTATTAAATAAATTTGTTATGCTTTTCTCTTATTAACCTGTCTTTTGTTATATGAGTGTCATCCATGACCCCTCTATGTTGGGTGAGGAAAGGTATCAAATATTTCTGTATCTACAAACCCAATAAAAGGAATAGACAGCCTATAAACAAACTATATATAAAAACTTAGTGTGCAATAGAGTTGTCACTACAAATCAATGGGAAAAGGTAGACTAGTAAATAAATTTGCTAGGACAACTGGGTAGTTTGACATTATAGTGAACAACACCTTTGAGAAGACACTCCCATCCTCCAACCTTGCTATAAATGCCAATTAATTTAGTCAAAACTAAAAAACATATTGGAAGTGAGACAGCCAAAACAGGGCAGGTGCTGCATAAATTGGAATATCATTTTCCATTTTCCCTAAATTCATGAAGTATGAATATCTGCCAGAGATTCTGTCAGAGTAGAAAAGAGCAGAATTCTTACTGTGCCACTGTCATATTATACTTGAGCTTAATATCATTAGTCCATATATCTTTCATTGATAATCTAGTGCTTCTGTTTATGGAATATTCACACATACAGAGAGGTCTGTTTTTATAAAATTATATATAGCAAGAACTAAGCCAATCCCTTGTCTAGTGACACAAGGAATAATCGTTGACCATATCAATACCCTTACAATGATTTCTCTAGAACACTGAAAGTCTATCTCTTTACAGACCACCTCTTATCTCTAGTTTAATATCCTTTCACAGTGGGGCTGGCATTGTGATACAGAGAGCTAAGTCCCTGCCTGTGACACTGGCATCTTATATCTCAACACCAGTTGGAGTCCCAGCTGCTCTACTTCCTATCCAGCTCCCTGCTAATATGCTCGGGAAGGCAGTGTAAGATGGCCCAAGTACTTGACCCCTGTTACTCATGTGGGGGACTCAGCTGGTGTTGTAGGCCTCTGGTTTTGGCCTGGCCCAGCCCTGGTCATTGCAGCATTTGGGGAGTGAACCAGTAGATGGAAGATCAAGGTATCTCTCTCTCTCTCTCTCTCTCTCTCTCTCTCTCTCTCTAGCACTCCAACCCTATTTCTTTCTCTCCTGTAACTGTCTTTCAAATAAATAAAATCTTTAAAACGTTCTTTCAGTATAATGGGCTATGACATTGCATTTCATTTAATAGCCATGATCACAATTTCTTTCTCAATAGTTTTCCATATAAAAACATCAACTAAGTATGAGGAAAACTTTACAATACTACCAAAATACATTCTAAGTAGAATAAAAACACAAATGTGAAAAACAAGCTAAAATTTCAACATTATCTATGTTAGGAAAATGGTGCAGTTTTATCTATGGCGTGATCTACATCCTGACACCATCCTAGGCTCTAGCCCCCGCTGTCATTGCTGGAAGCCAGGTGGCCACATGGCCCAACCGCCATTATCAAGCTCCACCCCCATCCTAATGGGATTCACTGCTCCTGCTTCTCTGCCCACCCTCCAGGAAAGTTTTAAAAGGACCTGTTCCTGGGCCAGCTCAGCAGCTCAATAGGCTAATCCTCCGCCTTGCAGTGCTGGCACCCTGGGTTCTAGCCCCAGCCGGGGTGCCCCATTCTGTCCTGGTTGCTCCTCTTCCAGTCTAGCTCTCTGCTGTGGCCTGGGAGTGCAGTGGAGGATGGCCCAGGTCCTTGGGCCCTGCACAATCATGGGAGACCAGGAGGAAGCACCTAGCTCCTGGCGGCGGCCATTGAGAGGTGAACCAATGGAAAAGGAAGACCTTTCTCTCTGTCTCTCTCTCTCTCTCCAACTCTGCCTGTAAAAAAAAAAAAAAAAAAAAAAGGACTTGTTCCTGAACACGTGGCTCTCTCTTGCTCACTGTCTCTCTGCTCTCTCTTGGCTTCTCTCTCGCTCACCTCTCTCCTCTCTCTCCTCTCCCTCTCTCTCGGCTCCTCTCTCTCTCCTGTCCTCACTAGTTCCTCTCCTCTCCTCTCCTCTCCTCTCCTCTCCTCTCCTCTCCTCTCCTCTCCTCTCTCTCTCTCTCTCTCTCTCCCCTTCTCTCTGTTACACTCTCCTTCTCTCTTTTTCCTTCTTCACCCCTTCCCTCCAGTCTGCTGGGTTTTCTCCAATAAACTGTTTCCCTTACTGGTGTGTTTAGTGGCAATCTAACAATCTATAAAGGAATACACATGTGACTTTGGGTTTGAGAATATTTCTTAAGATAACAAAAAGGCCGGCACCGCAACTCACTAGGCTAATCCTCCGCCTGCGGCACTGGCACCCCAGGGTTCTAGTCCTGGTTCTGGTCCCGCAGCGCGCCGGCCATAGTGGCCATTTGTGGAGTGAACCAACGGAAGGAAGACCTTTCTCTCTGTCTCTCTCTCTCTCTCTCTCTCTCTGTCTAACTCTGCCTGTCAAAAAAAAAAAAGATAACAAAAGAAGCTTTATAATGAAAAATTATTATATTTTCACTAAATAAAACATTTAAAATATTTATCTATCAGGACATCATTAGAAGCATGGAAAGCTTAGACACAGGGTACAGACTGGGAGAAGATATTTACAATGCATGTAAATAACAAAATATTTGCTCCCAGAATATATAATGATGATGCTTACAAATCAAAAAATAACACAAATAACTCAATAGTTAAATGGACAATGAATATGAACAAGCAATTAACAAAAGAGGAAACTCAAATGGCCACTACATTTTTAAAAATCCTCTATCTTACTAGAAATCAGAGAAATAAAAATTTAGAAAATTATGAAATATCCTGTCAGAGCCATATGGTTGCTTAAAAAAACACACATCTGACAATATTATCTGTTGATGGGGATGTGGAGAAAGAGCAACTTGAATACACTGCTAGTAGGAGTTTAAATTGATAATACGAATTAGGAAAGTAATTTAGCAAAGCTTAGAATATCCTAAAACCCAATAATTACATTCCTAACTGTTTTCTAATAAATACTAATGCTAGTAAGTGAATACTTTCATGTTTATATACTGTATGGCTTCCTGAGCAAAGAAAATTGCCATGCTGAAGAATGTGTCCTTGACCCCAAATCCATTGGTTCCTCACATTGCTATGGTATTAGATGGCAGCCATCTGCTTCCATTCAAAGGATAATAAAACTTAACTCCCCTGGAGTCATGGAGACATCCCAGGGGTTGTAAACATAGAGACAAAGACATTTCTCTTCCTCCTGAAGAATTTGTTTATATTAAGGAGAATGGGTTCCCTCTCTCAGAAAAGGAGGGAAGAAATGTATTTCTAAGCTCCCAGATTCATATATTTTAGATTCTCGACCATACTTCAGACCTTGGTAGAGTACAGAGACATCCATCTTTCATGGCATCACCCCAGAATCAGGAAGAATTATGCCAAGGGAACTCATGAGGTTATTACTGTAATAATAACCTATGTAATTCTAATGTAATTCTAATCTACCTTGATCTAGAAATCCTGAGTTTTTCTTCAGGATAATATGAATAATCATAGATATTAAAAATGTTATTTTGTACATGTACATAAGAATATACAAAATATTTATTCTAACACTACCTTTTAATTCATTTTTATGTATTTGAAAGTCAGATTGAAAGAAAGAGACACTCAAAAAGAAATTTTCCATCTGCTGATTCACTCTCTATATGCTCACAACAGCTAGGACTAGACCAAGCTATAGTCAAGAGTCTGGTTCTCAATCCAGGTCTCCTACTGTGAGGAGTCAAACAGGTCAATAGGCAGTTAGGTTGGACCTGGTTGAAATAAGGAAAGTGGAGTCTCAGTAAGAGGGTGCCAAATACTTGTTTCTCCCCAAAATTTATGTTTAGGGAGATCAAGGTGCCAAATCCTGAAGCAGGCAGGCATACAGGTTAAAATCGATTAGGTTTGTGAGCTGGAAGACCACACCTTCACCACACCCCTGTGTGACCTCACACCCTACCTGATACCTTCACCATGCCCCTGTGTGACCTCACACCCTACCTGATACCTTCACCATGCCCCTGTGTGACCTCATGCCCTACCTGACCACACCTGAGTGCCCACTGGCCAATCAAGTTAATTAACCACTCCCCTTTGGAAGTGGGTTAAAAGCCTGGGACATGGTGTGTTCTGCCCCTCTCTTCTTTTCCCTGGCCTCTTGCCAGGAGGGGGCTTGCTGTAGCCCTGCGCCTCCAGGGTGCATGGCCTTTGGGCCACCCATCCTAGGCTTCTTGGCCTAGATGCTCCTCCATGTGGCTGGTTCCTGGTGCTCAATATGAACCCAGATTTACCTTTTTCTTAGTAAAGCTCTCACTCTCCTATGCATCTTTCGCACTAAATAAAAGCTTAAAATGTACCATGCTGCCTTGTTTATTGATGCTGGTATTTAGAATTCTTCTCTAAATATTAGGCAAGAACCCCTTCTCGGGCTTATTAATATTGGGGGTTTATTAATAAGCATAAGGTGATATCATATGGCACCCCAAATTCTGGTAACATATGTGGCAACCCAGATGGGACTTCTGGGGGACTTTAAGGGCTACATTTTCATATAGATTTTGGGGGGTCATTTCTGATATCAATCCCAGTGCATTTTTCTCCCCAAAAGCTTCCTTTAGCAAGACAAAATTATCCTTCCCACCCTTCTGAGTTTCTAGTTTTATCATTTGAATAGAATATTGAATACCTATTGCACCCTTCCCATAGCTATTTTGTTTTATCATGAGCAAGCTAGACAAGGCAAACAAGATTACAAATCTGGCTGGCCTTTTGTTGGGATTCTCCCTCCCCTTCTGATTGTTAGCCCCCCCCCCCCGAAACTGTGCTTAAAAACCCCACTTCCACCAACCTTTCAAGTCTGCCTCTCTTGGAGCCCATTTTGATTCAGGAGGTTTCTGACTTAAATAAATCTTGCTTTTCTCTCTGTCTTGTCCACGTGGAAATTCTTCTTTCATATGAGAAAAAGAACCAGGGCTGCTGTTCTACCTCTAACAGCACATTGTAAGGAAAGAGAGGCAGAATACAGAGGGGAAAAGATATGAACTCAGAGACAAAATGAATTTATTCAAGGAAAATAAATTCACTGAGGTGGTTAACTGCCAGAATGAACACAGAGCAAATACATGACAAAGAGCAAGAATTTAGTTACAAACTGGGTTTATATTGCATAGGCCAGGTAAAGGCTATGAGTAGTGGTGGAGTTGACCTAGCTTTTCATGGGATTTTCAAACTCAATGGGCCTTTTTCTTGGCAGGCTGGTTAGCTGAAAAGAATGCATGGGGGTTGGGCGAAAAAGAATACAGAGTATGGGACCTAAGCAGCCTAAGAATGCAGGGAATAGATAGTGTGAGGAGTCAGATGGGTTAGTGGGCAGTCAGGGTGGTCCCAGTGGAGCTTTAGGGTGCAAAATGCTTGCTTTACCCAGAGGTTTTCTTTAGCAAGGTCAAAAGTGCCTGCCTGCCCACTCCTTGGAAGCTTCCAATCTTATTGTGAGACTAGCAAGGGAGTGGCAATTCCTCTGAGCTCTCAGTTTACTCTAAAGCAAATTAGGTATCCTACCCTTCTGATGGCTCTTTTTGTTTTATAGTGAGCAAGCAGACAAGATAAAAGACTGCAAATCAGGGCTTTTGATGGATTTTGTCCCTGCTTTATAACCGAATATCAAGTTTTTTTTCTTCTCCAAAATTGTGCTTAAAAACCCCAGTACCACCAGCCACTTTGGGTTTTGCCTCTCTTGGAAGCCCCTCTCCATGCCACTCTGGCTAGAGGTCTCTGACTCTAATAAATCTTGCTTTAAATTCTCTCTGCTTGTCAACTTGGAAATTCTTCTTCCATGTGAGACAAAGAACACAAAGAACAGAGGTAATCTTTTCTCCAGCACAGGTTTACCCTTAACAATAGGGAGCCCCCTGGGGGACCAGATCTGCTCTTAGGCAGGGAGTCAAAATGGCTCTGAGACCTATGTCTTGCTCTATCACATCAGAGAAGCAGGAATCCAAGTGCCTGAGCCATCATTCGCATCCTCCCAGGATGCACATTAGCAGGAAGCTGAATTGGAAGTGAAGGCAGGACTCAATCCCAGTTACTCTGATATGGGATGAAGGTACCCCAAGTGGTAGCTAGTGGCAGCTTCACCTGATGCTCCATAATGCCTGTTCTATAACATTGTTTATAAGAAAAAATGTGGGGGCTGGTGCTGTGGCCCAGCAGGTTAATGCCCTGGCCAGAGGCACCTGTTAGAGACCCGGCTGCTCCACTTCCAATCCAGCTCTCTGCTATGGCCTGGGAAAGCAGTGCAAGATGGCCCAAGTCCTTGGGCCCCTGCACCCATGTGGGAGACCTGGCTCCAGAAGCTACTGGCTCTAGATCAGTGCAGCTCCGGCCGTTGTGGCCATTTGGGGAGTGAATCACTGGATGGAAGACCTCTCTCTCTCTCTCTCTCTCTCTGCTTCTCCTCTCTCTGTGTAACTCTGACTTTCAAATAAATAAATAACTCTTTTAAAAAAGAAAAATTGTGATAAACATAGATAAAAATGAAAAATTGACAAAGCTTGATAAATTTAGTTAGTAAATATGTACAGCAAGAAAATGAATTAAAGTTCCTAGTATAAATATTAGTAAATCCTAAAAGTATAATATTTCATTTAAAAATTGTCAGTTAACTTATTTCAAATGTAAAAATGAAAACCAAATGCCCATCTAGTAATAAAAAAAACTGTGGTCCATTCATGTTGTGATACTAAAGGGGAGGAAAAATTTTCCATCTTTTCTGAGTTCTTAGCTAGGACTCCCTGTAATAAAAGACATATTAAACAAACAAAAAAAAATAGAACTTCAGTAACATATGCTTCATTTATGTATGAGAGATACCTAGGGAATGAATAATTATTAAAACAGTGGCTCAGAGTTCAGGGTTCAATATCATCTACTGAAACCAACAAAGAAAGGTGTTGGGGGTTCGGGGTTCTGTTATGGGGTGAAGACCAATGCACAGTAATAAGGCTACATTTTATTATACATATTTAGTTTGGAGGCTTCCCCATTGATATGAGAGTCTCTAGTAATTCAGTCATCATTTTCTTTTGGGTATAGAAGGAAGCACCTTAACAAATATAGATTTCCTTTACAAATGTAAATTTCCCTTATAAAAGGTTATAATCCACTCTGTTTCTAGAGTTTCTCCTGCACCTCATCTCCTACAGCATACTACTTACTAAGTAGTATTTTATTACTTTTTAAATTTTATTTATTTATTTATTTATTTTTTGACAGGCAGAGTGGACAGTGAGAGAGAGAGAGAAACAGAGAGAAAGGTCTTCCTTTTACCGTTGGTTCACCCTCCAAAGGCCGCTGCAGCCAGCGTGCTGCAGCTGGCGCTCCGTGCTGATCCGAAGCCAGGAGCCAGGTGCTTCTCCTGGTTTCCCATGCGGTGCAGGGCCCAAGGACCTGGGCCATCCTCCACTGTACTCCCGGGCCATAGCAGAGAGCTGGACTGGAAGAGGGGCAACTGGGTCAGAATCCGGCGTCCCAACCGGGACTAGAACCCGTGTGCCAGCACCGCAGGTGGAGGATTAGCCTATTGAGCCGTGGCTCCGGCCCGTATTTTATTACTAATAAAAAGGTAGAAGCAAATGATACATGGATGTACTTCAAAACATGCCAAGGAAAATAATCTAAACACAAATGACAACATACTCATATTTTATGATTTAATTTACAAGATATTCCAGAAAAGTCAAAATGATAGACAGAAAACAGATTAGTGGTTACCAAAGGTAACAGACTGGGGAAGGAATTGACTATAAAGGGAAAAAGAGTGGCCTTTTGAGGTTAATAAAAATATTCTGCATTGTGTTAATGAGCATGGTTGCATGCCTATAAAATTCAGAGAACTATATACCTAAAGGGTGAGCTTTACAGTAAATTATACTTCAATAAAGCACTTAATTTAAAAATTTTTTGTTTTCATTTTTGATTATGATTTTGAAAAGCAATATATACATTCTGGACAACTAAATTGGAACAAAGGGGGATAAAACTGTAGAAGGTGGGGCTGACACTGTGGGGTAGTAGTTTAAGCATCCGCGTGTGGTGCTGGCATCCTATATAGGTGCCTGTTCAAGTCCTAGCTGCTCCACTTCTTATCCAGCTCCCTGCTGATGGCCAGGGAAAGCAGTGAAAGATGGTGCAAGTGTGTGGGCCCCTTCACCCACGTAGGAGACCCAGAAGAAGCTCCTGGCTTCTGACTTTGCACTGGACCAGCTCCAGCTGTTTCAGCCATTTGGGGAGTGAAGCAGCAGATGGAAAGCCTCTCTCTCTGTAACTCTGCCTCTCAAGTAAATAAATAAGTCTTAAAAAAATAAAGACTTGCTCATACATCTTTAAAAAAATTGTAAAAGGTAAATATCTTCTTTATTTTCTAGCTGTCTTTCCTCCCCCTGAATCAATGACTATTATTTGTTACCTTGTATATCCTTCCCATGAAACTCTTATATTTACAAATCATTTTACACAATATTCACCCAGTTACCTCATTCTTTCTAACAACCTCATAGTGTCCCCTTATTTGATATATCATAATTATATAGTGTCTACTACTGTCCATTTATAATATTTCTTATCATTTGCTATATGATTGAACAAGAATCATTTCATACATGTATGAATATATCTAATTTAGATTTTCAAACTTATAGCAGAGTTTAGGACACGATAATTCCAAAATATGGCAACTTGGTTGATTAAATATTTTATACTGAGAGAAACTGCGAAACATCATGTGCAGTAAATACTCTCTAACCTTCCCCCAAAACAGGTCATAAAATCAGCCTTATGTGAGAGAATCCCTCTCTAAACCAAGAAGAAAGGGACGTTCACATCTCTGAAGACACAGGGCTATGCAGAGGAATCAGAACCAACATGTGCTTGCTATAGTTTGAATATGATTTGGCTGCTCAGCTCATGAAGATATTTAATTCCCAAAGTCCTAAGTTAAAGCTACTTGGAAGACAAAGACCTGATCTAATTACAGGGTTTAGGAGATGGGCCCAGTGAGAGGCACGTAGGTCTTTGAATGCATGCCCTCAGAAAGTAGTTCTCTGAGATGGGTGATTCTAGCAGCCTGAGAGAACCTAGCTGCTCTCTGTGCTTCCTGGTTTACCATGTGATTGGCTCTTTGCACTCACTGTGATATTGCTAGCCTCAATTCCAATAGACAGCTGAACAAATGGGGTTTGCACACTCTTGAACTGTGAACCTCCAAAATTATGGCCCAAAATAAACTTTCCTCCTTAAGTGGCTTATGTCAGGTATGAAAAGCTAATATTAATCGGCCATATTAAATTTCCCCCCAATTTATTACATCTAGTTTATACCCTTTTTTTCCTATTATAATTCTCCATTACCTTCCACTTTTCACAAACTGAGCATAAACACATTCATGTTTGGGGTAGGTGTTATGGTGAAGTGGATTTGGGTGCTGCTTAGGGTATGCACAACCCAGATAAGGGTGCCTAGAATTGAGCCCCACCTCTGCTTTCAATTTAGCTTCCTTCTAATGTGTATCCTGGAAGGCAGAAGCAGGTGAGGCTCAATTCTTGAGCCCCTGCCATCCATGTGGGAGACCCAGATTGAGTTCAGGGCTCCTGGGTTCAGCCTGGCCCAGGCCTAGTTGTTGCAGGTATTTGGGGAGTGAACCAGCAGATAGAAGATCTAGCAGATGATAACCCCCTCCCTCATTTTCATGTAAATAATCTTTTTAAAAATATTTATTTATTTATTTGAAAGAGTTACACAGAGAGAGAAGGAGAGGCAGAGAAAGGTCTTCCATCCTCTGGTTCACTCCCCAATTGGCCACAACGGCTGGAGCTGTGCTGATCCAAAGCCAGGTGCTTCTTCCTGGTCTCCCACGTGAGTGCGGGGGCTCAAGTACTTGGGCCATCTTGTACTGCTTTCCCAGGCCATAGAAGAGAGCTGGACTGGAAGTGGAGCAGCCGGGACTTGAACCAGCACTCATATGGGATGCCAGCACTGCAGGCAGCAGCTTTACCCACTATGCCACAGTGCTGGCCCAATAATCTTTTTATATAGAAAAAATTATATTTAACCATTTCTTCAGTTCTACATTCCTTATGAAGACTGCTATTTCATGTTAAACCTTTGTTAAATAAATTTGTATAGTTTTCCCTTATTAATCTATCTTTTGTTAAAGGAGGCCCTAGTCAAGAAACCTGAAGGGCAAAAGGAAAATATAGTTTTCCTTCTCTCTACTTCAAATAAGTTTGGAATTAATGCTCTAGAAAATCAACCATTTTATGCAGATTCTCATATTTGCATTCAAATGAGCAAATAAATATTACACAATTCAAATTTCTTCTGTAGCTATGGTTATTTCTGTTATATATGTGTTGTTGCTTCAGTGTTTGTGTTTTTCCTTCCCTCCTGAAGTTAGTTAATGACTGAGATGGACATTTTATTGTTGCTCCATGGTATGGAGTTCTGCTGTTTTTCCAAGGTATATGGAAGATGATACTTCTATATGAAGAGTGCTATGCAACAATCGGGGAGCAGTAGGTGCAGGGACATGTCCAACATCAAGTCAGACTGTGAAAAGCTCTTGTGAAACTTTCCACATTTTTCTTCCATACTGGCAGTATGAATGCAGGACATGTGTTGATAGGGCATAACACCAAATCAAAGCACCCTGAAGGAGCAGATGCTATGGTACAGCAGGTTAGGCTATTGCTTGCAATGCCTGCATCCTATATTGGAGTGTTTTTTCAAGTCCTGGCTGCTCTGCTTCTGATCCAGCTTCTTGCTGATGTGTCTTTGAGGCAGGACACAATGGCTGGAGTACTTGGATCCCTGCCACCCACATGATAGACCAGAATGGAGTTCCGGGTTTTGGCTTCTGCCTGGCCCAGCCCTGGCTTTTGCGGACATTTGGGGAGTACACTAGTGAATAAAAATCTGCCTCTCTCTCTTTCTCTCTCTCTCACTGTGTGTCTTTCAAGTATATGAAAATATCATTTTTTTTTTCAAAAAGCAGTCTGGATAATTAAGTGTAGGTTAAACAGCTGCCTTAAAAGTCTTCAAGCCTACAGTGGACCTTGTGTGTATAAGAAATACAATTTATGCAATAAGTTATTAGGATTTTGAGGTTGTTTTTAACCAAAATTGAAGCTTAGTTTATTTTGACTAATACAATGATGTTATCTGTTTTATTGACTTCTCTCAAGAATTGACTCATTGATTTCTTTCTTTTTTTTTTTTTTTTGACAGGCAGAGTGGACAGTGAGAGAGACAGAGAGAAAGGTCTTCCTTTTGCCGTTGGTTCACCCTCCAATGGCCGCCGCGGTAGGCGCGCTGCGGCCGGCGCACCGCGCTGTTCCGATGGCAGGAGCCAGGTGCTTCTCCTGGTCTCCCATGGGGTGCAGGACCCAAGGACTTGGGCCATCCTCCACTGCACTCCCTGGCCACAGCAGAGAGCTGGCCTGGAAGAGGGGCAACTGGGACAGGATCGGTGCCCCGACCGGGACTAGAACCCGGTGTGCCGGCGCCGCAAGGCGGAGGATTAGCCTAGTGAGCCGCGGCGTCGGCCTCATTGATTTATTTCTTAAATTTAGCAGTTTTGCTTTCTCCATCAATAATTCCTATTTTGCTTCATTTCCTTTCTGCCTCCTTAGGTTTAATATATTCTTTTCCTAATCTACTGACATCAATTCATTTTTATTTTTCTTGGTTTTAAAAATAAGTATTTAGGGCAAAGATATTTCCTTTGAGTAATGCTTAATTTTTATCTGATATATATCATTTATATATTTCTTTTTAATTGATATTTTCCCCTCTTGTTCTTTAGAAAGGAAGTTGCATTTTACTTAGCGATGGCAAAAATTTTGCTTTTCTTCTTGTTTTCGTTGTAAACTTGAACTGTATAGTGAATAAGGAACATTTTCTGCTTCTTCTACATGTGCCCAAGTAACTCGACATTGTGTATGACATTCTTTTAGAGACTTACTTTATTCCCCTGCTTGTTCTATTGAATATATATAGAACATTGACCCCTGAAGTTGTAGATTATTCATTCTGTACGAAGGCATAAAAAACATTTACCAAAATTTACCATGTACTGAACTACACAACAAATTTCAAAGGAATTAAATAATTCAGAGTATGTTCCCTACAACAGTGGAAGTAGGCCAGACATCATCAACAGAAAGATAACCAGAATATTTTCTTGTGTTTGGAAATTCAGTAACATACATTTAAATAGACAATGAGTCAAGCTGAAACTCTAATATGAATTAGAAAATATACAAAACTGAATAATCACTATAATATAATATGTCATATCTTATGGAATGCATCTAAAATTGTACTATAATGGAACTTATAATCTTTAAATGTATATATTTAGATCATTCCTGGGGGTATGTGAAAAAAATGCTCAATGTTATTAGTTATTTAAAATGCAAGTTAAAATCACAATGAGATATCACTCTATATCTTCCATAATGGCTAAAATTAATAATAATGAAAATATGAATTTTTTCAAAGATACAGAACAAATAGAATTGTCATATATTGCTGGTATTTCTATTAATTGGCATACTTTTGAAAATGGAAAGTTTTTACTATATATTGCATATCCTAAAATCCAACAATTTCATTCCTAGCTAAATACCAAAAGAAATAAACATCTATGTGCATCCAAAGTCATTTGCAAGTGGTAGGCATTTACAATAGTTTTTACTTGGGATACGCTAATTTGATATTGGAGTTTGTGGATTCTGTCTCACCTCTGCTTCCAATTCCAGCTTCCTGATAATGCACACTCTGGGAGGCAGCAAGTGATGGTTCAAGTTGTTGTGTTTCTGTTCCACATTGGGAGACCTAGATTGAGTTGCTGCTCCTGGCTTCAGCCCAGCCCAGCCCTGGCTATGGCAGGCTTTTGGGAAGTAAACCAGTAGACAGAAGATCTCTCTCTGCCTCTCTGTCTCTGTGCCTTTCAAATAAATGAATTAAGTAAAAATTACAAAAGGGGCCAGTGTGTGGACCAGTGGATTAAGCTACCACCTATGAAGATGGCATTTCATATTGAAGTGCAGCCTCCAATCCAGCTTCCTGATAATGCACCTGGGAAGGCAGTGAGTGTTTGGACTGCTGCTATCCATGTAGAGGACTAGGATGGTGTTCCTGGTTCCTGGTTTCAGCTTATCCTAGTCTTGGCTACTGTGGCCATTTAGGGCGTTAACCAGTAGATAGAAGATATCTGTCCCTCCCCTTCTCCCTCTATCATTCTTTCAAATAAACGAATAAATCTTTTTGTAAAGTGATGTGCAAGAATATTCATAGCTACTTTATAATAGTTAAACATGGGACATGGCTCAGATATCTACTAGTAAAGTGGAATAACTGAATTGAATGTATTTATGCAAAACATAGCACTAAAAATTAATGAACTACTGCTATGTGCAATGATACTGATGAACTGTTCACATAAATATAATGTTGGGCAAAATATCTAGACACCAAAGAGCACATACTGCACGATTTCATTTATATAAAATTCAAACCCAAACAAAATTAATCTATAGAGTTAGGAATCAAGATAGCAATTATCTATTTGGGAGGAGAGTGAGGTTTGCACCCAGGAGGGGAAACCATTCTAGTTCTTATCTGATGGTAACTCATACTGTGATTATTTCATGAGCTGAAAACCTGTAATGTGTGCCTTTATTGTGTCTGTTTTATATTTCCTTAAAATTGTTAAACAACCGAATTGGAAATTACTATTTTGTCTTATATGTCAGATATGAACAGGTGAATATGGTTCTGAATCAAATTTGAGTTGGAGAGACAGACACAAGAGAATACTTGGGTTGAAAAAAAAAAAGGATTGGTTCAAATTTGTAAGCTTACTCTGCATTAGCTCCTGTTTCAAGCCTGAACTTGGGTTTTGGATGATAATATGCTGCCTGACTCTTCCACGAAATAATTCAGTTTCAATCAGTTTAAATATTTCCTCTTTTATTTAACCCCCTTCTGCAATTTTAGTTTTAATGGTCCCGTTAATTTTTATAAACTTACTTTTTCGGCTTCTTTCTTTTTCTTGCATCCTGAAACTTCTTTGCTCTATCCTCAAAATATATTAAGAACCCAACCACTTCTCACCCTCTCCACCCATTTGCCTGGTCAAGGCATATAATCTCTCCCCTGAAGAAATAACATATGCTCTTGTTAACATCTGTGCTTCTTCCCCTACCCTCTAGTCTAGTCTCCACTCCACAAAGAACCCAAGGTAAGCTAGATATCACTCTTCTACTCAAAACATTCCAAATCCTACAAATTTGACAACAGTCAGACTTGAAACCTTTATCCTAACCTACAAGATCTGACCCCCTTTCTGAGCCCTCGGCCTTAACTCCATTTCAGCCACATTGGCCTCCATTTCACTCCTCTAAAGTGACTCGCGTGGTTTAATTTTTATTCCTTCCTGGAATTTTCTTTACCTAGATGGCCATTTTGCTTCCACGTTTTGTCTGAATTCTGCCCAAATATCACCTCCACAGAGAGGCCTTGCTTAACCATCTAAACCATCTTATCTAAACCATCACATCCACTTCCCCTTGCAAATAGATCATCCACTCTGCTTTCACTGTTCTTTTTTTCATTATGATATTTACTATTACATAATATTATAATATAAATCTTTTTAATTATTTGGATTTCTGTCTGTTGTAAAAGAATATAATTGTCACCAGACCAGGGAATTTGTCTCTCTCTCTCTCTTTTTTTTTTCTTTTGATAGGCAGAGTTAGACAATGAGAGAGAGACAGAGAGAAAGGTCTTCCTTTTCCATTAGTTCACCCCCCAAATGGCCGCCACAGTCAGCACGCTGCGCCAATCCGAAGCCAGGAGCCAGGTGCTTCCTCCTGGTCTCCCATGCGGGTGCAGGGCCCAAGCACTTGGGCCATCCTCCATTGCCTTCCCAGGCCACAGCAGAGAGCTGGACTGGAAGAGGAGCAACCAGGACAGAACTGGTGCCCCGACTGGAACTAGAACCCAGAGTGCTGGCGTCGCAGGCGGAGGATTATCCTAGTGGGCCGTGGCGCCGGTGGGAATTTGTCTTTTTTCAACTTCTATCTTCATCATGTAGAAGAATTCTATATAGAAAGTAGGACTCAATAAATAAATGTTGAATGATGGAATAAGTAATAATGTGAGTGTTTAGACTGATACAAATTTAACAGATATATGGTCTAAGATAATCTATTGCAATAACACCTACAGCTCATTTGAAACCTGAATTGGATCATTTTTAAAAATCTGCTTCTTCTATATGATAAAATTATTTTCAGTAATAGTCATACAACAATCAATAACAATGATCAATTTCTGGATTTGTTCCTTACTTTTAATACAAATGTTTAAAATTAAAAAGAAGAGTATTATTTGAATTTCAATTTAAATTCAATAAAAGTCTCTTATCTATCAATCAAAATTCACACTGACAACAAAAATATCACACTTTATAATTCACACTGTTTCACCTTTTAAAATTTTAAACACAAATAAAAATGCCAAGTGGCTATTCAGAATGACAGAAATGACAGAATTGAAGCATCTCAAGTTCTCTTTCCCTATTTTTATAAACAGTTTGCTATCGTTGTTTATTTCAATCTATTATCTACCCACAAAAATGTGCAATAACACAGGCCTGGAGACAAGAAATATGCTGAAGTAAGCTTGAATTTTCTGAACTCTTATGAACTTATTCTCAGAAGGAATGTGCACAGCTGAGTCTGCATGTTTTGAGAACTCACCACATAACTGAGAGTTTTCCAAATCAATTTCCAATGCAGAATACAAAGTTTGTTAAAGAAATATAATATGATGTGCTAATTTGAAGTCTATGTGTAAATTATTGAAGACCAAGAGTAACCACAGCCTTGTTTATAACTTAGACTGATAATATTTTAGAGGGAAGAAATATTTTACAATCAACATTGTGTACTATTGTTGGCAAATAAAATAATAAAATAAAAAACCATTGTCTAAGAAAAAAGGAAAAATAAGGAAGCCAGACTTTAAATTTAAAAAAAGATTAAGACAGCTAAGAGGAGACAAATATATAAGAGCTTAAATGTTATAAAAACCTATAATGGAAACTTTTAATTGGAATATCAGTATGAACAGATAATTTTAAATATATATATTCCAATTCTACTTGCCAAAAGAAGTTATGTACCCCAGTAGTAATGAGCATATCTAATGTCCAGATCTTTGTAAATGCCATTTTTAACTGTAAAGAGCCATGGCTCCATGGAGAAACGACTATTTCCAGATATGGGGCAGTAAAGTACAAGGTGAGCCTAAGAACATCTCATTGTACTAGAAAACTAGTTGCTCAGTATCTAATGGAACCATGTCAAAGAAATATAGGAGTTAGGGGCTGGCATTGTGGCACAGCTGGTTGGGCAGCTGCCTACAATGTAGGCATCCCTTATGCATGCCACTTCAAGTTAGAGCTGCTCTACTTTCAATCCAGCTTCCTGCTAATGAACCTGGGAAAATAGCAGAAGATGTCCCAAGTCCTTGAGCCCCTGCACCCGCGTGGGAGACCCGGAAGAAGCTCCTGGCTCCTGGCCTCAGCCTGACCCAGCCCCAGCCATTGCAACCATGTGGGGAGTGAACCAGTAGATGGAAGATCTTGTTCTGTTTCTCCATTTCTCTCTTAAAAACAAAACAAAACAAAACAAAACAAAACATGGGAGCTTGTTTGAATCATTCAAGAGTGGCTTTTCCCTCTGACCAAAGTGGGATAATATGGGGCTGGCGTTATGATAGAGCAGATTAAGATGCAACTTGAGATGCTTGCATCCCATATTACAGTCCTTGGTTTGAGTCCTGGATACTCTGTCCTTCCTTTCCAGCTTCCTGCTGATGCACCTCAGAGGCAAGAGGTGATGGTTTCCTGCCACCCAAGTGGGAGACCAGGATGCAGTTCCCTGGTCCTGGCTTCAGCCTGGACTACCTCCAGCTGTTGGGACATTTGAAAACTGAACCAGCAGATCTTGATCTCGATCCATATCTCCGTCTCTCTCTCTCTCTCTCTCTCTCTCTCTCTCTCTCTCTCTCTCCTTCCTTCCCTCTATCTCTCCCTCTCTCCCTCTCTCACATGTCACTTTTTCAAATAAATAAACAAGCATTTTTAAATGGAGGACATTCTGGGTATCAAAAAATAACAGGAATTTAGAAAAATGAATAAACCAAATTCTGAGTCTGTTTTAATATGGACAGGGAGAGGGAGATAGGAAATGGAAGAGAAAGAAGAAGAGAGAAAGGGGGAGAGAAACAGAGACAGACACAGAGAGATATTCTTTGAAAAGTACGCCACTAGTACCTTAGTACCTGCTTCAAGTCCCAACAACTCCATGTTTCTGATCCCATATCTTGCTAATGTGACATGAGATGTGGGTGCTGAACCCTCTGTACCACAAAACTCACCCCAGTATCTGTCCTCTTAAGCTACTTTCATAAATCAATATTTAGGAAACAGATATGGTTGTAAATATAAGAACTACACTATGATAATCATTCTGTGTTTACAGAATCAAGCCTAATGTTCAACAATACGTCATTGTTCAAATAAGAGGTAGTGGATAGACATTAAAAATAATAATATTGGGGTCGGCACTGTGGCGCAGTGGGTTAACACCCTGGCCTGAAGCGCTGGCATCCCATATGGGTGCCGGCTCTAGTCCCGGCTGCTCCACTTCCCATCCAGCTCTCTGCTGTGGCCTGGGAAAGCAGTAGAAGATGGCCCAAGTCCTTGGGCCCCTGCACCCACGTGGGAGACCTGGAAGAAGCTCCTGGCTCCTGGCTTCAGATCGGCGCAGCTCTGGCTGTCGCGGCCAATTGGAGAGTGAACCAGAGGATGGAAGACCTCTCTCTCTCTCTCTCTCTCTCTCTCTCTCTGTCTCTCCTCTCTCTGTGTAACTGTGACTTTCAAATAAATAAATAAATATTTTAAAAAAGATAATATTTATTGACAAGGATGGAATTTCATGATATACCAATGAGGTGAAACAGTGGATTATAAAAATAATGCATAGAGTTTGAACCCAATTTATCACATATTTATTCATGCTCACAAGTGGAATAATAAAATGAGGACATGAGTGGGTCTTGTGGCACAGTGGGTTAAGCTGCTGCTTGGGATGCATGCATGCTTTTTTGCAGTGCCAGTTCAAGTACCAGATACTCTGCTTCTGATCCAGCAGATAATGGCTCGAGTACTTGAGTTCCTGCCACACATGTGGGAGACCCAAATGGAGTTCCTGACTCCTGGTTTCAGCCTAGTTCAGCCACAGCTGTTTCAGACATTTGGAGAATGAATGAGTAGATGGAAAATCCATCTCTCTCTCTCTCACTCTCAAACACATTCTGCTTTTCAAATAAATTTTTAAAAATCTTTTTACAAAAATAAAATGAGAATAGTATATATCTTTGAGTAGCAGAGTTGTATTTGGCTTATTTCTGTTTCTCAATATCTTTGAAAATTTTATTGTAGAATAAATTTCATAAAGTGAACTTATCTAATTAATTTCTTTTTGAAAGCCATTATTTAGGCTTATAGACACATTAAAACAACAACTACGGTTAGAAGAGAAACTTCTGATGACCTAAATATATGTTAGTAATGAACAAGGAGTTGTATTTAGAGTTCTATTGGATTTTTATTATAGCATATTGTTTCCTAGAAAGACAATGCAACATTCTAGGTGATTTTTCAGGATATGCAGAAACAATCCCTGAATCCCAGGTACCCTAGAATAAGTTGATATTTCAGATTCTAGTTGCCTGTGATGTTGACTAGTTGTACCTATCTCCAAAAATGCAGGAGCTCAGAACAAGAGACATGGGCTAGACCCCCAGAGACCAAACTTCATCATGGGGGTAAAGATTAAAGCCAAAGACACAGAATAGGGCCAGCTTCTGAGCTAACAAATACTCAACCCAACATCATTCCAGAATTTAACTTTTTTTTAAATGAGAGAAAAGTGTTTTTCTATCAATGTTTAATCCTTCTTTATATTGAAAAGAAAGGATTTTTTATAGTTTAGCTTATCTTCAATTGTGTTATTCTATATTCTTCTCAACAAGAATGGATGCCGCTATGGCTTGCATGTTCCCAATAAACCTCAAGTTGAATTTAATTCCCAGTGTGAGGTATTAACAGGTGGGACCTGTAAGATACGATTAGGTCATGACTGTTGTTTCTTCACAAATAGGTTAATCTATTCATAGATTAATGGATGAATGAGTTGTTGAGTTTGGCAGTCAGTGTTATAATAACCAGTTTGTCTCAGTATCTTGTATGCAGCCCTGTCACCATGTGATGTTCTGCGTGACCTTAAGACTCTATAGAGAGCAGCAAGAAGGCCCTCATCAGATGCTGCCCCTGAACTTTGGGCCTCCCAACCCTCAGAACCATCACCTGAATAAACCTTCTATTTCTCACTGGTCTATGATGCTCAGTTAGATAACAGAAAATATACCAAGACAAGATATGATAAATGAGTCACCCCAAGACTATAAGAATATTCATATACTGGGGCCTTTGCACTGATCGTCCCTTCTGGTATAGAAAACTCTCTCATTGCCTTCAAGTCTATGCTCAAATGTCACCTCCTTAGAGTTTAAAAATGTCTCACTCACAACTTAAATAGTCTGTTTTTCTAGTTTTCATGGTGATAAAAATCACTCCTTTTTTATGTCATGCTCTCTGTTAGTTTTTCTTCTATGATTTGTTTCTTGAGTAGACAATTTGGGGGCAGGCATATTAAAGGGTTTAAAATTTAGATAATAAAAGGGATGAACTGCCTCCCAGTGAACAAAATGACACTGCTGTCACAATGTTTTCAGATCAGAGCTCATTTTGCCTACCAACACCATGTCAATCAGCTGACTAGGGACAATTTCAATATGTGTCACAAAAATACAGAAAAGGAAAAAAGACAAATCATGTTCCTCTGGCTCTGGCAAGTAGTATTCCCACTTCTATCAGCTACCTACTGCTATATAACAAACTACTCAAAAATTTAGAGATTTAAAAAAAATAAAATATTTTATCTCACCATTCCATGGGTTTGTGGAGCAATTCCCTATTAATTACACCTGAGGTCAGTCATCCAATCACAAATAACTGTAGCTTTAGCTAGGCTGCAAGGTTCAAGGTCCCCACTCACATACCTAGCAGCTGGTTCTGCTTATCAGCTGAGGCATCATGACTCTCATGCTCAAGGAGGATAGTCTCATTGTACCTTTCAGGGAGAATCAGAGAGATAGAAGCTCCTAGGTCTGCTAGGATCGAAGCCTGCAACTTTCATAGTATTACTTCTGCTGCATTCTATTAGTCAGTCAGTCACAAGCCAGTCCATATTTAAGGGAAGAACGAAAAGGCTCCATTTCTTGAGAGGAGGGGTAGACAATTTACATTGCAAAAGAGTATGAAAGGACATATCTTGACCACCTTTGACAATCTATCATACCAATCTAAGATGCAGTGCACTTTGGGGGCAATTGGACCATTTTATTTTTCCCATTTTTGGTTTAATTACTTACATAAGAGTTTTTGAGATAATCTTAGTTAAATGAAATTTCCTTTCTGACTAATTTCAGGTATCTATTTATACCTCTTAACCAGTAGTGTAAGCTTCACCAACAAATCCTATTTAACTTAAGTAATTTTTTAAAAAAAATATATGGTATAGCTCCCAGAAAATCAGGAGAGCTTCAAATCCCCATAGTTAAGGAGAATACCCCAAGCCATACTCTGCAAGGAACAGCAGTGACCATGGTGCTGGAAGCTGACACAAGAACTGCCATGGCTGCATCTGGAGAGAGGAAATGGGGGTCACTGTCACTGCCATCATTCACTGGAAAGGACTCACGTGACTGATCATTCAGTAAATTATGACAAAGTGCCTCTTTGGACCAGATACCAAGAACCAAGTGATGTAGTCCCATGGTTACATCTTGGAAAAAGAAACCAATTCAAATACTCCAACTCCAGCTCCCATGGCGCACACACATACATTTAAACAAGTAAATTACATATTATGGTAGGAAATTATGAGTGAGTACAGGGAAAAAACAATGTACACCAGATCAGAAGTGAGGCCAGACAACGTTTAGCCTTGCTGTTAAAACACTGGTTAAGATGACTACACCACACATTAGAGTAGCTGGGTTTGATTCCTGGCTCCTGCTCCTGATGTCAGCTTCCTGCCAATGCAGACCACAGGAGGCAGTGGAGATGGCTCAAGTAATTGTGCTCCTACCACCCATGTGGAAGACCTGGATTGAGTTCCTGGCTCCTGGTTTCAGCATTACCTCAGCCCTGGCATAGCCCTAGCTGTTGCAGGCATCTGAATGGTGAACCAGAGTATGACAGCTCTGCCTATCTCTCTACCTCTCAAATAAATAAATAAATAGAATGGGTGGGGCTAAATACCTGAAGAGGGTAGAGGGGTTTTCTATGCAGACATCATAAGTGGACCATTTCAGGAGGAGAAAGCAGCCTAAGGTATGCATGCACCTGCCACATTTCAGAATCATAAAGGAGGTCAGTGTGGCCAGAGGGAATGAGTGCGGAAAAGAAGTAGGAGTGGTAAGGTATGGGGGGAACAACAAGTATGAAGGAACTTTTAAACCACTAAATAGAATTTGGCTCTTGCTTTATGTAAATTGGGTGACATTGTTAAGTTTGGACGGAGAAATAATGTGATCTGATCTATTTTTCAACTGAATACAATCTTTCTTCATAATATTAACTTCTGATTGAATGTGTGTAACAATAATGCTTAAAAATTGAAAGTAAGGGCCGGCGCCGCAGCTCACTTGGCTAAACATCCGCCTGCAGCGCCGGCACCCCAGGTTCTAGTCCTGGTTGGGGAGCTGGATTCTGTCCCGGTTGCTCCTCTTCCAGTCCAGCTCTCTGCTGTGGCCTGGGAGGGCAGTGGAGGATGGCCCGAGTGCTCGGGCCCTGCACTCGCATGGGAGACCAGGAGAAGCACCTGGCTTCTGGCTTCGGATCGGCGCAGTGCTGACTGTAGCGGCCATTTGGGGGGTGAACCAACGGAAGGAAGACCTTTCTGTCTCTCTCTCTCTCATTGTCTAACTCTGCCTGTCAAAAAAAATTGAAAGTAAAACTATCACATTAATTGAAAACAATACAGAACATCTTCATTACTTATGGTAAATACATAGAATAGAATAACCCTCAAAAGTACATAGCATGAGGCAAAAAAAAAAAATGATGAGTTTGATTACTTCATAGTTAAACATTTCTGTTCACTAGGACCATATCAAAAAGTACCAGACATGTTACAGAGAGGAAGAAATACAAACAGCGTCTAAAACTGAAGAGGTTTTTTTTTTTTAAATTATACAAGGAGCTGTTGCAAAACAATTTAGAGAGAGAGATTATATAAATATCAACTTTTAAAATATTTATTTGAAAAGAGAGGAGGATGGGAGAGTTAGAGAGAGAGAGAGAGAGAGAGAGAGAGAGAGAGAGAGAATGAATAAGAATATCAATCTTCCATCCACTGGTCACTCCCCAAAAGTCCAAAACAGCCAGGAAGTAACTATTCTATATTTCCTTTTCCACATCCTATCCTTGGGACTAGTCACACATTTGCAATTATAAAATGTACATCTTCCTTTCAATATCATATTTGATAAAAAGCTACTTGCAGGGCCAGTGTTGTGGAGTAGTAGGTTAAGCCACCACCTGTGACACTGGCATGCCATGAGTGCCCAAGTCTCAGCTACTCTGCTTCCAATTCAACTCCTTGCTAATGTGCCTAAGAAAGCAAAAAGAAGATGGTCTAATTGCTTGGACCTCTGCCACCCACATGGGAGACATGGAGTTCCAGGCTCCTGGGGAATAAACAACAGATGGAAAACTCTCTCTCTCTCTCTCTCTCTCTCTCTCTCTCTCTAACTCTGCTTTTCAAATAAATAAATCTTTATATTAAAAAAGCTATTTGATAATCTTGTGCCTGACCAAAATGTTTGCACAAGCTGATACAGACCTAACACTTTCAGAAGCTGATTTCAGGGAGCTACATAGCTGGCTTCGTAGACTCCAGATAAGAATTCAGCACCACTAGCCAAGTTTCATATCAGGGAAGCCTCCACAGAAGTGGCACACCCATCCTAGAAACCTGTTTGACAACCACCTCTAACTCCCCCTTTTCCTTCAAAAAATGCTCTTGATAGCATGAAACTTGGGAAGGGTATATTTGGGACTACACAGTCTGTCTTCCCTGGGTGGCCACCTGAATAACCTGCTGGATGAACGTTTTCAGGAAGCTTGATCAGAAGTGGAGCCAAGACTCCAACCCATATAAGATGTGAGTATCCCATGCAACAATTTACCACTACACTAAATTCCTGCCCCAAATCTCAATTTTAAAAATGCACAAACGATTTGATAGACAACACAATGAGAAAATCCTAGTCTTTAAGTAAATGCAGAGTAGTTAAAAATCATAAGTAATTAGAGAAACACAACTTGAAATTACCATAGATGTTGCCTTGTGCCTGTTGACTGGCATCGTTTAGAAAGTTAGATAGTGTCAAGTGTTGACAGGGAAGTGGAGATAAGCAAACCATGTGTAATGCCGCTCTGGGTGTGTATCATGTCATCACTCTAAAGAGTGATCAGATATGTACAATCAAAATATGTATATACTACAGGGGAGGAAAAATGGCTTCCTTCTACCCTTCTAGGATTTTGGCTGATCTATGAGTTAAACTGGCAGATTAATAGAGAAAAAAACACTTTAATTATGTACATACACGAACCTTACAAAAATATGAAACTCAAAGAAGCAGATGATTGAGGCTTATATATTATCCAGAGTTACAGGAAAGAATGGGAATTGGGTCTTCTGGTGACTGTAGAAGGCAAATTATGAGCCTTGTTGTGAAAACAAAATTCCCTCAGGTGACAAAAGCTTTCTCAGGGTAGTTCTCTTCCTGGTAAAGATACCTTTACTAATGAAAATTTCCTTTATAGATGTAAATTTCCTGTGCCAAAAGAGAGTTTTATAGTTGAGCTTGGGTAGTTGATGGCAAGGTGAAGAGCTCTTGTTTTGGCGGGTTCTGAATTTCTTTTAGCTCAATGTAATCAATATGCCGAAATGACCTATTTTGTAGTGACATATCCTAGTCTCCTTCAGGAATTTTTTTGGTTCGTGTGCTCTGAGCCCTATCAGCACTTACCCTATAATCATTCAATTTTGCTTCAAGATATACTTGAACCTTCACTCATATTCTCATCAAAGTTTACTGCCCAGTTCCAATGGCATGCTCACATTTTGAATTATTTGTTATGGCACTATACAACTTCTAGGTGCCAAAACCTCTACTCATCTATTGCTATGTATCAACTTACTCCAAAATGTAGGGGATTAAAACCACAGAATTCCTTTTTATTCCATAGTTTCAGTGGGATAGGAATTTTTCCATAAACTAGCTGGTGCCTCTAGCTCAGGATCTCCCAGTGGGTGTAAGCAATTCATGCTATGGGTTTTGTGAACTCACCAAGGCACTTGGTGGCAGGAAAGTCCCTAGAAATGAGGAAGTTGCTAGTGGAGGGAATGTCCCTAGCTAAGAACAATCTGTCTCATCCATGTATCTCCCAGACTGCAGTCCCTGTGCAGCAGCACTCAGCAGCACTCCTGCCTGCCTGCTGCTCTCTTGTAGCTGTTCGATAAATCTAACTCTAGTCACTGGATCTGACTGCTCTGGTGAATTCTCTCACCACCTGCAAAGGCGACCTCAATCAGTTGTTTCCTACAACATATTTCACAGGCAGTTCTGATGACATGAATATTATTCTTATCTTTCTGTCATTTATTTTCACTACTTTCTCTCTGATTCATTCTACTTCTTTGTCTCTTTTTCATTACATTAGCTGCTTTCTTGTCTGTTGTCTATACTGTTTACTAAATTTCACTTGCATCCATTCACCCTTGAATACTGTACAATTGATTCTTATTTCTAACTTTGTATTTTCTCTAATGCTTTCTTGTATTAAGAAAATTCTCTTTTCATATCTGTCTGGTTTTGACCATTTCCTTTCTTAGGTTTCAGATTTCTTCCAAAGTAGCCTTCCACATCCTGAAATATATGTTTGGTTATATTTAATTCTTATGGCTTTCTTCTCCTTTACAGTTACTTTTTATATAGATTTTCCCAGTAAGTGTGAAATGTTCTCATTTTGTGAAATTTCATTGCCTGATTTTTAAAGAATAGTTCTATCTGGATTTAGTGATTTTTCACTTTGTTCATTTTTATGGCATTGAGATGTTTTGAAAGACTTCCAGTTTAGTGACACCTTCTCTCTTTACCTAACAAAGTCCAAATGCTTCAAGCAGATTCGCTGTTTGTCTGTTTAGGTGGTGGTGGAAAGGACTGTGTGTCTTCTAGTTTTATGATTCTCGTTGTCCTATGGGACCTTACATTTTTCCTTTCAGTTTCTTTTCCTGAGTGGCCAAGTAGAATTTCTTTCTTTTTCATGGATATTTTTGGTGTGTGTGTCTTTTAGAAGTGTGTATTTTAAAGATTATTCCTCTAAACGATTTCCCTATTTTTTTTTTTTAGAATATTCAGCATTAAGGCTGTTTTGGGTCACTTTCTGAGGCTGTTTTTGGGTCACCTGTAGCGTCCTTCCTTTTCCTCCTTTTCTGTTTCCCCCAGTTTGTCTCCTTTTGCCTTGTGGTGGGAGGGTGGGACCAAGGTGGCAGTATGGAAGACTGCACTGGGATTGGATGGGTTCATTTTTTTACAAACAGTTATTCTGAAGTTTGGGTATTCTATATCTCCAAGTTATTGTGAGGGCTTGGTTTTTATGGGCATTTATATTTCTCATCTTGTTATTTGGTGTTGTTTAGGGAGACACAGTGGGAGATTGGTAGCTTGGTGACTACCATGATCCTCAGCTAGCCAGCAGGTCTCCTTTTAATTTAACATATCTAATTACTTTTTCAATTTTTTTCTTTGTTAAATCAAAGTTCTGAGAGGGCAGGGACTATGTCTATCTTACTGTAATCTATTTCCTTTGCCTAATACAAGTGCAATTACTGTGGAGTGGAAAGACCATTGGAATTAAGTCTATTGTAAGTAATACTAGATTATGAAGACTTACGTTTAGATACTTACCCTATTTAGATCTTAAATTATTTATGAGGATACTTCAGAAAGTTTGTGGAAAATGGAATTAAAAGATAATTTTGGTGTAAAAATTTTTTTGAAATCCCTGAGTATGTAGAGACTTCAAAAACTCCATGTAAAGTATGTATTTTGAAAAAATCAACGGGCCATCAAAGAAGAAGGTATGTTTCTCTGAAGGGAGGAGAGAACTTCCACTTTGACTATGACCTTGTATAAATAAGATCAGAGTTGGCGAACTCAAAAGGCTTCCATAGCCTTGGCAGCTCATGACAAGAGCCTCGGGTGATTACTGACGTCATAAATCAATAATAGGAGTCACTGTGCACTGACTCCCCATGTAGGACCTCTAGCCTTAATGTGTTGTACTATGTGAATTAACATTATAACTAGTCTTCAAACAGTACTTTATACTTTGTGTTTCTGTGTGGGTGCAAACTGTTGAAATCTTTCCTTAGTATATACTAAATTAATCTTCTGTATATAAAGATAAAAAAAAGAAAAGGAAAATTATGCACGGCTATAAAACTTTTTCTACCAGAATAAACTTTTTAAAATCTATTTGTCCATGAAATTTTTATGGTGAAAAAACATATATTTAGAATCAGCCAACTGGACTCAGTTCAGATGATCCCAATTTTGTTGGCAACATCCAAAGCATCATAATTAGGAGCCAGCCGCACATAGGCCTTCTTCTCTCCGTCAGGTCTGATCAGGGTGTTGACTTTGGCCACATCAATGTCATAGAGTTTCTTCACAGCTTGTTTGATCTGGTACTTGTTGGCCTTGACATCCACAATGAACACCCGGGTGTTGTTGTCTTCCATCATCTTCATAGTAGACTCAGTAGTCACGTGGAACTTGATGATGGCATAGTGGTCAAGCTTGTGCCTCCTGGGGGCACTCTTCTGAGGAAATTTGGGCTGTGTCTCAATGTGTAATGTCTGGGCTGCCAGAATGTGGAAGATGTGTGGATCTTTTTTTTTTGTAGCTATGGATGCATTTCAGCACTGCCTCCTTGGCCTTCAAAGCCTTTGTTTTGGCTTTGGTTTTAGGAAGGGCAGGAACTTCCTTCTTCGCCTTCAGTGCCATCTTGGCAAAAAGTGTCCATGAAATTTTTGAAGTACCCTTGTGAAACCAAAGATCTCACAGGATTGTTGTGGGAAAAGGTCAAGGCCAAAATGCCTGAAAATGGTTATTGTCTTATTCATGCTTAGCTAACATACTCAACACACATGTGTGCACACACACACATATACACAGCTACATTAATAACCTATATAGCTTTCCCCTTCAGCTCATGCAATTCTAAGTATCTTTTAATTATACTAAATCTTTTTAAAATGCTATTTATCTCTTTGCTAATTTTCACTTCATTTGAAAGACAGAGAGATACACAGGGTTGGAGGGGAATCTCCCATCTGCTAGTACACTCCCCCAAAACCTGCAACATTCAGGGCTGGGCCAAACTGAAGCCAGGAAACTGGAACTCCATGCAGGTCTCCCAGGTGAGTGACAGGGACCCAAGTAATTGAGCCATTATGTTCTACATCCCAGGGCTCACATCAGCAGGAAACTAGATTGGAAGCAGAAGAGCCAAGACTCAAACAAGGCATTCCAATATTAGATGTGGATGTCTGAAGTTATGATTTAAACACTGAACCAGACAGCTGCCCCAAATATCTACCCTAATACCAAGCCTTTGTATATGTAAAATTTTCCAAATAATATATCATCATTCCTTTCTTGTGAATGTATGTATCTTGTGTCCCATTTTTAAAGATCTGGCTTTAGAAAATTCCTCTTGCATCTTCTTAATTTTATAAAAAATATAGAATACAAATTAAAATGTTAGTCAAACTCTATTTTTCATGAGTAAGGAGCCTATACTCACAGTTTTCATTAATGCAAAGAAAGGTAGTAGACACTTTTACTTTAAATGTTTAGAAATGATAATAATCCTTCTAGTAATAACAAAAAAAAAACACATATTGAAAGATTACTCTAGGTCGGTTACCATTTTATGTACTTTTAAGTTATCAAGTCATTCAGGTATTTTTCTCCTTATCATATATGTGATTAATCTAAGTTAAGTAACTTGTTGGAGGTCATATAGCTATTAAACTCGGTGTTTGAACCCAGTGAAAAAGAAGCCATTGAGTTAATTAGACAAATGTTAAAATATTACTTATTCAGATGAACCCTTCTTTAACTTCAATTTAGTAAGCTAAGATTTTCTCAGAAAAAGTAAATCTCAATCAGAAAAGATTACATAAAAATACTTCTGGAGCTGGCATTGTGGGGTAGCAGGTAAAGCCTGACCACCTATGACACTAGCATCTAATATGGGTGCTGGTTTCTGTCCTGGCTGCTCCACTTCTCATCCAACCCTGTTAATGGCCTGTGAAAAGCAGTGAAAAATGGCCCAAGTGTTTGGGCCCCTGCACCAACGTGGGAGACCCAGATGAAGCTCCTGGATCCTAGCTTCAACCGGGCTCTCAATCCTGGCCACTGCAACCATCTGGAGAGGAACAGCAGATGGAAGATTGAACTATGTGTGTGTGTGTGTGTGTATGCATGTATGTGCACATGAATCTCTTCCTCTTTCAAATCAATCAATCAATCTTTTAAAAATACTCATAAATGAGGCTTGAAATCTTCTTTGTCCAAACAGAGCAGAGTGCTAAATTGCAAAGGGATGGTCAATGCACAAAGAAAGAGGATTGGGAAACAGAGAAGGTTAGATCATGATACAGGCAGGGGGAACATCAACCTTAGATACTAGTTGACTGTTTGAATCAGTCCAACCTGAAGGGAGAGCCTGGCCATTTGGACTGTGATGTCTGAAATGCAGTGTCAAGGCAGTCAGCTAAGATGCTCTTGTTTTTCATAGTTCTCTTTAAGATTCCTGGACTTGGAAAACAAATGGAGCAAAGTGAAGTTTATGACTCTTTTCAAGTCCTTCAATTAAAGGCTCCTAAAATCCATCCATTGTATCACTGAAAAATGCCCCATTAGGGAAAATAAGTTGCTCTGGAACACTATGGTGGAGTAAGAGAGAAAGCAGCAGCTCAGGCTGAGATCTTAAAGGTAGCACAAAGTTGCTAGCTTCAGTCACAGAAAATGATGAGATGCTGACTCCAGCCACAGAAAATGAAGGGAATGGAATTGAGAAGGGATATAACCATTGAAATTCCAATCTCCTGTCTTACACCTCCCTACAGATATGATCAGAGAATGCACAGCGACAATCAGACCATTCGTGTTAGCAAATCAGAGATCCATTCACAAGATTAGATTTGGGAAAAAAATGAGAAAAGCTCTGGACATCCATTAGAATTCTGAGCATAACTAACCTTCATTATTGGCTACACTTAGCAATCAAATCCTTGACTTTCCTCTATCATTACCTATGAAGTTTACTTTATGATTTTTCTCAAAGATAATTATTTAGGTTTCAAATCCCAAACTAAACTGGGAACATGATGGATTAAAAAAATCAAGCAGATAAGATTTTTAAAGATATGCACAAGAGCTCTGAAATTTCCTGTATCTTAGAAAGAGTAGGGTCTGTACGGTCAGCCAAACATTCACCAAGACATGTAACATTTAGCCTTTGACGTTAGCTAAAGTTATTGCTCTGTCAAATTTCTTGGCTATACTAGAACACATCTCAGTCATTGAAAAATCATAAAGACATGTTAGGAAGTTGGTCCAAACATCATAAAAATTTTATAAAAATGAGCAGAATATCAAATAAGTCTTTTCATACATTAGAATAAGAACTTAAAAAGTAGATGACATTGCCCAGGTTATGTTGAATTGAATATCAAATTTTAGAGGAGGTCAGGGAAAACATGGAGGAAAGGTACTTGTAGAAATTATCTAAGATGAGTCAAACAGAGAGCTAAAAATTTCCATCTTCTGACATATCTTAAGTAGCAAACTGGAGAGTTCTGTTTTTCCTTTTCTTGCTGCACACCATAACATCAACTGAACTGTATGATTTGGAATAAAAATTATAGTTAGCTACAGCAGACCAGTCACATCTCCTAACTTCTTAAGGATGCTTACAACTGCTTATATGTAACTGTATTAGTCAATTTTCAGTTATTACAAGAAAATGCTTGAGACAAGCTACCTATAAAGGAGAGGTGAATTTGGCTCATGGTTCTAGAGGTTCATAGTGCAAGATTCTGCAGACCCTTTGGTTTGGCCTATGATGATAATGGTACTGGTGGAGCGTGGATTGTGGGCAGAGGGAGAATCATTATAGCCAGAAAACATGCAGGGGGAGAGAGAGAGAGAGAGAGAGAGAGAGAGAGAGAGAGAGAGAGAGAGAGAATGAGAGGGAAGGGCTGGGCCCCACTTACTACTTAGGATTTGTAACTAATCATCTGGTGAGAATTATCTTCCTAGGGCATTCCATTAAAGACTTCCCACCAGGTCCTTCTCCTAATCAGTAGATTAAGCATCCACTCTCTTAGTACTATTAACATAAAACTTCGGAGTTTAATGTTTGTATGAGTTTGGGAGCTAAATCTTGTTCAAACCATAGCAATAACAGATCTTCACAATCCCAACCACATGCCCATTAAAGACTTCCTGTCCCTAGGTGAGGTCATCAAGGTATGGCTGTCTGCTGAAATTGCAGTAGCCATCAGATTTCTAAAGGTCCCAGTAGCCCAGTCTGTCCTCCAGGTGCTCTGAATTTGGAGAGGAGTAGAAAATATCTGAAGAGGCCGGCGCCGTGGCTTAACAGGCTAATCCTCCGCCTTGCGGCGCCAGCACACCGGGTTCTTGTCCCGATTGGGGCGCCGGATTCTGTCCCGGTTGCCCCTCTTCCAGGCTAGCTCTCTGCTATGGCCCGGGAGTGCAGTGAAGGATGGCCCAAGTGCTTGGGCCCTGCACCCGCATGGGAGACCAGGAGAAGCACCTGGTTCCTGGCTTCGGATCAGCATGATGCGCTGGCCGCAGCGGCCATTGGAGGGTGAACCAACGGCAAAAAGGAAGACCTTTCTCTCTCTCTCTCTCTCACTATTCACTCTGCCTGTCAAAAAAAAAAATATCTGAAGAGTTCATAAACTATATCTTTAATCTGGAAAGCAAGGTTAATTGAATTTGGGGATTAAAATACTCAGAATAGGAACCTAAATGAGATTGGAAAACAGCAGTCATTTCACAGGTTCCATATGGTGGTCACATTTGAGATGATTCTTTCTCAGTAGTTCTAGGACAGCTGGATATTTCACTTATTACTTCTGTCCTGTTGTCCTGATTTTTAAGGAATCTTTGTAGACAAACTCAAAAGTGCAGACTGCACTATAGACACAAGTCTCATTTCTATGCAATTTCTGTTTTCTGAGTGGAAAATTTAAATTCCTCACTCAGAAAATAAGCATTCACTGAGTGATGCATCTTGTAGAAAAGAAGTGATGAGAAACTCAACCCACACCCAGAATTTGGTGAAGGTCATTTCAGGATTATGATGGAGGGAAATGAAGCTGTGTATTTGTGAATCAAATTAATGCACAAATCCATAAAGCATGCAGGCTAACCACAAGATGAATGCATATCTTTTTCTTCAAACCAAATTACAGTTTTTTAACTCTTCAGAAGGATTGCCTTTCTGAGTGCTGATTCTAAGGATGCTTGCTCCCTGGTGGGTTGTCCCTGACAAGTAAAAATGTTACCTTTTCTCATCTATTGCCCACTGATGACAAAAGGAAACTAATTAAGCATAATTTCCAGGCTCTCAGAGTTAAGGTCCGCTCAGTGGCCTGAGAATTGTTTGGAGGTTTGGAGTGGTGCCAACTGTGTGTTGGCTCTGGGCAATGATCCTACACTTGCATAAATTCTAGAGTTAATGGTGAAATAATAGAGTCCCAACCAGGGGGGGGCATATTTTTCTCTTCTGAAGGATGGAGCCCCTGCAGATGTGTACTGAATGCATTAGTGTTCATTGCCATTGTGAATTCTTCTAAAGCCTCCTCCTAAATCTACAATGTCCACCAAAGCATCTCAAGTTTATGCTATTTTCTATTATTCTTAAATGTGGTGCTTTCATGGCTTATTTACTTAATGCCTCATTGTATATTTGTGAAGAAATTTCTTGGCATGGTGTTTCAGTGGTATCATTAGGTTCTCTCTATGAATAAATGCTCCCAGATGGCTTCATGTCAGCCACATACAAAATAACCCAGTGTCCATTTCTTTGAATGCCAAAATTGATTTTGCTTATTTTTACAACATTTCTATTCTTATCATTCCAGAGAAGTCTGCCAGCTAAACAATTATCTGGTATTGGACAATAACTTATTTATTCTCTTTTGCTTTCTGTGTAAGGCACACATTATTATTTTGTGGTTTGGCCTTTAGTTTTGAGCCCATAATGAGCTATAAACACTTCCCAGTAAATAGTGGATTCCCAGTTAAAATTAACTAGATAAATTTATAAATGGATTAATCTCATATAATACACACAGTTTGCCTGGATTACACAGTTTATTTGGATCTTAGGTTTGTGCTGATACACACAGTGGATGGATGTGTATAGAACAGTTTTTCCTCTTCTATACCCTCACAGAATTTCTGGCCACCCAAATTGAATGGAAGGTTCTAACACAAACCGAGTTAGTTCAATTCTGGCATAACAGGAAGTGAGCACAGACCCCATAAAGGGCTTAGGGCCACAAGACTGCTCCCAACTTCAGATGCTAACTGCAAGTAATAGGTTCCCAAATTAGCCCCAACTGCCGTATAACTTGAGTGCAAGTCAGAGAGTGCAATGAACCCCTTTTTGGGTTTCATAATTTACTGAGTATCTAATAGAATTTGGAGAAACTACTTACATTTATTCATTTATTATAAATGATATGGTGAAGAACACAGATGAACTATCAGATGAAGAGGTACACAGGCGAGTTTTAGAAGGGTTGCAAGACCATGAGCTTCTGTGCCCATGGAATTGCAGTGTGCCACCCTCCCACAATGTGAATGTATCCTCCAGTCCAGAAACTGTGAACTCCCTATCAAGGGGTTTTATGGAGACCTCATCTCCAGTTCTTCCTCCCTGCCTGGAGGGTAGGGATGGAGCTCAAAGTTCTAAGCCTCTATGCATCGCTTGATATTTCTGGTGACTAGCCACATCCAGGAACTCACCAAGAGTCACCTCATTAGAATAAAAGACCTTCCAGCTCCCTGCTGTGGCCTGGGAAAGCAGTAGAGGATGTCCCAAATCCTTGGGCTCCAGCACCAAAATAAATTTTTTTTTGCACCAAAATAAAATTATCTTTTTTTTCTTCAGAGAGAGAGACAGACAGAGCTCCCATTCACTGGTTCCCTCTCCAAATGTCCAACATGGCCCAACTGAAGTTGGGAGCTAGGAGCTGGATACTCAATCCAGGTATCCCATGTGGGAGGGAGGAATCCAACTACATGAGCCATCACCTTCTGCCTCCCAGGGTTTGCATTAGTAGGAAGCTGGAATCAGAAGCCAGAGCCAGGACTCAGGTACTCCAATGTGGAATGTAGGCGTCTTAATGGCTATGTAAATGCCCTCCTCTAAATTTTTCTTTTAATTACACTTTCTAGAATTTTGAAGTGCTCTCATATTCTGCTTCTCCCTCAACATGAAAAAGTGCTTAATGAGTAACTGCCCTTGCATCTATTACTGACTGCATCCAAGTTTAGAGCAATTCATGGCAACATAATTCTCTAAAATATCTATGGGGTAAAGGGGGCAGGGAGGAGATGCTGGAAAGAAATTGGGAACTTTACTATTTACCTCCAACTTTTAAAAAATGTATATAGTGTAATATTCCTATGTTTCATTTAGGAGAAGTATCATATGTATATATTGTTTTTTAATTTTTTTTTTTGACAGGCAGAGTGGATAGTGAGAGAGAGAGACAGAGAGAAAGGTCTTCCTTTTGCCGTTGGTTCACCCTCCAATGGCTGCCGCGGCCGGCGCATCGCGCTGATCCGAAGCCAGGAGCCAGGTGCTTCTCCTGGTCTCCCATGCGGGTGCAGGGCCCAAGCACTTGGGCCATCCTCCACTGCCTTCCCGGGCCATAGCAGAGAGCTGGCCTGGAAGAGGGGCAACCGGGATAGAATCCGGCACCCCAACCGGGACTAGAACCCGGTGTGCCGGCGCCGCAAGGCGGAGGATTAGCCTGTTAAGCCACGGCGCCGGCCCATATGTATATTCTTAAAGGAATAATCAAATTCAGAACAAATATATCTATATTACAATTCACTATATACCAGTGAGATCGAACTTTTAACATGGGTTTAATAACCACTTAATTTCTTCATTTGAAATTGCTTATTCATGTTATCTGCTAATGTTCTTATTGAAGAATATTATCTTCTTACTGTTGCTTTTTAATGAAAATGTTTGTCAAACCTATTTATTTTTGTAATATTTTGCAAAAATTCTCCCACCGCAGTTTCTCATTTGATTTTTATTTTTTGTTTTTACATAGTCAAATCTTTCCAACATTTTTTCCTTTATGGTTTATATCTCCATATCATGTTTAAAAAACTTTCCTTCAAATATACAAAAAGGTGTCCAATTCCATTTTTTTTTTTACAGGCAGAGTGGATAGTGAGAGAGAGAGAGAGACAGAGAGAAAGGTCTTCCTTTTTGCCGTTGGTTCACCCTCCAATGGCCGCTGAGGCCAGCGCATCTCGCTGATCCGAAGCCAGGAGCCAGGTGCTTCTCCTGGTCTCCCATGCGGGTGCAGGGCCCAAGCACTTGGGCCATCCTTCACTGCCTTCCCGGGCCATAGCAGAGAGCTGGCCTGGAAGAGGGGCAACCGGGACAGGACTGGTGCCCCGACCGGGACTAGAACCCGGTGTGCCGGCGCAGCAAGGCGGAGGATTAGCCTGTTAAGCCACGGCGCCGGCCCCAATTTCATTTTTAAGAGAAAATTTCAAAGTATAACTACAATGAAAATAATTTCATTTAACAGATGCCAAGAAGTCAAAAACTAGTAACACAACACACAGTTAAGGACACTGTGAAGAAATAGGCAGCCATGCAGATTCCTAATATAGGTACAAATTGGTACAAATCCTGTGGAAAACAAGTGGTCAGTGCTTTAAAGATTACAAATACATCTATCTTTTTCAACAAGCAATATTTGTGGAAACTTATCCACAAAGATGTACTTGCATACCTGTAAATGACATGCAAAATAATATTTATTATATCACTGTTTGTATTAGCAAAGAGGAAAATACCCAAATGCCCAAGAACAGGGACTGGATATGTAAGCTATGGCAGAGCATATAAAAACCATGAAATATTGTAATGCTATAAAAAAATACCAGGGCAGACATTTGGCACAGTGGTTAAGCTGCTGTTTTAGATGCCCACATCTCATATCTGAATGCCTGGGTTCAAGTCCCTGCTCTACTTCCGGTCCAGCATCCTGCTAATGCTCACTCTGGAAGGCAGGAGATGAAGACCCAAGTGCTTGGGCCACTGCCGCTCACGTGGGAGACCAGGATGAACTTCCTGTTCCTGGAGTCAGCCTGGATCAGCCTTGGATGTTGTAAGCATTTAAGGAGTAAACCGGGGGATTAAAGATTTCTTCCAGTTCTTGTCTCTCCACCGCCCTGACCTCACTGTCTATCCAAGTCTCTTTTTGTGTCTATGTGGGTGTGTGTCACTTTGCCTATTAAATAAAAAAACACTTGGGGCCAGCATTATGGCACAGCGGGTTAAGCCATCGTCTACAACCCTGGCATCCCACATGGATACCACTTCAAGTCTTGGCTGCTCCACTTCCAATGCAGCTTCCTGCTAATGTGCCTGGGAAAGTAGTGGGGGATGGCCCAAGTGCTTGGGCTCCTGCACCCACGTGAGAGACCCAGATGAAGCTCCTGGCTTCGTCCTGGCTCAGTTCTGGCTGTTGTGGCCATTTGGGTAGTGAACCTGTGGATGTAAGAGCTCTCTTGCTCTCTCTCTCTCTCTTTTGCTCTCTCTCTCTGTAACTCGTAACTCTGCCTTTCAAATAAATAAAATAAATCTTAAAAAAAATCACAGGAATTTCTCCATATATTGACTGTTGTGAAACAACTCTAAAATAGTTTTAAAAAATGTACAAAGTTATTTTTTAAAAAAAGATAAAGGGCTAAGGATACATATTTTATTTGCTAACAAATCCATGAAGAAGCTCTAGATATATACAATCATAATAGTTAGCTAAGTGTGGGAAAGGATCAGAGGTAACACAGTATACTTGGGGACAGTACACTTATTGATACTATTTATAGTTTCAATTTTGAACCATTTGACTATGTTATTCAAAAATTATATATAAATAAGCGGTCCTCTCTTCAACCTGAGACATTTCATTTATATATTTAGATATATTTTAAATATTAATTATTTTCTACCTTTAATTCACCTAGGATTTCTTTACACTAACATTTCTTAACACTAACATTAACTAAAGTTAATCCCTTTTCCTACCAATAACAAGTTAGCCAGTTACTGTAATTTAGTCATGACCCAACACTCTTCCCCCATGGATTTGAAATATCATTCTCATAAACACGGGTTTCTTTCTGTATTTTAAAATATTTCACTGTTTTTCTTTATATCCTTCTTGCATTCCAGAGTTTCAATTACTGCAGAATTTACTTTTATATTATACAATATTTTAAATTTACAGGAAAGGAATAAACTTATATTTTCCTGCAAGAACTTCATCAGTACTTTCCTTAAAATACAACAGATGGCTAATTTGATGCATTTACTTGCCCATTTGAACTTTAGAATCCTGTAAATTCCCTCTCTCCTTTCCTTTCCCCAAAGATTGCCATTAGTGCACTTGGGCCTCATTCCTTTGTAATCATAACCTCTACTCTACCACCAATGGCTCTACTCCCAACCTGTGTGTCCTGATGGTCCTCTTCCCCACTTAATGCTGTATAATTGTTCAGACCTGGTTAAGGCCACTCTTAGGATCATTGGTTACTATCCTCAACCTGTCTTTTATGACCTTGTCTAAATATGATCAGAGTCGGGGAACTTGGAAGGCTTCCATAGCCTTGGCAACTCATGACGACAGCCTAGGGTGGTTACTGGCGCCATAAACTAGAGTGTCAATTTGTTGGGTCAACAACAGGAGCCACTGTGCGCTTGCTCCTGATGTGGGATCTCTGTCCTGAATGTACTGTACATTTTGATTTAATGCTATAACTAGTACTCAAACAGTATGTTTCACTTTGTGTTTCTATGTGGGTACAAACTGTTGAAATATTTATACTAAATTGATCTTCTGTATATAAAGAGAATTGAAAATGAATCTTGATGTGAATGGAAGGGGAGAGGGAGTGGGAGAGGGGAGGGTTGTGGGTGGGAGGGAAATTATGGGAAGGGGAAGCCATTGTAATCCATAAGCTGTATACTGGAAATTTATATTCATTAAATAAAAGTTAAAAAAAAGTAAAAAAAAAAAAAAGAATAAAAGACCTTCCTATCACCCAGGAAATTCTAAGATATTCAGAGCTCTGTATCAGGAACCTGGGTCCAAAGACCAAATATTAGAACAAAAGATGCACCTAACACCTCTACTGCTTAGAAATTTTCTCCTGAATGGTTAGGACCTCTGTGTCAGGAACAAGGGATGAAAAACAAAATGTATGAGGGCACTTCAGAAAGGTCACCGAAAATATGTATTATTAAAAGATTATGCAAGGGGCCAGTGTTGTGGTATAGCAGGTAAAGCTGCCGCCCGCCGTGCCGACATCCCATATGGGCGCTGGTTCAAGTTCCAGCTGCTTCACTTCAAGTCCCGGCTGCTCCAATTCCAATCCGGCTCTCTACTATGGCCTGGGAAAGCAGTGGAAGATGACTCAAGTCCATGGGCCCCTGCACCCATGTGGGAGACCTGAAGAAGCTCCCAGCTCCTGGCTTTGGATCTGCTCAGCTCTGGCCATTGCAGCCATCTGGGAGTGAACCAGTGGATGGAAGACCTCTCTCTCTCTCTCTCTCTCTCTCTCTCTCTCTCTCTCTCTCCCTCTTTGTGTAATTATGATTTTCAAATAAATAAATAAATCTTTAAAAAAAAGATTATGCAAGAATTTCTCAGAGCCGGAGACGTGGCTCACTTGGTTTATCCGCAGCCTGCGGTGCCGGGATCCCATATGGGCGCCGGGTTCTGGTCCCAGTTGCTCCTCTTCCAGTCCAGCTCTCTGCTGTGGCCCAGGAAGGCAGTGAAGGATGGCCCAAGTGCTTGGGCCCTGCACCCGCATGGGAGACCAGGAGGCGCTTGGCTCCTGGCTTTGGATCAGCACAGCGCTGGCCATAGCAGCCATTTTGGGGGTGAACCAATGGAAGGAAGACCTTTCTCTCTCTCTCTCTCACTATCTAACTCTATCTGTCAAATAAAAAAAAAAGAATTTCTCTCATTTTTCACCAAAGTGAACTTATCTTTTTAGTTCCATTTTCCACAACATCACAGAGGGCACTTTCAAAAATTGTTTCAGCGAATACCTTTGGGAAATCTGTTAATGTGTTAAAGACCTAGAAATAGGTCTTGTTCCAACTTTACCAGGGCACAGATGACCAAGGCTGGAATGCAAAAGAATCTTTCAAAGAAGTCTGATACTTGCTATATATGCTTAGAGGTAGAATGTGACCACTCAAATTGTATATTGGACTGGTGACATGGTAAAAACTTTTCTCAACACTACTTCCCTCAGGGCACTGATGCTTGATTTATTCCTGTAAGTAAGCAGATTATTCAATGGCAAATAATCACAGAACATTTTGTTGTGACTGTGTTCCTTTACAGACAGGTAGCTTCTTTGGATGTGTTGCATGTACATAATACTCTTTATGAATTACCAACAATTACTGGTTCCCACGCTTCAACAGTTTTACCTGCCTCAGTCAAATTAAATTTGATAGGATAAATATTGGAGAGGATGAGGTATGTGCTTCCAGAGGTAATTCTGTGAACATTGTTTCTTACTGAGGTTCATTGTATACAAACTGCTTTTCATGTTAACAGCACTCAAAGTGCTTCTTGGAGCCTTCATCACATAAACGTCATTCCTTGTATTAAGCCTTCAACCTATTTTTTAGAAGTTTACTGCCTGATTGTTTTTTTTTTTTTGACAAGTAGATTTAGACAGTGAGAGAGAGAGAGAGAGAGGTCTTCCTTTCCGTTGGTTCACCGCCCAAATGGCTGCCACAGCTGGTGCGCTGCGCCGATCCGAAGCCAGGAGCCAGGTGCCTCCTCCTCGTCTCCCATGCGGGTGCAGGGCCCAAGCACCTGGGCCATCCTCCACTGCCTTCCCAGGCCACAGAAGAGAGCTAGACTGGAAGAGGAGCAATCGGGACAGAATCTGGTACCCGACCAGGACTAGAACCCAGAATGCCGGCGCCACAGGCGGAGGATTAGCCTAGTGAGACGTGGTGCCAGCCTACCTGATTGTTTTTAAATAGAGCATTTGGCAGAAGGAGATGACCACATTGACATCCTCAAAGAGTATCACACACTTAGATAGCCAACCAAAAAGCCAGTATTCAGAAAGCTATACTTAGATACCAGCTGTTTGTTTTGATTTCTAATTCACAGTTACACACTAAATGGATTTTTGCAATAGGAGATGGGAAAGGGTTTCATTTACTTATATATTATTTTACATTAGAGTTTCTTTTAGGTTAAAGTTATATGCTTTTAATGATGAGGTTTTATTAAGCTCAACTGGTTTTTCCCTTTTTATTCTGTTCATAGAATGAGCATTATTTCCCAGGTATTAGAAAAGCCTAATGTTATATTTTAATATCATCAATTTAATGGGACTCCATTTTTGAAATATTTCCATGTGTTTGCACATTCCTCATTCATGCTGTAGTCATTCCCTGGCTATTGCTATGTAGATCTTTAGAGCAAAGGTTATATATGCCCAAGAGAATTATATCATTTCTCAGCATCAAGGATAAAACTAAAGATCACAGGAAGTTCAAAGCATATATTAGAAAATATCTTTGGCAAATGACAGGGCAAAGTTACTCCTTCTCAATAGTCACATTGAATGTTAATGGCCTGAACTGTCCAGTTAAAAGACACCGATTGGCTGATTGGGTTAAGGAACAAAACCCATCTGTTTGCTGCTTACAAGAAACTCATCTTTCCAACAATGATGCATACAGACTGAAAGTGAAAGGCTGGAAAAACATATACCATGCCAACAGAAATGAAAAAAGAGCGGGCGTAGCCATCTTAATATCAGACAACATAAACTTTAACAAAAACTGTTAGGAGAGACAAAGAGGGGCACTATTTAATGATTAAGGGATACATTCAACAGGAAGATATAATGATTATCAATGTATATGCACCTAATTACAGGGCACCAGTTTATTTAAAAGACTTGCTAAGGGACTTAAAGGGAGACTTAGACACCAATACAATAGTTCTGGGGGACTTCAATACTCCACTCTCAGAGATAGACAGATCACAGGACAGAAGATCAACAGGGAGACAGTAGATTTAAATGACACTATAGCCCAAATGGATCTAACAGATATCTACAGAACTTTTCATCCTACACTTAACGAATTTACATTCTTCTCAGTAGTACATGGAACCTTCTCTAAGATGGACCACATACTAGGCCATAAAGCAAGTCTCAGCAAATTCAAAAGAATTAGAATCATACCATGCAGCTTTTCAGACCATAGAGGAATGAAGTTGGAAATTAGCAACTCAGGAATCCCTAGAGCATGTGCAAACACATGGAGATTGAACAACATGCTCCTTAATGAACAATGGGTCATAGAAGAAAGCAAAAGAGAAATCAAAAACTTTCTGGAAGTAAATGAGGATAACAGCACAATATACGAAGACTTATGGGATACAGCAAAAGCAGTATTAAGAGGAAAGTTTATAACATCAAGAAATTAGAAAGGAACCAAATATATGAGCTTTCAATTCATCTCAAGGATCTAGAAAATCAGCAGCAAACCAGACCCAAATCTAGTAGGAGAAGAGAAATAATTAAAATCAGAGAAGAAATCAATAGGATTGAATCCAAAAACACATTACAAAAAATCAGCCAAACGAGGAGCTGGTTTTTTGCAAAAATAAACAAAATTGACACCCCATTGGCCCAACTAACTAAAAAAAAAGAGAAAAGACCCAAATCAATAGGATCAGAGATGAAAAGGGAAACGTAACAACAGACATCACAGAAATAAAAAGAGTCATCAGAAATTACTACAAAGAGTTGTATGCCAGCAAACAGGGAAATCTATCAGAAATGGATAGATTCCTGGACACATAAAACCTACCTAAATTGAACCAGGAAGACATAGAAAACCTAAACAGACCCATAACTGAGACAGAAATTGAAACAGTAATAAAGGCCCTTCCAACAAAGAAAAGCCCAGGACCAGATGGATTCACTGCTGAATTCTACCAACATTTAAAGAAGAACTAACTCCAATTCTTCTCAAACTATTCAGAACAATCGAAAAAGAGGGAATCCTCCCAAATTCTTTTTATGAAGCAGGCATCACCTAAATTCCTAAGTCAGAAAAAGATGCAGTATTGAAAGAGAATTACAGACCAATATCCCTGATGAACATAGATGCAAAAATCCTCATTGAAATTCTGGCCAATAGAATGCAACAACCCATCAGAAAGATCACCTGCCCAGACCAAGTGGGATTTATCCCTGGTATGCAGGGATGGTTCAACGTTCGCAAAGCAATCAACGTGATACACCACATTAACAGACTGCAGAAGAAAAACCATATGATTCTCTCAATAGACACAGAGAAAGCATTCGATAAAATACAACACCCTTTCATGAAGAATACTCTAAGCAAACTGGGTATAGAAGGAACATTCCTCAATACAATCAAAGCAATTTATGAAAAACCCACGGCCAACATCTTATTGACTGGGGAAAAGTTGGAAGCATTTCCACTGAGATCTGGTGGGGGATGCCCACTCTCACCACTGCTATTCAACATAGTTCTGGAAGTTTTAGCCAGAGCCATTAGGCAAGAAAAAGAAATTAAAGGGATACAAATTGGGAAGGAAGAACTCAAACTATCCCTCTTTGCAGATGATATGATTCTTTATTTTGGGGATCCAAAGAACTCTACTAAGAGACTACTGGAACTCATAGAAGAGTTTGGCAAAGTAGCAGGATATAAATCAATGCACAAATTCAACAGCCTTTATATACACAGGCAATGCCACAGTGAGAAAGAACTTCTAAGATCAATCCCATTCACAATAGCCACAAAAACAATCAAATACCTTGGAATAAACTTAACCAAGGACGTTAAAGATCTCTACAATGGAAATTACAAAACCTTACATAAAGAAATAGAAGAGGATACCAAAAAATGGAAAAATCTTCCATGCTCATGGATCAGAAGAATCAATACCATCAAAATGTCCATTCTCCCAGAAGCTATTTATAGATTCAATGCAACACCAATCAAAATACCAAAGGCATTCTTCTCAGATCTGGAAAAAATGATGCTGAAATTCATATGGAGGCACAGGAGACCTCGAATAGCCAAAGCAATCTTGTACAACAAAAACAAAGCTGGAGGCATCACAATACCAGATTTCAGGACATACTCTAAAGTAGTTATAATCAAAACAGCATGGTACTGGTACAGAAACAGATGGATAGACCCATGGAGCAGAATAGTCTAGTCCGGGTCGGGGCGCCGGAGTCTGTCCCGGTTGCCCCTCTTCCTGTCCAGCTCTCTGCTGTGGCCAGGGAGTGCAGTGGAGGATGGCCCAAGTTCTTGGGCCCTGCACCCCATGGGAGACCAGGAAAAGCACCTGGCTCCTGCCATCAGATCAGCGCAGTGCACCGGCTGCAGCGCGCCGGCTGCGGCGGCCATAGGAGCGTGAACCGATGGTAAAGGAAGACCTTCCTCTCTGTCTCTCTCTCTCATTGTCCACTCTGACTGTCAAAAACAAACAAACAAATAAACAAACAAACAAAAAACCACAATGATGTTTCACCTCACCCCAGTTAGAATGGCTCATATTCAGAAATCTACCAACAATAGATGCTGGAGAGGATGTGGGAAAAAGGAACTTAACCCACTGTTGGTGGGAATGCAAACTGGTTAAGCCACTATGGAAGTCAGTCTGGAGATTCCTCAGAAACCTGAATATAACCGTACCATACAACCCAGCCATTCCACTCCTTGGAATTTACCCAAAGGAAATTAAATTGGCAAACAAAAAAGCTGTCTTCACATTAATGTTTATTGCAGCTCAATTCACAATACCTAAGACCTGGAACCAACCCAAATGCCCATCAACGGTAGACTGGATAAAGAAATTATGGGACATGTACTCCATAGAATACTATACAGCAGTAAAAAGCAATGAAACCCAGTCATTTGCAACAAGATGGAGGAATCTGGAAAACATCCTGCTGAGTGAATTAAGCCAGTCCCAAAGGGACAAATATCATTTGTTCTCCCTGATCGGTGACAACTAACTGAGAACCAAAAAGCAAACCTGTGGAAGTGAAATGGACACTATGTGAAACAGTGACTTGATCAGCCCTTGTTCTGACTGTTGATGTACAATGTAGTACTTTATCCTTTTTAGTATTTTTTTTTGTTCTAGTACTATTGGTTGAACTCTGTAATTAACACACAATTATTAGGTGTTGAAATTTAACTGAAAAGTGAGCCCTGTTAAATATAAGAGTGGGAATAAGAGAGGGAGGAGATGCACAATCTGGGACATGCTCAATCGTACTTGCCTCAAATGGTGGAGTTAGAAACGTGACAGGGGATTCCAACACAATCCATCAAGGTTGCATGTACCAATGCTAACTCACTAGCCCAAGTGATCAATTTCAGTTCACAGTTGTTCACACTGATAGGTCTAAGAGTCAAAGGGATCACACGAACAAGACTAGTGTCTGCTAATACTAACTGGTAGAATAAAAAAGGGAGAGAACGATCCATCATGGGAAGTGTGATACACAGCAGACTCATAGAATGACAGCTGTCCTAAATAGCACTCTGGCCTCAGAATCAGCCCTTAAGGCAGTCTGATTTGGCTTAAGAGCCCATGAGAGTATTTTAGTCATGGAAAGCCAAGACACTCTGGAAAAAAAAAGAAGAAGAGGAGGAGGAAGAGGAGGAAGAGGAGGAAGAGGAGGAAGAGGAGGAAGAGGAGGAAGAGGAAGAAGAAGAAGAAGAAGAAGAAGAAGAAGAAGAAGAAGAAGAAGAAGAAGAAGAAGACATAAATGAAAGATGTCTGTGAGTGTGATTCCAGTGGAAAGAACAGGGACATCAAAGAAGGAGGTACCTGTCTCTGAAGGGAGGAGAGAACTTCCACTTTGACCATGACCCTGTCTGAATAAGATCCAAATCGGCGAAATCAAGAGGCTTTCATAGCCTTGGCAACTCATGACTAGAGCCTAGGGAGATTACTGATGCCATGAACAAGAGTGTCAAATTGTTAAGTCAACAACAGGTGTCACTGTGTACTTACTCCTCATGTGGGATCTGTCCTTAATGTGTTGTCCAATGTGAAGTAATGCTATAACTAGTACTGAAACAGTATTTTACACTTTGTGTTTCTGTGTGGGTGCAAACTGATGAAATCTTTACTTAATATATACTGAATGATCTTCCATATATAAAGATAATTGAAAATGAATCTTGATGTGAATGGAATAGGAGAGGGAGCAGGAGATGGGAGGGGTGCGAGTGGGAGGGAAGTTATGGGGGGGAAAGCCATTGTAATCCATAAACTGTACTTTGGAAATTTATATTTACTAAATAAAAGTTAAAAAAATTTACTTACATCCCTAGGGAAAAAAAATGTTTGAAAATCAGGCTTTGGGAAAAAGCAAATTTGTGTAAACTTATTTGGCAAATCAAAGCAGCAGCATGGAACTTATTAGTAGATATTTTTAGTGTTCGCCATATCCTACTGAGCTCCTTGAAGTTAGCCTTTTTCTTGCTAATGGATCATGGGAAATAATGAACACTGCTTCTGGACTAACACTGAAATCCTCCTATTCAATCTTTTCTTTTAGTGAGGTACGTGTAGTAGTCTATTGTTGGGGGGCATCTAAGGGAAAGCAGTTAGCACTGGTGGGTTACTTGATCTACAACAGAATTTGTGTGTTTGTGTCGTAGTAGCTTAAGTCTCTGCTTGCGGCACAGGCATCTCATATGGGCGCTGGTTTGTGTCCCAGCTATTCCTTTTCTGATCCAGCTCTCCGTTATGGCTTGGGAAAGCAGTGGAAGATGGCCCAAGTGCTTGGGCCCCTGAACCCACGTGGGAGACCTGGATGAATTTCCTGGCTCCTAGCTTAGGATCATTACAGCCATTTGGTGAACAAACCAGCAGATGGAAGATTTCTCTCTCTGTTTCTCCCTCTGTCTGTAACTCTTGTTTTCAGATAAATAAATAAATAAAAATCAGGAAATAAACTTCTTATGTTAGTCTTCCAAGAGTCGGAGCTGCTGATTACATCAACAGGAGGAAGTAAAGGCAGTGATCTCACTCCTTCAGAATGGAGGGATTCCAGGACAAAGAAGGAAGACAAGGGGTAACCAAGAAAGGCAGGTGCTATTGTTAGGTAGGAAGTCAGATATGAGCTTATGTGTGTGTGACAAAGGCCTAAAGAGTTGACATCTAGGTGTAGCATCTGCATCTCAAAGTCATTCCAATAACGTTTCAGGGGCAGCTCAGTATTCGCATCCTGCTCTGCCCCCTCCCACCCAATAACCTGCCAGGTGGGGGTCCCCACCCCTTCTGCTTGACAATCTTCCACAATCTTCTGACAGTCTCCCAGATGCAGCCCAGTGTCTGCATTTCAAATACCCTGCTCCGGATCCTGGGTTAGCACGGTGCCAGCTAGGCTTCCTCCTGTCTGATACCTTCAGGGGAAAACTCGATAGGAGCTTCTTAATATTTACATCCATAAAATCCTTTGTTTCAGATGGAGATGTGTGAAGACAAAGACCCATCTCCTTAAAAACCCCTGGCCTTAACCAAACTGCACGCTCAGCTCTCTGCCTCTCTGCTGTGCCGCTCGCCTGCCTGCCCAGGTGTAATCTCTCCAATCAACCATGTAACCTCGCTCCTCCCCCCAGTCCAAGCGACTGTGCACTCTCTCTCAGGTTCTGTCTGGAGAGGTGTCCATCCGTTCTTACGGATGTCCCTACCCTAATAAACTTTGCTATTTTACTTTTCCACTACTCTCTGTCTCACGCCTGAATTCTTTCTTGCACGAAGACAAAACCCTGTCATTCACTGGTAACACTATCATCTGAATGTTTGTGTCCCATCAAAATGCATAAGTTGAAATCTAGTCTCCAATGCAGTAATATTGAGAGGTGGACCATTGGGAAGTGATTGTATCTTGAGGGATTTTAGCTCACCAATGGAACTAATGTCCTTATAAAGGAGCCTTTTTTGCCTTTCCCACCATGCGAAAATGCAATGCGAAGGTACCATCCTTGAAGCAGAGGGCAAAGCTTCACCAGACACTGAATTTATTAGTTCTTTGGTCTTGGACTTCCAAGCCTCTACAACTATGAGCAATAAATTTTGAGTGCTTATAAATTACATGGTGTGAGGCATTTTGTTATAGCAGCCCAGACATTCTAAGACAGGAGACATGGGTGAGGATTTTTATTTGATCATCTCTTAGAGGTGGTGTTGGTAGAGTGGGAGTGTAGGGATTTAGATTCTTCCAAAATTGCTGCTTTGTCAGTTTTATTTTCCCTTTCTCATTGTCTATGTTTAATTTTATCATTTGACAATTAAAATTTACTCCTCCCTTGTCCTAGAATTTTTAGCATTGCTCTTATATAATCCAATGTTATTTCCCATTTAGTCTTTAGGGTTACAAGCACTCCTTTGGTATTCATTTTAGAGTCAGGATTCAATGGAATAGACACATTGCTTTCCAAAATGGCTCGCATAAGATGATATACTTGTATAAAGCACAGAAAGTCAGTGGATGTTCCAACTTCCTGATTATGAAATGAGTCACTTGATTTTTTTCTGCAAGCTTTGATGTCTCTGACCAAGAAAACAATTTCTATTTCTCTTTTCTCTGAATGCATCTGTAGAACATTCTACTGTATCAGCAAATCCCATTGTATTCTTACTATTCTCAATGTTTCTTGGGCAAGAGTGTTTCTTCTATTATTATGAAGCTCTCTCAGAATTGCTTATAAGAACTATTTGCTAAATGGCATTTGACTCGGCCTTTACTACTTTGTTGATGTGCTTATAAGCACATGTTTGCAGGTTGCTTGTTATTAGTATTGAAACTAAGCTCTGATTAGCCCTGCTATTCTTATGTACATCTCACTGAAGCCAAAGCTCTGCTTTCTACAATTATAAGTTTAGTTGTTTAACCAGCTGTCATACATCTTCTTTACTTATTATCAACATAGCTTGCAATAAATTTGGTTGTAATCACTGTTTCCTGAATTGTCACACAGCTCTTTGATATCATTTAATGACATGTTTTTATTTTAGCTATAAATTACATACAACTTTAATATAATCTTGTATAAATCAGTGTATAGTAAGACTATTATTGGTGTGTAAAGATGAAATCAGAAGGCTTAAGGATTTTCTTCTCTCTGGTTTGATTCTCAAAATGTAATTTCATTTACAATATTTGATAGAAGAAAATAAATACCTGTAGCTGTAAACTAAGATATGGTTGATATATATATGACTGAGAATATTTAGAAAATACTGAAGTCCAGATGACCAGGGCACCTATTTAGGATGGCAAGTCTGAACAATTCTTTGTAAATTAGGAATTTTCAATTTGATCAATTGCATTATAAACAATATGAATAGATAAGAGATGCTGGATATAGCAAGGGAATAGGACAGTGGACTTGAGGGACATTCTTATATTGTAACCATCAGATAGGGATTCTGATGTACAATGCCTGCCGGCTCCACCAGAATATATTTATCTATGGCAAGACCAATCTATTTCCTTTTGCTCTAAGTTCATGCTGATCATGAGAATTTTAAATTACTATTTGGGTATTGTATCAAGAGGCCTTGATACAACATACGAGATGCACTGAACCATGAAGATGAATATTTGAGTTATGGGTAATGTGATCAGAGATCCTGTTTTGTCCTCGACAGTTACAGCTTGTACCTCTTATCCCACCTTAATTATTAATAGTTTCCCCTTTTCAATCTTAAAAGTGTCACTTTGGATAATAAATTATATGGTCACTCTAGTTTATGGGAACCTCTTTAGCAATAAATTTATTTGAATGCAATGTATACACCAGTCTCTTATAAGTTTGGTTAGATATAGTCTGTCCCTGAGATGTAAGTCAGAACAAAGTAGACAGATTAATTAGTTACGTCTGTAAATATGAGTAACAGACTACAACCCATGGGATTCTATCAAAATGGCACCATACTATGAAACTCTGTCTGATTTCTTTTTAAGTATCTCTAATTCTATTCTCAACTTTCTATATTTGATTTATGGTGGGCTTGCTTATAGATTGTTCTACTAGTTTACATTTAATTTCTAGGTAATTACCATCTTAAACTTCTTGCCATCAAAGGTTAGAATTTTTAAATGTGATGTTCCTACAATTATACAGCTCTTGTGAAGGGTCTCAAGGATGTTTAAAACCACTAGGAACATGATACTGAGTTTAGTTTAGAATGCTTGGGGAGTGAAGACTCTTATATTTTCAATTCAGAGAACTGCCATGCAGCTGATAGCAGCAATGAGAATAGAATGTACAGCTGGCAAAAACTCTAACAGCTGAGAAATAAGTCAATATCCTAAAGTAGTTGTTCCATCATTAATATTTTGGTTGCCTAAGGTATAAACTGTTGTCCTGATGACGCTTAGAAACTACCCCAATAGAATTCATGACTCATGTATTCAGCGGTTCTTAAGGACAAGCAGAACCAAGGCCAAAGCAGGAAGTGGGCCCTGACTAGCCTGGGGTATCTTATGTCTTTACTGCCAACTGTTATATTTTCTTGTCACACAGGTAGATATGAGCAATTATTAATATTTCTAGGTACTAATATTTGAATGTTCTCTTGAGGAGCTTGTCAAAATTGATCAACACAAAGAATGAAATAAGAATTATAGACCCACCCCTTGAGATATCTAATCTTTAAAGTATAAATTTATTGCTGTATAAGTAATTTTATGTATTTATTTGAGAGGCAGAAAGAGAAAAGGAGACAGAAAGCTATACAGAGAAAATTCCCATCCACTGCTTCACTCCCCAAATGCTTGAAACAATCAGGGTTAGGCCAGGCTGTACTTAACGAGCCTAGAACTCCATTCTGGCATCCTGATCTCCCACATGGGTGGCAGGGATTAAATTACTTGGGCCATCATATGCTGCCTCTCGGGGTGTACATTATTAGCAGGAAGGTGGAATCTGGAGCAGAGTCAGAACTCAAATCCAGGCACTCTGATATGGGATATGAGTGTTCCAAACAGCATCCTAAACACTAGACCAAATGCTGACTATAGAAGGTAGCTTTAAAAATTCAGCTTAAGTGTACCCACTAGGAAAAAAGCAAAAGAGTTATCATTTTATATTATGAATTATGACATCAGATTTTTTTAACTCATGAAAATAGTGGCCAAGAATAAGTTCTCCTAATTGTTAGCATGTTTCAGTTTTGTATGTCTAATTTGCCAAGAATTATTTAATTCAATATTTTCCTCCATAATGTTCTTAAATGTGTACTGAATAATTTTACTCGGTTGGTTACAGTGTGATGATTTCTCTTAACTGCTAGGAATGATGATGATGATGATGATGATGATGACGACGACGACGATTTTAAATACGATTTTAAAAATGGGAGATTGGGAATCAGCTTGTTTATCTCAACTTGTTCAACTAAGAAATGAAATAAATCTAAATATCTTTTTCACTCTTCAAGTGAACCTACTGACTTTGTTCTATTTGATAGTAACAAATTGGATGTATTTCCCCACATCTATTGTCCTAAAAATGCAAGCCATTAATCACGAGCACAGTGTGAAGAGTCTGAAACTCAGAATGTTCTTCTATAGGTGAGACAGTTACATTTACTTCACATGAGCAGGACCACGTCAAATAGTTTGCATTATCTTTCTCATTTTTCTTTTTCTTTTTTTAACAGTTGCATACATTTATTTAAGGAGAACAATGCATGCAGGGCTTCTTATGTTAAAAATCTCCCATACACATGTTTCAAGGCCAGAGTGAAACAAATTTCCCAAATGAAGCTTGCGGAAACATCTGCAGGCGTGTGTGGACTCCCTAAGCGGGCGGTCCCCAAGCCAGACGTGAGGTTAAAGCACAGCACTGTCTTCCAAGTTAAACACATTTTCAAAAGCAGTAACCATGGCAGCTGGATCAGATCCCTGGCCCAGGAAGGGAACCAGGGTGGCGCCTAAGCCGGGGTTACATGTGGAGGTCTGTTAAGATGAATGCGGCAAGATCTGGGTTACGTACGCTTGTTAACAAATATTTTCAGGCACCTGCACTGTGCCCTGTACTTCATTCTTGTACGATGGATTGTTAACAATGTTTATTGTCTCTTTCTTTTTCATAGATCTTTTTTTGTGATAAGCCTTAAATCCTAATCTTGGCCAAATACAGAATGTTCTTGGAACCCTCCTGACTGCCTACCTGGAACATGGCTTCTTATTTTTTTTAACTTTTATTTAATGAATATAATTTCCAAAGTACACCTTATGGATTACAATGGCTTCCCCCCCCCCATAACCTCCCTCCCACCCGCAACCCTCCCTTCTCCCGCTCCCTCTCCCATTCCATTCACATCAAGATTCATTTTCAATTCTCTTTACATATAGAAGATCAATTTAGCATATATTAAGTAAAGATTTCAACAGTTTGCACCCACACAGAAACACAAAGTGTAAAATACTGTTTGAGTACTAGTTATAGCATTAAATCACAATGTACAATACATTAAGGAAAGAGATCCTACATGAGGAGTAAGTACACAGTGACTCCTGTTGTTGACTTAACAATTGACATCCTTGTTTATGGCGTCAGTAATCACCCTAGGCTCTTGTCATGAGTTTCCAAGGCTATGAAGGCCTTTTCAGTTTGCCAACTCCAATCTTATTTGACAAGGTCATAGTCAAAGTGGAAGTTCTCGCCTCCCTTCAGAGAAAGGTACCTCCTTCTTTGATGACCCATTCTTTCCACTGGGATCTCACTTGCAGAGATCTTTCATTTAGGTCTTTTTTTTTGCCACAGTGTCTTGGCTTTCCATGCCTGAAATACTCTCATGGGCTTTTTAGCCAGATCTGAATGCCTTAAGGGCTGATTCTGAGGCCAGAGTGTTGTTTAGGACGTCTGGCACTCTATGAGTCTGCTGTGTATCCTGCTTCCTATGTTGGATCGTTCTCTCCATTTTTAATTCTATCAGTTAGTATTTGCAGATACTAGTTTGTTTATGTTATCCCTTTGACTCTTAGTCCTATCATTATGATCAATTGTAAACAGAAATTGATCACTTGGACTAGTGAGATGGCATTGGTACATGTCACCTTGATGGGATTGAATTGGAATCCCCCTGGCACATTTCTAACTCTACCCTTTGGGGCAAGTCCGATTGAGCATGTCCCAAATTGTACATCTCCTCCCTCTCTTATTTCCACTCTTATATTTAACAGGGATCACTTTTCAGTTAAATTTCCTCACTTAAGAATAATTGTGTATTAATTACAGAGTTTGGCCAATAGTATTAAGTAGAACAAAAAAAATACTAAAAGGGATAAAGTATTAAGTTGTTCATCGACAGTCAGGACAAGGGCTAATCAAGTCACTGTTTCTCATATTGTCCATTTCACTTCAACAGGTTTGCTTTTTGGTGCTTGGTTAGTTGTCACCGATCAGGGAGAACAGATGATATTTGTCCCTTTGGGACTGGTTTATTTCACTCAGCATGATCTCATTTTTCTTTTCCCTTTTATATATTTCCTTTTTGTTTGGTGAAACCTAGCATTACTAAAATCTGAAAATCTGATAAAAAATGATAAAAATGATTTAAAAATGATAAAAACAGAATCAATAAGTCAAATCAATAGTGATTGATCTTATTGGTAGTAGAGATCTTATTATTTCACTTGTTAAATTTATTCATTTATTTCTGAACAAATAATTTTTATTTTTAGTAAAAACTTTAAGGGACTAGCTTTGTTTTATGGTGGGTTAAGCTACCACCTGTGACATCAGCATCACATATTTGAGTGCTAGTTCAAGCCCTGGCTGCTCTGCTTCTCATGCAGCTACCTGCTAATGTGATTGGAAAAACCATGAAAAATGTCCCGACTACTTGGGCCCCTGCCATCCTTTGGGAAACCAGGATGTAGTTCCAGGTTCTAGCTTCCACCTGGCCCTGCCCTGCCATTGGGAAAATGTGGAGAGGGAATTAGCAGATGAAAGATCTCTCTCTCTCTCTCTCTCTCTCTCTCTCTCTCTCTCTCTCCCCCCTTCCTGTCTTTCAAATAAATAAATCTTTTAAATATCAGCTTAAAAAAAAAACAGTTGTTTTGGAGCAAGTGTTTGGCCTAGAGGTTTCTTCTTCTTCTTTTTTTAAAGATTTATTTATTTGAAAGACAGAGTTACAGAAAGAGGTAGAGATGGAGAGGTCTTCCATCCACTGGTTCACTCCCCTGAAGGCCGCAACGGCCTGAGGAAGCCAGGAGCCAGGAGCTTCTTCCGGGTCTTCCAAGTTGGGTGAAGTGGCCCAAGGACTTGGGCCATCTTCTACTGTTTTCCCAGGCCATAGCAGAGAGCTGGATCAGAAGAGGAGCAGCCAGGACTAGAAGTGGCTGTTCATATAGGATGCTGGCACTTCAGGCCAGGGCATTAACCCACTCCGCCACAGCGCCGGCCCCAGGGCCTAGTGGTTTATAAGATGCCTAAATCCCACATCAGAGTACCTGTATTCAAGCTTGGCTCTGACTCCAAACTCTGGCTTCCCACTCTGCAGACACTGGGAGGCAGCAGTGATATCTCAAGTAACTGGATTCTTGCCACCTGGGTGAGTAACTTGACTAGAGTGGCTCCCAGCTTTAGTCCCAGTCCAAACCCAACCAATGCAGGCATTTGGGGAATGAACCAAAAGATGGGAGCTCTCTCTCTCTACAACTATCTCTTTCTCTTTCAAATATATAATCAAAATAAAAAATAAAATTAGCTGTTTCATAAAATAGGTTTTATTTCTGATTTTAAAAGTTATACAATCCTATGCCAAAATATTAAAAACATTACAAAATTTATGATTAAGAAAGTGAAACTACCAATACAAAAATTATATAGAGATATAATTGGTTAGTCCTTATATCCAGAAATCCCAAGATACTTTAAAACTGTTAAAATTAATTAAAAATAATTGGTAAAAGTCCTGCTACAAAAAAAAGTTAATACTCCTTATCTGCATTTACAATCATCAATCTAATATGGATATTGCCTAGTACTACCGTAACTAGGAACGTATAGAAACCATGTGAAGACTATAAAAATCATATTAAAGAATGTAAAAGAAAACTCAAAGGAAAGACATACTGTATTCATTTTATATAAAAATGTAAAAAATCAGTAGAGCGGCAAGATGGCGGAATAGGCAGGGAGCACACTATTAGTCCGGGGGAGAGAGAGTGTAATATAAGTGGAGATACTGCAGGGTCAAGGAAGAGTAGGGGAAGAAACAGCAGAGGAAACTCTTCCGGAACTAGTGATTCACAGTGGACCTGCCTGGAGAGCGTGGGAGCCCAAGTTCGGGACACCAGCGGCAGACTCAACACACCAGCGCTGGAACGCGAGGTGAGCCAAACCTCAAAAGCCCGAGACACCAGTGGGCAAGCGGAAAGAGGAGGCTAGAGGGAACGAGGCTTGAAACTCAGTGGGGAAAAGTTCACCTGGCTAACTAGAAGAGACAGAGGAAAAAAACAAAAAAAGTGACCGATACGGACACAAGTTTCTCTCTCTCCGCTCACCTCTCAAAGTCGAGCAAGACAGAGCAGGCACCATTTTGGACATACGTCATAAGCAGGGCGACCTCAGGTCTGCACCGGCCCTGAGCCTAGCAGAAACACCTGACTCTGGGGGGAGGGGTGAAATAACAGGAGATTAGCATCTAACTTGGCAACCCAGTGGGAGACTGCAGGAGAATTGGAGCCCACACTGAGGGCAGCAGAGATTCCCTGTGTGGTCCTTGGGAAAGAGCTTCCGATCTCTGGCTCCTGTGGGTATATCATTTGCCTGCTAACTACCTCCAATTACGTTCAGCTGTGCAGAATTACTTCCCTTTTGAATCAAAAAAAAAGAAAGAAAGAGATTTACCACACCTCACCTGGGAGTGTCATCTTTGACACACCCTCAACCCTGAGGAACCAAACACAGCTCTCAAGCCACACTCATCTCAAGCCTCTAAGGCTCCACCGAAAGCAGACAGTCCACTTAATATAGAGCCATAGTATAACAAGAAAAAACACCACAGTGAAGAAACCAAGTATCTCCAACATGCCAAACAACAAACGCAAAAACCGAGATAACAAGAACAAGGAAGACACTATGACGCCCCCAAATGAAAAAGACACCCCAATTCAAGATTATGAAGATGATGAGATCGAAGAAATGCAAGAAGCGGTTCTCAAAAAATTGATAAGAACATTAAGAAGTTCTCAAAAACAAATTCTTGAACTACAGAAATCCTTAATGGACAAGATAGAAAATCTCTCTCGTGAAAATGAAATATTAAGGAGGAATCAAAAGGAAATGAAACAACTAGTAGAACAAGAAACTGTAATAGTGACAAGAAATCATAATGAAATGAAGAATTCAATAGATCAAATGACAAACACATTAGAGAGCCTTAAAAACAGAATGGGCGAAGCAGAAGAGAGAATATCAGACTTAGAAGACAGAGAACAGGAAAGGAAACAGGCAAACCAAAGAAAAGAAGAAGAAATTAGAAATCTAAAAAATATTGTCGGGAATCTACAGGATACTCTTAAAAAACCCAACATTCGGGTTCTAGGAGTTCCTGAAGGCATGGAGAGGGAGAAAGGATTAAAAGGCCTTTTCAGTGACATACTAGCAGAAAATTTCCCAGGTTTGGAGAAGGACAGAGGCATCTTAGTACAGGAAGCTTATAGAACCCCTAATAAACATGACCAAAAGAGATCCTCACCACGACATGTTGTAATCAAACTCACCACAGTGAAACATAAAGAAAAGATCCTAAAATGTGCAAGAGAGAAACGTCAGATTACTCTTAGAGGATCTCCAATTAGACTCACAGCAGACTTCTCATCAGAAACCCTACAAGCTAGGAGAGAATGGCGAGATATAGCCCAGGTACTAAGAGAAAAAAACTGCCAGCCCAGAATACTATATCCTGCAAAGCTCTCATTTGTGAATGAAGGCGAAATTAAGACTTTTCATAGCAAACAGAAACTGAAAGAATTTGTTGCCACTCATCCTGCCCTGCAAAAGATGCTTAAAGATGTGTTACACACAGAAACACAGAAACATGGTCACCAATATGAAAGAAGGTAAAGGAAGGAAACCTCACAGCAAAAGATCACAGGAAGCTCAATTTCTCTTTGACATAGAATTAAACTCTGATGCTCTGTTAAAGCAATGTGTTAAAGTAATCTATTATGTTCTCTTGATGTCTGTTAAATTCTAATTGTTCAAAAACAGCTGAATTTTTATTAAGAGCTATGGGTTATTTAAATACGTGCTTATTTTCAAAGATTTGAATAATCACCTTGTAACAATGATCAACTTTGGTCTATGTTATGTCATGATTTTAAGGAATCTTATTTCAACCAGATATTTTGGATTTTGAGCCTTCTTGGCATTCTTGACAGGCATTCAAAAAATCAAAGTTTCAAACAATCTGGTCTCTAAAAATTTCCAGTAAATCCTGGACTTTGGTTTTTCCAGTTTGGGCCCAACTGAAAAAATCGAAGGACATATGTCTCTCATCTTATAGAGACACCAACTAATCAGGCTATTTGGATTATATTAGAAGGACTGTCAAGATGTGATGTGGTACCAGACTTTAAGTTTCTATAATGGAAAATGCTATTAATACAAATGTTTGAGAATTAAAAAGTCTAATGATCTTGTGTTACTAGAATGATAGTTATCTTAATGAGAAAGCCCCAGAGGCCTAAAGGGTTAAATACTTGTAAAATCTTACAGGTGCTTTCAAAAATACTGTGAAGTAGGCCGGCGCCATGGCTCAACAGGCTAATCCTCCGCCTTGCGGCGCCGGCACACCGGGTTCTAGTCCCGGTCGGGGCACCGATCCTGTCCCGGTTGCCCCTCTTCCAGGCCAGCTCTCTGCTGTGGCCAGGGAGTGCAGTGGAGGATGGCCCAAGTCCTTGGGTCCTGCACCCCATGGGAGACCAGGAGAAGCACCTGGCTCCTGCCATCGGAACAAGCGCGGTGCGCCGGCCGCAGCGCGCCAGCCGCGGCGGCCATTGGAGGGTGAACCAACGGCAAAAAGGAAGACCTTTCTCTCTGACTCTCTCTCTCACTGTCCACTCTGCCTGTCCAAAAAAAAAAATACTGTGAAGTAAGCAAGTGCCTCTTGTTGGTTGATGACTTTATAATTTTAAACATGGCGACTTAAAGTCTTTTGTCATCCATAGTTATATATGATGTGCTGCTCATAAAACTAAAGCGTTGTTGGTTCTGTGTTTAGCTGTCCTCCTATAGGTTCCTATGCACTTTTTCCAGCCACTTTTATTGTATTCAGTACTTTGGGATGGCTCTGTAAACAGATGAAACCAATAATGTATTAACAGTACCAACTGAGAGAAAGTATGGTTAACTGAGGTTACTAAAAAGAAAAAGCAATTCAAATCAATTGGCAATCTACAAAAAGAGTTAAAGATTTTAAAAGCTATTATTAAAATTGCTATATTGGTCTATTATGTTATGTTATATGTGTGTATATATTGTATGTCCACATGGGGATATTTTATTAAGAGTTTTATTTTAAACGGCTTATAGATAAGATTGTCCATAAATTTAAGCTGCTAAAAGCAATCAAAGATACATTTTAATTTGTGTGACCTGAATCTGTGTATCATATGTTTTAAACGTGTTGGTAGAAAGAAACTAAAAACATTTTAGATGGTTGTGCTTAAGTTTACTGGCTAAACAAAGTACACCATGTTAGATATTTAAGAGGTGTCTTCAAATACATGATTCTTAAAATTTATAGAAGGCATTGGACCTTCTGGTAAATGTTTTCTTAAGTTGTTATCTAATGGTTGAAACGGTTTGCTAAGTATTCATGTAATATTGCTATTGTCAGCAAGCGATCTAGGACTTGCTCCCTCATTTCTCTGTTCTAAGCCCAACTTGTTCTTTTATTTCTCTATTCTCTTCAAGGTAGGAAACTAATTCTATTATGAAGGAATCTGTAGGACGCACAATTTAATCTTTAGACCTTATAAAAGAGATGGCTAACATTTTTCTGTAATAGCATAGCCAAAATAAGAACTTAAATAATAATCTCATAGCTAGATTCACTTCGCCATCAGCAAAGTATACAGTAAGTAGAAAAAACCTCCCTTTCAGATCAAAGGGAAAGAAAGTTTTAAAGTGAGAATATAATTTTCCTCATGGGCATTGTCTACCTTAGAAAAACTAATACAGAACATGCCTGTCACTATAGACTTACTGTAGTTCAGGCCACCGAAGATTAGAGATGGGACTTGGGCACTCCCTTGACTTGCATCCTCTGGTCTGCTTTAACACAAACCAGGAGGAAAAGAAAGCTCGGCATCAGAAGCAATGGGTGGCAGGCCTATTAATGGCTGATCTGTACAGTGATCTGCCCTCAAGGAGACCCAACAGGCCAGTCCACTGCAGTGGCTTTCAATGTGGTAAGCCTGGACTTCAGCAGAAGTCAGCTTGTGAAGAGCCCTGGCAGCTCTGCCAAGAGTTGGATCACTGGAAATGGACCTGCCCTGGAGTCGAAGGATGCCCAGGTCAGAGCCACAGATCTTATTGGCTCTAAGCTGAAAAGCCCTTCACTCAGCCCAACTTCCAAAGTGACCACTGCAGCTGAGGGGATGGCCAAGTAGGGTCAGCAACATTGCAGGCAGAACTGTAAATTTCTTGTTAGAGATGCCACCTGCCTTTACCTGGCCAGCTCTCCTCCCAGGCCAGCCAAGTAATGAAAGTCAACAGAGTGCCTTCCCCTAGGAGGTTCACACCTCCCTTATGATATACCCCATGTGAAGAGATAGATAGACCTGGGCCTCTGAATTTACAAGGCCTAAAGCCCACCAGATTATTATCAAGCCCCTTCTATCAGGTTCTATTTGCCTCTCAATCAGAAAAATTACTTGTAGCTTAGCACCTTTCTTAGCTCCTCTAATAATGACTCTGTCCTTTGTTCTAGGCCCTGTCTAGTGCACTTGGGCCTCATTCCTTTGTAATCATAACCTCTACTCTACCACCAATGGCTCTACTCCCAACCTGTGTGTCCTGATGGTCCTCTTCCCCACTTAATGCTGTATAATTGTTCAGACCTGGTTAAGGCCACTCTTAGGATCATTGGTTACTATCCTCACTCTGTCTTTTATGACCTTGTCTAAATATGATCAGAGTCGGCAAACTTGGAACGCTTCCATAGCCTTGGCAACTCATGACGACAGCCTAGGGTGGTTACTGGCGCCATAAACTAGAGTGTCAATTTGTTGGGTCAACAACAGGAGCCACTGTGCACTTGCTCCTCATGTGGGATCTCTGTCCTTAATGTGCTGTACATTTTGATTTAATGCTATAACTAGTACTCAAACAGTATGTTTCACTTTGTGTTTCTATGTGGGTGCAAACTGTTGAAATCTTTATACTAAATTGATCTGTATATAAAGAGAATTGAAAATGAATCTTGATGCAAATGGAGGGGAGAGGGAGCGGGAGAGGGGAGGGTTGCGGGTGGGAGGGAAGTTGTGGGAGGGGAAGCCATTATAATCCATAAACTGTACACTGGAAATTTATATTCATTAAATAAAGTTAAAAAAAATAAAAATGTAAAAAATCCTACAATTAAGGAAGAACATTATTGAAGTTCTAATTATCCTTTTTATGTAAACTAGATAAAATTATTTTATAAGTTATATCTAACTGTAATAGCTAAAGATTGGATAATAAAATTAGGAAAGTTAAAAATAGTAGCTAGCAAAACTTGTCTTACCCGATATCTATAAAACTACTATACCCAGGGGTGGACATTGTGGTGCAGCAGCATAAAGTGCTGCTTGGGATGTTCAAAGCTACTCTGCTTCCAGTCAAGCTTCCTACTAATGCACCAATGCACTTGAAAAGGCAGCAGATGATGGTCCACGTACTTGGGTCCCTGCCACACACATGAGAGACTTGGATGGAATTCTAGGCTCCTAGTCTTAGCCTTGGCGTGGCCCAGCCCCAGCTGTTGCAGGCATTTGCTAAGTGATTAACAGATGGAGGATAACACACGTAATTGACTTTCTATTTGGAGGAAAAGGGCTATATCCTTATCTCACAACGTATGTAAAAATTAACTCCAGATTCATTCAGAATTTAAAGTACAAATATTAAAATTAGAAGAGTATTTGCATAATCTCATAGTAAGGGTGGCAACCATCATCCTAAAGAAGACCAGAATTTAGATGTCATAATGAAAAAGAAAGAAAAAGCAGATATAACATAAAACAAAACAAAACAGCAAAACTAAAAGCATCGCAAAAGACATATGCAACCTAGAAAATGCAAATTAAATATAATTTCACTATCAGAATGCCAAAACAACTATTTAGCATTTTAAATGTAAATGCCTTCAGATTTGAATTGAAACATTGACTCTATCTGGGATTGGAGCCTGCTTTTATTCAGACTAGAACATCACCATCAGCTCTCCTGGGTGTTCAGCTTGCTGACTGCAGACCTTGTGATCTGTCAACCTCCAAAAGCACATAAACCAATTCCTTATGACAAAGCTCTGTCTATGTAGATCTAGATCTAGATCTATCTATCTATCTATCTATCTATCTATACAAATATATACATATATATGCATATTCTGTTGGTTCTGTATCTTGGGAGAACAATAATGAGAATATAGCCATGGGATATCATGCAACTGCCAAAAAAGGAGATGGAGCCCTATTTATTGATCTGAAGGATGTCCATAAGCTTCAATATAATACATATGGTATGATTCCATTAGCATTAAGACAAATAAAATAATTAAATAATGTGTTTGGAGGCAAGCTTTGGCTTAGCATTTAGGATGTCAGTTGAGAACATCCGCATAAAACATCAGAATACCTGTGTTCAATTCACAACCGTAGCTCCTGACTTCAGCTTCCTGAAAGTACAGACTCTGGGAGCAGCAGTAATGGCACAGGAGTTGGGTTTCTGTCACCCATGTAAGAGACCTGAATTGGGTTCTGTCTTCCCGTTTCAGTGCCCCAGTCATTGCAGACATCTGTGGCATGAACCATCAGATAGAAGTGCTCTCTCTCATGCTCTCTCTCTGCCTCTCAAAAATAATTTTAAAAATGTGTGTGTGTACTGATGCATTCATGCATTCTTATATTTGAGTGGGCAAGGTAAATATGTGTGAAAGGAATCATTTCAGCTGTGTACATTAGTTCCCAGGCTAATGGGGGAGCAAGAGAATAGAATGGAGTAATTTATTAAAATTTTACTTAAATATCATTATTATAGCCAACCTACTGAATGTGAAGCAGTATCTCATGCTGTTTGTTATTTGTGTTTCCCTGATGGCTATTAATGTTGAATGTTGAGCAACTTTTAATGTGTGCATTAGATATTTATATGACTTCTTTGGAGAACTGTCTATTCAAACCCTTTGCTGGTTTTAAAAATTGTTTTTTTATTGTGGACTTGTAAGTGTTCTTTAACTATTTTGTGTACTAAGCCCTCGGCATGTATATGATTTGCAAAATATTTCCAACTATTCTGGAAATTGATTTTTCTCTTTCTTAATACTACCCTTTCATACACAAAAGTGGTTTTTTATGTTGATGCACTTCAATTTATCTATTTTTCTTTGGTTTCTGTGCTTTTGGTGTCATAATTAAGATATCATTGCTGAATCCAAGGTAAGACAATTAACAGTTATGTTTCCTTCTCATAGTTTTAGTTCTTATGTTTAGGCATTTGATCCATTTTGAGTTAACTTTTTAAATTTTGTGCAATGTAGGGATCTAAATTGATTCTTCTGTATGAGAATATTTAATTGTCCCAGCACTACTTGTGAAAAAGACTATTCTTTCCCTCATTGAATGATTTGGCACTTTTGTCAAAAAATTAACCAAGACGTACGGATTTATTTATGGAAGCTCAATTTTATTTCATTGGTCTGTCTTTGTGCCATATGTCTATCCTTACACCAGTATCAAATTGTTTTGATTACTGAAACTATCTAGTAAATTTTGAAATTGAGAAGTGAGAGCCTTTCAATACTGTTCTTGGCTTTCATTACTGTTTTGGGTATCTAAGTCCCTTATATTTTCATACAAATTTTAGAATCAGCTTATTCATTTCTGAAAAAAAAAAAAAACACCAGTTGGAGGTTTCAAAAGGATTGCAGTGATGCACTGAAACTGCAGGTCATTTGGGGTTTTACTACCTTCTTCACAATATTAATTCTTTCAATCAATAGTTTCCAAGGTACAATCCTTGCATTCCTTGGTTAAATTTATTAAGTAGTTTATTCTTTTTGACCCTGTCATAAATTGTACTGTTTTCTTAATTTCACCTTTAGGTTGTGTTTTGTATATATATATATATATATATATATATATATATACATATATTGTATACAATATATATATATACAAATATGTATATGATTTTTGCATATTGATCTTGCATCCCAAAACTGAACTATCTATTAGCTCTAGTAACGTTAGCTTTCTGTTTCTTTTATTTTTAGTGAATTCTTCAGGGTTTCCTGTATATAACATGATGTCATCACTTCTTTCTTTCCAATCCAGATGCTTTTCATTTCTTTTCCCCACCTAACAGGCCTGGAAAAGATTTACAGTTAAATATGGGATAGAAGCAGTGAAAATAGATATTCTTGTCTTGTTCATGTTGTGGAGAAAGCTTCAGTCTCTCATTGTAAGGATAATAGTTGTGAGTTTTTGATAGATGCCTTTTATTAAGCTATAGGGCTTTCCATCTATTCCTAGTTTATTATTTTTACTTGAGAAAGGGAATTGAATTTTGTCAAATATTTTTTTCTGATTCTATTGAGATGATCATGTATTGTTTAAACTAATTTTGAATTCCTGAGATAAATCCCACATACTCATGTTATACAATCTTTTCAATATGTGGCTGAATTTGGTTTGACAGTATTTTCTTGAGGATATGTGTATCATATTCATAAGGAATATAAAGATGTAGTTTTCTTTTGATGCATTTTTCTAGTTTTGATATCAGGATAAAACTGGCCATATAGAATGAGTTAAGAAATCTTCTCATCTCCTCTATGTTTGGGAAGAATTTACATAGGATTAGTATTAACTGTTTTTCAAATGTTTGGTAGAAATTAGTGGTGAAGCCATCTGGTCCAGAGCCTTACTTTGTTGAAAGCTTTTTGATTATTGACTCAATAGCTTTACTTGCTGTAGGTCTATCCAGATCTATTTCTTGTTGAGTTAGTTTTGGTAGTAACAGAGTTCAGGACATGCTGTCTCAAATTTGGTACCTTAGCATATGAGAAAATGGCAGGGGCTCAAAGGTCACCCTCACTCTCCCCTTTCCTCCATTTCCCTTCTGTACTGAAAGAGGCCATAGAGCTGAGCTGACCTTCCCCTAAAACAGGTCATAAAACCATCATTCTGGGCCGGTGCCGCGGCTCACTAGGCTAATCCTCCGCCTTGCGGCACCGGCACACCGGGTTCTAGTCCCGGTCGGGGCACCGATCCTGTCCCAGTTGCCCCTCTTCCAGGCTAGCTCTCTGCTGTGGCCAGGGAGTGCAGTGGAGGATGGCCCAAGTTCTTGGGCCCTGCACCCCATGGGAGACCAGGAGAAGCACCTGGCTCCTGCCATCGGATCAGCGCGGTGCGCCGGCCGCAGCACGCCTACCGTGGCGGCTATTGGAGGGTGAACCAACGGCAAAGGAAGACCTTTCTCTCTGTCTCTCTCTCTCACTGTCCACTCTGCCTGTCCAAAAAAAAAAAACCATCATTCTAGAAGTGTCACTCTATACAAAGAAAGACATAGATACAGACATGAAGACATAGATACAGAGATGAATCTGAACAAACAGGCCTTGCTAGGTTCTCCCTAGTTTATTACAATTAGATCATACCCATTTGTCCTATAATCACGTTTCTGAATGACTGTTCACTCTTCATCAAACCTAAGTCTAAAAAACAGATGTACCTATCTTTGGGTCATCATTTCTGAAAGCTGTTGTATCACTTAAAACTTACAGTAAGTAAATTTATTATGCTTTTCTGTTGTAATCTTTTGTTACAAGGGTCACAGTAATAAACCTAGAAATGGGTAAGAAAAATCTTTTCTCCCCTAAAATAGCTTCCGTGTTTCTAGGAATTTTCCATTTTATCTAGGTTACCTAATTTGTTGGCATACAATTATTTAAAGTACTTTTTTGGGGCTGGTGTTGTGGCGTAGTGGGTAAAGACGTCACCTGTGATGCCAACATCCCATATGGGTGCCAGTTCAAGTTCCAGTTGCTCTACTTCAAATCCAGTTCCCTGCTAGTGCACCTGGGAAAGCAGCAGGAAATGACACAAGTATTCAGGCCATTGTACCCACATAGGAGACCAGATGAAGCTCTTGTCTCCTGGCCTCAGGGAATAAACCAACTGATGAAAGATCTCTTTCTGTCTCTCCTCCTCTCTGTGAACTCTACCTTTCAAATAAATAAAGAAATCTTTTTTTAAAAAAATACTCTTTTATGACCTTGTCTAAATATGATCAGAGTCGGGGAACTTGGAAGGCTTCCATAGCCTTGGCAACTCATGACGACAGCCTAGGGTGGTTACTGGCGCCATAAACTAGAGTGTCAATTTGTTGGGTTAACAACAGGATCCACTGTGCACTTGCTCCTCATGTGGGATCTCTGTCCTTAATGTGCTGTACATTGTGATTTAATGCTATAACTAGTACTCCAACAGTATGTTTCACTTTGTGTTTCTATGTGGGTGCAAACTGTTGAAATCTTTATACTAAATTGATCTTCTGTATATAAAGAGAATTAAATGAATCTTGATGCAAATGGAAGGGGAGAGGGAGTGGGAGAGGGGAGGGTTGCGGGTGGGAGGGAAGTTATGGGAGGGGGAAGCCATTGTAATCCATAAGCTGTACACTGGAAATTTATATTCATTAAATAAAAGTTAAAAAAAATACTCTTTTATAATCTTTTTTGTTAATTTCTGTAGTGTCAGCAATAATATTCTCACTTTCCTTCCAAATTTTAGTAGTGAGTCTTTTAACCTCTTGCTCAGTCTGTGTAAAGGATTACCAATTTTGGCCTTCTTCTTAAAGAACCAACTTTTCATTTAGTGGACTACTGTATTTGCCCCCACTATAATCTTTATTATTTCCCTTTTCCTTGCTTAAGGTAACTCATACTTTCTTGGTTTTTTTTGTTTGTTTGTTTCATGCTTTTTTGTTCATATAAATTTTGAATGCTATAATTTTGGAATCCTGCAAATTAAATTACAACCCTCCTTAGGATTTATTGCTGTTTTACTTACTGTAGGTGTTTGTTTACCAACTAGTATAAACAAATATTGGCAAGTCTGTTGTTCTTTATCATGTATGACTACTGAAGCCTCTGCTCCATTAGTCTAGTGATCAGCTAATGATTGACTAGAGATTTCCCTAATGCCTAAAACAAACAAACAAAGAAATCCTAGTCTTTGTATAGTGGTTCTAAAAGTGATGGGGAAAGCTTATCTTCAACAATCAGCCAGGAAGTTTAAAACAATGCCTTAACCTTCACTTCCTGCTTGCATAGGGCCTCAAAGTCAACCTGAGTTAAGGGTTTTGGGCCTTCTCAGGTATTTCCATAATGTGTGCAGAATCCTAGCATACATAGGACTTTCTAAAATCCCAGAAATATTTTAGAGCTTTTGAAAGTCTTTATTCCCCAAGTCCTGTCACTTCCTATCTTTGCTGCACAAGCTTTGTGGTTTGTATTTTGTCCAATGATTATCCATTGCCTCAAGCAGCAGAGAATAAAGTATTGATCGGTATATATTTCAACAAACTTCTCCTTAATACAAGCAGTTCCAGTCAAGAAAGATAATAAGCCTTTTGAATGGGTTTTCCAATAAATCACTTGACAAATCAACTAAGGCCAGTTGGCAAATAAGGTTCATTCTTTTTCCTCTTTTACTGATACTAAGAATATTCTCTATGCTTTCCAAGCTTACCTATAGAGGAAGAAGGAATGGGACTAAATAAATTAAAATACTTCAAAATTCACTGTTCTTACCGAGATTCAGCCATTTTTCCTGATTAAGTACTTCTTGGGTTGCTGCCAGCTTTTGCTTTGTTTCCAATTTTCAGCAAAACTTGATTCTGATAGTATTGCCAGTCTTTCTTCTATTTGTTTGGAGAGTCAGATTTTTAGAGTTCCTTATTCAGTTATTTTCACTGGTATTGCTCCCCTAAAGATAAATTTAATAAGTGAAATAATTTGTATTTCTGGTAAAAAATTGCAAATTTAACAGAATTTTATATAAGCATATATATATAATGCAAAATTATAATTTAATCCCAATCTATAGATATTACATAATTCCCTTATTGACTTATTTATACATAAAACATTTATTTACATAAAGCATAGATACAGATTTATATCTCTATATACTTATAGACATAGGTAAATTCATCTTTTTTACTATGCAGTATTCTATCCCATAGATGTAATTATTTTATTTCTTATTATGGATATTTGTCTGACTTCTGATTCTCCATTATTAATAAATATTACTGTTAACACCATTATAGGCATCTCTTTGTATAAACATGAAGAATTTTTGACAGATTGTTAGAATGAAATTACTTAACACGTATATTTAATATTTTTCAAGTATTTTGTCACATTAATCTCAAAAACTTCTTTATTAATTATCTTCACAACAGACAGATTGGTTAAACCTTTTCTTCCCAACGTGAATTATTATTAATCTTTTTAAAAAATGTCTTTATTTATTTGGAAGGCAGAACTACAGAGAGAGAGAGAAGGAGAGACAGAGAGATCTTCCATCTGCTGGTTCACTGCCCAAATGGCTGCAATGGCCAAGACTGAGCCAGACCAAAGACAGGAGCTAGGAGCTTCTTCCAGGTCTCCCATGTGGGTGCAGGAGCCCAAGCACTTGAAACATTTTCTGCTGCCTTCCCAGGCACATTAGCTAGGAGCTAGAGCAGAAGTGGAACTACCAGAACTCGAATCGCCTATATGAGATGCCAGTGCTGCAGACTGTTGACTTTGGCCTACTGCGCCACAGTGCCAGCCCCTTAATCTTAAAACATACCAATCTCAGTGTAGGCATTTAGCCTAGTGGTTAAGACACATCAGAGTGCATGGGTTCAATGCTCAGCTCCACTTTGTGATTTCAACTTCCTGCTAATGCAGTAGAAACAGCAGTGATTGCTCAACTTACTGAGTCCCTAGACACTCAATGGGAGACCTGAATTGAGTTTGTAGCTAGTGGTTTCAGCCTGGGCCAACCCAGTCATTGAAGACATTTGGGAAGTGAATGAAAACATGAGAATTCTGTTTCTCTGCATTTCAAATAAACTACATGTATTGTATATACAATGCATAAAAATCCATTTGAAATAAACTATAAATAATTATTTATATATATATGAATTGTATGTATATATAAATTCATTTTGAATAAATTATATATGTGTATATATAAATCCATCTCTGTGGGGAAAATATGTATTTCTGAGTTATTTTATTTGCCATTTTCCTGTGGTGAGAATATGGTTTAACATTTTCATATGCATTTTAGCTACTTTTTTATACCTATAGTCAGTTCCTATCTATTTCTCTTTTGTAATTAAATAGCATTTTTACACATTCTTGATATTTGTCAAATAGGTGTGACGAATATGTGTATATATACATATGCATGTACATGTGCACATGTATATTTACATACACATATATGGACATGCATGTAAGCATATTTTCAAGTACAATACAAAAAGAATTTTTGACATTCTAGGAGTTATAAAGTTTGTAGTCCACAGGAATCTCTTTTAAAAAGGTATATTCTGTACTTTTTCTTGAGGCCAATGTCTTCCTTTCCTGATGTTTATTTTTCATTTTTCCAAGCAAAGTAACAGCATTTTTTCTATTTAAATATCTATTTATGAGTTATGTTGTAGAGTTTAATATTAGTCTTGATTGAAAACTCCAGAGAATATCAACTATAGGTGTGTGTGTTGTGTGAGAGTGTTGTGGAAATGGGCATGAAATGAAGTAAAAGGACGCAAACATTTTGTCATGGATAGATATCATAAATAATGATTAACTGCATTTTAGATTTAAATGTAAAGTAAGATATAACATTATATATATATTTATATGCATTATAATTTCAATTGAAATATAGAGATAGGGTATATGAACAAAGAGAAGTTGACAACTCTACAAAATGCAGAAAATACATACAATTAATTAAAAGCCAAAATAGGCAAAAAACAAGCTAACAAAGCTTGGGGAATGGAGACTATAAAAAACATTGGAGAAACATGTGCAAATACATAAATCCTCATACTGTATCTAGACAGAGTCATTCCCCAGTAAATGAACAAAAACTGTCTGACTAGGGGAAATGAGAGAATTTCCTTTCTTTAAATTTACTTTTATTTTTTGGGGATTTAGTTTTTGTTTCTTGAATGCTTATTGCTTTGTAATATAATTCTATAACTTGATTAACCAAACCACATAATTCTCCACATGTAAATATGCCAAAATAAAATCAAGATGGATAAAAAGCTAAATTTTAAAATCCAAATATTAATATAAAAGTTAAAGTGTATTTTTATAATCTTCAGGTAAGAAAAGAAAGAAACAGATGTAAAAAAGGAGAAATGATAACTGATTTTATCATATGAAAATTAAAGGAATGATCCATCAACCAAATGCTTGGAATAATTATTGTATATTATATATAATATAGAACGGCTTAATAAAGGAATATATAAAGGCATTCTATAAAATAATATGAAGGCCAACACCGTGGCTCACTAGGCTAATCCTCCGCCTGCGGCACCGGCACCCTGGGTTCTAGTCCCCATTGGGGCGCCGGAGTCTGTCCCGATGGCTCTTCTTCCAGTCCAGCTCTCTGCTGTGGCCAGGGAGTGCAGTGGAGGATGGCCCAAGTGCTTGGCCCCTGCACCCGCATGGGAGACCAGGAGAAGCACCTGGCTCCTGGCTTCGGATCAGCGCAGTGCATCTGCCGTAGCAGCCGTTTGGGCGGTGAACAAATGGAAGGAAGACCTTTCTCTCTGTCTCTCTCTCTCACTGTCTAACTCTGCCTGTCAATAAATAAGTAAGTAAGTAAATAAATAAAAATTATATGAAAAGCACAGTAAACACAAAAGTAAAAAATAAGTAGAGGTGAGAAGTGAATTGCCTACAATCAAATGACTAGAAACAGGTAAGGCCTAAGGATCTGTAATATCAGAAGTTGACACATATTTAGAGAGTTAAGCTTTCTCATTTGCTATTGGAAGTTGTACAAATTGACAAAACAATTTGGAAGGATAATTTAGCAGTATATAACCACATGTAAGTGCTTCCTGGTGTCTATCCTTGAGAAAGACAGCACAAAATTGCACAAAGGGGCATATAGATGAAGATTAATTGCAGCAGTTCTATGAATAACAATGATGAAAAATTAGCAACAACCTAAATGATCATCAATAGGAGAATAAGTGAATAAATTGCGAAATATTCATGCCATGGAATAGATGCAGCAGTTAAAGAGAATGAAGTGGATTTGTTTGTAGAACAAGAAAAGTTCATCAAGATATATTGCTAATGAAGAAGCGAGTAGAAAATAATTCAGAGAGCCAACCTGCCAAGTTAAATATCTAAATTTCATATATATACACAATTTGACTAAAAAATGGATGAACTGTTTTCATTTTTCAAAGTGGTTATTGCCATGGAATAGAGTAAGAGAAGGGTTTTCTCTCTTTATTTCCATATTGTCTAACATTTTACAATGATGTTAGATTTGTGTGCCTAAAAAATACAAACCACAATGGAAGTAACCTTGAAAAACTATATTCTCAGTAAAATTTTTATTTTCTCATTTATTTTCATTACTATTTTTCAATTTCAGTAGTTAATATTAAAGACATATTTTTAAAAATCAAAAAGAAAAATTAAATGGGAAATAATGTTTAAAATAATTTTTAAAATCCAGTTACATATATAATTACTCCTAATGTTACTACAAAATTATGGATTTTTGCTATAAAATTATGTTTTTTATGTATCACTTGGCACAATTTGCATTTTCTCTCCATAATATTAGTTCATAGAACTGGACTGGGACACAGAAAGCTTGAGTTCGAGTGCATATCCTCCTATGTGTTAAATCTGGCAACTCTTTATCTGTTAGGCTGTCAGTACACCATTTCAAAGGGTCTGGACCAGGTAATCTCCGATATCTAACAATCTATGATTTTCTGACAATATCACAATCAAATAAATATAGTAGAAAAGGTTATTAATTTTTTGTCTATAGAGTCCACATTTTTAGGAATCCTGCATTTTTTTTTCATGAGCAGATTGATCATACTGTATTATCTATAATTGGGAAATGGAGGAGTTTCACCTTTATATAATCACCTTTAACAAAAATAGCTTGAGAAGTGGTTTCCCCAGAATAAGATACTGACAGATAATTCATGTAGCAAAGTATAGTATAGCTTAGGAATCAGATAAGAGTCTATTATCTGGAAGACCTTGAAAAAGCTGTTGAAGGGTCTGAGACTCATTATCCGCATCTATAAAGTGGAGCTAATACTATCTACCATTATATTCTCTATCAGAGCAATAGCTCACCATGTAGTAAGCCGACATTCTATGACTGGCCATGTATCAAGCACTTTATACAATATCTAATTTAATTCTCACAATAAATCTTAGCTGCAGAGAAGAGCAGAGTTAGTGTGTGACTCTTTGTAGAAGAATGCTGATTTGTGTATGGGAGAGCAATCTCTTGTGGATGATGGAGGACCTCACTTTTATGATCAGAGAGTGCTCTGTGATGTGTGAATAGAGAGTTCATTAAAGTACATCGGTGCCAGTAGTGTAATAATGTTACTTTAGTGCCAAATACTGTTCATTTGGGATTAAATCTCATTTCTCTTATTTTCTTTTTGAAACTCTTAATTAAAGAGTCAGTATGAATAGTATGAAAATTAATACTAGGTAACCTGTTTTTCTCTACAGCTTTGCTGAAGAATGTGTATTGTAATGCCATTCTTTGTATTTCCACTGATTCTAAATGCTATGACCACTTCATATTTGTCAACCATCATATCAGGTGGGATGTGTGTTACTGTCTTCCTTCCCTAAGTCAGTCCCTTCAGGGATATTGCTTAGAAACAGGTTCATCAATGTGCAGAGGAAACTCGTTCCTATAATAATTCCCAGAAACAGGTTTATCAACATACAGAGGATACTCTATCCCATAATAATTCCCAAACTACAAGAAAATTTCAGTTTAACAAAACTGTCATCACAACGCTATCCCAATCGAAATGCCCATAGGAATTTTAAAAATTCATAAAGGCAAGCTAATTTTCATACTCTCTAAAAGACAGAATGCATAAGTTCAGCCAATAATTAAAAACAATAATGGGGGGAATGAACAACAGAAAATGTAACTTGTGATTTTGATTGAAATTTTAGGAGGGAATTTTCATGGCTTAGAAGCATGTCAGAAATCTTGTCATTTTAACTATACCGGTGTTCATCAGAGTAGCAACTATTAGGTCATTGCAACATTTTCCTTTGCTTATGGTAGAAGAGAATGGCTTGTATCCTCTTAAAATTATTATAGGGCACTGAAATTGAGACATGTGCTGTTGGTTGCCTACTCAAAAGCTACTTCTTCTTGCTATGGAAACTCTGCTTTGGGTAGTAATATGCTTCACTCTAGGGGAGGGAGCAAGCTTGAAGATGAAAGGCATTGTGCTGATAACAACAGAATAGTAGGGTAGGAAGAGCATAGGTCCTCAGGCTGTTCCTCAGTGAAATGCTATACCACCTCTATGACTACCCACTTCAGGGCTTTTTATTAGATGAACAAAACTGTATTTGTGCTTCAAGCCATTCAGTTGTGTGTTATCTGCAGTCAAAAACATTTCTAATAAATAAGTGATATGGGAGGTGAGGGCAGCATAAAAAGCATTCTAAATTAACCCTTAGTCAAAATAAGTGATATGGGAGGTGAGGGCAGTGTAAAAAGCATTCTAAATTAGCCCTTAGGCATTGAAAAAATATACAAAAATCTGTTGAACCACATGATACCAACAAAGTATTTATTGAAAATTCATTGAAATTCCAAAAGTCCATATGGAGATGAAATGGACAGAACAAATAGGTTGATCACAGGGGTTGGAGGCAGAAAATTACTCAGCCATAAATCGATTTGCCTGTTTTCTTCAAGAGAGGGAATTTACTGTAATGAAATGACCAAAAGTTTATTCTGAATATCAGCATGACTTTATTCAATCACTTTTAAATTATACACACATACTCCACATCTTTGTTGTTCAATGGGTTTTGACAATTATATATGAAAGTGCTTCAAAAACATCATGGAGATGTATATTATGGAAAAACTATGCATGGATTTCTAAATTTTTCACACCAAAATAAGCTTATCTTTCAATTTCATTTTCCCATGAATTTTATTAAGTACCCTTATATACACCTGCATAATAATACCCAAAACTAGATGAACATTTCTATCAAATGATAAAGTTCTTTCAAAAGACAATGATTTATATTATTCTATCACCAGAGTTTGGACTGTTCTAGAATTTCACACTGGTACAAATGGAATGATGTGTACTATTCGGGGCTGGATTCTTTCCCTCATCATGTTTGACAGTAGTTCACTAATTTTTATTGTTGAGAAATATTTCATCATGTAACTAAACTGTTGTGTACTTATCAATTCTTTTGTAGAAAGATATTTTAGTTGCTTCTAATTGTCAACTTCTAAGAATAAAGATATCATGAACAATCCTTTTAAAATTAATTTTTAAATTGACAAAGATTGCATATACTTGTATTTTTCATATAAAAATGATTATTTTGAAATATGTATAATTGAGCTAATTAACATATGCAGTACCTCTCACACACGCATACTTGGCACCGGGGTGCTGGTGCTGCAGATGGAGGATTAGCCTAGTGAGCCACAGTGCCGGCCTACAGTTCTCTTTATTTGTTGTGTATTTTTCTGGTTTTGGAATTAAGGTGATGCTGGTCTGATAGAAGAGTTTGGAAGGATTCCCTAAATTTTAATTGTTTTAAATAGCTTGAGAATAGTTAGAATTAGTTATCTTTTATAGTTTGGTAGAAATCAGCAGTGAAAACTTCTGGTCCTTGATTTTTCTTTGTTGGGAAGGTCTTTGTTACTGACTCAATTTCTGTCTTATTTGTTGGTCTGTTTAGGTTTTCTATGCTCTTCATGACTCAATTTTAGTAGGTTGTTTGTGTCAAGAAATCTATCCATTTCTTTCAGATTTTCCATTTTGTTGGCATAGAGCTGTTTGTGGTAATTCCTGATAATTCTTTTTATTTCTGTGGCATCCATTGTTACATATTCTTTTTCATCTCTGATTTTATTAATTTGGGGCTTCTCCCTCTTTTTTTGGTTAGTTATCAATTTTGTTTACTTTTTCAAAAAACACCATTTCATTGATCTTTTGTGTTATTTGTTCCAATTTTGTATATTTATTCTCTAATTTTAATATTTCTTTCCTCCTACTAATTTGGGGTTTGGTTTGTTATTGTTTCTATAGGTCCTTGAAATGTATTGATAGCTCATTTATTTAATGTCTTTCCAATTTCTTGATGTAGGCACCAATTCCTATAAACTTACCTCTTAACATTCCTTTTGCTGTATAAATTTTGATATGCTTTCATCTTCATTAATTTTGGTTGTAGGCACTCCTATGTTTTTATTTACACTTTGTTGCCTCTGTTTTGGAGTCATATTAAATAATAATAATAATAATTGAGGCCACATAATTTCCTATCCAGCTCCATGCTAATACACCTGGGAAAGCATTGGAGGACATCCCAAGTGCTTGGGTACCTGCATGCCTGCGGGAGACCAGAATGGACCTTCTAGCACCTGGTTGCTGCCTGGCCCAGCCCTGCCTTTGTGGCCATTTGGGGAATGAACTACTAGATGGAAAATCTGTCTCTCCTCCTCATTCTCCTTCTCCTTCTCTCTCTCTCTCTCTCTCTCTCTCTCTCTCTCTCTCTCTGTTCTGCCTTTCAAATACATAAAATAAATATTTAAAAATATCACTACCCCGACCTATTTCAAGGAGATTTTCCCCTTTGTTTTCTTCTGATAGTTTTATAGTTTCAAGTCTTATATTTAATTCTTGAATTGATTTTGAGTTCATGTTTGCATATGGTATGCAATCATAATCTGAACTTATTTTTCTACATGTGGATATCCAAATTTTCCACTATCATTTGTTTATGAGACTGTCCTTTCCTCATTTTTTATTCTTGGTACCTTCCTTAAAAATCAACTAATGATAAATATGTGGGCTTATTTCTGGGCTCGCTATTCTGTTTCAATGTTTTTCTAGTATCATACAGAACTTTATAGTATATTTTGAAAGTAAGGTAGTATGATATATCTAGCTTTGCTACTTTTGCTCAAAGATTTTTTGGCTGTTTGTAGAAAACATTCCTATACATATTTTTAATTATATATATATATATATATTAATTCCTTTGGGTAAATATTTAGGGATAGTATTATAGCTTATAAAGTAGACAGAGCTTTTACTTTATAAGAAACTAAGAGTTCTCCAAAGTAAAGTCATTTTAGACATCCACCAAAAATATATGAGAGTTCGAGTTTTTTCAAATCCTCACCAACACTTGCATTGCCTTTCTTATTTTGGACATTCTAGTAGGTATGAAATGGTATCTCATTTTGATTTAAATTTCCCTTTTTACTAAAGATTAATAATGCTAAACACTTTTTAATGTGCTTATTGGCCATTTTTATATCTTCTTTTATAGTACATATGTCTAAGTCTTTTGCATATTTTTAATGAGATTATAACCTTTTTGTTATTGATTTGTGAGCGTTCTTTACATACTATGAATATAAATGTTGATTTTTTTTCTCGGTTGACAATGTGAAGCCTGAACTTTGAAAAGGGGAAGTACATCTTATTAATAACATGAGAGTATCAACAAAGGCAAATATCTTTCACTCTTTCCATGTGTTCCCAGAAAAGTAAATTCAGAGGTTGAGAGGGAACAATAGCTGGTTCCTAAATACACAAGGATTGTCTTAAGTTGCTGGAAATGAAATATGTTTAACAAAGTAATTTAACTTTTCTAAGTCTCAGTTTCTCACCTGTAAATGTCTTTAAGGCCCTTCCGTGTTTTACCATTCTATTTCACTAATTTGATTTCTGGAATTCACAGGTGTTTTGCAGCAGAGACTCAGTCTATTGGTACTGGCTTTGGATGTCATAATTTGTGACTAAGATGCTGCCATCTCACTCTACTACCCAGAAATATTTACTTTTATTTTGGCTTATACATATTAAAAATTATGATTCCATGTATAATTTTACTTTTCTGAACAAGCCTCAGAGAGTTCTTTGTTAAAGGAATTGTGAGAATTGTTAAATCCTATCATTTTCAAGTATTTAAACTCAATCTTATATTTTGCCTTGTGGGAGAGCAGTTGGTGTAAAAATGAAGTGGTTTTTGTCTACATTGGGTCCAGACATAGTTGCCTCAGGGCTATAAAGCTTGACCCTCAGCCACTGAGGATTTCCCAAGGGATCCCAGTGACTGAAATTTTCCAATAGCATGCATTTCTTTCACACTTCAGTAAAGGCCAGAAGTATGACTCTCATAACACTACTGGATTGCTTTCTGTGCTTGACAAGGGCCCTCAAGGGAGATGCTTGTGCCACAGTGCCTGTCCAGAGAGAAAAGATGGTGTAATTGGAGCCCCAGAGAGGGAGAGATGGGATCTGATGGCCATTTTTTTATAGATTAATGAATTAATTAATTTGAAAGCCAGACTGATGAGGGAGAAGGTGAGGGAGAGAGAAGGAGAGAGAAATTGATTCCATCCACCAATCTACTCTCCAAATGCCCACAACAACTGGAGCTAGGCTAGGCACAAGCCCCGGGCCAGGACCTCTACCTGGGTCTCCCATATGGATGGCAGAGACTCAAGTACTTGAGACATCACCTGCTGCCTCCCAGGCACATTAGTGGGAACCTGTATCATTAAAGTACAGAGTAGCCAGGACTCAAACTGGCATCCTAATATGATGTGTATGCCTTCCAAGAAGAAATTTAACCTGGAATGCCACAAGGCCACCCCATTATACTTAATTTTTTACTATACATACTAACTCAGCTAAAGATGTTAGGATTCACTATTATGGTTGGGAGGGAATAAAAACAGATCTTAAAGGTTAGTAAGGAGAGTTGAAAATTACTATAAGGCAGTAAGACAGGATCAGCTATGAAGATCTCAATGTCTGCCTCTTTCTTGCTGCAGTAGGAGACAGAAAAGAAAGTAACAGATTTCTTTAGTTTTGTTTCCAACTCTGGGAAGAACATCCAACACTGTGCCCTGGATAGAATGAACAACTGCTTTAAGACCTAAGATCTGGGGGCTGGCATTCTGATGTAGTGACACCAAAATCCCATATGGGCTCCAGTTCGTGGCCCGGTTGCTCTACTTCTGAACCAGCTCTCTGCAAATGGCCTGGGAAAGCAGCAGAGATGGCCCAAATGCTTGGGCCCATGCCACCCATGTGGATGAAGTCCCTGCCTTCTGGCTTCAGCATGGCGCAGCCCTGGCCATTGTAGTCATCTAGGGAGTGAACCACAATATAGAAGATCTCTCCCTCTGTGTGTGTGTGTGTGCGTGTGTAACACTCTTTCAAATAAATAATTTTTAAAAAGAGATAGACCTAGGATTTCAGGGTGAGCATTTGGTTCAGCAGCACCCATATTCCATATCAGACTACCTAATTCAGGTCCTGGCTCTGCTTCTAACCCAGTTTCCTACTAATATGTACCCTGAGAGGCAGCAGGAGACAGTGAAAGTGCTTAAATCTTTGCTACTCATGTGGAAGACTCAGATTGTGTTTCAGGCTCCTGGCCTTGGCCTAGCCTAGCTCTGGCTATTGTAGGGATTTGGAGATTGAAGCAGTGATAGAAGACATCTCTCCCTCTCTCTTCCTCTCTCATAGAGTGACTATAATGTAATATAATATAATACAATACAATATAATAAGAATATAATATATATTATATATATATATATAATATAATAGAATCCCCTAGCTATTTCCTCTGGAACAACCACTAGTCTAGGTCCTTGTTGGTAATGTTGGTCCTATAGATGAATTAAACTTGAACTTCATAAAGGGGAGGAGAGGTAGAAAAGCTAAGGCTCAGACAGGAAGTAATACGCAGATCCCTTATCCATATTTTCAGGATGTCATATATCACAGACCAGATGACTGAAATCAGGTTCCCTATCAACCTTAGTCAGATGCTTTGGGCTGAAAAAAGAATCATATTTTGTCATGGAATCCATTTTCATTTGTTACACAGACAAACTGAGGTGATTAGGGTTAGAGTCTATTTTTTAATGGAAATGCTTCAGTTCTGAGCCATCTCTGCCCATACATACTTTCTTGTAGGATCTCAGTACAGAGATTGTATCCCTTCTGCAGGTATTGTTTGGGGTCATGTTAATGGTGTGAATACAAGGTAATCATTTCAAGCTGCAGTGTTGGTCCTGTTAAAGAAAAAAAAAATCTCCTGATACTTATTAAAATCATAAGACTTTTTTTTCAGGACTATTGTGATATTTGTCAAGACTATTGCAATTGGGGGAAGATAAGACTCAACTCTAAATACAGCAAAGAGAGCTGGGGATTTATGGCCAATGAGAAGAATGTGTGTAGGAGGGTGGGTCAGCAGATGGAAAATTATTAAGAGGCAATATCAAGGGTAATAGAATTCTGGCTAAACTTACTTAAGAGGACTCTTGCTGGAGGCAGGCCAGGGACTTACACATTAAATTTGTTACATGGGGAACTTGATCAGATGTCAAGAGTGATTCAACATGAAGAGTGGAGATTTGTTTTAAACTAATTTAGCAGGATTCTTGCTAAAACCAGACTAGGCAGGCCCAAGAATAAGACCTAGAAGAAAATAGCAATCAGAGGAGAGAAAGTTAGGAACTAAAATAATGAGGGGGTTATTGAAATTTGACCTAGTTAATGCCAATTAAAATACCTATGTCTCCTCTCAAATGGTTTGGGTTCTATTCCAAGCTTTAGTTCTATTTTTTTTTTTTTTTGACAGGCAGAGTGGACAGTGAGAGAGAGAGAGAGAGAGACAGAAAGAAAGGTCTTCCTTTACCATTGGTTCACCCTCCAATGGCCGCTGCGGCTGGCGCACCGCGCTGATCCGAAGCCAGGAGCCAGGTGCTTCTCCTTGTCACCCATGCGGGTGCAGGGCCCAAGCACTTGGGCCATCCTCCACTGCACTCCCTGGCCACAGCAGAGAGCTGGCCTGGAAGAGGGCAACTGGGACAGAATCCGGCACCCCAACCGGGACTAGAACCCGGTGTGCCGGTGCCGCAGGCGGAGGATTAGCCTAGTGAGGTGTGGCGCCGGCCCCAAGCTTTAGTTCTTAATTATAGCTTCCTGCTAATGTAGACTCTGGGAGGCAGCAGTGATGCCTCAACTGGTTAGGTTCCTGCCATCACATAGAGATCTGAATTGAGTTCCCAGCTCTAGCTTTGGCTCAGCCCCCTTAACTATAACCACAGCACGCATTTTAGAGAGCGACCAGTAAATGGGAGTGCATTCTCTCACTTTCTCTCTGCCTCTTGAATAAATAATTTTTTAACAATATGTGGTGAGACTTTCTAATGACAGATTTTTGTGTTTGAATCTTACTCATGCATATCATTCATGTTTTTTAGGAAACATAAAGAAGAAAAAAAGCATGAGAGTGGAAATGTCTTAGAATGGAAGAAGCTAGGATCAGGAGGATGGAAGAATATCTCAGGTGAATGATAAGAACTTTTTGAATATCAGCAACAGCACTGAAGAAAACGGTGTAGGCGAAATACTTAAAAAGTAGAATTGACAGAAAGGTATGGAGTTAAGAGATAGGGAACAGTCCAAAATGATCAAAGGTTTATTCAGAAGAAGAAGAGCACTGTCAATTTTAGGTCTGCCAAAGAAAGAGGTTCATGCCCAGGTCAGTCTAGTTCTAGTCACACCTCTCAGCAGTGTGTTTTCCACCTTCTCTGGTGGAAAGCATTCTTTATTTACAAGGACTGCATTGCCTATTCATTCCTATGTCCAGAGAGCTTGTCCCATGTCCTATGCAGAAAGCATCAGCCAGCAAAAATGGATAAAGACTTTAGATATCTTCATCCATTTCCTCAATTTATATACCCACAGAAATGTCCTGCCAGAAATTTATAATTCATGCCTAAAGTTTCTGTTTTTGTTTGTTTGTTTGTTCGTTTTGGTTCTCAGATACACAAAGGTTAAGAATGCAGTGTGATAGGAGTCTCTACACATATCTCTAGTATTTTTAATCTGTATTTTTAGTTGGAGTCAGATTTACTAGAGGCAAACACGTACTCAATTCCCATTGAAGGACTTGGTAGTATCTTAGAAGGAGCTATTAAACTCCCTTTACGGTATTCATTAGAAACACAGATAGTTTCTCTGTGCCTGAGGTATTTAGCAGCCATTCATGATAATGATCTTCATCCAGTTTTGTCCCACTTTTTTCCAAAGTAAAAGACCTTTCTTTCTTTTTTTTTTTTTTTTTGACAGGCAGAGTTAGACAGAGAGAGAGAGAGACAGACACAGAGAGAAAGGTCTTCCTTTTTCTGTTGGTTCACCCCCCAAGTGGCCGCTATGGCCGGTGTGCTGCGCTGATCCAAAGCCAGAAACGAGGTACTTCCTCCTGGTCTCCCATGCGGGTGCAGGGCCCAAACACTTGGGCCATCTTCCACTGCTTTCCCAGGTCACAGCAGAGAGCTGGACTGGAAGAGGAGCAACAGGGACAGAATTCGGCGCCCCAACCGGGACTAGAACCCTGGGGCGCTGGTGCCGTAGGCAGAGGATTAGCCTAGTGAGCCGTGGTGCCGGCCATGACTTTTATTTCTTTATACAGAGAATTCCAAAGCAAAACATAGTGCATACTTATAGAGTTATGTTCCTACATTAACCAGGAATGTAAGTCATGACCTTCTCCAACCCATTGACCTTCTCTGGAGTTCAGTGTTAAATGTTCTGAAAGAAAGTTCATCAATGAAGCATCAATCACCAATTCTCTGGAGAAAAGCAGATCTACCAGAGGATGAGAAAGAAAATCACCAACAGAAGTTACTACTGGGGACCGGTGCTGTGGTGGAGTGGGTTAACACCCTGGCCTGAAGCACCAGCATCCCATATGGGCGCCGGTTTGAGACCCAGCTGCTCCACTTCTGATCCAGCTCTCTGGTATGGCCTGGGAAAGCAGCAGAAGATGGCCCAAGTCCTTGGGCCTCTGCACCTGTGTGGGAGACCCAGAGGAAGCTCCTCGATCCTGGCTTCGGATCAGAGCAGCTCCTGCCATTGCAGTCATTTGGGGAGTGAACCAGCAGATGGAATACCTCTCTCTCTCTCTCTCTCTCTCTCTCTCTCTGCCTCTCCTCTCTCAGTGTAACTCTGACTTTGAAATAAATAAACAAATAAATCTATAAAAAGAAGAACTCACTATTGATTATTTACTTTAAGTCAAATCCACCAAATTTGGAAACAGTTACTTCAATAAATAAATTCCAAGTAAAAATAGAAGAGGTTAGGGGCTAGCACTGTGCTGTAGAAGGTAAAGCTACTGCCTGCAGTGCCGGCATCCTATATGGGCGCCAGTTTGAATCCTGGCAGCTCCACTTCCAATCCAGCTCTCTGCTATGGCCTGGGAAGGCAGTAAGATGGCCCAAGTCCTTGGGCCCCTGCACTCACATGGGAGACCTGGAAGAAACTCCTGGCTCCTGCCTTTGGATCAGCACAGCTGTGGCCATTGCAGCCATCTGGGGAGTGAGCCAGTGGATGGAAGACCTCTATCTCTCTCTTTCAAATAAATAGATAAATATTTTTTAAAAAATGATAAAAGCTATGTGTGGATTTCAATAAATTAAAAAAATAGAAGAGGTACATAAAACCAAGGACCAAAAGGGATTTGAAACATTGACTACATCTGATATATAGGTCTTATTTGGATCCATATTGGAACAAATCAATTGTATTTTTAAAAACTAGACAATCAAGAACAATTATGTCATTAATTAGTTGTTTAATTACGTTAAAAGTTATCATCAGCCTTTTTATGGAATGAAAGTATTACCCTTATGCAACACAATACTGATGTCCTATCACTTGGGATGCATTCTGAAATAAAGAGGGAATTACACAATATCTAGAATACACTTCAAAATTATCCAGCATGGGGTGGAGAAAGGAAATAGATAAAAACATAGATGAAATAAAATTGGCAATGTATTAATTATTGTTGGAGCCAGGTAATAGGTATATGAAGTAGTAGGAGCTTCTTTTCAAATTTATTAGAAAATATCTAGGATATATAGGTTTTTTATACAGAGATGAGAACAGTAATGTTACTGAGTGATGATGAAGATGCATAAAGGTTTTGTATCAAAGTGTTTCAAGAAATGAGAGCAGGTAAAATATGCAGCATTATGTTTTTTTAAAGACTTATTTATTTACTTGAAATTCAGAGTTACACAGAGAGAGGATAGGCAAAGGGAGAGAGAAAGAGAGAGGTCTTTCATCCGCTGGTTCACTCCCCAATTGGCTGGAACGGCCAGAGCTGAGCCGATCAGAAGCCAGGAGCCAGGAGCTTCTTCTGGGTCTCCCATGTGGGTGCAGGAGCTCAAGGACTTAGGCCATCTTCTACTGTTTTCTCAGGCCACAGCAGACAGCTGGATTGGAAGTGGAGCAGCCGGGTCTCAAACTGGCACCCATATGGGATGCTGGTGCTTCAGGCCAAGGCGTTAACCCACTGCACCACAGCACCAGCCCCACAGCATTATGTTTGTATACATTTTATTTAAAACATTTATTTGTGCTATGGTTTGGATATGGTTTTGCCTCTAGGAGTTCTTATGTTGGAAGGTTAGTTCCCGTTGTGGACATATTAAGATGTGGTGAGGCCTTTAAGAGCTGGATCCAGGGGCTGGCATTGTAGCATAACAGGTTAAGCTGCTGCCTGCAATGCAGGCATCCCATATGGGCACTTGTTCTTGTCCTGCATACTCCACTTCCGATCTGGCTCTCTGCTATGGCCTGGGAAAGCAGTGGAAGATGGCCCAAGTCTTTGGGCCCCTGCACCGACATGGGAGACCCAGATGAAGCTTCTAGCTCCTGGTTTCAACACTGGCCATTGTGGTCATTTTCGGGGGGTGAATCAGTGAACAGATCTCTATTTCTCCCTCTCTTTAACTCTGCTTTTCAAATAAGTCAAATAAATCATAAAAAATAAGATGTGGAGACTAGTTGAAGGTCATAGCCAGTCCCTCCTCCCTCCCCTCACTCTAGTGTCCTCTCTTCCCATGTGATCTCTCCCTCTTGCGTGCACTCCTGACACTGATGACATCTGTCATGTGGCCGTCACTGTAAGTGAGTTGCTCCTGTTGCTCTGCCTTTGAACCTCTAAAACTGTGAGCTAAATCAACTTTCTTTTGTTATGAAGTATTTGGCCTCGGGCATTTTGCTACAGCATTAGCAGACAGACTAGTTACAAAAACTTGGTACTGAGAGTAGAGTCACTGCTATAATTAGACTTTAAAATGTGGAAGAGGCCGGCGCCACGGCTCACTAGGCTAATCCTCCGCCTGCGGCGCTGGCACACCAGGTTCTAGTCTCGGTTAGGGTGCCGGATTCTGTCCCGGTTGCCCCTCTTCCAGGCCAGCTCTCTGCTATGGCCCGGGAGTGCAGTAGAGGATGGCCCAAGTGCTTGGGCCCTGCGCCCGCATGGGAGACCAGGAGAAGCACCTGGCTCCTGGCTTCAGATTGGCACAGCGCGCTGCAGCGGCCATTGGAGGGTGAACCAACGGAAAGGAAGACCTCTCTCTCTCTCTCTCTCTCACTGTCTAACTCTGCCTGTCAAAAAAAAATGTGGAAGAGACTTTAGATTGGGTAATGGAAAGAGGTAGGAAGAGTTTGGAGAAGTAGGCCAGAAAACGCCTAGAAAGTTATAAACACCACTGTATGCAATTCTGGTGAAGGCTCAGAAGAAGAGCCTAGGAAAGTAGCCTCAGATGTTAATGAGCATTCTATTGAAAATTAGAGAAAAGCTCACCCCTTATAGCATTGCATAAAGCTTGGCTGATCTGTGTCCATGCCTAAGAGTTTTATGGAATACCATATTTAATTATCATGGGGGGCTGGCACTGTAGTATAGTGGGTAAAGCCGCTGTCTGTAGTGCCGGCATCCCATGTGGGCACCAGTTCAAGTCCCAGCTGCTCTCCACTTCCAATCCAGCTCTCTTCTATGGCCTGGGAAAGCAGTGGAGGATGGCTCAAGTCCTTGGGCCCCTGCACCTGCATGGGAAGACCTGGAGGAAGCTCCTGGCTCCTGGCTTGGATCGGCACAGCTCTGGCCATTGTGGCCAATTGGGGAGTGAACCATCAGATGGAAGACCTCTCTCTCTTTCTTGCTCTCTCTGCCTCTCCTTCTCTCTCTCTGTACCTCTGACTTTCAAATAAATAAATAAATCTTTAACAAAATAGGATCATAGTCTAGTTCATTTGGAGGAGGATATTTCTAAACAAGAAAGCATCTAGGCTACAGCATGGGTATTACTGGCCACTTTCACGCACACACTTACAGTGAGACTTCAAAAGAAAAGGAAACAGAGTGAAAGATTTGGCAAATTCACACTGGCTAGGGAAAAAGTGAAAAGGTATGTAAGGGTTTGGCTGAGATGCTCTTTGTTAGAGATTAGCATGGATTTTTAAAAGGGGGCTAGTTGCTTTTCATAGGGTAATAAGAAAGAGGCCCTGAGAACATCTCAAAAAGCTTCTATCTAAGCTGCCCACCCCATGACAGACCCAGAGGCCTTCTAGGACAGAAATGTTTCAAGGAAAGACTCTGAGGCACCCTCTGTGGGCTTATTGCCATGGGTTTTATTCGCTGCTTGCCCATACAGTCTCTCACAGCAACTGAAGCCCTAGTTCTAGTGGGCCTAGATGTTGCTAGGGCCGCCAGCAGACCTTGCAAACACCTGCGTCCTGCTGGTTCTGCAAGCATGCAAAACGCAAGGGTTGTGGGGTCACAGCAGCTTCCACCAAGATTTCAGAGGAAAGCTTAAAATGCCAGGCAGAAGTTTGCTACAACACTGTAGCCCCTGCACAGATCCCCTGGTGCAGGTAAACCTACTGGAGCTGTGGAAGTGGATCTACACGAAATCAATATCTACTCTCAACAATTAACTTTGGGAAAAACAGGAAAAATAAAGTTTAAAACCAGACCTATGTGCCTCCCAAAATAAGACAGTGAAAAATAAGTATATAACACATCTATGGTAAATTCCTGTAAAAAATAGTTTAACTTGTAAATAATCAGAACCATAGATCTTATTTCTAGTTTGCAGGAAATGCAGAGGATAGAAGAAATAAATTAATCAAATCATCACAAGGAAAAAGATACTTCCAGAAGGTGGAACATTCTGAGGATAACAGGCATGGTATATTTTTAACAAGTCAATATCATGGGAAAAGAGGATCTAACAGCTGTTGTAGATTAACAGACTACAGAGACATCACACATAAATGGAATGTGTAGTCTTTATTTAAATAAACCAGGTGTAGAAGACATTTTGGGACTAATGAATATAAACCAGATGATATTAAGAAACAGTTAATTTGGGGGCTGGCATAGTAATACAGTGAGTTAAGGTGCCACCTGCGACACAGGTACTTGGCATCCCATATGAGGACAGGTTCAAGTCCCATCTATTCTAATTCCAATCCAGCTCCCTGCCAATGTGCCTGGGACAGCAGCAGAAGGTGGTGTAAGTGCTTTTGCCCCTGCCACTATCATGGGAGAACCAGAAGGAGTTCCAGGCTTCTGGTTTCAGCCTGGCTCAGCCCAGGCAGTTGTGGCCCTGTGGCAAGTGAACCAGTAAATGCAAGATCTCCCTCGCCCTCTCCCTCTTCTTCTCCCTCTCCCCCTCCCCTCCCCTCCCCCTCCCTATAAATCTGCATTTCAAATAATATAAATAAAACAAATCTTTTTTCAAAAAAAAACAGTTAATTTTGTCAAAAGTCATAATGATATTGTGTTCATGTAGGAACATGTCATCTTTAGCGATATAAACTGGAGCATTTTAGAATGAAATATTAGGAACTCTGTTTTAAAAGGCTCCAGTGAGCATTTTAAAATAGAATGAAAAAATAGTGAAAAATAGATGAAAAAATACAGCAATGATTCATTATATTATTTTCTCTAAGTTTAAAAGTTGTCATATAAAGAGTTTTTGTAAAAGAACCCCAAATTTTATAAGATAAAATTCTAATGAGAAAACTAAGATTAGATAAACAACAAAAATGTGGGAACAGATAAAAGCACAAACTATTAGTTTCATTTTTGTTCTGTCAATAAATCTATAATCTTCCATATTGTTGAGTAAGCTCAAAAGAACATTACCAATAGCTCGGGGATTGGATTCTTTCCTTTCTTCATCAGTTTGCATTACTTTCTCATTCAAAAGGGAAAACATCCTGGCTTCTATTTCATTAAATGTCTAATCTTCAATTTCATAAAAGTAGAAATAAAACATGCAGGTATCCTAAAAATTCCTTGCAAAAGTTAATGTACTGTGAACATAAATGTGCAGTATGATTCTGTTTACGGAAACACTTGAACATGTCATTAGTGGTTTTACAATTTGAAAATAAGCAAGCATTTCGGAAACACTCTTGGCTGAATTCATGGAATTCTCATTTAGACTTAGGCACGAAGCCTTCTGAGGCTTGGGGTCAAGGTTATCACACACTGCTGTTGTCATAGCTTACAGAGCACATGTTTTGCTTTCCTGATGGTAGCTTGAATGAGTTGCTCATTTTCCATCACTGACATCATGTGGTCCAAGAATGTTAAAAATTTGGAGGCCAGTTGGGGTAGATGTTTGATCTAGCAGTTAAGACGGTGGTAAAGATACCTACTTCCCACATCAGTTGCCTGGGTTTGATATCCAGCTCTGGCTCCTGACTCCAACTTCCTGAAAATGCAGACTTTGGGAGGCAGTGGTGATGACTCAAGTAACTAGTTTCCTCCCACCCACTTGTGAGACTTGGATTGGGTTCCTGGTTCCTGGACTCAGCTATGCTCAGCCCACACCACTGTGGGCACCTGGGGGTGAACTAGTAGATGAGGGCTCTCTCTCTCTCAAATAAAAAAAAATAATGGAGGCCATTTGGATATTGATTTGTGATATATCCTTCATAGAACAGTAGCCTCTAAGTAGCATTTAGAATCCCCAAGAGACCATGACCCATGAACCAAATTAAGATATCCAAATTACACAATATACCAAAATAATTGAGAACACACAGCAAGAAGCAAGGAGAAATGCATGGAACAGTTTCACACACTTACAATGGGGTACAGTGGCAAAGAACTACACTACCTGAATCTGTGGGTCAGCAATGGTCCTGTGTCTCTATGCTGCCTTAACCTTGCCTGCTAATAGTGTGGGTATAAGATCAGAGTTGAGGTTCAAGCAGAGGAGATTCAGACAGAAAGGCTCCAGGCTAATGTGCATAATTGCTCTGTTAGAGAGACACAGGGATAAGTGTTCCTTAACCACAGCTGTAGCTTGCTAAGAAGCCTGTTGGGTAGTCATGGGTTTTATCTGTATTTTCTGGGTGGAACACATGTCGGTCCAGAAACAGACTATATTCACCAACGATGGTTGATTTATGAAATGATATAGCTGTCAGCTCCTTGTAATGACTATGATTTGGTTCTTCCATTCTTGTCTTTAGTAGAATTATTTTTTTTATCATATATTTCACTTGTGCCATCTTTAACACAAGTTACTAAATTAGTATATATTTAATATATCTTAGAAATTCTGCCCATGTCTCTGAAGCAAATCTCTTACTCATTATATGTAGGTACATAGTCGTACGGGTTTCATTATTATATTTATTTTTATTGATTTTTCAAAATTTATTTGATAAGTAGAGTTATAGACAGTGAGAGAAAGAGAGAGACAGAAAGAAAGGTCTTCCTTCTGTTGGTTCACTCCCCAAACGGTTGCTACAGCCAGTGCTGCACCGATCCAAAGCCAGGAGCCAGGTGCTTCTTCCTGGTCTCCTGTGGTGGAATGAGAAGGCCATGCCAAGATGGCCGAAGGCAACAGAAACTGCCTGGCAACAGGCTGTGATTGAATGGCGTCAGAAACTACATGGCAACAGAGCCTGACTGGCAACGGGCTGTGATTGGATGGCTTCGGAAACTTCCTGGCAACAGGGTGTGATAGGTTAGGGCATAGACCGCCCCTTGACCGGATGGGCTGCTTTGGCTATATAAGCTGCTGTAGCAGCTGAAATAAACAAGTCTGCAGGCTGCTTGCCTCTGGCCTGCTTTCACCCGCTCCCAGGGTCTATGAGGTGACTCCGCGCCTCTTGCCCCCACCACACTCCTCCTCTCAGAACAAATCCACCACAACAGTCTCCCATGTGGGTGCATGGGCCAAAGCATTTGGGCCATCTCCACTGCCCTCCCGGGCCACAGCAGAGCTGGACTGGAAGAGGAGCAACAGGGACTATAACCCGGCACCCAAATGGGATGCTAGTGCCACAGGCGGAGGATTAACCAAATGAGCCATAGCGCTGGCCCCTCATTACTATATTTAAGCTACTAGTTTATTACTATTTTTGCTAAATAGTTCAGTTAAATTGCATTATGTTTGGATTTCAACTGTCTCTACTTCATCTTGGCCTCAAGTGGCATCTGGATATAGTAAATCTGATATATATAAACAAGTTGAAACCTAACATGTGAGTGTCCCCTTATAACCAAGTAAATGAACCTCGGCCAATCATAGCAGCCAAACCATTAATCCTAGGCCAAATTCTGCCAAATTGGGACAATATAAGGCAAATGAGAACTATAATCAATCAGTTATTTCTTTGTGTCACTTCCTTTTATTTAGCTATAAATATATAAATATATGTGGCGAACCAACTTCAATCTGAAATGCTGCCTGATTCTAGAATCTTTTCCTTGTTTCCTTTAACTTTTTAAAAAATATTATTGAAATATTATTTTTTAAAGATTTATTTTATTTGAAACACAGAGTTACAGAGAGAGGTAGAGCCAGAGAGAGCGGTCTTCCATTCCTCTGGTTCACTCTCCAAATGACCGTAACAGCCAGACCTGAGGTGATCTGAAGCCAGGAGCCAGGAGCTTCTTCCGGGCCCCCCAAGTGGGTGCAGGGGCCCAAGGAGTTGGGCCATCTTCTACTGATTTCCCAGGCCATAGCAGAGAGCTGGATCGGAAGTGGAGCAGCCAGGACTCGAAACAGCGCCCATATGGGATGCCGGCACTGTAGACTGGGGCATTAAGCCACTATGCCACAGACTCAGACTCATCCTTTAACTTTTCTAATAAGTTTCAACCATCGTGTTTGCTCTATTGTAGGGCCCCTGGTAGATGACTAAACCCATCTAAATTTAAGTGTCCACATCTTTAAAATGAACTGGAAGCAGGAGATCCCAGAGAAGCACACTTCTAAAATCTATAAACTTGGGAATATTTATGAGGATTAAAAATGTAGAATGTGGGGCTGGCACGGTGGTACATTGGGTTAAAGTCCGGCCTACAGTGCCAGCATCCCATATGGGTGCCAGTTGAAGTCCCGGCTGCTCCACTTCCAATCCAGTTCCTTGCTAATGACCTGGGAAAGCAGCAGAGGATGGCTCAAGTCCTTGAGCCCCTGCATCCACATGAGAGACCTGGAAGAAGCTCCTGGCACCTGGCTTCAGATTGGCTCAGCTCTGGCTGTTGCAGCCATTTGGGGAGTGAACCAGCAGATGGAAGAGCTCTCTGTCTCTACCTCTCTCTGTAACTCTGTCTTTCAAATAAAATAAATCTTTAAAAAATGTACAATGTATGGGACAGGCATTGTGGCACAGCAAGTTAAGATGTTACTCGGGATGCCTGCTACTTTCAATCTAGTTTCCTACTAATGCTCCCTGAGAGGCAGTAGGTGATGGCCCAATTTGTTGGGCCCCTGCCACCCATGTGGTAGATCTGAATTGACTTTTGGGCTCCTGGCTTCAGCCTAGCCCAGCCCTGGCTGCTGAGCATATTTGGGGAGTGAACAAGTAGATGGAAGAGTAACTCTACCACTCTGCTTTTCAAGTGGATGAAAATAAATAAACATTAAAAAATGTTCAATGTGTAAAAGCCAAAATAACTATATAAAGTTGATTGTTCATGTTGGTAAATAAGTTGTGAATGTACAGGGTGTTAAATTAATGACTTTATGTTGAATAATATTTGTCATTATGGCAATATCTTACTTTATGTCAAATGATACTTTCAAAGTGCTTTGAGTTAAACTACATTGATTAATGCCCAAAGTAACCAAGTAAGGTAAATTACAGAAGGTATTGCTTCCAAGGACATAGAGGAGATTAAATGGCACTGTGTACTAATTTCAGGACACTGCCTGGGCCACCTATTTACAAATAAATATCTTCAATACAAGGGGAGCTAACTCACAGTGAGTTCTGTTTTTAAAACAGAACTTTTTTTGGTTCTGATTCCATATTCACTGAAAAAACTTCCAATCTGGAATTTTCAGTTTGAGTACTCAGTGTAATTAGACCATCCTAGATGCCAGGATATTATATGGCTAAAATTTTCAGTCAATACTACTACGCATCCTATGGATAAACTATAAGCTCCATGAAAATAGAGATGAAATCTGTTGAATCTACTATTTTACTCTCAGTGCATTGACCATGTTTGGTGCACTGTTAGTGGCAAGAGGGCATTTCATTGGATGAATGAACAGTTTAATAGATGAATTGAATAAAAAGTCCACAAAACGAAACCTGAGGTAGAAGGCAGGATTTTCCCTCTTTGAAATGTAGCTGGCAAGTCAACATAAAAACTAATTTAGAAACCAAGTTATTATAGAGCTGACATTTTCTTCTTGGAAACAGGTTAGTTTCTGGCTATCTGCTGGATTGAGGAGGATCTCTTGCAATTGTCCCGGGACCCAGTGGTGGCTGTTTCCATCCAGCACTGACAATTGACATGACCTCAAGAATGATGAGTGGACACTGAGGAGCAGTATCTGCTGTTATGACTACAAAGAAGTTCGTAAGACTCTGAAGAGCATCAAAGACCATGGTGCCCCAGGCCAAGGAGGAGAGAATGTCTTAATCTCTTTGTGGAATCCTACTTTTCTGAATAGCTATTGAATGTCATAAAAACTCCAGGCATGAAGCTTATTCAGTTTTACACATTCCCCAGGATATATGGTACAGCTGGATCACAATAAAAGTTTGAGTCTTTAAAAATTGCCATTATGGAGGAAGAAAAATGGCAGATTAAGAAGCAACAGGATTCACTAGGCAAAATTGGAGAAAAAAAACGCACAGGAAGGCATATGGGAAGCCAATCAGGAAGCCCCACAGGAAGAGGTGAAATGGCATGAACCTGCGTGAACGGTGCCAAGGCGCAGCACAAATGGGAGTGGAGCTGCAGCAGTCAAAAAGCTGGAGCTTGCTACAGTTTAGAAAAAGAAGTAAGGCTGGCTGTGGCAACTGTGGTGATAGAGCCAGAGGGAGAATGTGGATCCGGACTGGAGCCTTAGAGGCTGGCAGATACCCGCGGGCCCAGTGAAACTGGAGGGGGACATTTGATTACCTCCTCTAATTGCCCCAGAACATGAATTGCCAGGCTAAGAGAGGGCAGGCACTGTTTTAGAAAAGGGCAGCAGCAGTTTTGGAAGCCTCTGGGTTGTGTATGGCAGTTGGCTGAGATGGAACATCTGATTCACAGGGCCAGTGGCAGTGGTGGACCAGCCACAGCACACAGTCAGGGGCTCTAGTATGCACCTGAGAGCCACAGATTCTTGTGGATGGAAGGGGTCTATGGTCCCCACAATCTTTGAGTCTAGCTGGGAGGTGGCTGGGTGGCTACATGGATCAGCAGGGCGCTCATACCCACAGCCTCCCAGGGTCAAAATGCTGAGGCAGCTCTGCCTTTCTGTTGATGGACAGACTGGTAGGGCAGAGAGAAACCTCTGGACAGAGTGACTTGGGAGAGCCTTATGTGCTGAGACCTCGGGCACTTGGTGGTTATGTGAGAAGGTGTTGGGTTTAGCTGGGTATTGAGTTCTACCATGCCCAACTTGGGTGTTACACTGGAAACTCACCCAAATCTAGGGCATTGAATAAACTCACATGCCACACCCGCCACACACCACTTGATATTCCCTGAAAAAGCAGACATTCCACTAAGCCACAGAAGCAGAGCCCTAAGATAAAAGCCATCAGAAGAAAAACAAAAGCAAAATAAAAACAACTCCACAGATGCCTAAAAATAAATCCAGAAATTTGAGAAACAAGAATAAGGAAGACACTATGACCTCCACAAAGGAACACGAGAAAATTTCAAAATTAGAGTGTGAAGATGAAGAGATTGAAGAAACGCCAGAAATGGGATTAAAAAAATTAATCATGGGATTACTCAAAAGCAATCAGAACCAAATTCATGAACTAAGGAAAACCATACATGACATGAATGAAAGCTTTTCCCATGAACTTGGATTTTAAAGAGAAACCAAGTAGAGGAAGCCCAAAGAACACCTAACAGACATGACCAGAAAAGCTCTTCACCATGCCACATTGTAGTCAAACTCTCCACAATAAAACATAAAGAAAAGATTTTCAAATGTGCATGAGAGAAATGCCATATTTCCTTCAAAGGATTCCCAATTAGCCTCACAGCTGACTTCTCATCCTACAGGCTAGAAGGTAATGGCAAGAAATAGCCCAAATCTTAAAAGAAAAAAAAAACTGTCAACACAGAATACCCTTCAAAGCTCTCAGTTATGAATAAAGGTGAAATAAAGACCTTCCATAACACACAGATATTGAAAGAATTTGTTGCAACTCATCCAGCTTTACAAAAGATGCTTAGGCAGTCCACACAGCAGACTCACAGAATGACAACTGCTTTAAACAGCACTCTGACCTCAGAATCAGCCCTTAAGGCATTCTGGTCTGGCTAAAATGCCCATGAGATCATTTCAGGCATGGAAAGCCAAGACACTGTGGCAAAAAAAAAATGTCCTACATGAAGGATCTCCGTGACAGAGACCCCAGTGGAAAGAAGTGGCCATCAAAACAGGTTGTACTTTTCTATGAAGAGAGGAGAGAACTTCCACTTTGCTTATGGCTTTGTCTAAATACTGAAAGAGACTGTGGATTCAAAAGGCTTTCATAGCCTTGGTAGCTCATTTTAAGAGCCTCAGGTGTTCACTGATGTCATACATAAGAGTGTTAATTGTCAAATCAACAACAGCAGTCACTGTGCACTTACTTCCCATACATGAATTTTGTCCTGAATGAGTTGTATTATGAGAATTAACTGTAAAACTTGTTCTCAGTGTTTGTGTGTGTGCAAATTGTTGAAATCTTTACATAGTATAGAGTTGGCCTTCTGTGTATAAAGTTAATTGAAAATGAATCTTAATGGAGAATTGGACTGGAAATGGGAGAGGGAGGAGTTGAGGTGGGAGTGGGAGTAGAGGGCAGATACGGTGGGAATATCCCTATATTCCTAAAGTTGTACTTATGATGTTTGTACTCATCAAATAAAAGGTTTCTTTGGGAAAAAAGATGCTTAGGGGTATGCTTTATATAGAAAGATACCCATCATTACGATAGAATGAGATGGCAGAAAACTCCCCAGTAGAAGTACAAAAGAAATCCAAAGTAAACAATAAAAATATTTATGGAAAAAGGCAGGACCAAGTCATTACTTATCAGTAGTCACCTTGAATATAAATTGTCTCAACTCTCCAGTTAAAATATACAGAATGGTTCAATGGGTTAAAAAACAAGACTCATCTAGTTTCTGCTTAAAAGAAACCCATCTCACCAACAAAGATACATGCAGCTGAAATTGAAAGGAAGGAAAAAGATATCCCATGCTAATATAAACCCAAAAAGAGCTGGTGTTGCTATCCTAATATCAGAAAAAAATAGACTTTAACATAAATTCTGTTAAAAGAAACAAAGAACAGCACTATGTAATAATTAAGGGATCAATTCAACAGGAAGATGTGACTATAATTAATGCATATGCACCCAATCACAGAGCGCCTAGCTACTTTTTTTTTTGACAGGCAGAGTGGACAGTGAGAGAGAGAGACAGAGAGAAAGGTCTTCCTTTTCCGTTGCCTAGCTACTTAAAAGAAATGTTAGTGTACCTAAGGGGAGACATAGACTCCAATACAATAATAATGGGGGACTTCAATACCATACCCTCAGCAATGGACAGATCAACCAGACAGAAAATCAGCAAGGAAACAACAGTTAATTGACTCTATGGATCAAATGGACCTAACAGATATCTGCAAAACCTTTCACCCCACAGTGGCAGAATACACATTCTTCTCATCAGTGCATGGAACTTTCTGGAGGGTAATCCATATGCTAGGACACAACACAAGTCTCAGGACATTAAAATAAATTGAAATCATTCCATGCATCTTCTCTGATCTCGTGGAATAATGCTGAAAATCAACAACTCAAGAACCTTGAGATCATATACAAACACACAGAGACTGACAAACATGCTTCTGAATGAACACTTGGTCATAGAAGAAATCAAAAGAGAAATCAAAAAATTTCTGGAAACAAAGATGACAATACGTATCAAAACTTATGGGGGGGACTGGTGCTGTAGCATAGCAGGTAAAGCTGCCACCTGCAGTGCCTGGATCTCATCTGGGCAACAGTTCAAGTCCCAGCTGCTCCACTTCTGATCCAGCTCTCTGCTATGGCCCAGGAAAGCAGTAGAAGATGGTCCAAGTCCTTGGGCCCATGCACCCATGTGAAGCTCCTGATTCCTTTCTTCAGATTGGCAGAGCTTTGGCCATTGCAGACAACTGGGAAGTGAACCAGTGGATGGAAGACCTCAGTTCTCTCTCTCTCTCTCTCTGCACCTATCCTTCTCTCTGTGTGTAACTCTGACTTCCAAACAAATAAATAAATCTTTTTTTTTAAAGTGGACCAAGTGGGATTTATCTCTGGTATGCAGGGATGGTTCAACATTTGCAAATCAATGTGATATAGCACATTGACAAACTGAAGAACAAAAACCATATGATTATATCAATAGATGCAGAGAAACCATTTGATAAAATACAGTATCCTTTCATTATGAAAATTCTAAGCAAAATGGGTATAGAAGGAACACTCCCCAACATAAAAAGGGCAATTTATGACAAATCCATGGCCAGTATCCTACTGAATGGGAAAAAGCTGGATGCATTCCCAATAAGATCCGGAACCAGAAAAGGATGCCCACTCTCATCATTACTATTTAATAAAGTCCTAGAACTTTTAGCCAGAGCAATTAGACAAGAAATAGAAATCAAATGGATACTATTTGCAGATGACATGATCGTCTATATAGGGGATCCAAAAGACTCCACTGAAAGACTATTGGAACTCATACAAGAGTTTGGTAAAGTGACAGGATACAAAATAAATACAGAAAAATCAGTAGCCTTTGTATACACAGACAATGTCACAGCTGAAAATGAGCTTTTAAGATCAGTCCCATTCACGATAGTTCAAACAAGAATCTAACACCTTAAAATAAATTTAACCAAAGATGTCAAAGATCTCTATGATGAAAATTACAAAACACTAAGAACAAAATAGAAGAAGACATTGAAAAATGAAAATATCTTCCATTTTCATGGATTAGAAGAATCAACATCATCAAAACGTCCATACTACCAAAAGCAATTTACACATTCAATGTGATCCCTTATCAAAATACCAGACATTCTTTGCAGATCTAGAGAAAATTGTGCTGAAATTCATATGGAGACACAAGAAACCCCAAATTCCAAAAGCCATCTTATACAATAAAAACAAAGCCAGAGGCATCACAATACCCTATTTCAAGACATACTACAGGGCAGTTATAATCAAAACAACCTGGTACTGGCTCAAAAACAGATTTGTAGACCAATGGAATAGAATAGAAATGCCATAAATTAATCCATGCATCTACAGCCAACTTATCTTTGATAAAGGAGCTAAAATCAACCAATGGGGCAAAGAGAGTCTCTTTAAATAATGGTACTGGGAAAACTGAATCTCCAGTTGCAGAATCATGAAACTAGATTACCTTACCTTACACCTTACACAAAAATCCACTCAAAATGGATCAAAGAGCTAAATCTATAACCTGATAGTACAAATCATCAGAGAACATGGGGGAAACTGCACAAGACATTGGCATAGGCAAAGACTTCATGGAGGCCAGCGCCACGGCTCACTTGGCTAATCCTCCACCTGCGGCGCCAGCACTCTGGGTTCTAGTCCCGGTTGGGGTGCCGTATTCTGTCCCGGTTGCTCCTCTTCCAGTCCAGCTCTCTGCTGTGGCCTGGGAAGGCAGTGGAGGATGGCCCAAGTGCTTTTCAGATCAGCACAGCACGCTGGCCATGGTGACCATTTGGGTGGTGAACCAACGGAAGGAAGACCTTTCTCTCTGTCTCTCTCTCTCACTCTCTAACTCTGCCTGTCAAAAAAAAAGAAGAAGAAGATGACTTCATGGAAAAGACTCCAGAGGCACAGGCAATCAAAGACAAAATGGACAAATGGGATTACATCAAGTTGAGAAGTCTCTGCACTGCAAAAGAAACACTCAGCAAAGTGAAGAGACAACTAACAGAATGGGAGAAAATATTTGCAAACTACGCAACTGATAAAAAGTTAGCATCCAGAATATATAAACAACTCAAAGAAAAAAGAAGTTCAACAATAACAAAACAAATGATCCATTTAAGAAATGGTCCAAAGACTTAAACAGACCTTTTTCAAGAGAGGAAATTGAAATGGACAACAGATACTTGCGAAAATGTTCAGGATCATTAGCCATAAAGGAAATGTAAATCAAAACCACAATGAGGTTTCACCTCACTCCGGTTAGGTGGCTCACATATGAAACCTACAAATGACAAATGTTGATGAGGATGTGGGGGGAAAAGGTTCCCTGATCCACTGTTTGTGGGAATGTAAACTGGTGCAACCACTGTGGAAGATAGTATGGAGTTACCTCAGAAATCTGAATATAGACCTCCCATATGATCGAGCTATCCCACTCCTGGGAATTTACCCAAACCAAAAGAAATCAGTATATGAAAGAGTTATGTGTACCTCCATATTCATTGCAGCACAATTTACAATAGTAAAGACATAGAATCAACCCAGATAGCCATCAACTGTTGACTGGATAAAGAAATTATGGTATATATACAATAAGGAGTACCATTCAGCTGTAAAAAAAAAATGAAATCCTGTCATTTGCAATAAGATGGCTGCAAATGGAATCCATTATACTTAGTGAAATAAGACAATCACAAAAAAGATACTATATGTTTCCCCTAATTCAAAAATGTAACTAATGGAATATCTAAAATATAATGTATTAGAGTGAAACAGACATTATGAGATTCAATGATTATTTGCAGCCCTGTCTCTTTCATTGAGGAACAGTGTTTTGTTTACTTTTGTTCAATTTTGTTTTCTTTCTCTCCATACTATTTGTTGAACTCCTTTACCTAGAATAGGGTTAACTATATGATCATTGAGTATACTGAAAATAGATCATGGTAAACATTAAGAATGTTTAACATTCTTAACTCCCTCTGAGAGAGAAGAGGAGTGAGGGTTGGAGTTGGGGGGGTGGTGAGAGAAAGGGTGGAAATCCCACTATGTTCCTAAATCTGTATATATTAAATATATGAAACTTGTGTAACTTAAATACAATTAAATTTAGAAAAAGAAAAAAATACAATTATTTACTCAAAATCTCTCTTCTGTCCAACCTCATTAGCGACTTGACTCATTGGCAAAAATTCACTCCCCTGATGCCAATTTCTTTCCTATAAATGAACCTCAGGTACCTCATTCTTCCAGTTCTTAAGCTTAAATCTCTGTAGTAGAATTAGTACACATCCTCTCCTTCTAGTCCTACTTCTACTCCCAAGCAACTCACTTAAAACAATTTGGAAATTTTTTCATGCTTTTGATTACCTATCAATAAGACAGCAAAATACTCTGCTACAAGTGAGAAGTAACATAATTGTTTGGGAAAATGATTTGACAGTATTAGCAATGGGGAGCATACGTACACCCTATGATCCAGCAAATCTATTCACCTGTAATATCTTCAAACAAGCAACTAGAAATTGCCTTTGACAGTACAACAGAAAAATAAAACCATCATATTTTCAAGCAATCAAATATGCATCAATGACATGAATAATTTACAACTATACACAAAAATATGAATGATTTTCACAAAGTGTTGAGTGTAAGAAGCTAAGCACAAATTTCATCATATGAAGTTCAAAAGGAGATAAAACTAATCCTTGTGGTTAGAAGTTAGGATTTGGGGGTACTCTTATAGGGAGAGTAGTTCCTGGAAGAGACATTTTCAGTCCTTTGAATGCTTGTAGACCTCTGGTAATTTTTGAGTTCTTTGTGTACTGGTTACAAGTCTTGTATTTTAAAAACTTAACCAGATGTGCATTATGATTTGTTTATTTTATATGTATATTGTATTTCAGTAAAATGTTTTTAAAAGATGTGGGCAATTGGCATAGTGGTTAAGACACTGCTTGCGATGCCCTCATGCCATATCAGAGTGTCTGTGTTCAAGTCCCATCTCAGCTCCCAATTCTAATTCCTCCTAATGTGTATCCTGGGAGGCAGCAGGTGGTAACTCAAGCAATTGAGTCCCTGCCACCTGCTGGGAGAACCGAATTGAGTCTTGGCTCTGGCTTCAGCCTGCCCAAACCCCAGTAGACATTTGGCGCAGGCTGGTGTGAATCAGCAGATGGGCTATCTCTTTATGTCCACATCTTTGCTTTCAAATAAATAATTACTTTTTAAAAATTTTCCAAAGATATAAGAAATCCAAAACAAAAAGAAATTTCATTCTGAATGAGGTACTTTCATAGCAAAGTGGACATACTATTGGGTGAATAAATAACACTGAAATAAATGGAAGTGAAAAAGAGAGTGCCATGACTTTTCATATTTAAATATGAGATACAGGGTGGGTGTGCATTGCAATGATTAAAGTCACTACTTGAGATGCCATTGTCCCCTACTGGAGTGCCTGGTTCAAGTCCCTTTCAATTCAGCTTCCTGTTAATGTACATACTGGAAAGCAGCAGAGGATGACTTGAGTACTTGGGCCCTTGCCACATAGGAAACCTGGGTTTGGTTCTAGGTTCTATGCCCCTAGCCTAGGCCTGGTCCAGCCTCAGCAGTTGTAGGTATTTGAAGAGTAAACCACCCAATGAAATATGTTTGTCCCCTTGTGTCTTTCTTTCAAATGAAATGAAAATAAATAAATTTGATCAAAAATATGAGTTGTAATATCTTCTACCCTGATAAGTGATAAAATACACCTTATATCCCCCATTTTCTGGCAGTCCCTCCCCCCTTCTCTATTTACACTACATTGAATACTTGTGTCAACTATATGAGGATCTTACATTGCTCTGAACAAAAGATGCTAGTCAGCTGGTTTTCCAATACACATACACACACACACACACACACCTGTAGACAACACAAAAAAACAGAATCAAGATTCTACTCTTTGTCAATTACTAGCTTTTTCTGCAAGGAAAAATGGTGAGTCACGTTCCCCCTTAGCATTTATGTGTCCCATTTCTAGAATAGAAGAATCAAAATACTAAATCATTCAGTATGTAAGACATGACTCTTTCCTAAAGAACATGAAATCTACCATGAAGTGGAATTAGATTTTCTTTCTGTTTACTTCACTGAATTGTTTATCAGCTGCTTGGTGATAAAAGGAGGCAGGAAAGGGAACAATTAATTTTGGAAAGATTAATAGCTCCCAGAATACTGGGGATTTTAGTGTGCTCTAGCTTACTATACCATCTTAAGTAGAACAGGACAACTTAGTCATGACTTCTGCATGGAAGATTGAAAAAAAAAAAGTGTAACTAGAAAAGTCAAAGAGAGGACTGCTGTAGCTAAAAGATTTTCTTAGATGTACTTTATCCCATACAAAAAAAAATGTAAACTCCAAATCTCAAAAGGATCTTAGGGGAAACTGTCCCAGTGTATACTTTATACTGTAGAATTCAGGGCTTAAATCTTTTAGGAACATGTGCCATTTATGAAAAATAGTATCAAAATCTTTTTATGAATTTTATATGTGTGACATATGGGTCCCTGTGATCTTTATAAAAATCACTGATACATGACTGTACGTATGTTAGGCAAATATCAGCAGTTATAATATGTAGACACAGTCAATTAACTTGTTGGATGGGTCCAAATAAAAATTTATTCAGTTTTCTGGAGTTGAAAGGTAAATGCAACTAAACATAGTATAGCCCTCAACACTTACATAATGGAAGTTTCCAGATGACTGAAGAAAGAAAGACTACAAATGTCCATTTGTTTCCAGGAAACATGACCATCTGCTAACACTTCTTTGGTGTAATTGAACAGGTTGGCTAATGACACTTTATTTCTCCTCAAATGACTTTTCCCCAAAAAGACATTTATTTTCTGTTAGAAAAGTTGAGTGATTTCAATGTGCCTCACTGGACAAACCACTCTGGTGGGCTCTAACAGAATTACTTGCAGCTAGAGTAGAGTGTTTTGTTGTAGACTTTTCTGGTGGGTCCTATTTTTATCCTCAACTTTAAATGTGGGCCACTTTTCTATGCCTTTGCTGTAAGATGCAAAACTGTCATTGAAATAAATTATGGGGTTGGCACACCGTGTACTGACTAGTATCATTATTTATAAACCAACCATTTCTCTTTCCTGGGGTAGTATAATATAGGACAAAGTACACAGTCATGAAGTCAGCAGATTTGGCTTGAGACTATCTGAGCTGCTTATTGCCTGGAGAAGGGAACTTCACTTGACTTAAGTGATTTTCTGGGATGGCCATTATGATGCCCATGTCCTGTATTGTGTGCCTAGGTTTGACTCCACTTTCTGACTTTATATTCCTACCAGTATGGACCTGTGGAGGTAGTGGCAATGACTGAAGTACTTGGGCTCCTGCCACCTATGTGGATCAAATTTCTATCTCTTGGTTTTTACCCTACTCACAGCTGGCTGATGCAGGCATTTGGATAGTGAACCAGAGGATGATTCTTCCTTCCTTCCTTCCTTCCTTCTCCCTCCCTCTCTCTCTCTCTCCCTCTTCCTTCCTTCCTTCCTTCCTTCCTCCCTTTTTTCTTTCTTTCTTTCTTTCTTTCTTTCTTTCTTTCTTTCTTTCTTTCTTTTCTTTTCTTCTCTTTCTTTCTTTCTTTTTATAATAAAAATAAGTTGACTTCTTTAAATGTAAAATGAATGAGGATGGACAAAGATCATTCTAATAGCATTGAGTCTGTAATGATTCAGTCATAACTATATGAAGAAGAGCTTTTAAAATGCAAAAGCATAAGACTTACATAGTAAAGTGGTTGAGAAGACATAGTAAACTAGCAGAGTAGACGTTGTGTTTGCCATATAGTGTATTTCTTTGAACCACCTCTGAGTTCACCTGCAGCCATTCTTGTGCATGAGTCCTACCTCAGCCACCTGAGGCTCTTTGCTTCTCTGCTTAAGAGCTTTCTCTGGTACTACAGGAGCTTGATTAGGTGTATACAGATGCAACAGGAAGTTGCAGAAAGTTAACAACCTTCAGGACAATCCTCAAATGATAGAGGATCAGAGCTGGTAGATAAATACATCAGTCTCCTCATCCCTTTGTAGGAAGATTTTGGAATGTATTTCACATAGTTTCACTTAGGGTTCCTGTGATTGTTAATTCTATGTGCCAACTTGACTGAAGAAAAGGATGCCCAGTTAGCTTGTAAAATATTATTTCTGGGCGTGTCTGTGAGTGTGTTCCTGGAAGAAAGTAGGCTTTAAATTGGTAGACAATATCACTCTCATCAAAGTGGGTGGGCATCACACAAACCACTGAGGAACAGAATAGAAAAAAAGGTACAGGAAGAGTTCACATATCTATCTTCCATCTTCTTCCCTCAGACTTTGAAGCTTTTGTTTCTTGGGCCTTTGCACTAGAAATGGGAGGTATATCATCACCTTTCCTTGTTCTCCAGCTTGTAGACACTGGAACTTCTCAGCTTTCATAATCTTGTGAGTCAATTTCTACAATAAATCTCTCTTCAAAGAGTTATGCGTAGCTATACACACACACACACGAGACTTCAAAAAGTTCATAGAAAAATAGAATTGAAAGATGTTTATTTTGGTGTAAAAATTATGTATTTTTCATATTATAAATTCTTCATGAACCCTTTGAAGATCGTGTGTGTGTGTGTGTGTGTGTAGTATTGATTCTATTTTTCTGGAGAACCATGACTAATGAATCTTCCATCAGACTTGAGCCTCAGGAGCCCACAGCAATAATCCATTGTTTAACATACCCCTTAATAATTTTTTTCCTCCCTTGTCTCACTTTCCCCACTTCTTCACTTATATGGTCTTGGACCACTTTCCAAATAAAATATATGACCCAGGTCCTTATCTTAGCACCTACTTTGAATAGGAGTGGGGCACATTAAAATAGTGGCATTGGTTCTTGAATGTTCCTGGGTAAATTAATCCCTCCATGCGCCTCTAAATCAAGGGGAAACTCTTTCCTAGTTCCTATTTCTGAATAAGGTGTATGCTACTGCTCTGAATTGTCTGTAAAGCTCAAGGCATTTTAGTACCTATGGTGATTACAAAATCTTTAAGATTTATTTTATTTATTTGAAAGTCAGAGTGGCAGAGAGAGGGAAAGACAAAGACAGAGATTTCCATCTGCTTGTTTACTCCCCAGCTGGCTACAATGGCTTGGACTGAAGCAGAAGCATATAACTCCCTCCAAGTCTCTCATGTGGGTGACAGGGAACTGAGTACTTGGGCAATCTTCTACTACTTTTCCAGGCACATTAGCAGGGAGCTGGATCAGAAGCAGAGCAGCTGTGACTAGAACTGATGTTCCAATATGGGATGCTGGCATCACAGGCAGTAGTTTAACCTACTGCACCACTACACAGGCCCCAAAATATATCTTTTGACTGTATCAACTCTTTTTATTTGACAAGTAGAGTTAGACAGTGAAAGGGAGAGACAGAGAGAAAGGTCTTGCTTCCATTGGTTCACTCCCCAAAATGGCTGCCACGGCCGGCACTGTGCCGATCCGAAGCCAGGAGCCAGGTGCTTCCTCCTGGTCTCCCATGCAGGTGCACGGGCCCAGGCACTTGGCCCATCCTCCACTGCCTTCCTGGGTCACAGCAGAGAGCTGGACTGGAAGAGGAGCAACTGGGACTAGAACCGGCGCCCATATGGGATGCCGGTGCTGCAGGCAGAGGATTAACCAAGTGAGCCACAGTGCCAGCCCTGATGTATCAACTCTTTTTAAAAGTTTTTAAAAAATTGATTTGAGAGGCAGAGAAAGAGACAGACAGGCAAATAAAGTCTGGTTCACTTCCCAAAGGCCTGCAACAGCTGGGATTGGGCTTGGGCTAGAGCCAGGAGCTGGGAACTCAATCCAGGTCTCCCATGAGGGTGACAGGGATCCAAGTACTTGAACCATCACTGTTGCCTTTCAGGGTCTATATTAGCAGGAAGTTGAAATCGGGAGTCAGAGTTAGGGATCCAACCCAGGCACTCTGATATGGGATGTGGACATCTTACACAGTGTCGTAACCATTAAGTCAAACATCTGCTTGCAGCAGAGACCAATTGCAAAAAAGTTACAACTGAGGAATAGGACTCATAACTACTTTTGGTATTGCTAAATTTTGTAGATTATTGTCCAAGTTTAATATTTGAGTTAAATAATGACTCATATGTTCAATTCCTATATATATTCAAGGAATATCAAAGAGTGTTTCTGAGGTGTCAGACATACTTCTAGGCACCAAGCATACATCGATAAATATGGTATACATGGATTATCTTCTCATGGAATTTAAATTATATTAGGAGAGACAGACAATAAAGCCCAAATTAGATAATCTACTTTTTAATTATTATTATTATGACATTTGCCATGAAAGAGAATATATAGATTTGATTTGACTTCTGAACTTCTAGAGACCAAACACTATGCAGATCACAAGATATACAATTACTGATACATTCTTAGCCTTTTTGAAGTAGTTAAAAATCCTGGTATCTATATCATTTTATTTACCACTTTGTCTCACAGTGGAAGAATACAACACTGCATGTTTCTATTTTGTTCCTCTCAAAAACAGAATGGTTGTCAATGCTATTAACTGGCTTCATGGAACTTTTACTGCTGCCTATAGTGGTACGATGAATTATTGATGGGGTTAATCTTCTCCCAAATAATTTAGCTCTTCTGCAATTTACAGCAGTAAGTTTTTCAAATATGTCTTTACTACAAACCCTCCCCTTTTGTCTTTCATAAAAGCTTCTGGAGACATTTGTTACCTTGCCCTGTCATCCTATGTAGTGTTAAATATAGTGGAAATGGCTTAATATCATAAAACATGGTGAGGAAGATTGCTGAGAGTAGAATATAATCAATTTGCTCCAATTCTAGTTTACATGAAAATTTATTGCTAAATCGCCTTTTTAAGAGCTGCTTTGGTTATTTAATATTGATCTCAAAATGATTAAGAAGTGGAACACGATTGATTTTTAAGTGAAAAAAGTCCCTATAATGAGAGTAAAAACCAGATTGCAAAATTTTAGTTATAGAAATAGATTTTAATAGTCTCCTTTAACTCTTACAGTTGAATTTGCAAGCTATAACTGTTCTTTTGCTTAGATTAGAAATTCTTACAAGGTAAAGAATCCAGGTTGTGAATTGTGGAATAAAAATCCATGTATATAAATGCTGATTCAATTTTTACAACATATAATAAAGCTAGATTTGACTATGACTGCCTCAGATTTAAATCTGAAATCATTATCTCATCACCAAATCTTAGCAAATTGCTTGGGATGGTGGGGACATACACAATGACTCCTCTTAGCCCATGTCCCTGAGCTATTATCTGGTCATGCCCATGTCCTTATTTCCCTTGAGCTAAAATTGCCCACATAGTCCTCCTTGATACTTTAAAGCTATTTCAATGATTTAGGAAAAAGATCAAAGAACAACTTGTAATATACTGTTGATTCAGGTTCAAAAATGAATAAATTTTTCTAGATAACAAATTTATTTCACCAATAATCAGTTTTAGATGAAAATCTTTCTAAGTGTTTCCTTGCCTCCCCTTCCTCAAAGAAACAGGCTTCCCAGGGTCGTTTCTGGTCTCTCTGCTCCATTTCATAAAGGCCTTCTTCATAATGAGCAGATTTGCACAATGTTCCAAAGACTTGTGCTTCTTTAGTTCCCCTATAAAAGCCTCTTCATTCCATGATGAAGGATGCTTGAATGGGCCACAGTGTTTTGAATTTTGCCTTACATAAACATTGGACTTGCTCCTTAGGAACTAGTATAAGAATGTTTTTTTCTCTTCTCCCTACTTAACTACAACCCTCCTCTCCCTAGTTGATATGCAGGAGCAGATTTAAGGGACCAGCACTGTAGCGTAGTGGGTAAAGCCACCATCTATTGTACCAGCATCCCGTATGGATGCCAGTTAGAGTGCCAACTGCTCCACTTCCTATCCAGCTCTCTGCTATGGCCTTGGAAAGCAGTAGAAGATGGCCCAAGTCCTTGGGCCCCTGAACCTGCATGAGATACCTGGAAGACGCTCCAGGCTCCTGGCTTCAGCCTTGCCCAGCTCCATCCATTACAGCCATTTGGGGAGTAAACCAGCTGATGGAAGATACCTCTCTCTCTCTCTCTGCCTGTAACTCTGCCTTTCAAATAAATAAATCTTTAAAAAAATCAAAAAGGAGATTTACAAAAAAACATAGCCCAACATAGCCAAATACAAAAAGTCTTACCCTTGATGGGACCCTTAACTTACAAAAAAATTGCACAGCCACTCAAGCAATAAAAATAAAGGAACTTATATAAAAGCTGATATTTCAAATTTCATTCCTTTGTACGATTTCTATAACATATGAATTTCAAAAGAAAATTTTTTCTAAAGGAGCCATTGGTTGGTTGGTTTATTTTTATCCAAAAACCTTTAATTTAAGGTATACAAACTTCAGGCATTTCATAAATACAGCTATAGGAATATAGTGATTCTTCCCACTGTACCCAGTGTCCCATCTTTCTTCTTTTTTACATTTTTTTTTGACAGGCAAAGTGGATAGTGAGAGAGAGAGAGAGACAGAGAGAAAGGTCTTCCTTTGCCGTTGGTTCACCCTCCAATGGCCGCCGCAGCCGGTGCACTGCGGCCTGCACATCACACTGATCCGAAGCCAGGAGCCAGGTGCTTCTCCTGGTCTCCCATGCGGGTGCAGGGCCCAAGGACTTGGGCCATCCTCCACTGCACTCCCGGGCCATAGCAGAGAGCTGGACAGGAAGAGGAGCACCCAGGACAGAATCCAGCGCCCCGACCAGGACTAGAACCTGGGGTGCCAGCGCCGCAGGCGGAGGATTAGTCTAGTGAGCCGCGGCGCCAGCCCCCACCTTTCTTCTTCCTCACTCTCCTATTCCATTCTTATTTTTTTTACTAAGATCTATTTTCAATTAACTTTATACACATAAGATTAACTCTATACTAAGAGTTCAACAAATAGAGAAAAAAACTGTTCCTCAACAGTGGAGACGAGGGCTGTTCACAGTCATTGCATCTCAAGGTGTCAATTTCACTTCTATATTTTACCATTAAGGTGCTCTATTAGTTAGCACAGGTCAGGGAGCCACTCGTTTAAAACAAATTTTGTTTGCCTCATGCTCCTAAATTATAATACCAGCAGTAAACTCCACTAGTAGAAATTTATTTTAAATGTAAAATTCTCACCATTTCTGAGTTATCTCATTTCTGTACAAGTATACATAATAATGTGCCATCTATATTCAATTTGCTTTATAGAGATGATTGACTGTAAATAAGGTAAAAATAGAAGCTCAGGAAAGAAAGCTAAAATGAAATGCTAATTTTATGATCTGATTTTACTTAATTTATACTGAGGATCTGGATTAAAGCTTTACCTTCCACCTGAGGGGAAAAATATTTACATCATACATTTGAGCTATGTGCTATGTTAGCTATAAAGAGTCTGAAAGAGAAAAGAAAAATCGGTCTAACAAGGGCTTTGTTGTTGTTGTTGGTAATGAAATTGGCCATACTCAATCACTAGTACTAACATCCTAGCCCTCTATTCTTACCAATTCAAATGGTGCACTTTTTGTTTTCAAAAGGATTTTATT